>NC_090935.1:942874370-943499370 GCF_040938575.1 Ambystoma mexicanum
AAGTTGGCCCCTTTTTTCCCACATGTAGGCAGTCGTAACGCCACCCAGGAATCCTAGTTTGCTGTAGGGGGGTGAGAGAAAATAACCAAAAAGGAGAACATTTGTTTTTTTTCTTCAGAAAATGACAATAAAATGTTGTACAAAGAAGCCTGTGGTGTTTTCCTTGTAAGAGCTAGGAACAAATGGTTTGCTGTGCTGGATTTGCCATTTTCCAGGATTTCAAGAACAGATTGAGTGAAAACCAAAATAACATCTTTGGATATGCTAATCAGCCATTTTGTGAGAGGTAGGCGATTTTGGCGTTTTTTGTCCAATAGGACATGTGTGGACGGAATGGAAGAAAAGGGTGGGAAAGCTGAATGGGAAGTCAGAAAGGCATACATTTCTGAAAAGTAGACAATATTCCAAGTTTAGGAAGGGGTGATTTGTGCAGGTCAGGCAACAACTATGTAGGGAAAGATTCCATACTTTGGGGGGAAATCGGGAAAATGACAGGAAAAAAAACACAATTTCCACACATTTCACTCTGGTCACCCACCGAAACACGAAGCCAACAACACATGGCATACCTTCCCACAAGCCCACAGGTTCCCGATGAAAATGGTACCTCGCATGTGTGGGTGCACCTACCTGGGTCCAAAGGGAAAAGCTTGAAACACTGGTAACCCCAAGTCTTTTTGCAGAGCAGATTTTCAGGAATTTTGCTCATGTGGACAACCTACAGATTTGGGCGTAGGGTGTCGAAGCCACGAAGGAAAACAGGGAACCCCATGCATTTTCGAAAAGAAGACACCCGTGGGAATCCACAGAGGTCTGACTTGCGCGAATCCCCTCATAATTTATGACCCACAATCCCAGACAAAGTCTGACATTTAGTGGAAAAAAAACAATTTTCACTTTGTCTGGGATTGTGGGTAATACATTCTGGGGCGATTCGCGCAAATCAGACCTCTGTGGATTCCCACGGGTGTCCTCTTTTTGGAAGTGCATCGAGTTCCCTGTTTTCCTTCGTGGCTTCGACACCCTAGGCCCAAATCTGTATGTTGTCCACATGAGCAAAATCTGCTCTACCAAAAGGCTTCGGGTTACCAGTGGGTTAGCCTTTTCCCTTTGCGCCCAGGTATGCGCACCCACACATTTGAGGTACCGTTTTTAGCGGGACACCTGTGGGAACGCAGGATGGTAGGACATGTGTTGTTGGTGGCGGCGTGTTTCAGTGGGTGGCCAGAGTGAAATGTCTGAAAATGTCCACCAGATTTCAGAGACATTTCCCTCTGCATACCCACCGAAACACACCGCCAACAACAGATGTCCTTCCTACCTTCCGCGTTCCCACAGGTGTCCCGACGAAAACGGTACCTCACATGTGTGTATGCACCTAACTCGGCGCAAAGGGGAAAGGGTAACCCACTGGTAACGCCAAGCCTTTCGGCAAAGCAGATTTTGCTCATGTGGACAACCTACAGATTTGGGCCTAGGGTGTCGAAGCCACCAAGGAAAACGGAGAACCCCATGCATTTCCGAAAAGAAGACACCCATGGGCACCCCCCTTTTCACTAAAAACATCCATGGTGGTTTAGTGACCCCCCCAAACCCACCCAAAACAAGTTATCATTTTTTTATTTTTGTTTTGCCTCTTTCCTAGCGGCAGATTGTGCTAGCAATCTGCCCCCAGGGAGGGCTACATGAGATGTCCCCCATCCATTTGGGGTGGGGGGGAGAGGGCCACCCCCTTTCCACTAAAAACATCCATGGTGGTTCAGTGGCCCCCCACCCCTACCCAAAACAAGTTATAATTTGTTTTATTTTTGTTTTGCCCCTTTCCTAGGGGCAGATAGGCACACGTGTGTGGCCATCTGCCCCCCGTGGGGCAAAACGTACTGCCACAGGCCTGGGGGGTGGCTCTGCCAATATTTGCAGTGGCCTCCCTCCCACCCCAAATGGATGGGGGCATCTCATGTACCCCTTCCTAGGGGCAGAAATCTTCCCCCCAGGGAAGGCTTCATAAGATGCCCCCATCCACTTATGGTGGGGGGAGGGGGCCACCCCCCTTGCAAAAATCCCTGGTGACTAGTGGTCCCACCCGCACCCACCCCACCCAAAACTATGTTTAAAAAAATATCTTTTTTTTGTTTGCCCCCCTTCCCTGGGGGCAGATGATCACCCATCTGCCCCCTGGGTATTGCGCCCATGGTTTGGGGGCCAGGGGGAGAGGGCAGCTTGCATAGTAAGCAGCTCCTCCCCCCACTTCAAAAACAGATCCCTGCACGAAACACCAAACACATATTCTGGGGGAGGATAAGTGACATTACATCACCCCCACTTAAAATGGTGGGGGGATTTGTCCCTCCTGCCCCCACTCCCCCCCATGTCCTACGCCCATGCTTTCAATTGTAAATGAACAGTGTGTTTTAATGTCCTTTTTCTGTTTATCGTGTTTGTTCAGACCATGCATTGCATCTTTTACAAGCATATGGGGTGAATGCCACATGTTTAATGTGCATGTCATGTCCCCCCTTTGGCCTTACAATGTTAATTTAATATGCATGCATATAACTGCAGAGCCCTTCAACAGTAATTAGTTGCTCTGCAGTGAGTCGCTTTTGAGATGTGCATGCCACCTTTCAGTGCAGCTTTCCCCTCGTATCTGACGAGTGCCACGCCAAATGCAGTCTATACTTCCAATCATACATGCACTTGACATATCAAAGTAAATAGCAGCCCTCACTCAACTCGTGCATCTGATAAAGAAAGGGCTCCAGTTCCGGTCAGCTCGGCCAGAAGGAGTTCCCTTTGGAATGCAATAGCAAAGATGCAAAGATGCTATGCAATGTCCTTCTCGTGTAATGGAAAGCATGGGATGTTCAGACTGCAGCGTGTGGAATGCCCACATAACCGAACGCGCTTCCTGGTCATGTCATTGACAGTTAGGTGTTATATGAATATCACATACAATAATGTAACATTACTTAACATAACTTAACAAATCAGGCATGTCATGTGTGTTGTCATATACAGTGTCATGAGCAGTGCCTGGCATTGGCCGCATAATTCTTGCACCTGGATAAGAGTGCCGGGGCGTAGTTAGTTTAAGAACCATAACTGGTGAATCTTTAGCACTCTGTTGCTCTGCACACCACATATAAGGGTCCTTCCACCAAGGGTTTTCACTGAATTGTGGATGTTTTTCATGACCTGCATTATCATGTGTAAAATAGCCCCTGTTTTTCCAGTGGCTATGCTCAGTGCCCCCTTTACAATATGCATCTCCCTTAGCTATGCCCAAGAGCCCCAAAACCACTCCATAGCGAGCATTGTGCATTACACACCAGTGCTAAAGCCGGCGGTAAAAGGCAATGCTGCCGTCGCAGGCTGTTTTATTTTTATTTTATTTTATTTTTTTTAACTATTGCAGCATTGCTAGATGTCTACGAGCCCCGCCCCCTCTAAACCACGCCCTCTCAGGCACCGCTCCCCCAAACTCCTCCCCCACCCCTTGTGTTGTGGGATCCCTACCACATTTTTTCCATTTCCACCACTGCATACATACCACTACAATCACTGTTCACTCACTAACAAACGCTTCAAACATAAGATGGCGCACGGGGAACCAGCCGTCAGGTGTCTTGGAAGGCGGATTGAGATTGTAGGTTTCAGCCCACGTTTCTAGCTACCTGATTGGCTGGCTCCCCAGTGCTGGATGCTAATCACACTTCATGCCTTTGTTACACCGTTGGAGCATTTCTGTTCCGACAGCGCCTGATGCAGCAATCATTTATAATCTAGGCTGGACAAGGATCAAATCACACAATACCTCGGGGTTTGTGCCAGTACTGTATAATGGTACGTCTGCGGCTCCCTATCTTGACATTTCTATTTTAAACACACTACATTCTTTGAATCTCCTTCCCAGCTACTTATTAGGGCATGTTGTGGTTGTACCATAAACTTTGAAAAGCGGCACAATAAAAGGTCGTGATGTGTGTCTTCGATTAGGCCCACGGCATGTGCAGATCGCGTTTCCAATGTTGCCCAGTAGATGGCAGTCTATGAAAGCACATATCAATGCACGTTGCTGTACGCGCTCTCTATAATTTGTTCTCCAGCAGACCTTTACTAATGTCCTGCAATAGCTGCCTGTCTCTCATAAGATTCATGAAGTGCTCAGCATACTTTGCTCTCGCCGTGTCAAAGCCTTAATTGGGCAATATCTGTTTGACATCAACCCGTATAGTTTGAGTCAGATAGCCTTACTTCGCTGAAGGGCAAAGTGCTCAGGCTTGCCACTGGAGCATAGTTTCTAAGGGTGAGCAGAATGCGTGTTTTCCTTCAGACAAGCGAATTAGAATTAGGATTAAAACCGGCAAATGTGCTGTTTTAACTAAAACACAATTTTTCTTTCCAGAAAGATTCTTCTTTTTTTTAAAATCCCTATCGGTTCAACATTAAAAAAAAATGTATATTTTGGGTAAAAAAAAGATTAATTTTTGAAAAATGTATTTTTTAGCGGGTGAACATTTTCCACTTAAGGAGGTTAATTGCAGTTCAGCTGTAAGCACATCCGACGTTTCCCTTTTATTCGGCACATAAAATGCATCCGATTTTGCGCATTATATTTGGGATAAAGTATTACTTATAATACATGTCTACACACTGGCCTCCGCTTTAATACCTGGCCTCTTGCTTAATCTAATGTATGAGATCTTCCATTTGCTGAATAAATATTATCAAAGTGAAATGTGTGGATTTAAAAAAAAGCTTATATGCTGCTTCTAATGCGTTGCATAAGGAATGTAATAAAATGCATCGAAAACACGTTTTCATTTTGTATTTTACAATAAGCAATGCAGCTTCTTTCTCAGATGAGTTAAACTCCAGCAGTGCACACATTAAACATTCTACCATACACAGTTCCTTAGCAATTAATCCCTGTAAAGTGTCACGGAAAAAACTATTTAGCAAGCACAGAATTTGAAAAAACGTCCAACGGTTTTAATGAACTGCTGCAGTGACAGCTGGAATTCTGACCTTTGCTGGCTCAATCATCATGCATTGTGACATCACAACTGAAGAGCAATAACTAATGATGGAGCAATTGTGATGTCATTTCCTTAATACAGGTCAGTTGTGATGTGGGACATTTAGTTCCAGCCTTTTATACGGATAGTGCAGGCTGCCATGTATTATATAAAAGTTTTGTGACATGATCATTCTGAGTAGTGGTGTTTACTTCGATCAGTCTCATTTAGTAAGAGCTCAGCTGTCAGAAAGTCTTCCTTTTGCACAGGGATGGCATTGGGGCCTTTCAACTTTTTCTGTTAAAGGGGCCCTCACACGTGGAGGGGAGGCAAACCACCACCGGGCCTCACACTTGTGAAGGGGCCTCGAGGCGCCCTCCTCTCAGTAGAAGGCAGCACAGTCCACCCCTGTTCTTTATTCACACAGGGGGGCTGTGTTGCCTGCTTTCAGCCCCTACACTGATTTTGCTGTTTGTAATGAAGCCGTTTGGCTCCTCAACAAACAGCAATATAATGGGAAATGGCAGGGCTCAGAAGTGCGCTTTGCCCCCTCCCATTACTGAGCTGACAAGAGTAGACACTATGACAAGAGAGGAGTCCTCTCTTGTCGTTCAGTCAGTGTGTTCACGTTGCAGAGTTCCTTCTCTCCTGTCAGGCTCTGTGTCTGTGTCGGACTCGGAGTGAAGAGAGGGCCACCTGGTTCTCCTGTGGCTGGGCGGGTGTTTTTGAGGGGTGCATGGGGGCATGGTAAGTGTTTTTTAATTTGAAATTAAATGTGTACATATGTGTATTTAAATTAAATGTGTATGAATGTGTGAGTCTATGTTGGTGTTCATGTTTGTGTCAATGCTGCGTTTGGTTTTATGTAAGCGTGCATGCAAGGAGTTTGACTGATGGATGAATGCATGGTTGAAAGTGTTGTATGTCAGTGTGTGCCAGCCCCCACCCCTAAATTTAGCAGCCCTGTGGGCCACTAAATTTAGGGGTGGGGGCATGGCATTACTTTCAGTTTGGGCTATTAGGTGGCACTTTTTATTGCCGCCAATAAGCCCAAACTATTGCATTAGAGTACAGACAGTGGGGGAAATTTACTATTTTACTGGGGCATCCGACCTAGCGCAGTGGATGGGAGTAGGGGGTCCAGCGAGGGGAGGATTGAGAGGCTCTTAGCCCCCAGATTTACCATGAACACCTAGAAAATAGGACAATTTCTTATAATGTTGTCAGGAAAGTACATCTCCACCCCTTTCAATATTTTCAGTGAAACATTGACTAGGGATTTCACAGGGCTCCTGCTCAGACCTTCAAGTGATCTTGTGGGGGAAGTGTCTCCCTTCTGAACCTAGCGACCACGGTTCAAATCCCTGCCTGGCATAGTTCAAAACACAAATGCACCACAGCATTCTGAAATAAATGTATAGTGTACATATATTTCCCAGGATTGTGGATTTGGATCTGAGATCCGGGGAGACATTTTTTGATTGATCCTGAACGCGGGAAGATCCCACCCAGTGACAGCACTGAGTACAGATAAGGAGGAGCCTTGCCGGTAACTGTACCCACCGCCTAAGTAACTCGCTTAATGCAAGTGAAAGCTGTTAGTTTCATCTGAAGTCGTATTAACAATGGAAATGTAGCACTCCCGTATAACACTGAAGACCAATACTCGCGTGACAAGTTAAAATACTTCAACCTCTGTGTACTATTACACAAGCTCTTTATTTTCATGGAATAGGTTATGGAATGCAATTCTGACTAAAGAATAAATGAATTGCATCAGAAGATTTTGTCATTAACCTTTTTGAATTTGCAGTGATGATTTAAATATTATAAGCTTGTGCATTTGGATTGACTCTTGTGCAAAAGATGGTTTGAAGCAGCAGCGTATTGTGGGAAAAAGGTGACTGTTCTCATAGTACCAACAGTAGAAGTGTGGTTGTTGATAAGAGAAGCAGTAGCCCAGAGAAAACATCATGAGAAATGTACCAAATGTAAAGTTGTATCTGAAAAAGTCCTAAATAACTGTGTATTATTGACTTTTGGTAATATCACACTGTCTTTTGAACTGTGTCTATTTATCTTGAAAAAAATTATCATTGGTGCCATTTCTTTTCTGGAAATTGCAAGGGAATCTTTTCATCCAGGAGTAAAGACTTATTTATTACCAGTGGATTTTTGTTTGGTGAATTTTCTTTTGATGGTTCAAAACCTCTCTTTTCTTTTGCTGAACATTTGGAGTTTGAATCCTGGGGGAGGGATCCTACACAGGACAGGAGGCCATTCAGACATTTTATTTTTTATTCTATTTATTGGACATTTGTATGGCACCTATACAGCAGAAAGGACAAGAGGGAACATAGGAAAAAACAACAGTAATGGTCCTGCTAGGCCTTGTGACGTTTGGATTGAGCAAGTGCAGTGTGAAGAAGTGCAAGGGAAAGGAGGCTGGTTGGGGAAGGATGGTTAAAGGTGGGGGGAGGGTGAATTGTTGGGAGAGGGTAGGCCCAAGGGCTGGGCAAGTGCAAGGGGGTACCCCGGAGGGCAAGTGCCAAGGGTAAGGAATAGCGTGAGGGGATGGCAGGGGAGTCAGCTTCAGTAAGCTAATCAGGGTAGGGTGCCTGAGGGCAAGCACTGGTAGGGGACTGGACGAAAGAGGGCCTGAATCCAAGGACTCATGAATGAGACAGGCACCCAGTCATAGCTCAGAAAGAGACTAGCGGTGGCGGGGGGCGGGGGGGTGGAAGGAGGAGGATAAAATGAAGGTCATGAGGAGTTTCCAGAACTTAAGGAGATCTGGCTCAAGATGGAGAGGGCCAGGGAGGCTGTTCCAGCGGGAAGCTCCTGCCAAAGAGAGAGATCTACCCCCCCCTCTCTCTGCTTGGAGAAACGCCTGACCTGCAGCGAGTTGGAGCTAGAGGACCGAAGAGCTCTAGCAGGGAGGTATTTAGGCAGAGAGAGTTGAATGTAGTGCTGTCCCAGGCCCTGGAAATCCTTGTGGATGATGCAGAGAGTCTTGAATTTGATCCTTGCAACCACTGGGAGAAAGTGGAGATAATCTAGGGCTGGAGAGATGCAGTCCCTGGGCTTGAGACCAAGGATAAGTCTTGCGGTCTGATTCTGGATTAGTTGAAGAGGTTGGAGCGAGGAGAGAAGTAGATTAAGGAAGAGGCTGTTACAATAGTCAAGCCTTAAGAGAACCAGAGCTCTAGAGACATTGAGTGTCTGGGGGAAGGTGAGGAAAGGGAGAATACCTCTGAAGAGGTGAAGCTGAAAGTGGGCCTTCTTGGCAAGGTCAGCAATGTGGGGTGAGGAAAGGGAGGCGTCGAAGATGACACCCATGGTTTTAGCCTCACAGGAGGGTGAGAGAGGGCCCATTGAGGGTGGCCAGAGAGAAGGAAGGAAGGAGGGAGTAGGAGTCCCAATGAGAGCATCGCTGTCCTACAGTCATTAAGGCAGAGATCGTTGGCAGCACACCATGCCTGAATAGCAGACACACAGTCTGGATTGAGAGAGGAAAGAGAGGAGGAGCAGGAGGGAAGCTTAAAGGAAAGTTGTGTGTCGTCCACATAGTACTGGAAATGAGGAGAGAAGATGGAGATCAGGTGGGCAAAGGGGGCAAGGTATATATTGAAGAGCCGGCCCATTCCTACCAAGGCCCAGGGAAACAAGGCCAATACCTGTCCTAGCCTGTCCTCAGCCTTCCTCGCCGTTCGCCCAGAACCTCTGCCCTATTTCTGGTCCACTAGCCCAATGACCATCAGCACCGTGTACTGAGCCCTCGCAAAGACTAACTGCCACTGACTCTTTGATACAAACATGTCGCCGTAAGTCTAGCAATTCTATTATTGATTACTTGCGCTACACTGCCTTGTTTTACCTATGCTCCAGTATCTACCTGTGCTATCTATTAGTATATTAGTAGTACCTATGCTGCAGTAGAGTTTAGGTTCACTCTGCACCTTATGCTTGTCCTCATATCCGTTCATTGCAAAGAACTGTAAAGGTGTAACTTGTTGTCTGCAAGCCACGATATTGCCCACCATGATTGTAGCTCGAGCAAAGTGCAATGCCTCTCTAGTATAATCTGCATCTAGCCTAGCACTGCCTCCCATCTAGCCTATCCGATTAAGGTTTCTCATCCTAATATTCACCTTAACCTAATTGCATAGTATGCCTAGCTTGTATACACGTGATGAAACTGTATTTTGTAGCTCCCAGTATTCTGTTAGCCAAACTGTATGACTTGCCTACTGTGCTGAAACTGCTGTATCCTGTAGTACTCTTGGCAAACCGCATCTAGCCCCACTGCTACACAGCTGAACTATATGATATGCCTTTGTTGCTCTGTCCTAGGCCACATCTGCCATTTTGAGTGTACCTATGGTCGCTTATAGGCCACATTTGCCCTCTTGACTGTGCCTCTTGCTGTTCATAGGCCACATGTTACCATGCTCCTTACCAGGCTTACTTACCACTGTGAACATATGCGTGTTAGCACATTGTATTGCCCACTACGATCTGTGACTACAGCACTTGACTCTGACTATTGCCTAGCCTATTGCCTAGACTATTGACTAGCCCATTGCCTAGACTATTGACTAGCCCAGTAGCGAAGTTAGAACCTCTGAATAGTTGCTTTACTCTTATCCTAGTCCACTGTGCCCTAATCAAGTGACCGCCTACTGTGCCAGCCTTAGGATCTTGTGCTCTCAACCCACTTATCTATACGACATATTATATAGTAATACATCCTCAACTCTAGCAGAATGCATTTTAGCACAACCCTATTAACATACGCCCCACTGCTGTTATTACATCTTATACAGGCAACTATGGACCAATTTAAACATGCACCCTGCCCTACTCTCCACAGAAACCCTAGGCTTCGCGCTATACTCTCCACCCTCTACGAACCGCAGTTACCTAGCAACCCCTATTTAAATCGCCGTATCATACCCAAAAACCAGACTAGGAGCTCAACGCAACCTAAACCACAATTACCTGCCAGCACCTTAATGAAAGAACCCATCCCGGTTACTTCTAACACCAACTGTCTACCTAAAACAATCTCCATAACAGGAGCACTGATCAATGCTAGATCAGTCGTGGCCCACGCCACTGAAATAGCTGACCTCCTTACCTTAGATAACCTTGACCTCCTAGCAGTCACAGAAACCTGGCTACATGACGCAGCAGGTCCAGCCCTCTCCCTAGCAATACCCAAAGAGTGCCAACTACTAAGACTAGACCGCCCTAACGCCAGAGGTGGTGGCTTAGCCATCATTGCCAAATCCAACCTGAATGTAAGGTTAACAACACTGCCCACCTTAAAATCCTGTGAACTCCTGGCCGCTAAATTACCATTATCCCCATGCCAAACCCTAACTATTTATCTCATTTACAGGCCACCAGGGCCCTTGGGCCCTTTCGAAGAGGAATTATCCAGCCTCTTAGCAGGCAACACAAAAAAGTCATCCCAGACAATGATCCTTGGCGACCTTAACCTAGGTCTTAACGACCCAAATGACAAACAAGCGCAACCAATCGCTACCATGCTTGAAGGGCATGGCCTCATCCAAAAAGTCCTCACCCCCACCCACAACAAAGGGAGAATACTAGACTGGGTAGCCACCTCCAACTGCCCTACTGCTATCACTAAAATTACACCCCAGCCTTGGACTGACCACTTCCTCATCAATTTCTACTTAACACTTAACGAGATGTCCAGAATTGAAAAAACAATGGCACCATCTGTTCCCACTAGATCCAGAAAAAACATCACACCAGACAATATCCTACCACTGCTCCTCCCAACCATCAATGCCTTGCCTTTTGATTCTGACCCAAACACCATGGTTAAAATATACAACGACACCATGGCCATATCCATGGACACCATCGCCCCACTGAAAAACTGTAAAAGTAAACAACAATCCCACCTTAATACCTGGTTCACCCCCCATCTAAAATAACTGAGACTGGAAAAAAGGAAGCTTGAAACTGTATGGCAACACTCCCCTACAGCTGAAAATAAACTTAAACTGAAATTGTGCGCTACACATTATAAGAAAGCAATCATCCAAGCTAAAAAAGAAGTCTATAATGACCGAATTTCCAAAGCATGCTCCAATACAAAGGACTATTCGCAATCTTGCGAGAACTCAAATCCCCCATATCACCACCTGATAACGTACCCAAAGACAAGCAATGGTGTACAAATATCCAAAATGCCCTCGCTAATAAAGTAAAAACACTACAAACAAAAATTGCTATAGAAAAGCCTCGCTCCCTCTTAGTGAAATTCCCAGCACGCCCAAGCCTAGCCTAACACCCTTCAAATTCTCTAAAGTTTCCACACATGAAACTGAAAAAATCATTGCCTCACTAAAACCATCCAATTGCAAAGGCGACTACTGCCCGGCCCAGATAATCAAGGATGCCGCCAGAGACCTAGCCCCCTTCGTCACTAAACTCATCAATGCCTCCTTCTCATCTAGCACCGTCCCAAGCAGCCTAAAAGAGTCCTGGGTTCTCCCCCTGCTAAAAAAACAAACCTTAGAGCCCTCCATCCCCACCAACTATAGGCCCATCACTACTGTCCCTTTCTTCCTGAAGATAATTGACAGAGTGGCCTGCCTCCAAATCCAAAAATACCTAGAGACCAACCAACTCCTCGGCACTCATCAATCGGGCTTCAGACCGCAACACGGCATTGAGACTGCCCTTATAGATCTCAAAGCCCAAATTGACGAGCTCAACGATAAAGGAAACACCTTGATCTGTCGGCGGCTTTTGACCTAGTGGACCACGCAGTACTCTGCAAACACCTAGCGTTAGCCACCCACTTCTCAAGTGAAGCCATAGCCTGGATCCAATCCTTTCTCGACAACAGAAGCATGCAAGTCTTCTCCACCTTAGACTCTGCAGACCCTATCCAGACAACATGTGGAGTCCCACAGGGCTCTTGTGTCTCGCCAACGATGTATAATATCTTTACTAAACCTCTATTCGACAAATTGGACAGACTGGGTGTCACCTACACAAATTATGCAGACGACACCCAGATCCTCATCCCCCTTTCGGGCAATTACACTACGGATACAGCTTTAGTAAACAAAATGTACACCCTCATTCAGGCATGGATGGCAACCCATGACCTCTGCCTGAATGATGAAAAAACAGAGATCCTCATTCTAGGCTCACCCAACAACCTAAAATAACTTGATTCCAACTACAGCTCCTTCAATATCGATGGCAATATAATCCCTTTCGCCAAAGAGGTGAAAACCCTCGGTTTCTATTTGGACTCCACTTTGTCCCTAAGGAAACAAGTGAACTCCCTGGCCTCATCCACAGCCTATACCGGTAAACTTATTAAAGCATGCAGACCCTTCCTCTCACCAGCTAGCTGCACTATCCTAGCCAATGCACTAATCCTCTCAAAACTGGATTACTGCAATGCACTTTATGCAGGCACAAATAAATACATCATCAATAAACTTCAAACCCTACAAAACAACGCACTCAGAACAGCCCTGAACCTCCCAGCTAGAGAGCACATCTTGAATGTACGAAGAAAATACAACTGGCTAAAAATTAGCGATAGGATCACCTTCAAAATTGTCACACTAACATTCAAATGTCTGAACAATGCATCCCCTCCATACCTTAGGGATAGAATAATAAGAAAAAACACTGCACGACCAACCAGAACAGCCAACCCTTTCTGCCTCCAAACCCCTAGATTCCGACAAAAAAAAACAGGAGGTAATAGCTTCCCTGTGCAAGCAGCCCAGTACTGGAACGCCCTACCAGTTGAACTAAGAAGGGACCAGCCTTACAACAGCTTCAGGCACCATACCCGCACCTGGCTTCGACGCAATGACCTCTGAAACGGGTGACCCTGAGCATTGTGACCTGATGACACACATACCCCTCTCCTTACATGTAAAATGTACATAATGTATTTACTATATATAATTTGTTACCTTTCCACCCTTACATGTAAAGAATGTACATAATGCAATTACTGTATACAATTTATGTTACCAACAACCTGTAATATGCAACTGTAACCAAGTTCTAAGCATTCTTGTTATTCTGTGCGCCCAGCTACCCAAGGGTTTTCGGGCACCCTATAAATAAACAAACAAACGAACATGACGAGAGGATAGAGCCCTGCGGGATGCCACAAGTCGAGTGAGATAGAGGAGAGAAATGGGCCCAGTTGCACTTATGAGGGCCGATTCAAACAAAAGTGTTTAACCAGTCCAGTGCCGGTCAGTGATGCCGAGGATATCCCAGAGGCTTTTTATGAGGATGGAATGATTGACCATGTCAAAGGCAGAGGATAGATCAAGGAGAATGGGGGCCGAGGGTGAATTGGAATTGCAGTTTGAGAGCAGATCATCACGGGTGTTCAGGAGAGCAGTTTCCGTGCCTCTGGAAGCTCTAAAGCCAGACTGGTGGTTGTGAAGTCAGCCAGCAGATTCAGTGTGATGGATTAGTTGGAAGATGATCAACTTCTCCAGGAGATTGCCCAAGGGAGTGCTTGAGGGGTGAAGGGAAGGAGCCAGTGGTGAAGGAGTGGTTACAGAACTCTGCCAGGGAGGGGGCGAGAGAGGCAGTGTTGTCCTTGTTAGTTCTTGAGGAGCAGGGAGGCACCTGTTTGGAAGAGACTTTCATAGAGTAGATTGTCTTGGTAACCTCACCGGGTGTAATGGGTAAAAAGGATGAGAGTGTGGGGGAGTTAAAGGGGGGGGACCTTTCACACCTGCCCCTACAGTAGGAATGTGATAGTGTGTGTTTGAATGTTCTGAGTGGGTATGTGTCTGTTCGGAGAATGCAGTGTGAGTGGATTTAAGAGAAGGTTTATGGGTGAGTGACAAGTAGGTGAACGAGTAGGAACGTGCTAGTGTGTGTTTGAATTTTCTGGTTAGGTATGTGCCTGTGTGGAGAATGCTTTGTGAGTGGAAGCAAGAGAAGGTGTATGGGTCAGTGAGTGGTGGGTGAATAATGTGTGTTTGAATGTTCTGGGTGGGTGGGTGAGCTCCTTTGTGGAGAATGCAGTGCAAGTGGACGTGAGCAGTTTATGGGTGAGAGAAGGGTGGGTGGTTGAGTAGAAATGTGAGAGTGTGTGTGTTTGTGTGTGTGTGTGTGTGAATATTCTGGGTGGGTGGGTGCCAGTGCGAATGTATGTGAGATGAGGTATATGGGTGAGTGACTGGTGGTTGAATGGGTATGAATGTGATTGTGTGTGTGAATGTTCTGGGTGGGACCATGCCTGTGTGGTGAATGCAGTGTTAATGAATGTGGGAGGCAATGTATAGGTGAGTGACCGGTGGGGGGGGGGGGGGTGTGTGTGTGTGTGTGTGTGTGTGTGTGTGTGTGTGAGAAAGGCACTGGGAGACTGGTGATCACTAGAGCATTGTTGACTCCTCCTTTATTGACTTTCCATGTTTTACTGGTATTTTTTGGTCAACGGCAAGTTTGTGTGTCATTACCAGGCTAGACTGTCATTTTGGTGCAGCCAGTCTAGCCACTGCTTACTGTGGCATTATATTTATTACTCAGCATTTTGATATAGCAAGCATGATAAGTAGTATTACCTCGCTAGACTGACGTTTTGGTGTAGTGGCCTGTATATTTTTTTTACTGTAGCATGACTTTTTATTAATTGAGCATCTATGATGAATCAAGCATGATATGTGTTCTTATAAGTGTAAGCCGGTTTACATTGCAACCAGTTTGGAATTTTTTCATATTGTGACCAACGGGAGTATGTTCTTACAAAGGAGCACTTGCATTTAGTGGCAGAGCCAGCTTTGTGCTTAGTGCCGATAATGATGCTATAAAAAAAATCTCAAGTGAACATAAGTATGTTCTTATATGGGAATACTAGCATATGTTGGTGGAGCCAGCATGGAAATGTATGGGCACAGCCAGCATGAAAATGTTTTTCATACTTGCATATACTGCAGGGACCGGCATGACAATGCTTTGGCAAATGCCAATGTGCACTTTTGGTGACTTGCATCTAGTGTACTTTTTTCATGATTTAGCCTACAAAACCGATTGCAAACTGTCCTGCCTTTTACCCAAATTGTCCGAGAAAGTGTGCTGTGTAATGCACCATTTTAACCCATTATTCAAAACGATTTCTATGGGGAGGGGGAAAATCCTCCTGATGTCCCCCCAAACCCGTTTTCGTTATATGTGTGGCAAATATTTACACCCTCCAAAAAAACTACAAACTTTTACTGTATTATTTATGTTTTACATATAGGCCCCATGTCGAATCTGGAAAATTACATTTCCCAAATGTGTGATTGTCGAAAAATCACACCTCCCTCTGTGTCTTAGTTCTTAAATCTGGCTGAAATGAGAGCACCTGGAAACAAGGGTGTTAGACGCATCTGAAACATCTGAAGGTCGTGTGCCATCACTTCTCGTGATGTCTCTTGGTGGTTGGGTAAAATGACATCACTTCCTGTGATGTTATCAGTGGTCAAGGGTTGTTTGATGTCACTTCTGCTACCTCTGGTATTTTGGTGAAATGACGTCCCTGTTTGACAGCAGGGTGCATAAGAGCGTTGCTAGTTATGACAAGAAGGAGGTGACAGCCTTAGGGCACTAGCAAAGGCAGCTGCACGATTAATGTCTCAAATTAATTGAGTATGTTTCTGTCTCATAAGACTGCCAGCATGGGGCAGCTTCTCCCCCTCATCCCACACACCCCTCTTCGGAGCCTGGGGCTGAAAGGCTCTCACGCCGTCCCATAGGTCAGACGTATAAATGAATTCCGGCTCTAAGGGAACCCATTTAAAACAATAAGGGTGGGTGTGGGAAATGGTTTCTCTCAGAAGGATGATTCAGAAATGAGCTTGTTTCAGGGAAGCCAGATCAGCCATAAGGCCTCTACAGTAGGCGCTCGACTGGGGGAAAGGAGGGCCTTATCATTTCCTCTGTGTTAAAATTAATGTCTGGGTCAAAGTGCACGTTTGCCTAAAGGATTTCTGCACAGGTTTGGATTGGCTTATAGGGCAATGCCCAAACCAAATACATAAAAATGCTAGTGTGGGTCAGTTTTTTGGGTCAAAGTGGGGCTTTTTTTTGGGCCATCTGGGCCAGTTTGATAAGTTACTTCACCATGCGCTTAGTCGTTTTGACCAGTGTGAATAAATATTCTTTAAATATTCATTAAAATGCACAATTTGCAACACTTTTTTTAATCAAAAACCTCCCCCTTGGCTACTACTCAAAAAGTCTGTCACAAAAGGAATAAATTGCCATTTGCAACAGAGGGCCACTTTTTCATTGGTGTCCCAGAAAATTGTATGCCCCAGTCCGACGCTGTTTCAGCCCCCACAATTCAAAAGGATTCCAAGCACACTGCATCTGTGTACTAATATGCATGCATCAATTCCTTCTTGTAAGGATGCGCTACAGCGCTGCTTCTGAGTGATGGCTGTTGGCGCACTCTGCCTAATGAAACTAGTGAGATCTTGGTAATGCTGGAAGACCAGAAGCCCCCAACGGGGACTGCTCGAGATGGCCTCTAATTCTAAACACAAGCATATGTAGCACAATGGTAGATGCACCTAAAACCATAAATTTGAACCAACCTGACGGAACTAAGAAGAATTAAGTATACCCCTATGCTTGGTGTGTGGGGGTCTATAAGGTACCCCTAAAAACTCTGGTGCATGTTCCTGTCTAAGGTCATGATGTGTGGGCTGACCAAAAGAGCAATGTATATTATTTTTCACCCACAAAACTCTAGTAACATTTGAAGAGTCACTTTGTCTTCATGAAAAAAAATCAGCCTAAGGCAGGCCGTTTTGCTGGCTGTGGGCAAGATTTCACAAAGGCATCTCCCACTTCCAGCCTGGATGCCACATCTCCCATCTAATGACCCACTGCAATAAAACGTCCTGCTAAAAGGCATAGAAATTCAGTGTTCTCCAAAATTGCTCGCTCTGAAAGCATTGACTCCAAGAAAAGTTACTGCTTGGCTGGAGCATGACTAAAATGTGTGAAAATGGGGCCACCCACTTCAAACAGCAAGCTTCCTGCACAAAGGAGACTGATAAAGGCACAGGCTAACCCAGTGAAAACAAATGACCGAAAGGCAGGATTCAGGGCCATTTGTCCCACATGAAGGTCCACAATTTATTTAAAAGGACTATTATAATTTAGGCCCTTTTCTCAGCCATCTTAAGGCAGATGGATTTCATCTATTTACCATTTTGTATGTAATTTTCAGGTGATTTGATGATATAAAATTCATCTTCCTCTGACTCTGAGAACTGTAAGGGCCAGTTAAACTAGGTTTCTGGCTGATCTGAACATGTTCCAAATGTGAAAGTTGTTGACGGTGGAAATTGAAATGAGGGATATGCTTAATGACTTCCATAAAAATCACAACAGTTATGAATATGTAAATGGCAGAAAGTTCCCAGATGGCCATGCTGCATGATACAGATTTAGTGGCCGGCTTATCTAATTCCCCATGATTAGCGGAAAGAGAAAATATGTTTAGTGTGGCAGTTGCTAGTAAAACTATGAAATTGTGATACATAACTAGTTATTGCCAAAAAATTGAAAGGAGAACAAACAAATGGCAATTGCGATATGTTGCTCCAGACCCCTAAAACAATCCTCAATTGGAGGCTGGGTTTTGGCGGAGACAGAAGGGCAACTGTCCAATCCTAGTGGCAACAATTATCGCAGGGTAATTCCCCAAGATTGTGAAATTGGTGGTGTCATCACTGCTATATAAGCGGGACTGCACTAGGACAGAGAAAAAGGAGAAAGACAGGAACAGACAGACCAGACACCGATCATCAGGAAGGCTGCTGAAACTTACCATATGACAGCTTTAAGGAGACACCAGAGCAGATTGCTGAGAGTGGATCTGGATGAAGCTGTCTATTTCTAGGAAGGCCTCAAAGCTGACTGGGTCCAATGGTGGAGAGCGGGAGGCCCTCTTTGAGAGTGGAGTCACCAGACCCCTGCCCTATCTTTCCAGAGTGTCCTGAGATGTAGCTGGCTTTCCTGGACCTTAAACAGAGGCTAGCTATGTAAGTAGAACTGAGCCCTGTGAAACTGATAGGTGGGGGAGTCTGCTTGCCTTGAAACCTTTCCCTTTATAGTGGGGCGGGGGGGTTTTGTGGGGACAAAACTGTGTAGATCCTTAGCCTATGTAACCAAAAATGTTAATTTCATTGATTCCCCATTTGGAAGAACACTACAGGGTGAATTTTGATTTTGTTTAAATTCAAAATTAACAAAGCTCACTTTCCAGTGTGCGCTGAACACTATAGCCTGTCATTTAATTGGGTAATCATTGTTGTCCAGCTGATCCCTACTTCTTTAAGGAAGAGGGATGTTTATGTTCTTAGATCAATCCAACCTTTTCATCCAGCTTCCCCAACACAGGCCTTTAAGTAAGGGGGGCTCTGAAATCCAAAATTCCCCAAAACATTCAAATTTTTCTGTCTGACTTCCCAACATGGACCAAAGCAAGGGGTGGTCTGAAAAACAAACCAATAAATCACCATGTGTTTATTTCAAACCAAAAGTGTTGGTGAAATTATCATTGCCATATGTATTTTTACCAATAGCACATTAGATAAGTGCCTTTGTTATTGATCAGTGCAATTATTTCGTGTAGTGAAATTTTCAGAAATAAGAATTGTGTCTGTATTCTTTTTAACACACTTTTGTGATTTATTTATGCTG
Source organism: Ambystoma mexicanum (assembly GCF_040938575.1). NCBI lineage: Eukaryota > Metazoa > Chordata > Amphibia > Caudata > Ambystomatidae > Ambystoma > Ambystoma mexicanum. The sequence goes on from NC_090935.1 coordinate 942,893,132, forward strand.
AGATTGTGTTGTGCCATGGATAAAGTGGTGGTGTCAATATTTTCGTGCTAATTTCTATTACTGTTCAATTAAATAAATACCAATACATTTCCCGTACACCGGCCTGGTGTTTAGCTCATTGGTAGCTCCGGGCAGAGGGATCCAAGGAGCATGGTATCTGAGATAGGGCTAAAAAAAGAATCTGTTAAATAGTTTGTTGCATAACCACTTGAGTAGGGAGGGAAGGAACTCCCTGTGTTGATGGTGGCATATCAATAAACTGTTACAGGTCGACATAGCTCCTTATCTCCTTTTGCCTTATTTATGTTCTGCTCCTGTGAGCTTTGCCCCATCCCACCGAGGTTCACTGGGGATGAGCCTACTTCGTTTTCTGGCTAAATCATTCCGTTCCTTATCAGTTATCCAAATTTCTCCACCAGCAGGGTTATGGCGGCTAGTCTGGTTGTTTGACCTGTTGTGAGCTGCAGGCATCTGTTGGCATGCTGGCTTCACCTCCATTCTCAGACCCTTCAGCAAATCTTGCTCAATGAATGGGCCTCTCCATTCTGCAAACATCAATGCTCCTTTAAAATGGATGCTAATATGCTACCTCTCCCAAACAGTACTTTAAGTGGAATCGAAGGGGATGGGTGGGTGGTTAGGGCTTTTACAAGAGGGGTGGCATAAGTGCCAGGCGTGGCCTAAATCATGCTTGCCAAGGAGTACTGGGCGTGCAGGAGGCTTAGGAACGTGACTCCTTACCCAAACAAAAAATCACAACAACCTGAAAATATGTAAATTGGGTTACTCAACATGGTCTGAGGAGGTCTTTTTTGGATCCATTCTGCATGTTGTAAATGCATCTCTTTTTGGCTTGGTTTGTCAATAATTATTGGCCTATAAAGAAATCACTGTCTCGCTCAGTATATAAACAATTCAATTCATTCTTTAAATAAATTTCATATAAGAAAGGGGGTGGGGAACAAACAGCACCAATGTGGGTTGCTGGCTTCCTTGCATACAATTAAAGAGCATTTTGGGAGCTTTAGAAAGACTATTGATTTTTCAAATTTGACAAATCCATTTCTGGTAGTGTTTCAAGCATGCAATCCTTCTGAGCACATAATGCACATTTGACTTGGCGTCACAACACTCGCCGTAACAGTAAAAATGCCTGCCAACCATGACCTTATGCACTCATTTGAACAGCATCAGGTCTCTCTCTGTGAGGCATGGCTTGTCTTGCGTATACTAATTTGAGTACAAGCGATTCTCTACTGGCACCAGTTTCCTGATGAGCACACAGGCAAAATTGCCTTGGATGCTCCTTAGTGGGGGAGGGATCCCCCGCAGCGCTCCAGCTGTGGAGCAGTTTTCAATGACTGCTAGGTGTGCTGGCCTTCCCCAGCCCACTTAAAGCCCTTTTCCAAAGAACTCATTAGTAACTCGTGGTTGGGCCATCGGAGCACAGTTTTCCCACAATGAAATAGCTTAATTCATTCAGTGGGGACCCTGATGCTTCCTGTGCACCCTAGGGGATAATCCCCGGGAGCTGCCATCCTTATTGCCACCTCCCCTTCTTACCAACGTTGCCACACTGCACGCTGCGCTACTTATCTGCTCTCCGTGGCTATGCATTGTTGGAGTGCGCTCCCATGCTCTTCTCCATAGCTGGGACATGCCACAACTGCGCCTCCCCGGACGCACCAACACTCTTACCTCATTCATACCCTCCCTAACCCCCCCTAACACCCACCAAGACCTCCAGAAGGTTACCTGGAATAAAGAGGCAAGACCAGTATTCAAGGCGGAAGTCACAATGCGGCAGCAAGCTTTATGCCCTTGTTGTTTTCTTTGGGTTGGCTGGGTGGGAGCCCCCACTAAAGGAAGCACCTGCCATTTGCTGCTGTGGTCGGCGCGTTTGCCCACCAAAGCCTGAACCAGAATACCATTCTCTAAATCTCCTAAAAAAGAGCTTCGGAGCTGCTGTTCCATAAACCGCTGCAATCTTAGCATCTCCACTGGTAGGGGTAGGCCCAGCGGCACGTCTTCTCCACCAAGCTGGTCACCCTGAGTCCACTGCTGGCACAGGGTGCCCATAGTTTCATTAATGAATTTCATTAATGAATCCCATCCTATCCCATACGTTGTTCCTTGGCTCTGCTGGTGGAGCTCGGGGCAGCAGCTACTGGCAGAAACATCCAGCTACGTCCCCCAGCTTTCTCTGCCCACGTGTAAAACTAAAAAACGCTAAGTCAAAATCTACAAATAAAAAATGATCAACCATTTTGGTCAGCCTTTAAAAGGGTAAACTGGTACACGTTTGGGACGTCTGCAGTCCAAGTGACGTGCACCAAGTGAGTTGTACTGATAACTGTGTTTTAAGAATGACTAAACGGGCCATCAGCTGGTGATCGCGACATCATTCCAGAAGTATTTGTTGCCACCTTAGCTGGGTGCCGAGTTGCCACTAGGTATGTGGACTCTGCTAGCCATTGTGGCTCAAGAAAAGGGGACAGATGTAACAAACACCAAGGAAGAGGTTGCACTACTTTCACAGATTTATTTTTGCTGGTAAAATTACTATAATAATGTATTGAAGTACCAGTGGTATATATATTGTAAAGCTAAGTATTTATTAATGAATCCACCCACCCGAACGGGTTAATAAAGAGCCTTTGTAAGCATGCATTATTTAGTGAGCTTCCAAAGAAAACTGCATCCCAAGTGGAATCTAAAATCCTTTATGTAATTTAATTGGTACAATAATTGTAAATAACCTTTTCTAGGGATCCATTCAATCCCTGCATTTTGACTTACTGCACAAAAACCCAGACTCGTTTAGAGTGGAATAGGTCGCTTTAATGTGACAGGTCAAAGCTTACAAATAACCACTTACCTGGCTGTCTGGCCTAACAAACTATTTTAAACAAACCAATTGATAATTAACACTTTAATTTCCCCAAAAATTAAATAAATAAATAAATAAATCCACTTCCTCCCTAACCATCCCTTGGTCCCTACCGTCTCCTTACCAATTCTCAAGGCGTCCCGTTTTCTCCCCAGGGTCATGCCCCTACAGGTTCAATACCTGTTCCCCCGGGGTAGCCCATTTGTGCAAACAGCACCACCCCCATCCTTTCCAGCGCCATTCCTCCATTGTGCTTCCCTCCCCCGGGGTGTTCTTTCTGCCCCACTCCCCCCATTCCTTTCTCCTCCCAACTCTTTAACATATCTCTCACCAACCAGATCAATTCCGACAGATAATAAGTATTTCCAATCGCTGACAAATGGACACCATCCTCTCTAAATATCATGAATCCTTCATAAACTATGACTTTGTGGTCCAAAACCTGTATCGCCGCCGAGACACAAAATGTTACCATCTCTCTGTTTATTCCCTTCCTTGCCCGCTCTATCGCTCCCCCACTTATCGCCCCCCTCCAAACTCTCTGCGGCAACAACTTAGTCCAAACTATATATGCTTGAGGCCACATTTCTCGGACCCATAACAAATCCTTTTTCATCTTTCTAAGAAGAGCCACACCAGTATCTCTTACCAGGTCATTTTCCCCAGCATGAATAATCACCCCATCTGGAGACCCATAGCGTTCCCTCAACCCAGCCAACATAGGGAGTAACTGATCCCAGCAAAGCTCCCCTAAACCTGACCATCTTGCCAAAACATCTTTATAGCTGCAACCCAATTGCCTGCCAAAAACCTTTTTCTCAGCTTCTTGCCCCACCCCCTTAACAATAGAATGTCCCACAATCCAGATTTGTGACATCTGCCCCGGCTTTCGAGCAGCATCTGAAAAAGAAATTACAAAATCACTTACAAATCAACAACATCTTACTAAATGCAACACTCCTGCTGACTTCTGAAAAGTTCTTTCAAACATCCCGTTTGCTCAAGTCCCTGAAATACCCTTTGTATCTCCCTGACTTCCAGCGCCCCAAACTTTTCACCTTCTCCTCTGAATAGCCCAGCCTGCTACCGATGCTGCACCCATCCTAAATGAATGAGTTCCAAACTCCTCCGCCTTTTCCCCTACTGCTACCAGAACCTTTTGAAGTACCCCCAAAACTTGTGGCGCTGATACTGGCTCCCATTCTCATCCTGAAAAACCAAACCTGTCCTCCCCCCGCAACACTCCTTCCACAACAAACCTGTCTGAACTGGGCATAACTCCTTACTCCCACGACCCAGCAAAACCCAAGAGCCCTTTCCTTTTTGATCCGTCTTAGACCTCCTGATCTTGATGTCCAAACCTATTTCGGTAAACTGGACATCCTCCCATTGCAGCCCACCTACCCCACTCCCCCCCCTACCAGCTCAGAAACCCTAAAGGCCCCAAAGAATAGCCAAGTAAAACAGGTTGCGAACAATTCTCCTTCCCAGGCTGACCAACAAATCCCCCTCACCGCCTGACACAACCTAGTTAGCAATTCTGCCGATACCAGTCTCCTCTTATCTTTTTCCCTCTTACTTTCCCTTGCCCATCCTTCCAACATCCTGTTTGCCATTTCTCCACCGCTCGGCTGAAAACCCCAAAACCACTTCCCATAGAAAGCAATCCATGCCAGTTTCCCAGTTATAGTTGCCCTAGACCAGCCCCTATCCATGCACCTCAAGAGGAAATTAATGACATCATCCCTTCTCCGTTCTTCCGCGTCCCCCAGCCTTTCCAACTACAAGCTCCGCCTCCTATAAAATCCTCTCAAGCTCTCCTGTAGGCCTCCCTAGATGCCAGAGCAAGAGAACCCTCCACCAATGCAAGCGCTCTCAGCTTCTTATTTTCCACAGCTCCTCCGGAATCCGCTGCCCCTCCTGATCCGCATCTGGAGCCAATTCACGGAATCTCTGCCATTGAAAACGAGATAATGCATCAGCAATGCCATTATCCTTCCTTGGCACATGTGTTGCTTTGAACACCACATTCCATTCAATACAACGCAGAACAAACTCTCATCAGCCTCGCCACCCTCTGATCCTTCGCTGACTGCCGATTCACTACATGAACTACACATTCATTGTCAATGTTGAAATTCACTTTCTTGTTTTGCAACTCCTTCCCCCACAACTCCAGTGCAACCAACAAGGGAAACAATTCCAGGAATGCAATGCTCCTTCCCTCCCTCAACCAAAGCGATGGTCACTTCTCCGCGCACCATTTTCCTCCCCAAAACACTCCAAAACCTCCTGCACCTGCTGCATCTGAAAACATCTGAACTTCCCAAGACATCCGATCTCCCTGCAACCACATGGACACTCTGTTAAAGCTCTCCAAAAAACTCTGCCAGATTCTACAATCTTCCCGCACTCTACCTGATACTCTTATCTGATGATGTGGGCACTTTGCTCCTGCCATAGACTGCGCCATGTGTCTGCAAAAAGTCTGCCCTGGGGCCACCAACTTGCATGCAAAATTCAAATGCCCCACCAAGCTCTGCATTTCCACTAGCATCAATTTCTTGGCCCCCACTGCTTTCTCCGGCAATCCTACCAGTTTGCTCACCTTGTCGTGAGGCAAGCGTGAGTTCATCGACACTGAATCCAGTTCAATCCCTAGAAATGTCAACACCACTGCTGGCCCTTCTGTTTTGTCTTCTGCTAGAGGCACACCCAGATTCCCCATCAAATCTTGGAACAACTTTAGCATCTCTGCGCACTCTCTTTCTCCTTCCGCCCCGCTAATAAACAGAAAATCATCTAGGTAATGCAGCACACTTTGACAACCGGAACTGTGGGGCTTTCTTAGTCATAACACCCAGCGGGGATACCACTAAATCACACGGCAGATCATCAAATGGCCCTACTATCGTCCCTGCCGCTATTTCTTTGCCCAGTTTTTGTCTTACCACCTCAACATTTTCTTTTGCTGACTTCAAATTTTCAGCCCATCTGCGCACTCTTGGTCCCTGATAACCCAGCCTGAAACCATGACAAAAACCCTCACTCAAAATCTTAGCCCCTTCCCTGTCCGGATAAAATTCCAACCACTTCTCCAGCACATCCAACTTAACTGGCGTAAAAGCCTTTCCCCACAACCCCTCTGCCGGCTGCTCTCCCCCTCCCCGTCTCCCTGTTGGAAACACTGCATGAGAGAGTGTTTCCCTGCACATTTGCTACATTCATGTATGAACCTACAGAAATTCCTTGTGCAGCCGTCCCTGTTAAATGCCCAACACGCTGCTGAGGACTGCCCCCTGCCCCTTCCTCCCACCCCCTCCTGGGCGGGGCGACCAAGAAAGGGCCGGAAAGGCACAGGCAGACCACTTGCTGGGTGCAACGTCGGGGCAGGCCTCGGCGCCATCCATTGCAGCCATAGGTCCATGTCTATTTCTCCCCAAACAGCCTGACTGTCCTCAGCCATTCTTGCTCTGAATTCCTCACCGTAACGCACCCACGCGAAGCCCCCGAAATTTGTAAACGCCTTCCTGATCACATCCATATATTTTAGCAGAGCCGCGCACCGCTCTGGAAATTTCTCACAATAGACACTGGCGTAAATAATAAATGCCGACATCCAATTTTCAATTGTCACTAGTACTCTTGGGCGGGAGGCCAACTCTCTCTCCTCTTTCGTAGAACCCTCCTTTGCTCTCACTTCCCTATGAAGCAATTTAAACACATCCACAAATTCCCCTGCCTCTATCTTATCCTTAGTCGCTGCCATCAAGTGTGCCCCCAAAGGTTGTGTGATGCCCATGTAAGGCAGCATCTTTTTCTTTTAAAATCTGTACCTCGAGCACTAATGGCTCAACCACCTTGTCCTTTGTACCTCCACCGAGCAATTTCCCTTTTCACCCACCAATGCTCCAATAGCCTGTACACCAATCTCTTTCCTTACCCCTTGCAGACCAGAGCCTTCATTTCCTACCCCTGTTCTCGTATCTCCCCTCTGCCATGCCGTTTACCAATCCCTTTCCCGCTCACCTCTTTCCGACCTGCCATTGCCTGTCTGCGGTCTGGCCTCCACTCCAGTGCTCCTCATCTCCTTTCTTACTGGGCTCCTACTGCGGGGACAAAACATGTCAGCAGTCTCACCCAGCCAATTGTTCCCCCGACCTCTTGCCCCCCAAACCCCCTGCTCCTGTTTTTCACAATCCCACCGCAAACCTTTTCTCTCATTCCCCCTCCTTATTGCCCTAGAACCTTCATCCTCCCACTGCCCTACATATTCCTCAATCCCAACTTCATCACCCCTGAAATACCATTGCTGATGCGAGCTCATGCTCGGGTTGAGTAGTTCCTCTTCTTGTGAGCCTGGGGCATCCGCTCCGCCACTCCTTTGACGTCTTCTCGGCGGGGCCACGGAAACCCCTTCCTGGTCCTCTTCTCTCGGGCGAGGTGTGCACTCCTCCAACCTGTGATCCTCTTCGCTAGGGGCCGTGCTGCGCCCTCTAGACTGTCCTCACGGCGACCGAGGAGGGGCCGTTCTTAAGCCCTCTCCATATTCATCCTGTGGAACAGCGGGGCTGCGCACCGCCCTCTGCCTGAAATCTCCCTAGCCGGGGGGGGGGGGCGTTCCGCGCCCCTCTCTAATCTCGCTAATCGATGGGGACCGCTCCCTCCTCCTCCCACCTGCACTCTTTCGCAGGTATTTACCTCCTTTTCCCCTCTGTACTGTCACCCCACTCTGAACCTCATCACCCCTATAGCTGTGTCCATTTTGTCCTACCCCTTTTTTGCCACTTCTTACCCCCCTACTCCTTCCTGATCATTATGCACCCCATGCCTGTCTAACCCCTCACCCAACTGCACTTCCCCCTGGATGCTCTCCTGTCAATCTCTCTCCTTATCTTCCTGCCCCTGGACTCCCAGACCTCCCCTCTCCCTGCCGCAGGTGTACAAGCCACCACTGCCGCGAGAGCCCCATCAGCCGCTGCTCTCCGCTGTGGCCTACCCCCCAAATCATCCCCTATTCCCGTAACCTCAACCACAGCCCCTTCCAGCTGGGCCTTAGATGCCCTGCTAATAATCACAACAGCCTCTCTTAGCGCCCTAGCATCCACCAAACCCTTATTAGTAGTTTCCTGGCCTGACATGGTGCAACCACTAATCTGATCGTGCACTGAAATATGCCCTTTTAGCTATGCTAGCTCCCTTAGCCGGCCCTACCCGTGGAAAACAACCCCTAAAAGGAAAACCCAGAAAAGAGCGGGCTGGAAATAAAATTGAAATATTATTGTAAAGAGTTAATTAAACTCTTATAATACCCATATAAGAATATCTAATAATAAAATATATATCCTTACATTATATATATATATATATATATATATATATATATATATATATATATATATATATATATATTATGTAAGGATATATATATATATTTTTTTTTTTATTATATACCCCCCACAAATATGTACTTGCCCTGGAAAAAAACCTAACCAGCTTCTAAAGTGCCACAGGCCCCAAAGCACACAAAAACAGGAGCACAGGATAACTTTAGGCCAAGAAGCCGACCGTAATACACTGCCCCACAACGAGCCGGCCGCACCGAACAGGAAGGAACCGCTTAATGAAGCAGTCCCTTTAAGATATTAGCAATGCCCCCAGTGTCCTTATTGCAGCACCGCGCGTCAGAGAACGAAGCCTGCAGCAACAACACGGGCACCGAGGAAGGACAATAAAATCCTTCACCCGCCGGCACACAGAGGACCCGTGACAGGGAGGGGCAGGCGCCAGCTGACCAACTAACGTGGGCCGCTCCTTAAAAAGCCCACGTTCCGACACCGAGGTACCTTTGCAGGCGGATCCCAACTACTAAGCCTGACAAGAAAAATCTCCCCCCCCGAACACGTACACTCCAAAAGAAAAGTGACGAACCCGGTAAGAGGGGGTATGTTATCTTCGGTACCCCCGGCAATGAAGAATATTAATAATATACAAAAAGATTTGCTGCTGTTCCAACTATGCCTAACCTCCCCCAATACAAACGCTGTAACCCCACCTCACCTATGCTACCTCCAGCACCGAGGGCCCAACTAACAGGGAAGGCTCAGGAGCAGGCGACCAGGACTGCACAATCTATAGTCCCCAACTGTCGCCTGCTTCCCGAACCTTGCCTGACCCTTAAATACCCCAGGGAGTGGCGCTCTACGCGCAGGCCACCTCTCTGGCTTGTACAGCATCAAAATAACCCCGGGGGGAAAAGCTTTGCGTTCCCCACAGGGTCCCCCTTTTCGAATCTGAAAAAGCTAATGAATGGTTGACACACGTTTCTCACCAGCAAGACTAATTCTTTTAAGCCTTTAGTGTGGGCTTCTTCAGGGCCGAAATGTATACAATACACCCTGCTCCATGACTTGCTAGATTTGAGGAGTCTAGAATTGTCCGCAAGAACAATCAAAATGGGCATTTTCAATTCTTGAATTGGTTAATATTCCTGTTGCATTAGTTTTGGATCCTCAATCGGCGATCAAATTTAGAATATTCAATTATTCATTCTCCGTTTCTCTGAAGTACCCGTTGTGTAGATGGCTGAGTGGTGTGCAGATCCCATGATACTGGCATGCACAAAGGAAGTCGTATATGCTAGAAAGGATCTATTCATGTGCCCTAGGGAGATGTACACTTGAAGTATGATTACTGCTCCTGTCGTTCAAAGCAAGCTCACACCTAACAGCCTGTTAGCTTGGTGCTGCATGCGGGCAGAACATAGAAAGCAAGTGTCTTTTATAAACAGCCCAAGTGGTGTGTGAATGCAGGATTGTTCCTCTGGCTCACTCTTAGGCAAAGGCTGGGGAGAATTATGCTGGAAAGCCAATAGGGCTGGTGAACATTCAAGCGAACACGTGAATGGATCTTCCTATGCTCAGGAGATGGGGACTGGGACTCAAAAGCGGCACTGGAAATAATTTTCAAAGTGGCCCCATATTACACGTTTTCAGCAAGCCCAACCCTTTTCCTATGAGAGAAAACAATAGGTTACCACACAAAAGAGGCCCAGGGTGCAGAGGCCTACCAGGGAATCTGCAGAGTTCACTATAGGCCAGTCCACCCCTGATGCTCAGACAGTATTTTCACTTTTTACATCTCTTGTACATACTTGTGTAGGTAATCGAAATATAAGATGTGCTTGGTGATTGTGTTTTGGAGTCAAAAGTCCCAATAGCGAGAGAGGAAAACATCATTTCTCTTGTTTAGCCTCTAGGCTAGCACATCCCTGGTTGGAAAGAGAGGGGGTCGTGTGACTAGGTTAACTGTGGGTTCAAGGTACCGTGGCTCCCCCAATTTACCGCACTCTGCAACACGGGGCAAAGCACACTCCATCCCTGCACCAAAGCTTGGAAGCAAGGACTAAATGCCAAGTATAACCTCTATAAGAAATGCATAAACCACACTTAATGGAGCTAAAGTAACTTGATATGGCACATTGGCATATCTGTTTGGTCTGGATTATAGCCCATGTTCCATATGGTGCAATCACATTGGGTTCTGCATTATGGCACCACATAAAACAAATAACATATGCGCTCCAATTCAATTTCCAGCTTTCCAATATTACTATGGTGCGTCATCCCGGGCAGTTATTTGACATAATTGATATTTCCAAAAAGTACATATGATTAAATTGCTGGTAAAACACTATTAAAATAATGCACGTGTGCCACCACTTTGCACGTCACTGTTCCGTCATTGCCTCATGACGTAAAGAGGGCCTCGTACCGGAAATGAATCCTCAAATGGGGTAATGCCCGTTTTATGGATATCTGCGCGCGTGCAGTAAAAAGAGAAAGTGCTTCCAACAAAGCATTTACGGGTGCACTGCATTCCCTATTTTGGAAATAAATCGACGCGGTTTTCCGTGTGGTTTAAATACCATAATTCCCGACACCGAGTAAAACAATCATATATTCACACATCCTTGTGCAAAACCAGCAACTGCTTTAAAGAGACATGTTTGGTGCTCACTGATGGACTCCCTCTCCTTCTTACTTTGTGTGTTGTATTTATAGCACTGTATGCGATTTGTGACTCGTTGACCTCCCTTCTCAGTGATTTGGGAAAGCAGAGATGTGTGCCCCGCTTGCTTCATCAAATTGACAAAAGTGATAGGAAGATGTTTTTTATCCAAACAATGCAGTTGTTTTTAGGCTAGAGGCAAATGGCTGACATGGATATAGGGAAGGTGCAAGGATCGACCATGAAACCGTAATCGAGTCTTCTTCTTTCAGCCGGTAGTTAACCCTTTGAACATGTCTTTCTATAACTACACCCACTCAATGAAGTATGGGATCGAGAATTAGCATCTGAGCTGCCTGGAGAACACCATTACATTCCTTCCATAAAGCACTCTACTGTTTACATCCTGGGGAAACAAATGCCTCCTTTTCCATTTTATGACTCCCCAAATCCCTTGTTTTTCATTCCATCACAAAACCAAAGAAAAACATGATTGATTCACCTAGCGTGTTTCCGATTTTTGCCGTAGTCTTCAAAACACCAGATTATTGGCTGTCCAGAATTAAAGGAAATGTCTCCTTCCTGTTGAAGACACTGTGTGAACGTGTGGGTCATTTTATAGTGTTGTTCAACTCTTCTGGTGAAGGTTATCTACTGATCAGCGGCCAGATGCAAGCCAGATCATCCAGTTGTATGAGAAGACACCTTCCCTACTGTTCCTATGTAAGCTCTCATATGAAATCTTGTATGCCAGATGAGGCCACGAGTCTGGTATGGCCCAGAGGAGCATTCACCTGTTCCCCGTTTCTGGGAAATTTTGCTTGACAAAGCCAAAAAGCTGGGGAAATCCTCTGAGGTAAATGTGCCCACTGAAACCAAGTGATTGGTGAAAGTATCTGGAGAACATTCGGCTGACAAAGCCAAGAAGCAGAAAAGAGAGCGTTTAAAGGCCGAGAGGTTGATGAGAACCTATAAGGAAGAACTATAATACAATGCCATGAGAGTGATAAAGACCCTCAGAGAGAAAATTGAGTAATATAGCCAAGAGGCTGGTGAGATCATTTAATGAGCATCAGTGTGTGACCGATGCAAAGAGTTTGGTGATCGCCTTCGAGAAGGTGTGGCGGTACAAGGCGAATACTACCCTGCACCTCGGTGCACAAATGATGTGACCCATTTATGAAGGTACGATAGCTTTGCCTTCTGATCTTAGTGGTTGATCAAGGGGTGTCAAAGTTTTATGGTCGGTGGTCTGGGTTTGTATGGTGCTGTGGCATTCAGGGGTCATGGGATGAAAGCTGTATTTCTCATGTGGGGGTCTTTGGAAGCAGGAGGGCCCTGCACCTGTTTCAGGGATGGTACTGCCAAGAAGCGCTCTGCTCCCTTCTCAGGACCTTGCATGGCACATTCTTCCCAGAGCCAGAGGGCCTGTAACTTTCTGAACAATGGAGGATGTTGTGCATCTCTGAAACCTAGCCAGGGTAGGGGTGGTGTTCATGCTCATGTTAATGTTAAATGACATTTGTACCGAGCACTATCACCACCGGAGTGGTCCCCTGGCGCTCATGCGGCTCTGAAAGAGGAGGGGAGGTTGAGTTAGTGGGAGGAAGCAGGAAAAGTGCAAGAGAGCAGTGATGTTCTGTTGGCGGCCTCAGCCCGGTGGGTCCGTTGGCTGGGCCTGGGGTGTTTGCGGCCGGTAGTGGTTGTGTACTGTTGTGCGAGTCTATGTGCCTTTTTGTTTTGTTGTTGTAGTGTAGTGAAGTTTGTGCGGTTTGTTGTTCTGTGGGTTTGGTTGTGTTTGGTTTGGAGTTTGAGAGGTATATACAGAGGGGAAATTGTTAGTGGAGTTGGTTATTTAGCATCTGTATCCTGAATTGAGGCACTGGGCTTGCGTAGTCTCCCCTGATTCGGCTCTGTCCTGATCAGGGTCCATCTGACATTCCAAGGTTCCTTACTCCTCTGGCCCCCACCTTTATCTGGCTCTCTCATAGCCCCCCCTGTCCTCCCTTCATACTCCTGTGGCCAGTGCACCTGTCGATGTCCAGAAGTCAGGTAGTGTGTTGGATTGCCAATATCTCGACAATTCCACAACACTGTGGTATCTGGTGGTAACTAAGGGGAGGGTGGAGATGTTAGGTGGGATTGGCTGGGGTAGTTGACTCGGTCTCTGTGCGTGTCGCCTGTGTTCCAGTCTATACAGTGTCACCCATCTAGGAGCCGTAGGAGCTACCTTGTCATTTCTGGGGCTGTCTGTGTCCTTTTCAGTTTAGTCATCCTTTTTCTCTTTTTTTGTTTTCAGTTTGAGTCTGAGGTGTTGAAGAGCCAGGTTTTTAGTGATTTCCTAAATTTTAGGTGATTTCGGTGTTTCTTATTTCTTTTGGGATGTTGTTCCAGGTTTTTGCGGCTAGGTGGTAGGAGGTGCCTCCAAGTTTTTTCTTAAGGTATGGTTTGAGTTCCAGCCGGACTTTGTTGTTTGATTGGAGGGGTCTCGTTGGTTTGTAGATTGTTATTTTCTTTTGTAGGAATTCTGCTCCTTGTCCGCTGATTGCCCTGTGAGTTATGCAAGGGGCCTATTACTAACTCACAAAATGCTGTTCGCTGCACTTGGGTGTACATTCTAAAATGGCTACCACTTGCCAAGATGGCGTTCATACCTGTATCTACTGCACAGCTTGCTATGTATGCACTAAGATGATGGCGCTCCCTCCTCTATGTGTACTCCCCCCCCCCCCCCGCTCCCCGGATGTGCTCTCTTAGCATTGATTTCTCATTCGGTATTGCCTATGGGGTTGGGAAGACCGTCTCTCCTTCCCAACATTCCCCCATTTCGTTAATCCTAAATTAACAAACTCCCATGCAGTGCCATTGGTAGCTAAGTCCCAATATATGTTCTCCTCCCCCTCTGCACCCTCTCTAACCTTTCATCTTCCAAGTATGGTGGCAACCTGACCTTTGAAACCCATGGTCTGCAGACATCTTGTAAACTTGCTCCAAACTGGGCATATTTCTCTGGGGTAAATGTCATGTAAATCCAACTCCCATCCCCTGCTAAATCAACTCAGTGCTCTGTATAATTTTTGGGGTCTGGTGGGGGTGTGGTTATTGGGCCACGGGTGTAATGGATGATGACTCTATCATACCTGGTTTGTTTGGGTAGTCTCTCTCGCGTACCGCTCACTGTGGTACCGTGAGGTGCTTTGGATGTTCCTCCAATTGAGACCGTCACCATTGCGCTGCTGGGCACTGCTTTGGAACAGCACCGGAGTCCCATTTGGCATGTGCAAAAAATGACCAGGATGAAGATGATGACAGGCACTAGCATTTTCACAATCGCCCCCAGCTAGGACGGAGCCCAAGAGAAAGTCAGATCCAGCCAATCTTCACTCTGTATTCTTGCTTCTTTCTTCATGCGCACTCCCAGGTTGTGTACAGCTTTGATTATGTGTGACAGAGAGCCATTTGCAGCATCTTTGGGAGGCACAAATGTGCAACAGGAATACCCAATCTTTTTGCATACACCTCCCTGTATATCAGTAAGCATATCTAGAACGTAGGGATTTTGCAGTGTCATCAGCCTCGGGGCGCAGAGTTCCACTTTTATGACATTGAACCCCTGCTCAGTGTCATTAACCAGCTGTATTAATTCCCAGCTGATAATCTGCAGCCATTTAGCATTGGCCGCAGCTTGCACGCCGGGCAGTAACAAGGATGCAACCTGGTCTTTCCTCGAACAGGTTTGAAGAGTCCTTGGACAGATAGTTCTCTCTTTTTTTCATTCGCAGTGTTACGCCTTTTCCTTTCCCAGAGAGGGTATGGAACTCTGGTGCTGGCAATGGGTTTCTTCAGAGCTTGGAAAGGTGGTAGGGGCAAATGTCTCTGTCAGCCCTCCTTGAAAATGTACTACTGGGATTACAAGCAGGGCTGAGTGCAGCATGGCCAGCAAACAATAACCCCTGCATGATGGTGGGTGGTGCAAGTACGCTTGTTGGCCGCAACGCCAATAGTTATCCATCACTGCCGCTTTGCCTTTTTTGAGATCAGGAAAGAGCAGAGTCTTCTTGCAATGTTCGTTGACCCCTACAAATACTGTTCCGGCACTGTAAAAGCAACGTTGTTTCCTGTACACTTTCACCGGTTTCTCCATTGCTTCAATCCGTGTTAGTTTTGTGATGTGTTCAGTCCAGAACAGAGCACATACTGCTTCCACCCGGGCCAGAACCCCTTCTTCATATCCCATCAGACCCTCTGCCATGCACCTTACTGTTGTTTCTTGCCATTTGCCATTTGTTATTTGTGTATTCCAGTCCTTGTATCACAAGGTAGGGTCTCTTCAGGCATTTAGGCATTTGCTACCTTTTGGATTTTTTCGAATTGCAGGCGATCTGGATCAACAAGTTCAAGCCTTACGTTGTGTGCCTGGAAACTGCCCCTGAGCCTATATAGCACGAGATGTACTAGGCAGTGCGCCTCTATACGTGATGCTTCCTGTGGCACTAGGACCTTGGGTGCCCCTGACGCATACTGTATCAACAAACACCCACAACACCTGCATTCACTTTGTTCCTCCCCACCCATTTCATGTCCGTATACCAACTATTCCACAATTCTATCGAACTTTGCCCTTTTTGCTTGTCTCTTTGTATGTTTGGGGGTCCCTATATATCCATTAATAACACTACTAATATTATTTACATGAGTATGGTTTGTGTTATAAAAGCATTAGAAAATCTTGAAAACAGTAGGGACCCAGCAATGTATTCCAACAATCCAGTGCGAGGGGGTATGTTGTCATGTACAGAATTGTTGGCCTGTTGGTGCATAAAGTGGGGCCTTGAGGAAAACAAATGTTTAGTTTCATTTGGGTGTGTGTTTGATCTATTATTTACAGTAAGATTGTCATTTCTTCCTCTGCCCGCAGCCCCGGTGAGAAAGGCATGGTCGGTGGTGTTTATTGAACTTCAATGGGTTGGTTGAATGCCTATCTAATCCTAAATCTAAGGATTGGAGCAAGCTACGACCATAAAATAACGCAGTCCTAGTGGAGTCTCTGTCAAAATAAAAGGGCCTAAACTAAGAAACCTGTTGCCAGTCCTTACCTCTAAATACAAAATATGTGGTACAACAATGTAGGTAAAAGAAAAGTGTTCAAGAAATAATATGTCAGCATAGCTGAGCAGTTGGCTACCATTCCCCACATTTTCAGCACAGGACAAGGCAGCACATTGGGCTTCACACACACTCTGGCTTCTTGGCCACAAGGAAACAGTTCAAAGCATGGGTATTGGCGCCTTCTGCCAAAGTCTCTCTCCCAATTACAGTCTCTTATTGCAGAGGGCCTGATGTAACAAACAAACACCAAAGTTCCTTTCTTATCAGGATTTTCACATTCACAAGTTTGCAATTGGTCTCCCTCGTTCAGGCTGGGAACATCGACCCCCCTCGTACGGGCTCAGATCCCTTTGTATCACAACCCAAATACTTTCGATTGTGCAATGGGTTTTGCTTAAACCGTCGCAGGACCACTTCGATTCACGCAACAACTTATTCTTTATCTTTTACTTGAGCTTCTGCCACTTCTCGGCTGAATATCTTTGCAGAGACCTTTGATTGAGCACACTTGCGGTGCTGGACCACTCTGTCACAAACATTGTATCTTCTTTGCTACAGTTTAAAAATCCATCAGCCATTATGCTGTCCTCGCGCCTTTCATCACACACATTCAGCAATCCATATCCTTGCTCTTTGTATATAATGTTGCTGCTTGCAACCTTGACTTCAACACAGACTGGTCTTGCAATGGTTTCCCCAACTCACCGGCTGTGTTGATCTTTCTTTGATCTTGGAGCCAAGGATGATACACAGCGGCTGCTGCTTCTCTCCTACTCGATCAGCCATGCCAGAATGCCCCGGATATTTCCGACACACAATACAGGATTCTTCAGTCTGGTTTCTTGTTGGCCTTATACTCTGAAATCCTTAGGTGTCTAGAAAGTAAGGGCTTTCCGCCAGAAAGGTCAAGGGTATGTCCCTCCTTGTGCAGCCGTCGTGATTTGTCATCTTTCTTCCCTTGTTCAGCTTCTGTCTCGAAACTGCTTTTTATTCATGTGCTTTGCCTCACTCAGAGTGTGCTCTCATGCTACGCCTTTTATCTGTGTGGGCAAGTTTAATGGAAGCCAGCTGTGAATGGTTAACACTAATTGTCTTACCATAGTAGTGGGACATGTCAGGCACATGGGTGTGAGTCTGTTTTCTCCCAGAATGGGCTGTCCATGTGAAAGTGTTCGTGCAGGAAAAGTGGGGGAGGTGGGTAGAGTTTCCATATATCCTACTGGGTAGGGTGGGGTTACTGTGTTTCAGGGAAGAGAAGGATACTGCGTTTCAGAGTGATTCTTCACCAGTGTTTTTGGTATTGGCAGCGCATTTAATGACTGCCACTACAGAAGGCAGCGAAAGTGTGAAAATTAGCTTGTCTGATAATGCTGCATGCTGTACTGGGCACCCATTAGCCCTCCTAAAGCCCCTCCTTTTGCATTTTGAGAGACCGGCATGCACTGTTGTAGTGATGTATGCCGAATCAGAATAAACTGTCACTTGACATCCTTGCGATGATTGCAGCGCCTCGAAGAGCACGATGAGCTCTGCTGCTTGTGCTGAATATTGCATTGGTAGTCTCTTTAGAATCAATGTCTCGTATTCACCGTCCACTAGGCATATGACTGCTGCGCCATTATGTCTGAGATCTGTGTCCTGGTCAATTGTCACAAGTGTACTGTCCTTGCATTACTAAGTCCAGCGTGCCACTGTTTTAGGCCAAGGGCTTAGGGCACATTGTGCTTTTATGTGTCAACACAGCAGTCATAAACTGGCAGTTCGAGTGTGAGATTAAGTAGAATTCCTGTGCATAATCTGGGCTTGCTAACACTGGGGCAGTTGAAATCACCTTTTTTAGCTCATCAAAATTCTGTAACATTTCTTCCGTCCATATGATTTTGTTGTCAGTGTTTTGTGCCTCTTTGAGGCCCTGTATAAAAGCGACCTTGTGTATGCTGTATAATCAAATATCCATGCCCTGCCGTGATTGCACAACCCTAGGAACTTTTGCATTTCTTTCACTTGAAGGGTGGCACGCACAGAGGCTGCACAGTCAGGTATTATTCTTTTACCAACTGCTGATATTAACTGCCCTAGATATAAAACCTCTTGTAGACAGCATTGCAGTTTTGCCTTGTCAACCTTGAACCCGGTGCGAACCAGAAGCTGTAAGAGTGTAATTGAGTCTTGTCTGCAGTGTTGCTCAGAGTCACTGCATACCAGCAGGTTGTCCACGTACTGGATGATCATGCTGGACCCTTGGATGTTGCCTAAATCTGTGTGGAGTATTCTGTTAAAAATGCTGGGGCTCTCACAGTAGCCTTGAGGTAATCTTGTGTGTTCGAGTAAAGGCTGTGAGGTACTGTGAGTCTGGGTGCAATGGTATAGAGACTTTTTTTTTTTAAATCAGTCACTGTAAAATGTATTGCCTCTTTGGGGATGCTACAAAAGATTGTGGCAGGGTTAGGAACCACAGGAAATTCTTGCTGCAAAACATCATTTATAGGGCTCAAATTCTGAATCATCCTCCAATTGCTCCAGTGCATTTCTTACAGGGTAGATTACCGTGTTGCATGGGGTGGTAGATGGTACAATTATCCCTTGGTTGAGTAGTGCACTGATGGTGTACCTAATTCCCTCCTTTGCCTCCCTGGAAATTGGGTATTGTTTCACTCAGGCAGTACTGCTCCTGGTTTCAGTGTTCTGAAGTCAGTCCCTTTAGGAGACTTACATCATGGGGGTTAGTTGTACAAAGTCTCTCGGGCACCTTGTTATACTAGGATTAAAACATTTGATCCAGAAGCGGAGAGACACACAGAAATGTCCTACCTGTATCTTGATAGAAGCCCTCAGCAGGTCTGGTTGTCTTCCTATCCGTCTTTGAGGACAATGGAATTTACCTGAGTCTCCCTCTGAGTCCCAGCCCAAGGCTCGGGTCCAGTGAGAATCCCAGGGAAACACCAAAGGGAAAAAACCCTGAGGAGAGCTGCTAGGGTTTGTGGAATCCTACAAGCAGTCTTCTCTGAATCAGGACTGAAGAGTTTAGTATATTGCTGATGATTTCTTCCTTCCTTCTAGCCGATAGCGGGCACTGGGTCTTGTGGAAAACTGAGCGAGAGAGACAGGAGATAGCCGTGATAGTTGTTGTTCCCAGGTCCCTATAACAGAAATCTACACCCCCGTTACTCCTCCCCCTACCCCTTTGATGCCGCTGCTAAACTGTGACGTCCAAGCGTGGAGAGAGGACGGAGGAAAGGACTGAATAAAAGAAAAGAGGGATTGAGGATAACAGGTAAATAATGATCTGAAAGGAGGGATCCGAATCACCCTTTTAGAATAAACTAAGAGTTCCTACCGGGAATTAAGATACGTTCCTGGACCCGAAGAATATGTGATTCCAGTCACGCGTGGATCCTGCAGTGCTTGCCAAAGTATTGATTGCGGTCTGATGCTGCAAGAAGTAAAAGATAGTGATTTGACCCGGAAGAAGGAGAATTCTGACAAGACGCTAGGTTGAGTATGAAGTGGGAGGAGCCTGAGTTTACCGTGGCATCTGTGGACGGCTCGCAGAGAGTGGCAATCGCCAAGGAATGGAGGTAAGGTTTTCACTACAATAATGCCGGCAGTTCTGGAGTGGGCGGAATGGAAAGAGAAAGGGTTAGAAAGAATAACAAAGAGTTTGAGAGTAATCCTGGTAAAGTAATAAGTAGGCACACTTACGAAGCGTGGCTAAACTCCTACAAGAGTAGCAACGCATTGTGCACAGTATCTGTCTGCCGGATATACTGCACAAGCGGATGTAGGCGGAGTCTCCACCCGAGCTTCTGTAGCAGGAAACACTAGACCGCTGCTTACGGTCTTTGAAGGCACCTTTCTGAGTCGGTACCCTCTGGAGTGGCTACCTGGTTGAGAGCTGGAAATGTTTGTCACACACCTGCTCTAAATCTGCCTCAACAAACTCGGGTGGGGCCGTAGGGCCAACATGGGATACTTGACCTTCCGGTACTGCACCATTATTTCACAGGGGATGTAGATTGCTAGCACAATTTCTCCGTCATCTAGCCTGTCCTTAAACAATTTTGCGTCAGTCACCTCCTTCAGAGGTATCGTGGTGTCAATGCAAAGTACTGTGCACCACTCGCACCCGTCCTGGCTAGTCCCTATCAAATCACAACAATCCTTTTTGCTAAAACCACCAATCCTTGTAAATCTAAGGACAGTATTGTACCTGCCGCCAATTCAGGGGAAACAGGTGGTGTTCGCGCTCATGCAAGTGGCCTATTACTAATACACAAAATGCTTTTTGCTGCACTTAGGCCTAAATTCTAGGATGGCTGCTGCTTGCCAAGATGGCATTCACACCTGCATTTACCGTACAGCTTGCTATGCATGCACTAAGATGATCGTGCACCCTCCTCTATGTTCACCCCCCCTGCTCCCTGGATGTTATCTCTTAGCATTAATTTCTCATTCGGTGTCGCCTAGCTGGGTGGGAAGACCCACTTTCCTTCCCAACACATGGTAAGTGCTCTTATGTGTCTAGACTGGCCTATATTGGTGTAGCCAGTTCGGACATGCTTTCTCATTTAGGCATGCCATTTCTAACGACAAAGCCAACAGGGGTATGTTCTTGCTGGCATATATTGGCAGGGCCAGCTTGGACATGTTTTCTTATATTAAGTAGCATTTCCAGCACTATGCACAAAGCAAACATGAATATGTTCTTATATATTGTAATACTGTCATATATTGGTGCAGCCAGTTTGTAATGTATGGGTGTAGCCAAGCCAGCGTGAACATGTTTTTTATATTGCATACATTGTGGGCAAAGGCATCATGAATATGCATTTGTAAATGTTCCTGTGCACTGTTGTTGAGTTGTATGTATTGGATTTTTTCATGAGCTA
Organism: Ambystoma mexicanum; assembly: GCF_040938575.1. Taxonomy (NCBI): domain Eukaryota; kingdom Metazoa; phylum Chordata; class Amphibia; order Caudata; family Ambystomatidae; genus Ambystoma; species Ambystoma mexicanum. Next base: position 942,914,030 of record NC_090935.1, read on the forward strand.
CCCCACAGAACGGCTTGTAAACTAACTTGTTTTTTCCCAAATTTTTCACAGAAAGTGTACTGTATAATGCACCATTTTAACCCATTATTCAAAGAAATCTTCTCCCGAACCATCCTTGGTGATTCGGGCTCCATCGCTGCGTTTGGTCGCTCTTGCATATTTATGGCAAATATGTATGCCCCTCCAATTAAACCATTCACCAGCCACCACTTGCTGGAGGGCCTCTCTTGGCCCTTTAAGTGGGACACTAGTGCACCCACCACTATGCTTGCAACCACTGACTAAACCCAACTTGGTGGGGGTCTTCGGGACCTATTGAGAAGGCATGGGGGTGTTTGCGGATGCAGAAATTCTGGCGTCCTCGCTCCGGCTACATGGCCATCATCTGTATCCAGAAAACCTGTTGCCTGATTGGCTTGGGGAATGTGCCATGCAAATAGTCACAATCAGTCTAAATCAGTAGGTGCTTAACCAGCACCATTACATTTAACATGGCCCCTTCTGTAATGTAAATGGAATGCTGACGTCAGTATGGCCTGGGTGGTGGTAATAAAATGGCCCATGTCATGCAGCCGTTGTAGAACATCTAATTTATGAGGATTCTTCTCACTTTGGGGGAAGCTAGAAAAGCAATCTCAGGCACATTGAATTCATCTGATTTAAGGCTGCCAGGCCTTTTTCTTTTTTTTTTTTTTTAACATGTTTGCAAGTTTCTTCCAAACCACAGGGCCTCATTAAGAGTTAGGTGGTAATTCCAGCAGAAATACTGCTGAACTCCTACTTTGTTACCACTACTCCTAATTACAGTAAAACTGACGGATTACGGGTGGCCTTATGGGGATTTGGAGGTTTTACTCTGAGCAGTAATTTTCCCATGGAAAATTCTCAATTGTTTGGATATTATGTTATGTTATGTTAAAGGTTCTTACACCGTGCACCGTTGCCACCCGCGTGACAGAGGACAAACCTCCAGAAAAGTGCACCTTTCAAGGATCATAAAGGTTAGGTACACTCGCACATTTCTATGCGATCGAAAAGATTCCCCACCTTTTACTAAACATGCCCCTGAATAGCTTCAAAGTGCTGTCACCCGTGCAGACTTGGCTGGCTGTTGATGGCTAAACACTGGTTGCTTTGGTTTGTTTTTGTTGGGGATGAAGCTGTTGTTATCTTTGCTTGTGTGATTAGACAGATCATGGTGGTTTCTTCAAAATAGAGACCGTCATTGTTGCTGTGCTTTATGTCCTTGTAGCTTTTTTCTGTGTACAAAATAATCATTGGCTGGGCTTTGGGCCACTCGTGGCGAGCTTGAACTGAATGCGTGCTCTTGGGCGATAACTCAAAACTCTAGCAGCAGGAGTGGCTTGCTGAAGCTGGCTAATCCTCTTTGCTTGCATTCATCTTTTAACTTTGTCAGGCTTTCTGATGCATTTTCAAAAACATACATTTTCAAATAATAACGAAAATAAATCGAGGGTCAACTGGGGCAGGCGAAGTCTCATCATATATTTTGTGCACATAGGAAGTTGTGTGTTTTGTAACGAGCCTGAAATTAGAAATGGACTTCCCAGGGATCCTCGGCCTACTTTTTAACGACCATTTTGGGAATGTGCAGTTGAAGGAAAGGTACTGCACAGGCAAATAAGCATGTTATCAATTTGCCACATCTGCTGGCCTTTCATCCAGGAAATCGGAACTAGGACTGGCACCTGATGTGTGTTGGCAATTGTGAATCATAGTGCCACTGTAAACGACCCTATTCTACTCAGAATACCATGGTCTACAGGTCTGGCTGTCTAGCTATTAGTTGAACAAGTGTGCGTGCAAGGAGTTAAGGCTCCTATATATAAGATGTCAACTCTACAAACTTTGCAAAGGACAATGTTACCTTCACTCCTGATCATCTCTCTGCCTAATACAAATAGGTCCACCCAACTAGAAATGAAACCCCAACTCCAACTCCAGCCCTACCTCAGAACAGTGGTTAAGTGAGCCACCTAACATTTCAAGTGAGTGTTGTGGTCTGAGGGGTTACTTTGTAGTCTTGTGGATTGTATTGGATATATCGTTAATTTCGACTCTGTGTTAGCACCCGTACGCTGTTATTCCCATTGTTGGTACACCTTTCTTTTGCAGTTTTCAGTGGGTAGGCACTGTTTTTTAAGACTGGTTTTCCAACTCCCTACCTTTTTGTTTTTTCGTTTTCTCACGACGTCCTGTACGTGGCAAGTTCCAGGTCATATACTATTCAGGATGAGGTGTGAAATCACCCTTTTGGTATGTCTGTTCCATTTCTGGATGTGTTTTGTGTGCGTGCATGGAGAATTGCGTGGCGAATATGATTGTATGTCTAATTGTTATGTTCTCCAAATGCTTGTTAGACTTCATGCATCTGTTTGTGTCTTTTTCATGTTTTGTGGTCATGTCCGAAATGTGAGAAGAATGTTATCGTCTGATGTGCTCTATAGTCCTGTTCTGAGGTTGCCTGTCAGGCTTTTTGCATCTTTTATCGTACGTTTTTTTCTGTCTTATGCTCATGCTCACAGTAGATACATTTCGAAAATCCTACAAGCGAGTTACTCAAAATGTCCTGATCCAAAGTTTTGTTGTGCTCACCAGTTTTCACAAAGCATATGGGCAAGCCAAATACCTCAAAAATCATAGATAATTCAGAGTATGTTCCCAAAGCATTTATTTGCATCACTGAGGAAGTCAAAGGGATCAGATATAGGCCAGACAGACATGAATTGTCTCAACACTTCCTTATTAGGGGAATCACCCACGGGGCACCCAAACCACCTCCCTTGGGTTAACAGGTGCATAGAAGAAACCTAAATATGCCCGGCTGGTCCTTTGCCCGCATACACACGGCTCTCAGGATCTACTCAACTATCATTGCAAGTGCAAAGTGTTCCAAAAGCAAAGGTCTCCAGTTCTTAAATCGGGGTCCTGGCCTGTGTGGCAACTTAGCGCAACAGAATATATGTAGCAGATACAAGGGGGAGTCCCAAAGAAGCACAACAGGTGCCAAATAAAATGCCTCAGGATTTCTCTCTTTCGTCACGGTTTGTCAGCAAAGTCCCAGGCTCTAATATTGATAGCTTCCAGTCTCTTCCCTTTCCAAGCTAGAGTGTGGTTGAAAGATCTCCTTCCTGTCTCAAGTTCAGAGTAGTGGCTGCTGTTGGGTTCTGTTATTAAAGCAGGCCTGTCTAGGTCTTTGAAGCATTGACCTCATTGGGCCACCAGCCTGGCTCTTCCGAGACTTCTTCCGATGTCGCTGTTAGGTTGCTGACCCTACAGCCCACCAACCCCAGGTTGCCCTCCGTTTTGGTGTATTGCAGCAAACGCGTTCCAAGGGAACCTTCTTTTATTCCCTCCTCCAATTTCTCCCTGCCCTTGTGCTTCCTCAGCATCTCCTGGATGCCGTGACACATGCCCGTTGCTCAACCCTGGTAAGACTTTGTTTGTGCACTGTCGAAAGAGGAAGTGATGTGTTTTGTAACAAATCTCAAATTAGAAATGGATATTCACACCCCAGCCTAATTTTTAAGGGGGATCTTTGAAATGTACATTTGAAGGAGAGGTACTGCACAGACAAATAAGCATGTTACCAATTTGTAACAATGCTGACCTTTCATTTGACCCTGTTATGGTCTTGCCTCTTTCCATAACACCACCTTAACTTTGAGGTCTGACGCACCCTACTATTCTCTACTACTAACATTTCCTGCCTTCTTTCTCTGCCTCTTGCAAATATTCCTTTTCCACTATTCTCTGCACCTTTCCTCTTTGGTCATTTGTCACCTCCTCCCAAGGCACCCCTGTGCCTGCACTACCTCCTTCTCCTCACTATTCAATGCCACCTCCTTAGCCCAGCCTCCTGGGTCCTTACTGCAGCTTTCACATCGGCCCCCGTGCTTCTGCTTCACCTTGCCCCACCCCCTGTGTCTGCTTTACCTTAGCCCTACCTGGGACTGCTTCACTTAGGCCCCCTGGCTCTGCCTCTCACCTGCTCACTGGATATGATTGTTTATTTATATAGCGCCTATACACAATGTGTTTCAAAGCGCTTCAAGGCAAGGGAGGGAACAAGGGAAAATACAACCACATTCTTACAGGCCATGAACAGTAAGGATGTGAAATTAACTATCGTACTCGGCCTGGCGACATTTCAGATAGTGCAAGAGCTAAGACATATAAAAGGAAGGGAGGGGGAGAGTGGGAAGGAAATGGAAACAGACAGGCGACTACTGTACTAGGCCTGACGACATTTCTGGTAGAGCTGGAAAAAAACAAAAGGTGAGGGAGAGGGGTGTGCAGAAAGGGAGGGGAGGAACAAAACAAGCGACTATCATACCAGGCCTGACGACATTTCAGATAGTGCTGGAGGGGTGGGGGGAGAAAAAAACAGTAATGGGAGGATGGAGGAAACAGATGAGGTTGCTATCATATGAGTTCCAGGGACAATTCTGATAGAGTAAGTGCATAGAAGAGAGTAAGGGGAGGAGATAGGAAAAGGGAGAAGGGAAAGGAGGATAGAAAAGAGAGTAAGCAGTCAGAAAGAGTGGAGAAGCAAGAGTGGAGAACGAATACAATTGCAGAAGTCAGTAGTAACACATAATGTTGCAAGCCAGGATACAAGATGAAGATGGGAACAGCATGATTCAGGGCCACCATGAGTACAAGATGCAAATGAAGTCCAGCATGAGAGTTGAGAAAGAGTGACGCACCGTGAATGAATGAAGTCCATAAAAGTCAAATCCAGCATTGGCCACAAGACAGTGATGGTGAAGGAAGGCACCAAGTGGGCGGGGCTTGCTAAGTGGTGAAAAAGACCAACAGGCAGGAAGGTACCAGGTGGGCGGGGCTTAGGCCAGGTGACCTAGACCCACTTGCACCTGCTCCCCATCTGCAAAGGAAAAGAAGCTGGAGGGCTCCTTAAGTAGGGAAACAGAGCGGCAAGCAGGAAGGCACCAGGTGGGCGTGGCTTGCTAAGTGGTGAAAAAGAGCGGGAAGCAGGAAGGCACCAGGTGGGCGGGGCTTGCTAAGTGGTGAACAAGAGCGGCAAGCATGAAGGCACCAGTTGGGCGGGGCTTGCTAAGTGGTGAAAAAGAGCGGCAGGCAGGAAGGCACCAGATGGGCGGGTCTTAGGCCAGGTGACCTAGATCCACTTGCACCTACTCCCCATCTGCCATAAAGCTCCTCCCCGGCTAGGCCCGCCCCGACACTCTGCCACGCTTTGGGAGTGGCTCCCCCCACATTTTGAGCAATGGTGTGAAAATCGGCACCTTGCGCCCCAACTGCACGACCCCTTGTTAAATTGTCTGCAGGCCTATCCAGAACCAAGACTCATGTTTTCCTGATTATTTTGTCTCCTTGCCGAGGGGGCTTGATGAATGGGCCGCCAGTGTGTTTTATGATTGGGCTCATCCTTACCATACCACGGCTTCTGCGTACCCTTACTGGCCTTGTCCTTACCACCCATGAATAAGACCCAGCCCTCCAGATCCTTCTGGTACCATGTCATTTCTGGAAACATTGAAATCTTGAGTCTAAAGCCCTTGTCGTAATCTATCCATCCCGTGGAGCCATGCTTCCTTGTTAATATTGACCCTGTACTGCCATAGAGCTGGCGTCTGCTCTGGATATTTTTCCATCCATACTTGTGCTGACAAAGAGAATGCTGTGTCCCAGTTTGTGATGTTCTCCTCAACTCTAATTCTTTTCTGTTTCCTCATGTGCTCTTCTTTGCTAACCGTAATGTCCAGACCTTCCGCCAACACTGATAATAATGAGAATATATTGAAATATTCCCTTTCCCAAATCCGCTCTTTTGCTTGCCTGGGAATAGATGCCAAGGTGGACCTGCCAGACAGTAAAGTTTTGATGGCCACTAAAGGGGCACCACCCACCTCAGGTCCACATCCCTTAATCACTGTAGGACCTTTTGTCCCGGACAGCGCACACGGCTGCAGTGGTGTGGGTATCTCTATAGACATTGCTGAGGCTGCTACTCCTCTTTCACCTTGTCCCTGCGTAATCAAGTCCCCCAGTCCTGTGGACCCCTGCTGGTGTACTGGTCCTGCGACCCCCGGTGCAGCAGACATGTCTCCCGGCTTAAGAGAGGTCTGTTCCCCTATAACCCCCACGAACGCGGCAGGCTTTGAGGTGCCCTCCCAAACTCTTCTCGTGGTCTCACTGATGGCCCCTTCCCTAGGTTGCTGCACCACTCTCTGAAACAATCTCAGCATTTCTACGAATTCGTTAATAATTGTCCTATTTTCACAATCGGTACCTGTCGGCAGCTCATGTGGGGCACTTACTGCCCCACTGCCCAAGTGGTTAACTGTTGGCGGAATCACAACACCAACTACCGCATCTAACTCGCCAATTGCTGGCAGAACCGCCTGCTGCACTTCAACAGAGTGCCCAGCGGGATTACCTGCCACCTGTAATAATACTGGTTCTTGTGGGCAGACAGTGGCCACCTTACACCTTCGATTACACACTGCCCGTTTCCTTTTTGGTGGTGCTTTGGTAGGCATTTCACTTGGCGGGGGAGTGTCCGAAGTCACAGGCGAGCAGATCTGGGCATGAACCATCTGTTGGTGTGTCGGCACCTTGTGTTCGTCCTCCAGCATCTTTTTTAGCGAGTTTCTTCCTTTCCTGCAAATTATTTCTTGAAATAGTGCCCACATTTCTGCCACATCAAACTCGTTACCAACTGGACGGTCTAAGCCAACCTCAATGCTGGCGCACATGTCCGATGAAACTTCTCTTTTCATTTCGGATTGACCACGGATTTCCAGCTCTGCTTCACCTCAGCCCCCCGGGTCAACCTCTGCCCTGCTCCCCCAGGTCTGCTTCTCCTCTTCTCCCCAGGCTCTGCTGCTGCCCTGCCTCCCTGGGTCTGATTCTGACTGCATCCCCCCACACCCCCTCCGGCTCTGGTTCTCTTCCAGCCCCCGGGTCTGGTCTCTCCAAACCCCTCTACCCCCTCCAGGGTCTACTTCTACCTGCCCCCACTGGGTGTGCTTCACCTCGGTCTCCACTGGGTCTGCTTCTCGTCGGCCTCCTCCCCCTGGGTCTGCTTCACCTCAGCCCCACGGGTCAGCCTATCCCCTGCTTCCCCAAGTCTGCGTCTCCTCTTCTCCTTAGGCTCTGCTTCTCCCCTGCCTCCCTGGGTCTGATTCTCACTGCATCCTCCCACCCCCCGTCTCTGGTTCTCTCCCAACACCCTACCTTCCTCCAGGGTCTACTTCTACCTGCTCCCACTGGGTGTGCTTCATCTTGGTTCCCCTGGGTCTGCTTCTCGTCGGCTTCCTCCCCCTGGGTCTGCTTCATCTCAGCCCTCCTTGGTTTGCTTCTGCTTAGTTTCCTCCCACCTGGCCTTGTCCCCCCTGGGATTGCTTCTGCTTAGCCCTCTTCCACCTCCTACTGCCGCCCTGCTTCTTCTTGGCCCGCTCCCACACCACTGGGTCTGCTTCTCCTTTGCTCCCCCACCCTCCCTGGTCTGCTTCTCTTCGGTTGGCCCCCCAACCGCGGGGCCTGCTTTTCCCTGCCCCCGTTCTGCTTCTCCCAAGCCCCACAGGTCTAGTTTCCAGGCTCCTGTCTTCTGCTCCTTTTACAACTTATTCTGCTCTCATCTCCAACAATCTCCAAATTAACTCTTTCCCCAAACTCTCACAGTCCCTTTATACTTTTATACGGCTGTGACCCCGCCTGCCTGACACTCATGACCTAACGAAGTTCAGGTGTGTGCGCGTTTGGCATAAGGAGCCTAGGATGTGTAGTGCTATGCTTAGGTCAGTATCCCTCTACTTGCATCACATTGGCTTCATCCCCAATGAGGGTCCTTTCAGTATATAATTCTTATACATGTGACTGGTCTCCTGATTATGGATTGGTTAATTTCTCTAAACAGGTAGTTCTTTCCACGAGCAGGAACACTGAAACACCTGCTTTTTCACTGTCTGCCCCAAGCAGAGGTCGAAGTGGGAGGGAGCGGTCGGGAGCGGTACTCCTATACTTTTTATTTTTAAGTTTCACCGTTCCTATACTTTTATTTCAAAAAGAAACCGTTCTGGAATGGTTTTGTTTTAAAATAAAAGTATAGGAAGAAGTTGAAGCTTGCATTTCAGTGCACTGCACTGAGCATTCCCATAAAGAGCAGGTGTGTTTGTTTGGGGGTTTGGATTGTGTGTTGGAGGGGGTGTGGCGATGGGGTTTGTGGGGAGCAGTGGCAGGCCAGCGGGAACATAGTTCCACTACTTCTTTTTGTGCACTTCGACCACTGGCCCCAAGTGTACTTGGCGATAGGTTTTACTTTGGTTAGCTACTTCTGGAACATGGTGGAATATATTTTGTGAGGTTTGAGGGCACCACAGTTCACACCTACCGTCCTACCTTCCCCCAACACAGCTGTCTTTTAAAGGGACAGGCATCTCTGAAGTGGCAATGTGACGATCCCCTGCAGCTTAAGTGTGGCATGCTCGGGGCAACCAGTGATCCGCTGCAGGCCACCTCAGAGCCCAGCATCACTTGACTTGTGGCAGCATCAGGCCATGTTGGACTCTCCCGCCCCATCCACATACATGGTTCAGCAGGGGACGACGTCACACCCCATTTTATGGAAACTGAAATATGAGTTTCTTTGTTGTTTTTAAGCTATGAACACGTACATGGAACCTCCCCAAATTTGGCATGTGTATGCTAATGTGCCATAACATATGGTTACCTGAGGTAATGCTTCAGTGGACCAGGGCAAAAGTTAAGAAATTATTTTGCAGTTGCTATGTAAAGGGCCATGCAACCTTAACTGTTTTTAAAGCAAAATGTGTTTTATGAAGATTTAGTTACAGAATAAACCTTTACACTTGACACAAATCAAATATATAATATAACAATGGTGAGAAATAAACAAAATAGATGCATTAGATTAACACAGGAATAGATCAAATGAATAAATGCACGTATACATTAGAAATAAACTATGTAGTACTGTAATTCAGGAAATAATACAATCACAAGTCATGCTATCCCACTCTACTGATAGTTAATTCTTTTATAATGCATCAGTACCCGGCGTGCGTGCATCCACGGGATACACTTAACGTGATTGGCTCGTTTCCGAGCCATACCACGGTGTAATCCCATGGACGCACATACGTGCCTGCACTTGTTCCCGGTGGGGGGGTGGCAGCCCCAGCCAATGAGGAGGCTCGAAACGGTGCAATCCCCACTCTGAAGCGGCTGCCTTTGTACCCCACTGGGGACTCAGGCATGTTTTTTCTTTCCTCCACCTCCACTCCCCTGCAAACTATCCCCTCGACCCGCCCTCCCAACCCCGCTTACCTTCTTTATTCTTCTTTTCACAAAGGAGAACGCACTGGGAACACTCTGCACTTTTTCTCTGCAACAGGAATGTGTTCTCAGGTGCCCACCACCATCTTAGAAAGAAGCAAATTAAATCCCAGGAACATATTAAAACTACAAAGGTCCTAATCAGTGGTATACGTGAGGTAGCCTGCAGGCTCCAGATAAGGAAAAGACGGGTTGGTATATTCTTTCAGCGTAGTTTTCCCATGTAAATAATTTTAATTTTTTGGTCTATCTCAGCTGTTTGATTTGTCAACCAGTGTTCTTCTGGTGATCGCATAATTAATGGGAATTTAATACCCCACCCAGATTATGAAAAGTCTTAAAAACTTCACTCAAGACCGGCTAGATTGACAAGAAGATTTCCCCTGCTCCTGGTGCCAGCTAAGGATGGACAGTCCATCTACCAATATTTTCAATAGCAGAAGAGATCTTTTAATCTGAACCTGGGTTAGAAGAGAAAACAGCTGAAGTATTGAAGTCTACAGGAGCCAGGCATGTTTCATAAACTTTAGTTTATTCTTCAAGTATCATCTGAAGTCCCACCAGCAGCACATCGTCCCACCATTCAGTAGACTCTCTATCAGTCATCCTTCCAATCTAGTTCCCTCACTACTTAACACTCCCTACATTACATCATAGACACTGTGCTGGCTGGGATCAAGATACTACACACCTCCCTCCTATTAACGCAACATTAATACAACACAAAGTGTTTGAATCTCTCAGGCCTGCTGATCGACCTGTGCGGCCTATTGTCGCCACAACTCAGACCATTGTTACTTGTGAATCATTTTTCTCGTTTGCTTGCTTATTCACAGTTACCATCCTCTTTTTTGTCACTTTTACAACTCGGTTCATGTTCCAAAATCTACCATCATCTGTTCTCACTGAATTATGCAAAACCTTCACTACATCACGTGGCGAGGACCACCTCATAGGACCTTGCCTCAATGGACCAGGCGGTTTAATCCTAACATAGGGCCTCATAACAACAGTGGCGGTAGCCGTGCCGGCGCTGCCGCCGGAGTGGTTTTTTTACTGGCACCCGGCAATGGGGATGTACAGGGGCATTCCAGCCCCGGCAGACCCGGTACATCCCCATTGCCGGGTGCCGGTAATAATGCCTCCCCATTCCCATTTGAGCCCAATAGGGCTCACTGGGAATGAGGAGGTCGGATGCACTGGCACCATTCGTGAATGTTGCTGGTGCATCCGTCATGCTCTGCTTGCGGGTGCTGGTACACCCGCCAGGTCAGACCTGGCGGGCGAAAAGGCACACACGAGCAGAACTTGTAGTTTTCCGGTCCGGTAGTAACGGCGCCGGTAGCTTACCGGCGCCGTTACTACCAGACCTGCAAACTTGTAATGAGGCCCATAGTCTCCTTATTTTATCTCATTTTCTTTTACAGACTTCCTCTCATCGTACCTCCATTTGTTCATTTGATTTTGTCTCATTCTCTCCCTCAACTGCTGCACACTCTCCCACATCCATCTTGCTTGCCCGATTCACAGAGGACTCCATTTGTAGTCTCGTTTTCGCGATCTACACAATTCAAATGGTGATACTCCAGTCGTGGTGTGGGGATAGAATCTGTGCGCCACCATCTTGCTCCTCACACCAACCTCCCAATCTTCACCATTCACCCATGCCCATCTATTGCAGTCTTTGATCACTTTATTGAAGCGTTCCACCACCCTATTAGTTTGAGGATGATAAATTGCGGTCACCCTATGTATACCATTTCTCATTAAATAATCACTAACTTCTTTAGTTTAAAATTGAACGCCATTGTCAGTCAACAATTCCATTGGGTACCCTTCTCTCCTAAACACATCTTCCATGAAAGTGATAACATCTCTAGTTGTATAGACTTCGTGATCTTCACCTCTACCCATTTGGATAATATGTCAATCAACACAATGCAATATTTGTACGGCATGAATGGGTCCAACAATATCCATGCCTACTCTTTCCAACAGAATGCAGGGAACTCTAACAAGTGACATGGGACTTACTCATGGCACAAGATTTTTTTCACTTAAACAGCATGGTATACAGTCCCTTACTGTCCTTTCAACTTCTAAATAACAACCTGGCCATGAGAATTCAGCTCTCAATGCTTGTTTAGTTTTCGTGATACCCTGGTGTCCCTCATGAGCTGTTTTCTTCCAACTTCTTTAATTCATTTTTTACTTCTTCTCATAGAACCAAAAGGAATTGGTTCAGCATCTGGAACAAGATATGTCTTGTGGACAAATCCCTTCAGGCATCCCAGTTTATCATTGAATATCTGATAATGTAACTCTTCTTTGTCAACTTGTAGTATGTACTCTTCCTCATTAGGATTAAGTTACATTTTTAATCTTTTCCTCTGTAACCAGCTAAGTGAAGGCATTGACCCCTTTCTGCGAAAGAAACTTTCCCTGTGGCCGTTCTTCCTTTAAATTCTAACAAGGCCTCGAACCATCCAATTAAATCTATTCTTGCACCCCATAGGCTTGCGGATTGATGTCAACCTTCTGCAACTTCTTGCTTCTTCGATCTCAAATATTCTTCTTGGTAGTAGAGTGTATTTTGCCCTAGAGTCCATCATCATCTCTATCTTCTCACCGTCGATGGTTACCCAATCTTTCGGACCATCCAAGTCTTCCACTTAATCACCGATGGCTAATACTGCTTCTTCAGAACCATAGTACCAGTCATCAACTTTATTGATTTTTGTGAGGTGCACTTTCCTTTTGCATTTCTGTCATCTCAAATCGAACTGGGCATGTGGTACCATTGGCAAGATGACCGGTAGCTGCGCATCCGAAATATTTTCTCTGGAATTTCGGATTCATCTTGGTATTGAAATTACTTTTGTTCATGTGACTGGGCTTTGGTTTAGCAGAAGGTGCTACCTTACTTACAGAGATGGCAGCCATTGTCTCAGCACTATTACTATGGTTCTATTCTTCAGGTAATTTGATCTGGTGAACCTTGGCTTCAAGCGTCTTTAAGGATTAATTTGTGTGCTCTACTTCTTTCGCTATAAGTAAAACCTCATCAAGTGGTGGGTCACCTTTGGACCATAGCTGTTCTCTTATTTTGCCGTCATTACACTCTAACATAAACTGGTCTCCAAAACAAATGTTCTTCCCTCGTCAGTCCAAAATTGCATGTTCTGGCCAACCCTCTCAGTGTTGTACTGAATGCTTCCACTGTTTCCCTTCAATTTGAGATCTCTTAGCGAATTTATACTGTTGTAATATAATGCTCACTTTTCACTCATAATGACTGTCAAGCTTCGCTATGCACCTTTCATATTCATTGAGATGATATGCTTCACCAGGTGGCAGGTCATCCAATGTTTCCTGTCCCGGGGTGCCTAAGCAGTGCATAAGTAAGAATTTATTTCGTTCAGCTCCATAGCTGGTCACACACACAGCAGATGCGTATTTTTGAAAGGATTCTTTCCAGCATTTCCACGGTACTGGCGGGTCACCTGGTGTAGGCAGAAAAGTAATTAGGGGTGCAATGTCTGCATGCCTGGGATTGGGGGGCCCATCACCTGGAGCAATTTCCTTCTCATTTGAGTAGTAGAATTTTAAAGTGTAAAAGTTACTGTGTTTCTATATAGAGTTAAATCCAGTTTTACCTTTCTCTGTTTTAACTGATATTCATACATATTTGTGTATGTGCATCCACTGTATGAAGGTTTTTGCGGCTCTTACCAGTTCCTTATGTTTTCTCATTAAACACACAGCAAACAATGGTTTCCTTTTCTTTATGTAGAGGATGGAATACTGAGCACTCTGTTTCCTTTCCTTTATTGTATGTCACAGTTTCTGGGTGGAATGTAGAGAGGCCTAAGAATAATCAGTTGCTGGGTAGAATAGGCAATGCTGAGCGTTTTTTTTCCTTTTTTTTCATGTCACAATTGCTGGGTGGAATGCAGAGAGGCCTGAGCATAATCAGTTGTTGGGCAGAATAGGCCTAGAATGTGGGGCACAGTTTGTAGTTTTATGAGCCCTGGAGACACTCTTAGTGCCAACGGCTTCACTAGCGCACACAGGCAGAGATTAGTGCTGCAAGGATTTCTCTTTTGTAGTTGAGCTGTTTTTGTAGCATTTTAAAACACACAGCTGTAACATGCATTATTTATATGAAGGGAACCCTGTGCTCTTACTAGTTTTCTGTTTTTGGCTGAACCCTCAGGATTCTTTTCTCACGTCTGGGTGGCTGGTGGGTGCCTCATCGCCAGAATTGAAGTATGCAGGAGCCAGGCAGATTTCACAAACTTTAGTTTATTCTTCAAGTATGATCTGAAATCCCTCCTTTCAGTAGACTCTCTATCTATTATTCATCCTTCCAATCTAGGTCCCTCACTACTCAACATTCCCTATATTACATCATGGGCACTGTGCTGGCTGGGGTCAAGATACTACGCAGGCCAAGGTCCAAATGCAAAGCTTTGACTGTAATAGACTGAGGGAGACCCAAATTACAACGCTGCAGTTTCCCTTCCAAGCCATTAAGCCAGCTTAATTGATTATCTGTGTAGGTCTCCAAGCAGTAAATAAACCAAAGGAATGTGATGTAGTGTGTGTCAATAAGTACCATTCGTGGGAAAAACCCAGAGTTAGTCCTGAAATAACAGACCTTTAACTTGACATACATTTTCTTACATATAAAAAATCATACACTTTTTTAGTACAAAATTCATCACACAATAATATCATTATAAAACACTATAAAATAGTAAATAAAACCACAATCTCATATAAACATTCAATGTACAATACACTATAGAATGTAAATCCACGATAGTACTATTGTACATGAATCTGTCTGCAAGTGTACTCACCAACGGTCTTATTTTAGAATCATTTCTGCTTAATAGAGGTACCAGACAAAGGTGCCCTCTTTCCCCACTGTTATTCATTTTGACAATGGAACCGTTGGCTGTGCTGTTGCGGTCTGATGCAAATCTCTGCACAATAATTGAGGAGGATCATGAGAATAAAATCTGGTTATATGCGGATGACCTACTGGTGGCATTAAGCGATCCAGAGCATGGCATCCAACATCTGATGTAAGACATTCCATACATTCTCGGCTGAGTCAGGATATAAGGTGAATTGGGAGAAGTCTGAAATCTTCCCGATCAATAACTTGTGTATGCGGTACACCTGCAATCAGTTCCAATTTACATCGTGCCCCGAAAGAATGAAGTATTTGGGTATTTAGATAGGACTGGAGGTGGTGAAATTGCCGTAGATGAACTTTGAAACGATTTTACCGAAACTTAATTCGGATGTTGATAGATGGGGTCTGTTGAGATTATCCACTTGGGGTAAATCAATTGTATTAAATTTAACTTGGCACCACGTGTGAATGACCCCATTGCAATGCTCCCAGTCAAGGTGCCAAGGCATTTTTTCAAAGAGATCAACAGGATTATGTAGAAGTTCATATGGGATAGCAAAGCGCCAAGACTTGCACTATGGAAATCTCAGCTTCCACAAAAGTAGGGCGGCATGAACCTGCCTAACTGTCCCGAATATCATCTGGCATTTATGGTTCGCCACATGTGAAAGGTCATCGACAAGGATAGTGATCAGCCAATTGAAATAATAAGGGAAAGTAATGGATTATCACAATTGGCTGCAAAGGCTTTGCTGACAACAGTGGTGAAATCTCCCAAAGTACAAAACACGTTGACTGCTTTTATAAAGGAATGCTGGTGCAACATATCCAATCCTTTGGGAACCAATCCATATTTGTTTCCAGTTGCTTTGATCTGACACAAACCAGCTTTGAAATCAGAAAGGAAAGTACTATTCTGGCTGGTGTGGTTTTTAGCAGGAATCGGGTACATAAGGGATCTGATTGATAGGCATAAATGGATCCCATTTGCGCAGTTATGCCACACCTTTGATACCAGTGAATGCTCTAATGCTGAATACAGAAAATTGAAGAACATCATCACTACAAATATGGACCCCTCAGAACTAACGACTCAGAATACTGCTTGGACGGCTTTAGAAACTTGCAAACGTGCATCTCACCCTTCTGCCACCATGTACGGAATCCTGAAATCATGTCGTAAGTGGAATCCTGAGATTGTAACGGTTTGGGCTGAAGAACTGGGTGAAGTGATTGATCAAGGATGCTGGCGAAGGTGCTGTGGTAATGTAAGACTGATGATAAGCATGGATTGGGGCTTGAGAAAATCACAAATCAAACCCCTTTTTAGAACTTTTTGGACGCCGGTGTTCATGTTTCAGAGACACCTCCTGGAGAATGAACTGTGTTGGAAGTGCAAGCAAGAAAGGGGCACTCTCAGTCATCTGATTTGGTTCTGTCCCAAAACTAAATCATTTGGGGAGGGAGTCTGTGACCGACTAGGTTTAGTCTTACGCTGTACAATTCCAATGGCTGCATCTCTTTTGGTACTTGGGGATGTATCACTGTTGGAGGACATTGATTTCTGTAAAAAGAAATATGGTTCCTCCAGGCTTGTATGATTGCAAAAAAGATGATTTGACAAAACTTAGTTGTAACTGAGTAAAGTTCAAAAAGAAAAGAAACAAAAAGATGATTTTAAGGGCCTGGAAATCTTCTATCTCAATTTGCATTGGTGAATGGGCGGGAGAGTTGCTTACTGTTTCCACCTACGAAAGGGCTATTTACAAACAAGCCAGAGAAACTGATACGTTTTTGGACACTTGGGGGAGCTTCCTTGGTGTTTATGGCTAATGTGTCTGAACTGACTGCCTATGCTGAACTAGTATGTCGCAATTCAATTGTAATATGCATGATACATTGATCAATTCTTGTGTTCGCATAGGCCTTTGATATCCTAGGAAAGGACATATCATTACTCATGAATCGTATAGTTGATATGATTTATTTTTGTCTTTAATGGTAATTTTTGGTTTCTGTTTCTTCCTCTCCTCTTTTTCTGTCTCTTCTTTCTTCACTTTCTTAGTTTTGTTGCTCAATACATTTTGTTATGCTCATATGTGGTTACGGATTGTTTAAATTCATTTTTTCTTTTATGTAAGATATCTGTAACTTTGTTGTCATGTATCCTTTGACTATTGTAAAATAAAAGGTTTGATCTCAACCCTGGATAGTACTTATCTACAGTCTATCAAAAACCTGGAACACACTAGCGTGGATCTATAGATGTAATTGACGCATGAGATGGTTTGATCTATAGATGGTTTATTTGCTGTATACATGAAGTAGGAAGGCTGTGTTTCCCCCGCTGTGGGGTCAGCCTTTGTGAGATTAGTGTGGGGTCTCTAAGCAGTACAATATTTTAGGCACAATATACACATTAGACACACCTTTGATAGAATGGCCTCCCTTAATCTGTACAAACAATTTAACAGTCCCAAACTTGCTCAAGGTCTTGAGTATCAGATACAGTTGCAAACGTTTAGGAGATAATGTAGAAGACAGAAGTGTCACCCAAATATACAAACACTCTACTCAATTACTTGCTCACGTATAATCTATCTAAACCCACGCTGATGACATTTACCCCCGTAGACAAATCTTGGTTTTAGCTACATTTATTTTCAGATTGTTCTCCATGGAGTATCCTTGTTGCACCATTAGGCTACACTGCAGGCATATTGGTGTTTTAGCAAATAAGACAATGTCGTCAGTGTGGGCAAGCAACAAGATAGGAATTGTCCACAATCTGGGTGGGTGATTGTTACAGTTGTGAAAATCCATCTCCAGGTCAGCCATATAAAGTTTGAATAGTAATGGCGACAAGACGCACCCCAGTTTTGATCCGTCAGCGGTACACATAGGATGGGTTAAACACCCCTCTTGATTGAGTCTAACCGTTACTGCAGTTTCCATGTAAATTGTTTTACTAGATTTAAAAGGGGAAAACTAGTGCTCCATTTAGTTAGTTTAGTCCAAAGTCTATCCCGTTTTACCCTGTGTGTCAAAAGCACTGGAGTAATCAGCAAATGCCATGTGCAGGGAAGTCCTACTGTCCAGGGAACTCGATATAAGCTGTTGTACTGTCCAGATGTTATACACAGTACTCATGCTTTTCCTGAATACATTATGTTGAATAGGGATAAGCTGAGCATCCTTAACCCATAACAGAAGTTCATCTAGAATACAATGTACAGAAGAGCTTCCCAGGGGCATCCAGCATTGCAAGGAATCCATAATTAGTTGTATCACCCCACGGACTCTTCTTGTGAACCAGAATTAGGATGGAATTCTTCTAGGATAAAGGAATTTCACCAGCTAGTAGAACCCTCTGAAATATATGGGATAGAATTTGCGCCCATTATTCAGGATCCTTTTTTATTACCAAATCTGGGACGCCATCTGGGCCGGGGGCGCAGGAGGTTTTTGAACGACACATTTTCTCGTGGATCTCTTCCATAGATATAGCAAAGGCTTGGGTCATGGACCTGAGAGGAATAACGGGAGCCGAGGGGTTCAGGGCTCACATACTTGCCATAGAGGGATTCAATAAATATGCTCCACTGTTCTTTACTGATTGGAATAATATCTTTATTATCGCTCATATTTTGGAATAATCTAAAAGCATTGCAGAATGTTTGTGTCCTTTTTCTGTAAGACTTTATACAGTGTTAATCAACTACCAGTGAATGCAGAGTGCTTATGGGACTGCAATTGTTTTATATGTAAATTGTTGTCCTATGTACATTTTTGTAAATTGCTGTACTATGTAAATGCATATCTCATGCCTGTAACCGCTTCCTTAAGCGCCCTTCTACCCACGGGTCCGGAGCGCTCTACAAATAAATAAATAAAACAAACAAACCATATATACCTGATGCAATATAATACAATGTTCGCTTTCCCTCTAACCTTATCCATGTTACCCCTCCTAACCAATGTGTTGATAGAGCAAATATTTTGATGTAGGATTCTCGTCTTCTCAGCAGTCACCGGATCATAAATATTATTTTTAGGTGATTTAGAAGATGGTTACCTCTTAGACTTCTTAGAACCAACATTTTGTGCAAACCCAGAGATAACAGCAATAGCGGAGTTCACATCAATGTAATTTAATGCCACAGTAAACGCAGGATCATTACGCATTTTTCGTTTAGCCTATCAATTTGCTGCTCACAGCATAGAATCTTATTGCCTTGGGAAGTAAGCACATAATTACCCTCAAGAGATTAAGGGGATATCCTAATAAAGTTGGATAGCGGGAAGACAAGTTTTTTGTGGTCACTAAGATTGGTTAGTTCCAGATCCAGAAATACTGAATCCCATTCTATGCTAATTCTAATATATATATATAATATATATCAGTTCTGCTAGAGGCCACTCCATTAGACCAAGTATTCAAATCCATGTTAGCAGGTACATTTAAAAAATCCAATCCCAATGATTTCAAGAAACCATGCCATTTCAAACCTTGTACAACCAGAGAGGTATTATCAGCCAGGCCCATTCCCCTGTCCATTATATCCTTTGCCTTCTCACAATAAGCATTAAGATCGCCACACATTATCACCTCATTACCTGGTTGGGAGCAGTCCCATTCCTGGACTAACTCAGCCACGTGATCCATTGTTCTATTAGTTGAGGTCCCACGCAGGCAGTCATAAATATTAACCAGTAGGATCTGACGCTGTGTGACCTGGTCCAACAAGGGTAAATGAGCACATAAAACATTCCGATTGACCCACTTAGCATGAAATTTGCTCATTTGCATATTATATTTGGAGGCGATAAGACCCCCTTGTGGCCTGCCCTTGGGACCTTTAACCGCCAGTCTATTCAGCATCTAATAGCCATCCATGCATATCTCTGTAGCAAGCCAAGTTTCTTGGAGGAAAACATCAGCGGTCCTTAATTTATTAAGGCCTAATCTGCTGTCTAGAACATGCTTAAAACCTCACATACAACACCTAATCACTGATATGGATTGAGAATGCCATTCCAAGTTTCAATTTTGTATTTTACCTGGAATGTGTGGGATCCGGGCCCCGCTTCCCTGAGCCTTTGCACCATAGGGGAGAATGAGCCTATTTCCCTGACAGTATGGTAACTTCTTTCTGTCCCCTTCATCCTAACCTTAACTATGGTGTAGCTGCCGCAACATCATAATATGGACAGTAACGGAGGTATGATATGATAAGTCATTTATAACGTGCCTGTACACAAGTGTTTCTAGGGGCGACAAGACAAGGAAGGAGAAGACAAAGGGGAACAAAACAATCTTTCTAGGCCTTGTGTCATTCAGATCATGCAAGTGCAAGCGAAAGGGAGAGGAGAAGTGCCAGGGGGAGGGAAAAGGAGAGTGAAAAGCAAAGCTCAAGTAAGTGCCACCGGGGTAGCCAGTTCTAAATAATTGCAGGAGGCAGGGTTGTAGGGATGAAGAAACAGTCCCTACTGCGCAGTAGGCCCAGAGGCAGTGAATGGGGCTGCTGGTCGTGATTGAGCCTGGTCCCCATAAGGTTCAGAAAGAGGCCAGGTAACCAGTTAGTGCAGCAGACAAGAACATTCAGTAGGGGAGAGAGAGAAACCAAAAGCAAAAAGGAAGGTCTTGAGTTGCTTCCGGAACCTGAGGTGGTCCTGCTCAAGTTTGAGAGAGGCAGGGAGGCTGTTCCAGAGGGAGGCATCAGCAGAGGAAGGAGATCTATCCCCACTCTCTGCCTGAAGAAGCATCTAACCCTCAGAGAGTTGGAGGTGGATGAGTGAAGGGCTTGAGAAGGAAAGTGCTTAGGAAGAGAGAGTTGGATGAGGTGTGGTTCCTGGCCCCAGAAAGCCTTGTGGACAGTGCAGAGGGTCTTTAATTTGAGGTGCATGCCCTATCTCTATAAAGGGGGTCTGTGTGTGTACATAGATCAAGGCTTTCAGCTCTTTGCTCACTGTGATTCCCCCCACATGTACCAACAGGGTGCATAGACATTGACAGTGTACAAATCAGTGTGGCATATATTTCCTTTATGAAACCCCAAAATGTTATTCTTTTGTTTACATGCTAGAGGTTCAATGCTGTTTGTAATGTTGTGATGAATAGGTAGGAAGTGAAGGTTGATAAGCTGTCCTTATTTCATTTCGAAAATGTAGGGAGAAAAACACAGTAAATGTTTTCATTATTTTAACTTTGACACTTACTACCCATACGTGTAAATGTAAGTAGTGGCGTACTTATGTTTGTACGTTGTTTTGATAATCTTCGAAGTAAGTTGTGGAATGAGAATTACTCTGAGACCTGCATTTAAAAAAAAAAAAATGATAAGAAATGCCAGAGGAAAATTCTTTGAAAGACATTTTTGGTGATTGCTTCACAGTTTTTGTTGTTATTTTTAAAAGATTATAACCATTTCATTTTAATTAAATGTTTGAGGGGCCCAGCAATTGCTGGTGTTTGAGGAAAAATGAAGTGTGATTTAACTGAATAAACCCTAACGAAAGCATGAACATTTCTTACCAATTGAATACAGCCGAGTGCCCTTGCTTCAGGACGTAAACCATTAGACTGCGGGGTGCCACAGGGATCCCTGTTCTGGATTTTGCTCTGTGATCCTTCTATCCGCCCATTCAGGGATGTAATCCGGCAGCTTGGTTTGTCCTTCTATAACTAGGCTAGTAGAGATTTTACGTCGCCTAGATTTAAGGACTGTTTGACGTCCATTGAGAAGTGGATGGAGGTCATTATTTAAACATAAACCATGATCTAACCAGGGTACTGGCTATTAAGTCAGCTCAGAACCCATGGAACTCCTCTTTTTGGCACATCATTTGGCTACAGTCCGAAACCTAGAAGTGCAGTCAAAACTCTGGGGATTACTGTCGATGCTAAACTGTCATTGAAGAGTTAAATACTCCTGTTGCCTTTGTTTGGACATGCTGTTTCTCATTTGAGGAGAGTCAAGACGCTTCTTCCTTTGCGGGCTTTTCTGCAGCAGGTCATGGCAATGCACGCCTTGGTCTCCACCAGATTAGACTTGAAATGATCGCATCTGCCTGGGGCTATCATCTTGCTGGATTTTACGACTGGAAAGAGTAAAGTATTCTGCGGTAGGGCTGCTGCTCAAGATAAAGAAGTTTGAGCAGATTTCCTTGGGCCTGTTCTCCCTGCACTGATTTCCACTGAAACAATTTGCACCCTTCAAAGCCATGTGCCTGGTCCAAAAAACTCCAGAGGATACACACTCGACACCCTTCTCACATAAATTGTAACACTAACAACATGCTGTCTTTTAAGATTCCACTGTGACATTCAAGTTTGGTCTTGTAGAAGAGAGTGATTCAGAGGCTGCTCCTTTGTGCTTGTGACAACAAATTGGAATTCTCTTCCTTTCTCATGACGATCAGATAAGGATTTGTTGGCCTTCAGGAAATGCCTCAAGACCTACCTATTTAATCTTCCATGATTACTGACAACCTATTTAATCTTTCATGATTGCGGACACACAGTTTTTCCTTGTCACCGCCTACTTATAGCACAAAGATGCCTTTGAGTTAAAGATTTGCTTTACAAAACCCAAATACATACTGTGACGAATCTGGCACTATCTTCACTGATTCTGTTGAGGGAAGCTTCCCTTACGTGGCCAGGAAAAGGTAGAATCTACCTGATTCTGACCCTGGGGATGGCTATCTGTTTGAGGACCATGAATAAGAACTCCAGAGGAACAGAACAAAAACATTAGATCACAAGAACCCTTGTCCTGTATCTCTTAGTAACACCCACAGCATGGGACTGAGACAGCCCTAATCGATCTCAAGGCCCAAATAGATCAATGTAGAGACAATGGCCAAGCAGCCCTACTCCTACTGCTAGACCTCTCAGCGGCCTTTGATTTAGTCGACCATACAGTCTTATGTAGCCACCTAGACTCTGCAGCCCACTTCTCCAAAGAGGCCATAATATGGATCAAGTCTTTCCTGAGTAACAGAACTATGAGAGTCTTCTCTCCTTCAGCCTCAGCAGACCCGATCCCCATAACATTTGGTGTACCTCAGGGATCCTGTGTGTCACCCACCCTCTACAATGTATTCACAAAGCCACTCTTTGACGAAATGGATCATCTGGGTATTGCCTACACCAATTACGCAGACGATACCCAGATCCTCCTCCCGCTTTCAGGAGACTACTGAAAGGGATCTGGCTTTAGTGAATAAAATCTACAGCATCGTTCGGCATGGATGGCCACACACGGCCTATGCCTGAACGATGACAAAACTGAACTCATTATCCTAGGCACCCCGACATACATAAACAAACTCAGCCCGGATTATGCCAATTTCATTATCGATGGGAACAACATAAAAGTAGCGAAGGAAGTGAAGATCCTAGGCTTTTACCTAGTCAGTCAGGGATGTAACCACAGATGGTTAACAGAGTATTTATTATCAAGTTAAACAAACACAATTGACAGCAGGCGTCCTCCTGGGAAGACTATCCCAACTGCCTCTCCAAAGCAAAAGTAGACAATTCCATATTCTAAATGGAACTAACAAGAGATCAGATTCCATATGGAATAACATTACATCATAAGTGCATTTTTACATCTGCTGAGTTGCAGTAACACATTTTTAATTACAAGACTAATCTCAACACATCTCCTTCCTTTAACGCAAAAGTCCTAACCCACATAATAATCATTTAATCTGGTAGGTCTGTTCCTGACTCTACTCATTCTCAGACCAGTGTTGACAGAACTATCACTGTCACTCTTCTCATTCACCACCTTGTCTGCACATGGTCCCAAATCTGAATCTTCTTCTACACTCGATTCCTCTCATTACCTTCAGCATTATCTTTGTTGCATTTGGCTAATCTAGACATTGCCCAGCATTCACCACCCTCCATAATAACAACATTTCCCCTTATACTTGCAATTCTCTTGGGACCAATAAACTTACTAGTAATGCATTTCGGAGATGCTCTAGGATTTTTAACATAAACCCAGTCTCCAACCGACCAAACCATTTCTCTTGTAGCTTTCATGTCATCAAAACGAACCTTGTACTCACTCTGAGCTTCCTTAACTAAATCCATAATTTTCCTTCTGTCAACATTCACACTCCTAGCAAGATCCATCCAACCAGGACATAACTTTGTCCCCGGGTGTCTACCCTTTAGAGACGAAAAAGGGGACACTCCAGTGATGGAATGTGGAGTTACACAGTAATTCCAGACCATTTCTCTTAAAATTGTCTGCCATTTGAGTCCCGATGCCATAGCCAACTGCAGACCACCTTTGAGAAACCTATTCATCCTTTCAACCAAACCATTCGCCCTGGGTTGATACAACGCTGTCCTGTAATGTCTGATTCCGTACTTATTCAAAAATTCTAGCATCCTGTCCGAACAAAACTGGACACCATTGTCTGAGACAAGTTCAGAAGGGAACCCCTCCCTGTAGAACACTTCCTCAAGGAAAGTGATCATTTGGGACGTGGTCGCCTCCCTTATGGCTTTCCATTCAACCCATTTACTATGATAATCCACCAGTACAATGATATACTTGAACTCTTCTCCCAACTCCTGAATGGGTCCCATCAGATCTACTGCTAACTTCCTCCAAGGCTCTGTAGGAATACTAACAGGTCTTAAGGGCGTTTCCCTGACACATTTGGTCTTATCACTTCTTTCACACTCTTTACATTTCCTCACTACTCTTTCAACTTCTCCATCAATACCAGGCCACCAAAACGATTGCCTTATGTGTCTCTTGGTGCCTCCCATACCCAGGTGACCCTGGTGAGCTATCTCCACCAGTTTGGCTCTCACAGCAGAGGGAGGTATTATCCTCAATCCTTTCCTAAGTTGAACCCCATTCCCCGACAAGTTCAACTCTTCTTTGATATTATAGAATGCATCAAATTTCTTTTCTACCAGATCCTTCCTGGGCCAACCCATTTTAACCCAGCTCTTGACCTGGCCTAACATCTCATCAAGATTATCCGCCGACACCCACTCCTCTTCACATATAGCATTGTGCACCATTTCACAAATCCCGACTGGAGATTCTGCATTTGTAATATTGCATTCTTCATTTTGAATAGGCAGTCTGGACATGCAACATAAGATTCCACCGACTCTGATTTTTCTTGGACCCTCTGAAAGAACTTATGCCTTTCAAAACTGATGTTCTTCTTCGGCTCAAAATGGTCTCGCAGTTGCTTCAGAGCAAAAGAGTACTCATCCATATCACCATATCCTTGATCTCGATTCCTTGGAAGACCATCATAGATCCTGCGCCCTTCAGTGCCTAAGTTGTGAAGAAGTAACGCTTTTTTCCGTGCTGCAGGATACCTGTCTCCACCCATGGCCACTAAATAATTTTCAAAAATGTCCTTCCACCTATCCCATGGTATGGTAGGACGACCTGGCTCGTTGACAAACGGCAGGGGAGGTGGTATAGAGGACATGTTGCGCGGTGGAAATGACAGCTATCTCTCTCGAGTTGTTTAAAGACTTGTTTTTTACCTTGACAAAAAATATAAGCACTTTTCTCTTGATGAATGGCAGCAACTTGAAGCTCAACAAAATTGTAAAACTATGTAAAATGTCACTTGGGAGACCGGAGTGTGCACATGTAAAAACTGAATAGGGAGACTGATCAGTATATGGACTGCACACTACTTCTTTGTTATGCGTGTGCTTGAAGCTTGACACTATTGCAAAATTTATGTAAAATGTCACTTGGGAGACCGGAGTCTGCCCATGTAAAGACTGAATATAGAGACTGATCAGTATATGTACTGCACACTCTTCTTTGTTATGCGTGTGCTTTTGACCATCCGCGTGTGCCTTTTAATAATACAGCACCAGCACAGTTCACAAGTTTACTGCCTTCGTTCGCAGCTCTTGGCGCCGCGAGTAACGCCACACCGTCGCTCCCTGCTCGCGAGCAGACGTCTGCTCGCGAGCCACTTTTCTACTGAAGCGTGGCCGGCGCTTTGATGCAGGCAAGGCTGCCGCTGATGCACGCTCTGATGTGCGCGCGATATCTCACACGCAGGAACTGGGCTCGCGCTCGCTCACTGTTTGATGCAGGCGGCGCTGCTCGTTTTCATAACATATTAGATGAGAGCGACTCTCCCACACAGCGCTTCTCATAAAACAGGCTCACTCACACCTGACCTGTTGGTAACGCCCCGTCTCGGATCCCATCCTCGTCGCCAATGTTGAGTCAGGGATGTAACCACAGATGGTTAACAGAGTATTTATTATCAAGTTAAACAAACACAATTGACAGCAGGCGTCCTCCTGGGAAGACTATCCCAACTGCCTCTCCAAAGCAAAAGTAGACAATTCCATATTCTAAATGGAACTAACAAGAGATCAGATTCCATATGGAATAACATTACATCATAAGTGCATTTTTACATCTGCTGAGTTGCAGTAACACATTTTTAATTACAAGACTAATCTCAACAATGCCACCTTGAACTTTGCTAAACAAGTTAACTCCCTAGCCTCAGCTACCGCATACACATGCAAACTCATCAGAGCGAGCAAACAATTCCTTTCTACAGACATCTGCATCACGCTTGCCAGAGCCCTCATACTATCCAAACTGGATTATTGCAATGGACTATACATTGGGGCTAATAAACAGACTATTCATAAAATCCAGGTCCTCCAGAACAATGCCCTGAGAGCAGCTCTCAAGATTAGCAGAAAGGAGCATATATCCTCGGTAGGAAGAGAACATAAATGGCTATCCACGCAGGATAAAATTCAACTCAAAATTGCCTCCCTCACCCACAAGTGCCTCAACAACAAAGCACCACCATACCTCAAGGATAGGCTACACCCTAGAACCTCGGCCAGACCCACAAGAACAGCGAATGCTAACTGCCTACAAGTCCCGCGATTTAAACTCGCGACTATAGGAGGACAGAGCTTCCCAGTCAAGGCAGCGCAGTTGTGGAACTCACTACCCCTTGGCATCAGAGAACCCCAGCCCTTTGCGAAATTCAGGCAGAACTTGATCAATTGGCTGAGAGCACACGACGCCTAACTACCCTGTCCTGACTGTTTCCATTGGCAAACTAACTGAAGTTCCACTGGCACCCCTATACCAGACTATCTAAATCAACTTCCTCTTGCACTGGAATGTTCCTGATACCTGTATATTACTACTGTATATATTATTGTATACTCCCGATAGTATACCCACACCTGTAAAACTGTGTTTCTGGACCTAGTTCAGGCCGTGTATATATATGCCTACTGTATATTGTATATTGTATGATACCCGTGTACTGTTCCTACTTATTATGTACCTGTAACTAAGTTGAGCATATTCTTGTCCTGTGCGCCCTGATGCCCCAGGGTATGGCGCGCCCTATAAATAATAAACCAAACTAAACTAAACCCATTTGCATTTTCAACATTCTGCTATAATATATTTTAATGTAAAGGTAGAATCCTTAATTTTCATGGCCTGTAAGAATGTAATTGTATTTTCCCTTGTTCCCTCCCTTGCCTTAAAGCGCTTTGAAACACATTGTGTATAAGCGCTAAATAAATAGACATATCATATCTTATAACTGAATCTCCAATCATAGAGCCAGATAACCTGGCAGTTAAAATCCCACTTGATATCCATATGCCTTTTCAACATACTTGTATGGCTTACTGTAGTATGGAAGAAGGAAATCCTGATTTTTCCAATCAATTGCCCTATATCCCCTCAGCACCCAATTGTGGTACTGAGATGAGGACGAGAGATGGAGTAATGAAGAGGACTAGATGCAGTAAGCCAACGCTATACTCTAGTCTTTGTAGGAGGCTGACTGTGGCCAGGGAAGTTTAAAACAGCCACAGTAGATCCCGAGTGCAGTGAGAAGCTGACAAGAGAGAAGCAGCTGAGAGAGAGATGGCTGAGAGAGTGGCAGAGTAAGAGGCTGTTGGCAGCTTGTGAAAATGCTGAACGAGACACCCGAAACAAGCGAACTGTAAGTAGCAGTGCAGCGGCGAGAGAGGATGGTAACGGAGGAGACCGTGCCGAAGGCAGCCTGCTGCCTGATGACTGGGAGCCATGGAAGGTGCACGGAGTAAAAGAAGCTAAAAGAAGGGTGGACCGGCTGACAGGGTGGACGCCTAGTCAGCAGACCAACAGAGAGGCCGAAAGGGAGACACAAGGACTGCCAGAGTCACCCCATAAGCCCAATGAGAATGAATGGGTTACCAGATCTGCAAATGCTTGCTGTTTCAAATTGACAAAGTGCGGGAAGCCAAGAGTGACTAATAAAACACAGATACGAATGACAACTTTATGAAAGAAAGGTCGGAGACCCAATGTGGAAGAGATACATATATGAACAGTATTGAAAGTATGGCAGAAGGCCAGTGTTTAAAAGGAGAAATTTACAAACATATCAATAAAATTGAAAGAGGATTAGAAGCCCAACCAGTGAAAGGAAGAACTGAAATACATATGAAGAGTGCTGAGAAATGGTCAATGATGCAATACTTGCAAGAGGGAAATAATATGGATGCAAACTTCAACAAGAAAGGGTCAGTGACCCAACATTGGAGTATTGTGATAAAGTGGATAAGAGAAAGAGTGAATGAAGACAGGAAAAGGCCTGACAGGTTAGTGCACCAGGCGAACGCGATAAGAAGTAAAGTCATATCCTGGCAGGAGAGTAAACCAGAAGAGAGAAGTAGTGATATCCTTGCAAGAAAGTAAACCAGGAGTGTGAAGGCAAATACACCTGAAGTTGTGAATACAAAAAGGAAGATTCATACCCTTTTTAAGGACTGAAAGAAAATCACAAAATACCCTGGTAGGAGAGTACATAGGGATGGAAAGTGAATAAAGTGTCAGAAATTGAACATTGTAAAGAACTACATAGTTGGAGGAAATTCAGAGGAAGAATCATGCCCTTTTGAATGCAGTTGAAACCATAAGGAAAATAAAGGTTTGAACTGCCAGAAGGACTCTAGGGGAAGGGAGACCCCTTTCCTGGCTCAACATTTATTACTTTTTTGTTATACACCTTAAATCGTTATGTTGAGAACTTTTGAAGCAAGCTAAAAGTGTATAGCTAACCGGAAAACCCTTGTGGATGTTATATTGAGTTTGGAGTGTCAGGGTCAGCTTACGATTCTTGGACACAAGACGGAGTACGCTCTTTTGTTTAACACCCTGACACAGATGTTCCTTAGTTTTGTTGAGGCAGGAAACCCCTCTTAGGTTTAGGGATAGATAGGATTTTCCCCAACCGTTCTCATTATTTTCTGGAAATAAGTCTATAACAATAATTTAACATGTCTATGTGTCCGAGGCTTACTCTTGATGCCTTACATTACATAGTGTAGTGTCTGGCATATATACCTATGCAGAGTGAATGATTCCTAGCTGACTGTTTGGGTCAGCTATCTTATGAATGCCAGAGGGAACATAGAATGTTGTGTGAGGGCGATTCTGAGGATGACCGTTAGTGGGGACTTGGAGATGGGAACCTGAGCCAGAAGGATGCCTTACCCTATCTCTCCCTTGTGACATTCTGCATGAGTTCTAATCAATAAAGTACATTTCCTTTTTGTACTTACTTGGCTCCGGCCTGGTTCCTGTGTGCTGGCTGGCTTACCTAAGGTTCCCAGATACTACATTTACATACATATTACAGAGCCTGCGGTAGTGGCCCTGTACTTATGGTTAAGTTGCTCAACCCATAGGAAGAGCACTTTTTGGCTAGTTTATAACTTCACTCCCCCCCTGAAAGAATCCCCACCAAACTTTGCAAAAAAAAGTACATGGCCCACTCGTATTGATTCTGCAAAGTTTGGTGAGGTTTTGTCAAGGGGGGGGCAAAGTTTTATATGGGGGTCCCAAAATGTGTGGTTTTCTTCATAGTCTTAATGGAAAATAAATGTTGCTCATGTCTGCAGCCCAAACCGCTGGACTGAGTTTCACCAAATTTGCGCCAGGAGCGGCGGCTTGGTCCCGAAAGCGTGCTTTTGTAAATTTGGTGTAAATCTGTCCAGTAGTTTTTTTTAAAATGGCCAAAAAGTAGGTCCAAAAAAATGTGTCATATCTGAGACTCACTTCCCTATTCGGACAAATCACGGCACGGCGTGATGTCCTCAGACATTGGATGCGCCTGCTGATTGGGTGGTGAAAAACGTGAACTGTGTCAGATATTTTGAAACTTTCACCATTTTGGATTGGCGAACAGCGCCTATAGTCCGCGGACATCGCAGTAAAAACATATTTATAAAAACACAGCATTGCACTTGTCAAACTAATGAAACAATCTCTGGGGAGGTCAGGGTGATGAGGATGGATTGGGATATGGCCATAAAAAGCCAAAAAACAGGTCTCTTTTCATCATTCCCAGTACGCAAACAGTCCAGATGTTCGGGGGACAGTCCTGTGATGTTCGCCAACATCTCAGATATTCTGGGGCATCCATGCCTATTTCTGAATTACAGGCATTGTGAAAAGCAGTTTTTGGATGGCTTATAACTTTGGTGCCACTCAATGAAGCTGCAATACCATTCTAGACCCGACCCTGGATCATCCTGAAAAGTGTGGTGCTATTCTGCTAGAAGAGAGCAAAATTAGATGGGGGGGTCCCAAAGTATTTGAAAGGCTTATACATTTGGTGCCATTTGATGAATCTGCACAAACGTTTGCAAAAAGATTTTAGACCCATAATTGTATGTTTTTGCAAAGTTTGGTGGGATTTTTTCTAGGGGCCAAAATTAAAGGGGGGGGGTCTCAACATTTTTTAGACCTTGAATGCTTGCGCAAAGTCTGAATGGATTTTGTCAAGTGAGAGATAAGTTATATGACTATTTCATGTATGTACATTTTGACACTTTAAAAAAAAAAAACATGGACGGATTTGCAGAAAGCTCGTGCGAGGAGCATTGGCAAGGACCTGAAAGCATGGTTTTGCAAATGTGTCTGTGTTTTCTTTTTGAAAAGTGTCATAATGTATGTACAAAAAATAGTGATCTACTGTTGGTGACTGAGGTATAGCCGGTGGCCATGTGCATTGGCCAGATTGACAATCTGGCTACTGGCCATGACCAGCAATGGGGTTAGAGTGGTCATGGCCACCAGGGACCAGCTATGTGGTAAAGGTTTTCGAAATCGAGATAGGTCTGAATGGGAAAATAAAATTGCCCTTCTGGCTACAGCCTGAAGTGCTGGACAGGATTGCAACAAACATTTGCGAGGAGCAACAGCAATGACCTCAAAACATAGTTTTGCAAATTTGTCCTGTGTTTTTATTTTTCTAGTGTCAAAATGTAAGTCCAAAACATTGTCATA
This sequence comes from Ambystoma mexicanum, assembly GCF_040938575.1. Lineage (NCBI taxonomy): Eukaryota > Metazoa > Chordata > Amphibia > Caudata > Ambystomatidae > Ambystoma > Ambystoma mexicanum. The sequence goes on from NC_090935.1 coordinate 942,944,678, forward strand.
TAACTTTGGTGCATGGGCAATGGGCCTGGCTCTGAGCAAGGACAAATGTGTACTCTGATTTGCTTATTGGGGAATGCGGCATGGCCAAAGCCCTAGGTTTGAATGGGAAACAATATTCTGCTTGCGGCTGATTAGGTTTCTGTATTAACAAAAACACTCCAATATAATGTTTTGTTTAGATGAGTACATTCTTTAATACATTAAGTAGTTCATGCTTGGTCTCCCTATCACCCCTGACATCTTGTTACCAACATTATGATGTCATTTTTGAAGTCCTGGGTGTTAGTCTTAGCAGTGCACGGTGGTGGCACGAGTTATCGTTGCTTAGCTTACCATAACTAGTGAATTTCTGGGGGTTTCGGTTTTTCTTGTAACCATAATGTCCCTTTAACAACGTTTTTTCACTGAATTTCATAGAATATATATATATATATATATGACATACACACACTTGTGTGGGGGTGTAGCTACATGAGATGTCCCTAGTGGGGCCACCAAGCACTGGAAACCCTTAGGACAGAAAGAACTAGGCACCTTCCCATTGGAAGACTATCTGACCTCTGAGGCCATGAGGGGGCCAACTATAATTTAAGGCCATCTCCAAATCCCCATAGGTGGCGTGGGCCCAGGCACTGATGTCGAGCTATGACCAGGGTCTTGGGCTACTCCCCACGACTGCAAGGATCTTTGCTGGACCGTATCATGGGAGGATTTGTAGATTAGGGCATGGAGTTTGGGACCGAAAACCATCTGTCTGTGAAGACACCCTATTGGTGCAAGAATCATGACACGCTTGTATGATCTTAAAACGTCCCCCTTTGTGTTCTACCCATCCAGGCTGATATTTTCCAACCTCCCTGGTTGTTCATGAAATTGTGAACTTTAATTCTGGAGTTTGTGTTCATTGCACTCCATTGTAACAAGTAATTGTGGCATGATCTGCAAATGTGTCCAATAGAGTCTAGGTCCAAACAGGCAAGTCTGCCAGTCCATGCTTCTGCATCTGCTTTAGAGTGCTGGATTGATCTTGGTAGTCAAACCTTTTTATACTGATCCAAGCCTTGAGTACAAAATGAGTACAAAATGTTTTCGAGGCCCACCCCACAATATATACCTGCTTATATTTTCTAGTAAAAGCAGTCACTGCAATCCCTTTTTAGAGAACCGTGTGCCCCTCGCCTTGGGCATCCTTTGGGCCCCTCTAGTGGGCCAGCCCCACAGTTTGAAGACGCCTGACTGATCAAGAAAAACAACAAGACTTGCCCGTCTGTGCAAAATGCTTTTATTTATAAAACATATCCTGCTGGCCACTATCCATCACTACCACCAATATGAGGCTGGTGGGAATGGAGAGATGTTTTTAATTTAAATTTCACCAGGTGGTATTTCTGGAGTACTGCTTGTGCTATTCCAGAAATACCATTAGTGTTACTGCCGGCCCAGATTTTTCAAACTATCGCCTATGTTGGTGGTAATCACCACCAGTGGTATTTGTCAGCAAAATGATCGAAGACTTTAATTGCTTAACATAATCTAGGAGAAAATACAAACTATCGAGTGTATATGCTCTGAATAAATCATAAGGAACTAAAACACAGAAGTTGGAAGCTCCAGGCTGTAAAAAACATTTCAAATTAAGTGTACTTTTTTAAAACCAAAACACAAGCGAAGCCAAATCCCATCCTAGTTACCAAAGAGATAGGACTGAAACTATCCACTTTCATATAGTCTTCAATGACGACTACATTGCTAGATGGGGGGAAAAAGGAAGGATCCATTATTTTTGGGATTTTAAAAAACAAATAGGGTAAGGAAACCATTCAGGATAACTCTTTCAAGCGCGCAGGTAAACAAAAAGGGAAACATTAAATCCGGTTGCAATTTGCCATCCCTACAAATCGTGCTTCAGGATGTGTATCTGTTCTTTATTTTCAATCTATATCCAATGGACGTTGTAACAAGACTCTTTACAGCATCGTTCTTTTTATGTTTTATTTCAAGCAATTGGCAAATGCCCACTAAATCTATACTTGGTATCATATTTATGTTTTTGTTGTTTTCTAGACTTCTGTAAAGAGCACTTTTGTGCCAAGTGAGGGATTTCACGGGATACCATGTTTACTACACATCCTTGAAGATCTGCTCTCCAACCTTGACTCTAACATTCCCTCTGTCCTCAACCTACTTGATCTTTCCTCTACTTTCAACACGGTCAACCATACCATCCTGCTCAACTGTCTTCGTGACAACCTGGGTATCACCAATCAGGCTCTGGACTGGCTGACTTCTTTTCTCTCGGATCGACCCTCCCAGGTCCAACTTGGGTCCTTCCTATCATCTATCTCCCTCTCTACCTCTGGTGTTCCCCAGGGGTCTAACCTCTCCTCCTGGCTTTTCAGCCAATATCTGGCAACTCTCGCCCACTGCATTGCCTTTTTCTGCTCTAATTTCCAGTGCTATGCTGACGACACTCCTCATTTTCAGGCTGCCATCTCCTCTCCTTCTCTCCTCTCTGATTGCCTAACTGCCATTCAAGAATGGTGTGCCGCAAACAATCTTTGTCTGAATGCCAGCAAGACTGAGATACTCCTCATCGGCACACCTCCACCATCCTTTCCCCTCACTCACTGGCTGGCCTCCCTTGGCCCTTCTCTTACCCCCACCTGCGAGGCTAAGAACCTCAGGGTCATCTTTGACTCCACACTTTCCTTCTCCGCTCACATCTCTGATGTTTCTAAAAAATCAAACTTCCTACTGCACCTCCTCAGAGGTACTTTACCTTTCCTCTCCTTCCCCCAGAATCTCACTGTCTCCCAAGCTCTGGTTCTCTGTAGATTGGATTATTGTAATAGCCTCTTTCTAAATCTACCTGCCTCCATTCTTCGCCCTCTGCAACTAATCCAGAACAGGACTGCAAGACGTGTCCTTGGCCTCAAGCCATGGGATCGTATCTCTCCAGCTCTGAAATCTCTTTATTGGCTCCCAGTGGATGCAAGGATTAAATTGAAAACCCTTTGCATTGCCCACAAGGCTTTCTGGGGCCTGTGTCCCAAATCTATCCCTCCGCAAATTCCTCCCCTCTCGAGCTCTTCGCTCCTCTACGTCCAACTCCCTCGGGGTCAGCCGTTTTTCAAAAAAACGAGCCGGAGGTAGATCTGTTTTTGGCTCGGGTCTCCCTCTGGAACAGCCTCCGGGCTACTCTGAAACTTGAGGAGAACCATCTCTGGTTCCGGAAGCACCTCAAGACCTTCCTCTTCGCTTCTGCGTTTGTCCCCCCCCTCTCTCCTGCTGATCTGCTCTCTCACGGCACTGTGCACCTCGCCACCCTCTGTCTTCCGGGTCCAGGTACCTGCTCACCCTGCCACCCTGCCGCACTGCCTCCGGGCCTCCCCTTGCACTGGGGTCTGTATCTGTACCCATACAGCCCCCCATTTTTTCTCTTCCTTCACTTATCAGACCTACCCTGTCTGCTGCCTTAAACTCAGCACTTGCCACTTCTGGCTGCACTACCATTGTTTGTTGCCTTTATTATTTCTTTTATTCATTATTATTTATCTGTTTTCTCCTTTGGTCTGCACTTTTCACTTCTCGCCCCTTCCATGCACTTTTCCTCTCCCCCTCCCCTATGCACTTGAGCGTTCTCAATGTCACTGGGCCTAGTAAGATCGTTGTTCTGTTCTCCCCTGTTCCCCTCCCTTGCCTCGTCGTGCTCCGAAACACTTGTGTATGAGCACGATAGAAATAAAATTTTAATTCAATCCTTTAAAAGTAGGATCGCCTTCATCTTGGAATTTGGTATTTGGGACAGGAACCAAACACTGGCTTTGATTTGGACAACTTGGAAGTTCTTCTAGTATTGCCTTCAGAACTAGATTAACAGCAGAGTTGCTAGCCATAGTACGCTGAAGTAACTTTCTTGCAGAAGGGCGACACAAGCTCTGATACTGCAAGCCATTGGCGTGTCCACATAGGGGTGGTCTGGGAACCAAAGGTAGCCCCATATTACATTGTGCAAGCAAGCCCACCCTCTCTAACTTGGGTTTGGGGGTTCTCACAAGACATTTTGGAAGGGGGGTGGCAGAGGGATGGACAGAGTGTGACCGGGTGCATGGGAGAGAAGGTAAGAGGAGCAGAAAACCAGGGTACACATTTAAGAGACCAAGGGTGCAGAGGCCCATTGGAAAATCTCCAGAGCTTCCTGTAATCCAGTCGTCCACTGCGTCGAACCCTGTCAAAGCCATCCTGGATTGCTCATCCTGACAGAGGTGTTCTTTGCATTGCTTCTTCGTGCTATTCTGGCAGGGTCTCGACCTGTGCCGTCTTTCACTTGTGACACATCTTCTCCATCAAAGAGAAGGTTCAAATGATTTAGGTTTAGAATAGCAAGCTTTCATAAATTACCTCATAAATGTGGTGCCATGCATAACACACAATGGAGTAATGGAAAAGGAGTACTGTGACAAAATGACTTCCAGCCCTCCTACTACTACAAAGAAACCGTGATCCCAATTATAAAGGTGAAATGGGCACAGTCAGAGATATACCTCCTTTGCCTTTTGTGGTAACATGGGCCGTGGGTAGGCTATAGTCTTAAGAGGGTGTGAATGTGGGACAGCAGCAACCCAAACTGCATTTGTGCAAAAGGCCAAAATATAGGGATGCTATAGGGATGCTAATCAAGGTTCTATAAAAATATATATAGTTTTATTAAAAACACTAATGTGCAAAAACAAAACTGTACTAGAAAAGACTAACAGTAACCCTCCACCTGTAGAGGAAGACTGAGAAATGCAGAATGAAATGATGCAAGCACTCTGGATACTTAACAGGGAGGTAAATGCACCAAAACACCAGCAGTGTGACCAAAAAGGATGACTTTGGTCGAAAAAGGTAACAATGGGTGGCTTAGCAGTCCCAAAAGTGGACATAGTGGACTTGGTTTTTCAACAGTACCTTAATCAGTTATTGGTGGTGCGACATGTAACCAAGCTTCTGAACTTTGTGTGAGTTGGTCGAACCTGGTTTTGTTGCAGCAAATCACATTGATCCAGAACGGGAGCAGACTTCGAGTATGGTTCGCGGTGAAGCTCTCTTTGGTTCAATGTGGTGCTTGAAGGATGTGGGGCTCATGAGGCCACCAGGTTCGGTTTGATGGTCGAGGTTTTTGATGCTGGTGGTTTGAGGTGTTAGAGACATGATGGTTCAAAGACTTCCACAGCAATGAGCTGCTTGTTCAAGTTAGAACAAGCGATTCACTCAGGTGGTGCTAAACTGATTCCAAGAGTATCAAGAGAAGTTCAAAGAGGTTTGAAGAAGTGCCAAAGGTACCAACGTGGGTCCTATTGGTTCTTATGCATTCAAACGTGGTCGATGATGGTTCGATGTAGTAGAATGCATGAAACCAGCTGTTTTGCTTCTAGCGGTGTGACTCCCAATCCAGTGGCTCTGGGACAAGATTGTTCCTTGTTCTTTTCACTCCCAGCCTGGGGGAGGCTTGCTCACACCTGCAGGAGTCCTTCACCTCCAGTGAGGTCTTGGTTATCAGTATATCTGGTAGAGAGCCAGGTCTTGTGTCAGCAGCAGTTCACTGCCAATGTCCCTTTGGGATGGGTAATGGGAAGCACTTGTCTCTAGCTTGGAACATTCTGACTGACTTTACCTCACTGTTGGAGGACTTTGGAATGGTCTGCTCTCGTAAAAGAGGTACAAATTAATTTTTTTTAAGTCTATAAAGAAATAAAGAAATAAGTTGGACAGTAGACCCCCCTCTTTTATAGATAAATGGCCACAGGGAATTGGAGCAAAGCAAGCCTGCTTTAAGTGGTCTAATTCCGATCCTTGAAGCAAGTGACCCTTGCCTCCTGATTTCATATCCAGAGTGCCTTGTTCCTCAAAAAGTGGAGGAGACGGAAGGAGAGAAAAGCCCACAGAAAGTTAAGAAGAAAGAATCCTTCCTCAAATCCACTTGTGCTCTCTGACTGTCCTAATTCCACCCATTTCCCAGCCTGCGACTTCCAAGACTCTCTGCTATGTATCCCCCCTAGTGTGAGTCTGGTCGTTGTTGTGAAATTGCCTAGTTTGGCGCCAGGCTCTCGGGAGATGTTCAGCTTAGAGATCCCATGTCCGACAAGGGAGGAGTTACCCTTCCTCCCAGGGAGACACCAGAGGCATGTATCCTCCTTTGTCTCATTCACAGGAATGCAGACAGGGAGGTGCTTGAAATCTACGTAGCCTCCAATAGATTGCCTGAGCTCACAGAGATGACTCTGTACGAACACCTAGGTATACCTTATGTTTCCAGATTACCCTGCCACCAAGTTGGTTGTTTATCAGAATTATCATGATTTTGGGACAGAGGTGCAGATTTGGTTGCATCTGATGCACAGCAGTGACTTTGCTGTTACAGCAGCTGTCAAACATGGCACCTGTGATATCTGAACCTGCTCTGTCCACTGGAGAGCAGGAGCTGCATATCAGAATTGTGTTCTTTCATCAACGGCTATTTTTTTAATTTTAATTTTTTTATTTTTTTTTAAAAAACAAAACTGCTTTGCCCAAAAAACGCATTGAAAAATATAAGGGGTCATGGGGGTTGCAAAAGGGCATATAAAGAGTTGGGGGGTGGGAATAGTAAAAAAACCAATGGGGTAGTGGGGGGTTGGGGTGACCCTCCCAAAATAAAGATACATTATTCAATGGGTTTTTTTTCAGCAAAAAATGTTCATTTAAAACCCCATCGAAAAATAGCCATTGATGAACGAACATAGAACCTGATCCAGCAGGGCAAAGGCGTACACTATGCTTTTTTCTTTTAATTTTATATCACAGGAGCGACGTGCTGGTCTTGGAAGCAAGACCATGCAGAGCAACGGAGGTTAAAATCCCGGATTTGCGCTTAGAAACCAAACTTCGGTATAAAAAAACCCATAAAATAGAATAAATAAATGTACTGAACATTTGTATGGCACCTATACAGCAGAAAGTGTTTCCAAGCACCACAAGACTAAGGGGGAAGGGAGCAGAGAAGGATAAAACAACAAAAACTATTCTACTAAGCCTTGTGACCTTCAGATCATGCAAGTGCAGCAACAGGAAGAGTGGGGGGTGGTGGAAGGGCAGGACGCAGGAAGGAAGGGGATGGGCAGGGGGAGCAGGAGGGAAGGGGCAGCAGGGGCTGTGTAAGTGCTAGGTGCGGCCTGGAGGGCAAGTGCTATGGGGGATGGGGTGTGGGAGAGGTAGTGTGAGAGGGGAGGTGGACCAGACTCAGTGGTTTGATCAGCGAAAGGGTGCCCAAAAAAAAGTGCAGGGTGCTGAAGCAGACTGGTTGAGGGGGGGGGCCTGGTCCCTGTGTGACTCAGAAGCGACCAGGCAGCCGGGCGCATCAGAGGAGAGTCATTAGCAAGGAAGGGGGAGAGGGAAGGCAGAGAAGATGTAGGTCTTGAGGAGTTTTCAGAAATTAAGGAGATCTGGCTCAAGTCTGAGAGGGGCAGGGAGGCCATTCCAGAGGGTGGCACAAGTCGAAGAAAGATATCCAACCATCCACCCTCTGCTTGGGGAAACGTCTGACCTGCAGAGAGTTAGAGCTGGAGGACTGAAGGGCTCTAGCAGGGCAGTATTCAGTGAGAGAAAATTAAATGTAGCATGGTCCAGGCCCCAGAAAGCCTTGCGGATGATGCAGAGGGTCTGGAATTTGATCCTGGCGATCACCGGGAGCCAGTGGAGAGCTTTTAGGGCTGTAGAGATGCAATCCCTGGGCTTGAGGCCAAGGATAAGATTTGCAGTCCTATTATGGATTTGGTGAATATGGCAAAGAGAGGAAAGAGGTAGATTTAGGAAGAGGCTGTTACAGTAGTCCAGTCTGGAGAGAAAGGGAGCATGCCTCTGAGGAGGTGAAGTTGAAAGTGAGCCTTCTTGGCAAGGTCTGCAATATGAGGTGATGAGAGAGAGAGAGAGAGAGAGAGGAGTCGGAGATGACTCCCCAGGTTTTTTGACACATAAGAGGGTGAATGGAAGGGGCCCAAAGAGAGGGACAGAGAGTAGGGGGGAATGAAGGAGGGGAGTACCAATGAGAAGAACCTTGGTCTTGCTGGCATTAAGACAGAGATCATTAGCAGCACACAATGCCTGAATAGCAGCTAGGCAGGTGGGAATGAGGGCACAGGCAGAGGAGGTAGAGGAGGAATGCTTAAAGGAGAGCTGAGTGTGATTTGCATAACACTGAAAGAGAGGAGAAAAGGTGGAGATCAGGAGTAGCAAGGAAAATATCGAAAAAAGCCACAGCGATAGGATAGAACTCTGCAGGATGCCACAGGTAGAAAGTGAGGTAGCAGAGAGAAAGGTGCCCATTTGAACCTGGGAGGGCCGATTTGAAAGGATAGAGGAAAGCCAAGCTAGCGCCAAGTCTGTGATGCCCAGAGTAGCACAGTGTTGGTTAAATGAATGGTTCGGTCAACATTTTGTATTGCCCCAACGGGTCGGCCATGTGTTTTTAAGCCTAAGTCGCTAGATTTTAGAAATATTTCCTATGGACCTTACCCGAGTTTTGGTCCATTAAAGGCACGCGAAAACAGGCACCAGGGAGCTGCCATTTTGTGATAATCCTATCATTTCCCCCATCGCCCTGGCTGACCTGCTTTTGCGGCACTAAATCATATCCTCCGCCCCTGAGCCTGACATTATCAAAACATTCATATGCCCCGCCTCTTTCCATGACGTTAATGTGCTGCGTAGGCAAATGCGCCCAGTCGTCTTCTACGCGACTTCACACAGAACCCGGAAACCAACACAGATCAGCTCACAACACAGCGCGCCACAATTCGGAATATGAAACTGTACTTTAAAATCAAACAGCAACACGGTAAATTTGGTAAAGTACATTTATTTGACATTAAATGTTTATAGAATATTCTGCAATTGCCATATGAACTTCTAAAGTCATTTATTTTCTTTTATCTCTATCCGCAAATCCTTAAAATTTTATCGTGAGTCACGCGCTGTTCCTTTATGGTACACAGGGTGTTGGTTTTCGTTCAAAGAGGCACTTTTGTCACACGTTGAACCGCAAGGCTGTTCCATCAAGTAGGCACTAGGCCAGCGTAAAGGTTGATATGTTGCTTCTAGCAGCTAGTACCGCGTAAGGGCATATGGGCCCTTGGCGATCGTCCCATAAGATCATTAGAATGGTGCAGTTCTTTACATTAAGCTGCAGCTGGCGGCTGAAGAAACCGTCTGCCGGTGTCTGAAACTGGTGGCAGGGGCAAAATGGAAGGATGTACCTATTTTGAAAACATAAAATTTATAATTAGTCTCGCCAGCCGATCTTTATTAATATTATTCATTTTATTTATTACGGCCGAGCTGAAACTATTTGCTTTCAAGGATAGTGCAATGGAGTATGTTCGGCTCTAAAATCAATGCGAAAACTAACGAAATAAATGGAGGTTGGTACACAATGAGAAACGACTTTTTGTCTACATGCGTGTGGAATGTGGACCTGCATGCCCATGTGCCCGCTACAAGGACGATCCCACAAACCTTTTCAAAGCTCTTCATTCATTCATTTATTCATGCATCCATCATTGATTTCTTCATTCCGGTATAAAAGCGTCTAAAGAGTTACTTACATTATATTTGCAATTTCCATTGTGTCTCTGCGTAATGCAGTCCGTAAATCCCACTGTGCTCTTGACAACGATTTTTCATATACTGAACTAACATGAAACTCGGTCTAGTTTAAGAATTTTCTGCCTTATCCTCTCAAACGTTATTGCACCCCCCAAACCCCCCTTCAAACGAAGTTCTTTCTGCATGGTCCCTGTCTCTCAAGGTCAAAAAACAATAGAACCTTATACTACCAGTGCGAGTTGTGGGCCTCTTCAGGGCGCAAGCTGAAAATCAAAGCCGCTGATCTTCACTAGAAATGAGCATACATTCTTTCTTTGCAACATCCCATAGGGAAGCCATCTGTGAGAACTTGAAGTTTCGAATCCATCTATGTAGTGCGCCTCAATGGGCAAATGCGAACTGGCTTCTCTCCCATCTGCAACGGCTCGCTTGGCGCGTTCTAAGGCCCCAATTTTGTCCTCGTTGTCTGCGAGCTTTGAAGCCCCAAAGAACCATAACTATTGAGACTTTTCATTTTTTGGGGAAGGTCAGGGAAAGTATAAAGTACCCGAGGAGTTGAGTTGAAAGTGAGATTTATTGTTTGTTTGTTTTATTATTTGCAATACGCAAGCCTCCCCTCGGTTAACAGTGCCCAGCATTTATAAGAGATTGCGAAAATTAGTTACATCAACAAAAATATATACATACACATATAGACAAGGTCAGCAATATGAGGTGAATAGAGAGAGACAACCAGGTAGTTCAGCACCCACGATGGTGAAGGTAGGGGTTAGGGTAAGCGTACTTTGTATGCACACTGTACAATAAAATGTATTTACAAAAAGACAATCGTATTACAATTATTTAAACCGGGATTTGTACTTCACAACCAGCTCTCCTTTCGGTGGACATGGCACAGTGGCAATGTTGGGTGTCAATGGATCAGTGCTCTACACAGAAAAGTTCAAAATTCCATATCTGTGCCTCTCTAATACAGCAACAATAAGGCTTTTGACAAAGTCGAACTCCATTTCCTCATAGAATGTTTTGATCACCCATTGCTTACTTCTTTTTGAAAAGGCCTTAGTGTAGCGAGGCATCCTTACATTACCCTTGGTCCTAGATTGTTCACGGCCGAGATTCTCGTTATGGGCCAAGACGGCAAGTAGAGTCCTATGACTCATGCCCTGTATGCTGAAATGCAAGCGCTTTGGCCTGTATTTCAGGCACATATTGTGGAACACCTCCAAACCTCCAGTGTGACAGTATTCTGTCAGTCCCCTCAAATCTCTTGATAGAGTTTTATCAAAAACAATCTTCTCAATGGCTTTGTGTGTCGGTGAAGATGGATTCAACCACTTCTTCTTCCATGCCTCCACTGGGGATAAAGGGCCTTGTTCACATTGGTGGAAATGTAGGTTTTCTGACAAGTGGTGCACGTTGGTACAGTGGTATGATATGATATGATATGGCATTTGTAACGCGCCTATACACAAATGTTTCAAGGCGCGACGAGGCAGGGAGGGGGGAACAAGGGGAGACAGACAAACGATCCTACTAGGCCAGGTGTCATTCAGATCGCGCAAGTGCATGGGTAGAGGGGACGGGAAAAGTGCAAGGGGGAAAGGTAGAGGGGAAAGTGCAGTACAAAGTGATTAGTAGAATACAAGATAAATAATAAGGGCCAGCTGGTGGCAAGTGCAGTATAAGTGCAGACAAGTGCTGGGAAGGGGGGCTGTAGGGATACAGAGACAGTCCCGCAGTGCAGGGGTTGCCAGGGAGGCAGTGCAGGGGAGAGTGGCTGGGCCAAGGACCGAGAATGGTGAGTGGCCCAGTTGCTGATTCAGTACAGTTTCAGTGATTTAGCAGGGGGGATGGGGAGAGAAAGCAGAAGCAAAGAGGAAGGTTTTGAGGTGCTTCCGGAACCGGAGATGGTTCTCCTCAAGTTTCAGGGAGGCAGGAAGGCTGTTCCAGAGGGAGGCCCCTGCTGCGGAGAGAGATCTCCCCCCAGCTCGTTGCTTGGAGAAGCGGCTGACCCTTAGGGAGTTGGAGGCGGATGAGCGAAGAGCTCGAGAAGGAAGATATTTAGGAAGAGAGAGTTGAAGGTATTTTGGCCCAAGGCCCCAGAAGGCCCTGTGGACAATGCAGAGGGTTTTGAACTTAATCCTCGCAGCCACAGGGAGCCAGTGTAGCGATTTCAGTCCTGGAGCGATACGGTCCCTGGGCTTGAGGCCAAGGACAAGACTCGCAGTCCTGTTCTGGATGAGTTGCAGCGGGCGGAGAGTAGAGGCAGGCAGATTTAGATAGAGGCTGTTACGGTAGTCCAGCTTTGAGAGAACCAGGGCTCTGGAGACAGTGAGCTTCTGGGGGAAGGAGAGGAAAGGAAGGATACCTCTGAGGAGGTGCAGCTGGTAGTGTGACTTCTTAGAAACGTCAGAAATGTGAGGAGAGAAGGAGAGTGTGGAGTCGAAGATGACCCCGAGGTTTTTTGGCTTGCAGGAAGGAGCAGGAAGAGGGCCAAGTGAGGCCGGCCAGAGAGCTGCAGGGAAGGAGGGAGTGGGTGTGCCGATGAGTAGAATCTCAGTCTTACTGGCATTAAGGCAGAGGTCGTTGGCGGCACACCATTCCAGTGACCGCCATTTTTCAAGTAGTATTTCCACTGACCCTTCACAAGTTTTGGAGCTCCACCAAAGATGGTTGCTGATAGACTGGGACCACTCTGAAATACTTTCCAAACCTTTTTTTTTCCCTGCAGCCGAGATTTTCTTATTAATTGATTTAGCAAGATGCCATATGTCAAATTGATGTTTAATATGTGGGAACTGCTCTCTCATTGTCTTGGCAATTGAAACGTGTCTGTACGTGGCTATGAGTCCATGTGCATTCCACTCGATTGCAGATATTCCACTGATTTTATAAATCCTAGTTTCTCCATGGCCACTGAGGATGTATATTGTGTTACCTGCACGACCACCGAACTCACAATTTTCTTACTATCCATGTCCTGAAAGTGGTAGGTGCAGTACTTGGCAGAAAATCCAGGGCTGTCGCACTGTCCATCGCCGGCTAGCCTGAATCGTTTGCCTTCGAATGTACTTGCTAGAGACAATTGTTCAATTTTCCAAGCATCACTAATGGCCGGAAAGAGATAATCATGTTGGTATTTGTAGTACTGCGTTTTTTAAATGAAATGGAGTCCCACAAACTGAAAGAAAGACTTTAACTTTCTAAAACTGGAGCCACTAAAAAGTGATGCAGCTGCACACAGTAGATTGCCTGCTGGCAGTTTCCCCAGCATCGGTTGTGCAGACCATGAGAACGTATGATGTAATCTACAGGCGGCATGTATTGTGACGTTACTGCCTTGTTTTTGACGAGTCACATGAATCAATGGCTTCCCACATACTTTCCCTCTGACGGAATGCCCACATTTCAGCATACTTATAATATCCATCAAACAACTGTCGAATACTATGTATTTGTCCTCTTTGATGAGACTGTCATCCTGCGTCAAAGTTGTTTTGGCCTGTGACGTTGAGGACATATCACCACATTTGAAAGAAATATCGCTGCTATCAAGTTCTGATGCGTCAGTGAATGGTGCTGCTGGTTCATTCTCTGTCATTTCAACATCTGCTACTTCAACATTGATGGGAGAACACAACAATGTCGACAGCTTTTTTGGTGGCAAATTTTTGGCGGGTATAGACTGTGTAAATTGATCTGCGACTACTTCAGAGCTATCTTCAATACATCCAGTATCATGTTGTTGCGGTGGTGCGGTCGTACTGTAGCAATGGTCCAATACAACTTTGCTGGATTCTCCGGACACATTCATTTAATTTTCTGTACATTGGACATGAGCATCCCGAGTCTCAACACGCCGCGTCTGAATTAATAGTTCCTCCATAGCCTCCACAGTGTAAATGGTCTGGCAAGCAACATCTCTCATTCGCTTCACTGTCTGTGTATGTATAGTTCGTAGACCCACGGGTAACTAGAGGACAGATTGGAAAAGGGATGTTCAGTTTAAACACAAGATAAAGTATAGTACAATTGACTTTAAAAAAACATAAAATAGTCCCCAGCACAAAAAAATTTCTAAAGTTATGAACTGTTTGTAACTAACCTTATTTTTGTTTATTTTCTTTGCAACTTTTTTGACTCGACCTTCAACATCTGCACGCTGTTGCTCTGATACGTATCTGCATGTCTCCCCTTCCTCTTGCGCTGCAAAGACTATATATTCTGTATCCGCATAGACAGCACGGAATGAGGCTCCATCGACTCCCTGAAACATAGTATTTTCATTACTGTGTATCAAAATATTGTTAGCATAAAACGCACGTGAGGACGAACACACATGTACATCTCAATAGCCAAACACGATTTAAACATTGTGTGGAACAATCAAACGACAAGTATTCGAGCTCTGATGACCTAGTTCGATGGAGCTGTCAGTATCCATACCTCTGGCTCTGCATGGACTGCCACGAATGATTGTATTGAAGAGGAGGCATCAGCAACTCCCTGAAACACAGTACTTGCGTGAGTATGGTTTTCAATATCGTAAACATAACACACACTTGGGGTTGACGGCACAGGTACATACAAAGAGATAACCACAAATGTTGCATTGTCTAAAAGAATCAAGGAATATTTAAAAACAATCAGATTTAATCGACTTATTTCTCCGATTTCTTTACATCTGCATCATCTAAATGGGATCTTGTGATAGTAGTGGAAGCTCCATCATCTCCCTGAAACACAGTACTTGCGTTAATAGGGAAGGAAAGTATAGCAAATGGAATCACGTTATATGATCACGCTCGATGGAGCTGTCAGTATCCATACCTCATGCTGCTGAAGAATATCTAGGGCTGTTGTCAATGTGGTGCGCACTTCCGAAAGCTGTTGCGCCGATTTGTATCCGCATGGTCCCGCTTCCACCGGAATTACTTGAATGTCAGGTTCTGCATCAAGTGCGTGGGTTGACGATTCAACAACTGCCTGAAACATAGTATTTGCATTAGTAAGGATTACAATATTGAAAACACAACACACGCTTGGGGTCGACCGCATAGGTACATATCAACGGCTAACCACAAATGAAACATGGTGTCGAACAATCAAACGACAAGTGTTCTAGTCCTGATGATCACGGTCAGTTGAGCTGTCAGTATCCATACCTCGGGCTGCTGAAGAACATCTAGGGCTGTTGTCAATGTGGTGGACGCTTCAGCATCTCCCTGAAAGACAGTACTTGCATTAGTATGGATAACACTAATTATAACTGAAAACAAACACCAGGGGACGACAACTAAGGTGTATATCAATTGGAAAGCAATAACCAAACAATTTGTAAAATAATCGCATGATACATACAAACTATTACTTGACATGCATAAAACAAGTCTGTAGCGGAATAGCCAAGTATGATTACCTGATACGCGCTAGAAGTGGTTGATCACTGTGAGCACGTGACGGAAGTAGAATGTTCTTGCTTCAGATTCAAGGGCTAGTCAAGAAGTTGTAAAGGTAAATTATTGTTTGATAATGAAATGCCAATATTTAAAATTGCCATGTAAGGAGACAGAATACTTGAGTAATGCGCAATATAGCACAGTTCACTGTGCCCATATATAGATTTCGTTTGTGGGTTATGAAATCTAAAAATAATATATTGATAAATGTCATTATTCAAAAAGCTATACACTCATATCAATGTCGAAAGTATTACAAATTGGAAACAACACCTAAAATATCAATGAATCCATTTGGCTACCTACACACTACCGCAAGGCCTAAAGCTAAAAACGGACACTTGACTCACCAGTGGCGGATTGTGGACGAATAGAGTGGGAATAGCGTTTGCGAGCAATTTTCGTGTCGATCGCAGTTTATTCTTCTTTGTTACCCAAGATGTGGTGTACATGTTCGAGGGAAAGTGCCGGCTGCAGATGCGGTATCGATCACCCCTCTTGTCTTCAAAGACTTGTTGGACTCTACTTTCCAGCTCATCCAGTGGATATCCACAATGTCTGACCCATTCTCTTATTCGATCAACAGTTTTCGGGAACACATGCATTGTAGTGCCTTCAGATTTAGCATGGGTCTTCGAAGGGCAACCGCTAATCGAACAGGCAGGCATTGTTGAAAATTCTGAAAAGTAAATATCAAGATTATTATAAAACCTTGATGAATAAAAATGTCATAAAATAAATGAACTATACCATGCTCAATGCAAGGTTTGTTTTGGTCGCCGGAACTATACCAGTTCATTATGTGCGGCTTAGTATTTGCATAAGTTACAGAAATATTTTAAATTATGTGACTAAACTCTGAACATGTGACTCGTCCCTTGGATGTTCTGTCTTGCACGAAAAGGAACCATGCTTACATTATAGACTGGACCCCAGAAGGATGCAATTCGATGACAATTGACACAGATGAAAATAAATAGATCTATTGATAGCATAACAATTGAAACTCAAGTCAAAAGCAGTGAGACCAATGACCATAGCTCTATTGGGTACTGTAATAACAAATAGATTGAAATGTAAAAATGACCGAAATATGACTAGGATACATGGCCTTACCTTGACCAACAAACAGTTGGATTCAGCAGGCCGAGCAGTATGTTGCAGGAGAACAGGTAGATGGCCACAGGTAGCACACTGACGAGTTTGCTCGAAGCGGTCACAGATAGCACGGCGACGAGCAGATTAGCATAGATCTCAGTGCTTCTGAGGTAGAAGAAGGTTCAGGAGTTGACTTGCAAAGCACAAAGATGTTCTCATGAGACATATCAAGTGGTTTATAAAGTATTAGAAACAGGGGTGTGTTTGTGATTGAATGACTTTTGTATGTCGTGGTATTATGTTTATTGCAGGGGGGCGGCCTGCCTCAGGGGAGGCCTGCCTGGAGACGCGGGGTCTGAGGAGGCCATGTGAGCGATGGCCCCTGGGAGTGGGGTACCTTTTGAAGTGTTCATGCTGTTTGGCACCTTGGCCGTTTGCGCCCGTCACAGCCCCCCATGCCAGCGCTCATCCCTGGGTGCGAACCGCCTTTGATAGAGGGGGTGGGATGGATGGGCCTGGGGCGTGCAGATAAGGCACAGGAAGACTGCTGAATGGAAACACACTTATGTGGATTGCAGGGGGCAGTCTCCTGCCTGGAGACACGGGGTCTGAGGAGGCCATGTGAGCGATGGCCCCTGGGCGTGGGATACCTTTTGAAGTGTACATGCTGTTTGGCACCTTGCCCGTTTGCGCCCGTCCCTTGCCCTTATGTGAAGTTAACTTTGCATGACAGTCGCATAGATGGGAACACTGAGCAGGACACGGGGCATCCATTTTTGTACCCCCTTTCCACTCCATTTTGGTGACCAGGCCTCACTGCGATAGTACAGCGCACAGAGCACATGGCCCACAGCTTTGTTCCCACTCTGACTGGAAAACTCCAGAGGTATTTGCAACAGCTAATAAATGTAACACATCACTCTCTGAGATCACGGTCCTGCATGTGAACCGGCCTGAACCAAGCACGTGGCTCGTTCATCTCCACAAACGTGTCCTTGCCCACGCACCCTCGCCAGTGGAAAGTTACTGCCATTCTGACCCTCTGTCCCTGCAAGGTATTCTCTTCATGTGCCAGACCACTGACCATGCCATGATGGCCACCTAGCAGATCCCCAACTAACATTAGACCCCTACTGCAGTATATCGTTGCCTATCAATAACAAATGCCACATATCGGAGATTCGTATGAGCACAGACCAACACTTCAAACACTGTATTATGGTGGTCAAGACCCTTGACCTAAGGCCTGTATAATCCAATGTTCATTGAAGTATTGATATATGTGTGACTTTTATAGAGACATAACCGACTGAAAGACTTTGAACAAGTGTTATTTAGTGCATGCATTATTGATAATATATTATGTTAGCTTAGATAGTGACCACCCTGCTTCACAGCGACCTGAACTTCACCCATTCCGAGCACAGGTGTCTGACGTCCATCCTTGAATGCAGACACACTTGATTGATTTAAAAAATCGAAACAACCGTTGTTAAAATATATCTTGTGTTTTATTTTGTAGCATATTTTGATGACACAAAAATACAAATGTTTACACATTGTACAGTTCAGGTTGCAGCACAGCGAGAGAAAATCCCCTGTACTGACCGCTGTCACTCGGGAACGTTTCTCTTATGGCACGAACGGCACAGGCGGGTATCACTCTTCGAACGCGGTGTCCAAGCCTCCCGTGAAGCCACCATGTAAAGGAACGATAGGCCACCAGCCTGTACCACCTGTGAAAAGGAATGAAACAAACTGTTTTTAAATGACCAAGATAAGTTCAATAAACGTTTGTTGTCAATGACAATTCTTGTAACTAATGGCATTCTGCTCGGACTAATGCTATCTAGACACTGCACACTATTGAAAGACTTTCATGTGTTACAATGATATGTAGATGTAATTTTGGATATAGTAGAAGACCCTGAAATGGGAGTGACATGACAGGCAGAGTATACTTACTCGTTACTCGGATTACGAGGATGAACAGTTGCGCGAAGTTCATGCATAAGCACCATCATTATCCTCAACACGGACCGTGTGAGGCAGGCTGCCCTGAAGTCTGGCAGCTCGGTGATGCATTGCGGTCGTGGCTCGCCTTCCGAAATGTAGGCCACGCATCCCGAGTTTTCACAGCAGCAGCAGTTCTCCTCCTCGGTCGGCATTAGCTCGCACCGATTGCATGTGCACCAGGTGGAAACACTGTCCATGCGACTAGGTCCAGTGTCTTCATCCGTTGATTCGTCCTGCCAACTGCTGTCCGAAGCCCCATCGTTTTCGCGTGTTTCCCTTTCCAGTAGTTCCTCCTCGGTATACTCGGGCTCGTACATGTAGGGCATTATTGTATCCATTGTGTGTTGCACAAACTAAAATAATTGATAGCGGTGGTACTGGTATCTGTCCACACGGGCTACAAGCAACGAAGGTAGCTGACCAGAGCACAGAAACAAGTCACAGAATACTCAAAGTAACACAGAGAGAGGAATGGAATCGAAAATCGGCTGCTGTGTGTTGTGAAAAGGTCTGTTTATACTTATTGAGGAAAGAGGCGTCCTGCCATTTCCATGGCGACACGCCATTAGCTGAAGCGCAGCGAATGTTGACACGAGACGTGCTTTGGCGTTGTGAAATGGGCGGTACGCGTCTGCTGATGACAGGCTCAGGGGCGGGGGATATGATTTAGTTCCGCAAAAGCAGGTCAGCCAGGGCAATGGGGGAAATGATAGGATTATCACAAAATGGCAGCTCCCTGGTGCCTGTTTTCACGTGCGTTTAATGGACGAAAACTCGGGTAAGGTCCATAGGACATTTTTCTAAAATCGAGCGACTTAGGCTTAAAAACACATGGCCGACCCGTAGGGGCAATAAAAAATGTTGACCAAACCATTCCTTTAAGGAGGGTGGCATGATTGGCTGTGTTGAAGGCAGGGGACAGATCAAAGAGGATGAGAACAAAGGGAGAGTGGATTCGAGGTTTGAGAGCAAGTGTTTGCGGGTGTTCAGGGGAGCAGTTTCCGTGCCTCTGGCTGCTCTGAAGCCAGACTGGTGATTGTGAAGACAGCCAACCGAATCGGTGTGATGGATTAGTTAGGAGATGGCCAGATTCTGCAAATGTTTGCCCAAGAAAAGTGGGTAGTGGATAAAGTGCGATAGTGCGCCCCGAAGGAAGGGTCTGCAGTTTACTGGCATGGAGTTTACTGAAGGCGGGATCGGGGTAGCAGACACTCGTTCTGAGATTGAATTACTCATTTTATTATTTAATGAAACTCAAAAAAGCTAGGACTTTACACCCTTGCCAGATGGCAATTCATCACAAATAATCTGCAGTTTCCATTTTAAAAAAAGTGTACTACAAGCAGTGATGCTAATTAGCACTGTGTGAGTGCACTTAGACCAAGAACTATTGAGCTACTATCCTCCCTATTCCATTCCCCCAGACATGTTTTGGAGATATTTCAGATAGGCTGTAAAGTTTTGTGAAATGCACTCTTGAATAAGCAGCATCTCCACAGAACATGAATGTTTAATATATGTTGCTGCAAGTGGACCTAAATGAAGGAAAGTGAAGATGGATCTATTAATATGATGAGCAAAGAGACCTGGGCACAGGAAAGCCTATGGCAATGCAGTTACCTTGGCTGCTCAACAGAGGGATGATTAAGTGAGAAGGGCATGCATTGGAGTGTGTGCCTACGTGATATGCTGTGTGTCTCAATACTGACCCAGATATTGAATCTCAGTTGAAGCTATTGTATGAGGAAAGTTTTATTTTATGTTCTACTTTGTATAGTGCTTTCAAAATAGGTGTGCTGTGGTTCCCAAAATGTGTAATTGCTGAGAAAATAGCTCAATAAATTGTGAGCATACATGGCTTCAACTGAAAAGGACACAAGTCAAAGCCCCGGTGTGTAGCAGCAACTGCGGCTCACTGCGGGTGGACCTCATTGCACAAAAACCTGTTCGAAGCACCCAGACCGATGTACAATCGGTCATAAGCAGGGTGGTAGAGTAGATATTGTCACCTGAATGGATCAATGTCTTGGGAATGGCTCTTCTCCAGACTTATGTTGGAGGCAAACATGTGCCCCTAACCAACACTCTGCCAGCTTTGACTGCATTTCAAAGGGCATAGCCTTAGTGTGGTAGAGGATGGCAGGAGCGGGCAGCTGTGGAGGAAATAGAAGAATGTGGACTTATGGTAGGCTGACTTACAGATGGCACCCAAAGCGCCCCTTCAGTATCTTCTGTGCTGTTGATCCTAAAAAAGACAAATGCCGGGTTTTCACCACTGCGATCTCTTGAAATTCATTCATGTTAACCACATACACCTAATTATCAGCAAGACAGTTGTTGCTGCAGCCAGGCAGGCCCAGTCTGGTAAATTGACGTGCAGTTGAAAATACGTCTGACAGGTGGGTTCTAAACAATACTGATCTATCAGTGACCCCGCAAAATACTACAGGTGCCCATGACTTCAGAAGTCACATTGATTACACAGGGATGGTACTTTGTGTCCAGGGGAGTATTGCAGTTTGAGTTTAATTTTTTTGCATTTGGGAGGACAGAATCGTTTTTATACAGAATGCTCTCCTCACGGTGTGCTGTGATCTCTCGACCCTTTGGTTGGACATTGAATCAACTAGCAGTAGTGTAGAGGAGCAGATGGACACATCATCTCTAGCTCCTGCTCCCTCACCTTCATCATATTGGAACAGCAGGGGAAGAGCCCTATGTGGGACACCAGGTATTGTCCCAATACCGCATCGAATGTATGAGAGATGATAAGCACTCAGAGAACTGTATCGAATGTGCCTCCTCACTGAACGTGTGGAAGAATCTCTGCACCCACCATTGGACATCGAAGAGCTGTAAGTGAAATCGGACAAGGGCAGAGTGATGTCATGAAGGAAAGACACGAAGACGCACTGAAAAGATATGCAAAAACTTAAAGGATAAAGATGTAACTGGAGTTATAAGAGAAACATGTTATCGAATATGAAGAAATCATATGCCTCAAAGAAAGAAGTGAGGAGAGATGAAATTGTATGTACATACACAGAAACACAAAGTAGCGGAGACATATATACGCTTGCTGCAGAGAAAAACATAACGTGGCTAAGGCGGTCATGAGAAAAAGATGGACGTCGGACAAAACAGCTCTGTGTGAGGAATAAAGAGGAGTCTATTGGCCTGGGATCAAGGATACCACATCAAGGAATAATTGCAAGGCACAAAGGGAGTCAAGAGGATAGGCCATGCACCTAAGACATATTTCTCTTACATTAAGCCAAGAAGAAAACATCTGCAAGTGACAAGTATTGGGCAATCAAGGATGCAAAAAGCGTATGCAAGGTGGAGTGATCAAGTCTCCAGAGGCCAAGAGGAGTAATGACACCCAGCTCAATTGAATTAAATAGCAGTGAATAAAAGGTCGAAAATGGACAAAATCATGCTCTCCTCACACGTGATTCAGAAGTGGAAAACAAGGGCTATTCGTTAAGCTCTAGACAACGATAATGATGTACCTCTACTCCCTTGAAAGTCCCAGAACAGAGAGCATGCTGCAAGGTCAACTATAAAGAAGAAGCTTTGGCTTAGGGCCTGACCGATGAGAGATGATGGAATGATTGGGCAAGTGGGTAGTAGTCTGTCGTTGCTCTCTGCAACCGAGTTTTGTTTTGCTTACATGGTGCTAACGAGCCGGAAGTCCAAGTTTGGGAGAGAATAGCAACCAATCTATGTAGCAACATGCTATACAATGTTGCACAGGCCCATCCATTGCTGTAATTCTGATATAATCTGTATTACACATATTTAGAGGTGGTTCAAGGAATGCCTCCCAGATAAGGGGCATCCAGTGATATTACTACTACTTATATGATATGTAGGTACATATGTTCCCTTAATCAATCCCTCCCTTCAATAGGTTTTACCGTTTGCCACGTAGGATGATGTCCTAACTGTCGTACATTAAGGTATAAAACCTTTGTGTAATCAAAATTGACGTGTGCGTGGAATACAGTTTTTTGTTTGCCAGATTGCCCTACTTTATTTGAGCTGATACATAAAGTAGTACTTTGCCATATTCTTTGAGTCAGTCTGGTTATTTGGTCTGAGATCCTTATTGATAATTCCAACTAGCGCATGAGATGCATCAAGGTGCTAGAGCACGGTAGTATGGTAGTCCAGTTTAAAGTTTGCATTAATGCTTCTGGCTTGCTAATTTGCATGCAAAGTGTGAAAAAGAATGCAAACAAACAATTTGGAGAATAATTATCAAAGCTGCCAAAGCAGTGGACTAATCATTTCTCTCCTTCTCTTCTTGGAAAGACAATTTAGAGAGTCACAGGTACAAATTGGCTATCTATTCTTCTATATGGGAGCTTAGATGGATTTGTGATTGGCTGCTGTGCTTTGATTGGACCTTTGTTTTTGTCGCACATAGTTGTTTCCAAGTACATTCTTGCTGCTTGTTGAAACACACACTTGACTTGATCGTTGTTTCCTTCTCTATGCTCTTTCTTTCAAGATCTTTCAGGTAGTGCATCTCTGCTACTTGTCTTCAGGGAATTGACTGCTGACTGTGAAGTGCTTGGACTATGAAGTGGGTGTGATTGAGTACCTTGTGAGCGCCATAGCTTCACTGCCAGAAGGGGATGGTGTGTAGCTTTTGTCTGGTTGTGTACCTGGTGACCTCTCAAATCTTGTATTTGTGTATAGTTCACCAATGTTCATTTTTTTTAGTCAGCCTTTAATTCCTGCCATAATGAAATCCGTTAATTCTTGATTTTTCTGCGGGATCACACGAAGGTTTTTGGATTTATGGGGCCTACAGGTCTACCCTGGGGATTATTTTACCTCCTATCTTTTCTGGCGCATGTTTCTTTCAGGACCAACACCAGCTTTGCTCTGGGCTCGGTCTTCTAGGAGAAACCTGTACTCTCCAATCATAGTCTGACTGATCATTTTTTAATTTATTTTATTTATTTGGTGGTTGGCTTAATATAAACCTTTCACCTTCATGATATCACATAAATCAGTAAATAACCATTACAAATTACATTCAATTTTGATGTAAAAAGAGTTGCAACATGTAGTCCAAACAAAAGAACTATAAAACAGACTGTATTAAAATAAACGTTAAATCCAGTCCTAATTTCGCCCTCCCTTTACATTGTGTGACTGGTAATTCCTAGGCTTGCTTCCTCTCCCTCAATAAGCTCTTGCTTTGTGGTTTTAGATGTTGCTCCCAATCTTAGTCCACCATGTTCTTGCTTGGAGATGAACCTCTTTTTATGAGAACTTTGGGCTCCGCTCTAGGACTAGTCAGGCCTGAAGCTGCTTTCAGTCAGCCTGATCAGATTCCCTGCATCTCTTGTAAAGGTTTTCTCCAGAATGAACTTTCTAATTGTGCTACATGTTTATCCATAATTCGATTATAGGCGTGGGCTATTCCTTTTATACAAGGATATTTTACTGCATTTTCTAACCAAATGTTTTGCCGAAGCTTCTGCATTTAATATGGCCTTCTCAATGTGGAGGTTTCAGCCTATGTTTCTAGGGTTGTAACCCATTCCTCATAGATGGCTAAATTCCTCGATTCCTCGAGTGTATGTCTGATCAGATGAAATGTACTTCTCTTTGCAACTTTGTTATTTGGACTACAGGCCAAAGTTTAAAATGTCCTGGAGTGAATCTGTATGGTGTTTTCTTAATTATGATTTTAGACTGTGTGCACTAGGTTTTCACCCATATCTCTGGACCTGGGATCGGCCATGCTCGTTATATGTACACACAGTGTAAACAGCAGGTTATATTTACCGTTAAATATATCTGCTGTCAATACTGCATTGGCAAGTGTTCCAATCCAGCTGACCACATTATTCCTATTACTCCCTGAATGTAGGTGCACTCATTGTTGCTTTTATTAAGCATTCATGTTCCGAGGCCCAACTTTGTATTTATTTATTTATTTATAAGTACAATCCACAAACCTTTACAGTCTCTCTGAAACACTTCCACTTTCCATGGAAGACTGGAGTTGAAAAGGGAGCCCTACTTTGGGCCTGGTCCAAGTGCATTCACTCAATGGTAATTGAGAGGGTTTGCTCCGGCACATCAGTGCTTGCATTACACCGTTTTGCAATGGAAAGTGAAATTTTTCCCTCCTTTTCCCAGTGCACCGTGACCGAAGTCAGTAGGGTGCCATCTTTGAGTCATAACATGGAAACTTGCTCTCCAAAGCATCAATCGTGGGAGCCATCTTTGTGCGGGTGAAGTAGTGCTGTGAAGTCACCGAGCTGTTGCCACAGATGCTTTTCACCACAGCAGCTTTTTCTCGGAGAGAAACACTGAAACATCTACCGCTGACCATTACAACTAACGTAGTAAAATGAAACAATCAATTGTGACATTTCCAAAACTTAGAAAAATGCAGAAAAAAGAGGCACAATGCAACACACCATGTAACTAAGCTTTACACAGGCTACAATAGGTCATCATCAGGAAACCAACTGGGACCCAAATGACTGAAACCATACTTGCCAACAATCTATGACCAAAAAGATGTAGGAATGTTCACGTTTCAAACATAATAATTCCCATAACAATGACATCACAGGAAAACACAAAACATAGATTGTTGGCACCATTGAAGCGTTCTAAAATACACAACCCATCAAACAGCACAACATGGAAAGATGTTCAAATGTTAAAAATGTATAATTCTGAATGGTAAGTTAACGCCAAATTCAATTACCTAACTTGACAGAAGGTAATCACACAGAACTGGTAGGCAGCGTTTGCCACTGCTCTGTAGCAGCAGCCTAGGCAGTACATATTTATTGCAGGTTGAACACTGAATGACATGACGACTGATCTCAGTCTGAGAGGCAGATGCTGTGTGATGGTGATACGCTCTTGCCTTCACTGGTGGTTCACCTAAGGGTTTTCCCAGCAAGAGTGCAGGACAGAGCCAAGTAGCTGTCAGGTCAGTGGATTGGTCTGAGCCCAGTCAAAGTTTTCACCTACCAGCCCACTGTACAGACAGACGAATTAATGTGTTGCATGCTTTGTCCTGGAGCCAGCCCTAGAGTCACATAAATTACTTGCCACTGCAAAAAGCAATAGGATCTGTCACTGAAATCCTGCAGGCGGTAGAACTGCTTAAAAAGCTGTAGCCTACTGCCTAAATCTGTAGGGTTGGCAAGTATGTGAAAGTCAAAGTGCGGCCAAACGTACCAGAGATGTAATGTGAACGGAACTCCTCAGGATGACCTGTCTGTGATGGCTTTGGCAAGGGTGCACAGGTCCATGCCTCGCTGTAACTATGCTGGGGTGGCCCTTTCAAGTCTAGTACTTCTGCTGGCCACTCTGCATTCCTAAACCAAGTGCCACTAAAGGGTTAAAGATCGAACGGGTACAATCAGTGGTGGACTGTCCCACAGGGAACCCTGGAGATTTCCCGCTGGGTCTCTGCACCACGGGCCTCTTCTGTGGGCCCTCTGGCTTTCTTCTCCTCTTATCCTCTCTCCCAGTCACCCCACCCACTGTCATCTCCCCTCACCCTCACATCTCTTTGAATTGAATATGCTTAAAAGCTTCCAGTATGTTCCCCACGCTTAACAAATGTTTTAAGTCAGTTTTCTGTTGCGTTTAACTATTTTTAATCACCATAAAGGGACAGTTCTGCTTCAGAAATGCACTATTTGGACCAATTTTTCCAAATTCTCTTGTGGAGAAATCCACTAAATCGGAGGGTTTGAGGGGTGGGGCTTGCTCACACCGTGTAATATGAGGTCACTTTGAAAAACCTTCTGGGGACACTTTTGGTTCTCACTCCCCCCCGCCCACCACACATCTGCTTACAATAATAACATTAATCGGCTCTATAAAAGTTAAATAAAATGGAAAAGATCAACAATACTGTTAATGGGGGGGCGGGATAAC
The DNA here is from genome assembly GCF_040938575.1 of Ambystoma mexicanum. Taxonomy (NCBI): domain Eukaryota; kingdom Metazoa; phylum Chordata; class Amphibia; order Caudata; family Ambystomatidae; genus Ambystoma; species Ambystoma mexicanum. Next base: position 942,970,813 of record NC_090935.1, read on the forward strand.
CACAAATGCTTTATTAAAACGGGTAAGGAGGAAACTCATCAAAATATGTAAGTGTCCAGCAAAGCGTCTCAGCAAGCTGTGCTTCTCGAAGAGGGCAGAAACGCTGGTGGAAAAGTGTCAGCAAGCTGGGCTTCTCGAGGAGGGCAGAAACGCTGGTGTAAAAGTGTCAGCAAGCTAGGCTTCTCGCAAAGGGTAGGAACGCTGGTGTAAATGTATCAGCAAGCCGGGCTTCTTGCAGAGGGCAGAAACACTGGTCTAAAAGTGTCAGCAATCTAGGCTTCTCGCAGAGGGCAGAAACGCTGGTGTAAAAGTGGCAGCAAGCTGGGCTTCTCGAGGAGGGCAGAAACACTGGTGTAAAAGTGTCAGCAAGCCGGGCTTCTCACAGAGGGCAGAAACGCTGGTGTAAAAGTATCAGCAAGCCGGGCTTCTCGCAGAGGGCAGAAACGCAGGTGTAATAGTGGTAGCAAGCTGGGCTTCTCGAGGAGGGCAGAAACGCTGGTGTAAAAGTGTCAGCAAGCTAGGCTTCTCACGGAGGGAAGAAATGCTGGTGTAAAAGTGTCAGCAAGCTAGACTTCTCGGGGAGGGAAGAAATGCTGGTGTAAAAGCATCGGCAAGCTAGGCTTCTAGCGGAGGGCAGAAATGCTGGTGTAAAATTGTCAGCAAGCTAGGCTTCTAGCGGAGGGCAGAAATGCTGGTGTAAAATTGTCAGCAAGCTAGGCTTCTCGTGGAGGGCAGAAAAGCTGATGTAAAAGTGTCAGCAAGCTAAGCTTCTTGCGGAGGGCAGAAACGCAGGTAAAATAGAGGCAGAAAGCTGGGCTTCTCGAGGAGGGCAAAACCACTGGTGTAATAGTGGCAGCAAGCAGAGCTTCTCGAGGAGGACAGAAACGCTGGTGTAAAAGTATCAGCAAGCCGGGCTTTTCGCAGAGGGCAGAAACGCAGGTGTAATAGTGGTAGCAAGCGGGGCTTCTCGAGGAGGGCAGAAACACTGGTGTAATAGTGGCAGCAAGCTAGGCTTCTCGAGGAGGGCAGAAACGCTGGTGTAAAAGTATCAGCAAGCCGGGCTTCTCGCAGAGGGCAGAAACGCAGGTGTAATAGTGGTAGTAAGCTGGGCTTCTCGGGGAGGGCAGAAACACTGGTGTAATAGTGGCAGCAAGCCGGGCTTCTCGCAGAGGGCAGAAACACAGGTGTAATAGTGGTAGCAAGCTGGGCTTCTCGAGGAGGGCAGAAACACTGGTGTAATAGTGGCAGCAATCTAGGCTTCTCGCGGAGGGCAGGAACGCTGGTGTAAAAGTGTCAAGCTAGGCTTCTCGCAGAGGGCAGAAACGCTGGTGTAAAAATGACAGCAAGCTGGGCTTCTCGCAGAGGGCAGAAACACTGGTATAAAAGTATCAGCAAGCTAGGCTTCTCGCAGAGGGCAGAAACACTGGTGTAAAAGTGTCAAGCTAGGCTTCTAACAAAGGGCAGAAACGCTGGTCTAAAAGTGTCAGCAAGCTAGGCTTCTTGCAGAGGGCAGAATCGCTGGTGTAAAAGTGTCATCAAGCTATGCTTCTCGCAGAGGGCAGAAACGCAGGTGTAATAGTGGTAGCAAGCTGGGCTTCTCGAGGAGGGCAGAAACAGTGGTGTAAAAGTGTCAGCAAGCTAGGCTTCTAGTGGAGGGCAGACTTGCTGGTGTAAAAGTGTCAGAAAGCTAGGCTTCTCTCAGAGGGCAGAAAAACTGGTGTAAAAGTGTCATCAAACTAGGCTTCTTGCGGAGGGCAGAAATGCTGGTGTAAAAGTGTCAGCAAGCTAGACTTCTCGTGGAGGGAAGAAATGCTGGTGTAAAAGCATCGGCAAGCTAGGCTTCTTGCAGAGGTCAGAAACGCAGGTAAAATAGAGGCAGCAAGCTGGGCTTCTCGAGGAGGGCAAAACCGCTGGTGTAATAGTGGCAGCAAGCAGGGCTTCTCGAGGGGGGCCGAAACACTGGTGTAAAAGTGTCAGCAAGCTATGCTTCTCGCGGAGGGCAGGAACGCTGGTGTAAAAGTGGCAGCAAGCTAGGCTTCTCGCGGAGGGCGGAAACGCTAGTATAAAATTGGCAGCACGCTGGGCTTCTCACGGAGGCAGAAACGCTGGTGTGAATTAAGGTTGAAGTTTTGTGCAACCTAAGGTTACCTTGTAGGTTTTGTCGTTTTCCCATGATAGTAGCTTTCTCTTGGCAGTCTTTCAATGATGGGGAATGGCATGCCCTTATGCGTTAAAGATGTTTAAACCAATATGCAGCTCCTGTAGTATTCTTGATTTACAAAGCTCAGACAGACTGACATTGTGCTGGCCCTTGTTATAAGCAGAAGGCCTCCACACATACAGTTCTAGCGTTTGGAGCTAGGGGTTGACTGGGAACCAAAAGAGCCCCTGGAAATAGTTTTCAAAGTAGCCCCACTTTACACATTTTCCACAAGCCCATCGCTTTTACTATGAGAACATTTGGAAATAAAACACAAAAGAGGCCCCCTGGTTCGGTCACAGAGGGCTGCAGTGCTGGTCTCACACAGGCTTCCTGCTTAGCTGTGTTGTCGGTACCTGGTGCTACCACATGGCCAATTATTGCTCATGGGCGTCTAGGCACATGGGGCTCCAACCACAGACGATTGAATCCGGAAGTTGGATTAGCCGGATCTGTCAGGCAGGGTTCAGTGCAGGGCATGACGCAGGCAATTAGAATAAGGCTTCTCTCTTCCTTTCATGTCTGTTAAATGCACTGGTCCTAATCCCTAGTTTGGTATTAATTTTTTTAATTGCACATTTGTATGGCGCCCATACACAAGTGTTTCCAGGCGCCACAAGACAAGAAGAGGGAGCATGGGATATCATAAGAAAAACAGCAGCAAGAAAATGCACCCTTCTGTTTCAGCAGAGTGGCCTCTCCCACCAGGACACTTGGTTTTGGGAACTCAAATGCTCATGCCACACTTTCTCAAAGGTCCAGTGTTGTGCAACAATGACACGCTGCGAAAAGTCCACATTGCCTTTGTCAAACTGCATCGTTCATGGTGGAGTTGGAGTTAAGGCAGGGTAGGGGCCACTACACTGTTTTACATGCCAGTGGTCTGTTGCCAGTGACCTGGGAAACAAAAGCCTCGTCCATCAGGCAGCATGGACAGCTGGCTCTCCCTCCTCCAGGAAGGCGGCTGCTGCTGCTGCTGAGGGTTTCTCCCGAGGGATTCCCTGCACACAGACTGGCTTTTACAGACACAGTCACAAAGTGTAGTTTAACTCCAGTGGCGGGAAAAGTGTAATATGTCTTAGGGCCTCATTACCCGGTAGGCGGTGAGCCATGGCGCTATTAGCGCCATGGCTCATGCCGGTAAAATACCGGCACCGCCTTGGCGGAAAGGGGATTTACCGCCCCATTCCAAGGTTGGAGGGGCGGTAAATCCCCCTTCCGCCATTGCCCTTCCCCATTCCCATTTCTGCCCCATAGGGCTCTATGGGAAAGGGAAAGGCGCTAATTACGGCACCGCAATTTTGCGGTGCCGTAATTAGCTCCAAGGTCCCTTAGCGGGTTGGATTTTAACACCTGCAAAAAGCAGGCGTTAAATCCCCCAACCCGCAAAGGGACCTCGTAGTAAGACGGTAGGGATTTACCGGTACCGGTGTTTTACTGGTACCGGTAAATCCCTACCGCCATCCGTGTAATGAGGCCCTTAATCCAATAATTCCTTTATTCAAAATAAAATTCTATCAATGTTCATACACATATCCAAAATAGTCATACTAGTCACTCCAAAACAATAGACCATTTAAGTGCCCCTAAAAATATGAATGGACTTCATTTAAAAACCAAATAAAACCTTAAAATCCTAAAACCTAAAAATTCGAAATCTCTTTTTTTTTAATTTTTTTTTTACTCTCTTTATTAGCATTTCAGTTAAACAGTGCAATCAACAAACCAAGGAACTCCCCCCCCCCCACCCCCTTTGGTACACACGTGAAGGACGAGCGGGTGACCAAAAACCACATAAACAGCAGCAACTACAGTCTTTAGATATCTTTCGTAGTCCAACCCAATCAACCTCAGTTCTCATATTGTCCAGCGCCTCCCCGCCAGTGAGGCCCCTCCATCCCAGTCACCAAATCAATAGGCAAGGCCTCAGGGGGAAGGCGAAGATCCCTCCGCAGGAACAGACCGATCTGAAGATCCCAGCCCACCTGGGGATACAGACCTCTTCCCCCCACCCGCCTGGTTGATTAAGGAGATATAACGTGTAAGCGTCCGACATTCGAATATTACTCCTGCCAGTTCCCCTCATTACATCCCATTTGAACTCCATGTCATACAGTACAATATATCCTTGGACCACTGGGCGACCGTCGGACTCTGTCTCTTGCCCCATCCCATAGCCACCGGCGTTTTGCCAGTATGAAGAGAAGGCCTATCAGCTTCCTAGTCTCCTTGGGGATCCCCTCAGTATACCCCAGTAGCGCCTGCACGGGATCCTAAATCTCTTTTTTTTTTTTTTTTTTTTAAAACCTTCATTTGGGTAACAGGCGGACAGGTTATATTGACGTTCATTTTACAGTTGTACAGTTACCAGCTTAGTTGCAAGTGTGTCATACATTTATCATTTCAATTGTCTCTGCATTTTGTCGCATGTTACAGTGGTGTGGCTCTCAAGTATTCACGGAATGGTCCCAGGATGGCTTTGGGTCTATTTCTTGCCATCGCTGTCCCAAGATACCCCTCTTTCATGTACATAAAACAACTCCCTGAGCCATTCGCTTATTTTTGGGGCTGATTTAGATTTCCACTGTAGTAATATACATTTCTTCGCGATAGCACATCCCATATTAAACGGTCTACGATTTTTGGGGTTAACCTTCCCAATGTCTCCCAACAAGTATTTATGAGGAGGTGGGGTAGGAGGGATTTCTGTCATTGTATGGAGTACCCCGGCCACTTCTCCCCAGAATAGTGTCACTTTGGGACAGCTCCAAAACAAATGGAATGTACCTGCTCCATCAGCTCTACATTTCATACATTTGTCTGATATGTCATGAGAGAATCTTGCCACCTTCGCTGGAGTGTTATGTAGCCTATTGAGGGCTTTGAATTGTAGAACTCACAACGAGCGGGCATTAAGAGAGACGTCCTTGGTTAGGCAGCAGAATCTCCGCCACTTAGTTTTGTCTATGTTTGTTGCTATGTTCTCTCCCATTGTCCCTTTTCTGTGTTGCATTGTACCATACTATCTTGTATCGACCCATACAGCCTCGAGATCAGCCCCTTTTGCTCCAGCCATAGCACTATGGCTTCTATGCAGTTGGAAGGCTCTGGATCCTTGGGAAATGATGACCACCTCTTCCGTACCGCCACCCGCATTCTGAAATATTGTAACATTTTGACTGGACTGTCTCCCAGTTTTGCCTTGTATTCCTCATCGGTTACGAATCTGCCTTCTAGGTATAGGTCTCCCAGCTTCATTTTCTTCCCTGGGTTCCGTGAGAGTTGGATATCTATATCAAATGTAGGGGAGGCCTGGGCAGTTGCATAAGGGTATTTTGCTACTGCATGGGGAGGATATATCCAGGTGCTTAAATATTCGGTGCCATGCACTAACCGTAGTGCGCACCGGGTCAAATGTGAATGTATCAGTAGAGTGGTTGTCTAGAATGACTGATTTAAGGTCTACCTGGGCTGCTCCATGATCTATTCTAAGGCTTGGTGTCATGGACTGGAGTTCGAGTGGTACCAGTACTCTGCATAATGAGCCTGTGATACCAGGTAATACAGTTCGAAATCTGGGGCGGCTAGTCCCCCCAGTCATAAGGTTTGGTTAATGTTTCCCAGCTTGTCCCGTCCTACCAAACAAATTGAGTTGCCAATGATCGGAAAATATGTGCCCCGGTCATAATGGGATGGTTTTGAAGTAGTGAAGCAACTTGGGCCACACGATCATCTTGAGTAGTGAGACCATACCATATAGGGACATTGAGAATCTAGACCATATGTCGAATTTCATAGCAAGTGCGTTAAGGTGTGCCTTGTGATTCTTTTCATACAGCAGTTTCTGTGTCCGCGACACCATAACCCCAGATATTTCAGGCTGGTTTGAGCCCATTTCAATCCGCACAGGTCTTAATTTATGGAGGGCCCACTATGTGTATCCCTCTGTGCCCATGTCTGTCCCTCACCCATTGCGCTAGCGGTTCAATTGTCAATGCGAACAGGAGGGGCGAAGAGGGCAGCCCTGACGGGTTCCTCTGCCCAGCGGGATTGGTCCTGATGTAAGTCCGTTGGTATGGACGTTCGCTGTTGCATTTGTATAAAGTAGTCTTCCGTATCTCCTAAAACAACTCCCCAGTTCAAACCGCCTCAATACACTGAATAAAAAAGTTCCAGGCCACAGTCGAAAGCTTTTTCAGCCTCAAGCGAGGCCGCCACTGCGGATGTTTGGGGGTCTATCTGAGATATAATCCCAAACAATCGCCGCAGATTGAAGACCGTAGACCTGCAAGGGATAAAGCCCGATTGGTCAGGATGGACATGAGGGGACATGTATGGGAAAAGCCTGTTTGCCAGAACTGTGTCCAGTATTTACACGTCGGAATTAATCAGTGTCAATGGGTGGTATGAGGCTACTTCCCTTGATGGTCTGCCTGGCTCAAGGAGTACTGTTATGATTGCTTCAGACATTGTCGGTGGGAGGTTGTCCTTTAGGTTGAATTCCTCCCATACCTTAAGAAGTCTTGGACCAAGGATATCTCTCTATGTCTTGCATAATTCCATTGTCAGCCCGTCGGGCCCAGTGTTTTGCCCGAGGTTAGTGCGGGGATGGCCTCTTGTATTTCTTCCAACATCACTGGTTCGTCAAGTGCCTCTCGGGCTCCTTCGTCAATGTTAGTGAGTGCTATCCCCTCTAAGTACCAGTCTATACTTTCCTTAGTACAAGTATCTGTTCTATCATATCGTTTTTTATACTATTTCTCAAATACTCTGTTGATCTCTTCCTACTCTGTTAAGAACTGCCCCGCCTCCCCCTCTATACCTGTGATAATCTGTGAGCCCCTTTCGCCACCCATACCACGCCGGCCAGGTAACGGCCAGGTCGATCCTCCTCCCCATATCTACAGGCCTGGACCGGTGCTGTCATTAGATGTGCTTCTTGATCCACCGTTCATGCAATTTCAGTAGGTTTCCCTTGATAATTCCCAAGAGGGCCCTGTCTCCCGTAAATCTATATTCATTTTCCGAGCCTTCGCAGCTCCTGTTCTAAATCCCCTAGTTCCCTTCTGGTGTTATTTAGGATCCCTGATGTGACCAAAACCGCTGTGCCTCGTGGCCATACCTTGAATGTTTCCCATATAGTTGTGTATTGTGTGACCGTGCCCTCATTGGTTGTAAAGAACATCTCCATTTCCTCAAGTAAGGTGAACACCAGTGTGGCATCTGATAGAACCGCCGGTGACATCCTCCATAGTGGTCGGGGCTTTGGTTTCTTACTAACTGTTATATGCACTATCATTGGGGAATGGTCTGACAGGGTGCACCGCAAGATCTTACTGCTGTGCAACCTGTGCATCCATGTTGCAGACATCAACCAGTAATCAATATGAGACATTGCATCGTGAAAAGATGAATAACATGTGTATTCGCTTCTTGCCCATACTGTGTGATTATTTGTCTAAATGATTGGGCAGTCGCTGTGAGCCCTCATCTGGTGCTGGACCTATCTTTTGCTATGTTAAGAACTGTGTTAAAGTCTCCCCCCCATATCCTAGGTTCATCCAGTGTTTTCACTAGTATTCTTGAGACCTGGGTATAGAAGGCGGGGTCGTCAATATTTGGACCATATGTGTTTAACAACATAACCTTTCCCCTGCTAGTTCGCCCCTAATGCTGATGTATCTCCCTACAGGATCTAGTTGAACTTCATCAGTACTGAAAGCCAGTGATTTATGTGTCAGCGTGAGTGCTCCCCTCACCTTTGATGAATGGGAGGTGTAGTACCTCTGTGGTCCCCATTTGGTTGCAAACCGTTCATTTGTGGGGCCCAGGGCATGCTTCTCCTGTAGCATCATCATTTTAGGGGAGTACCTTTCGATGTATGCTTAGATCTTTCTAGCTTTAATGGGGCTACTAAGGCCCCGCACATTCCATGAGATAAATCTCCTATTAGATCACCCATTTGTTTCTTGTTTTCGCTCTATTTTTACTTGTAAGTGTACTGGCCTTGTGATGACTGTGGTGCAACTCCATATTCATCTCTTAACCGGTCTGCCAACTTTAATGCAACATTCCTGCATCCCTCCATCCTGGTGGGTCATACCTAACTGTCCGGTTTGGGGTTGTAGCCCCTCCCAGATCCCCAACCTTGTGAATTTCCCACCTCCTTCCCTCTGCACTCACCATCTACCCCAACTTGATGACACTCCCCCTGTGTAACCAAGGCACTTCCCTGGGGCACGTTGCTAGCAGCTACCATCGGTTGGCCTGCCAGTTGAGCGTCCTAGTGCAGGCCTCAATTAAAACATATTTTCATGCCTCTGCATTTGATATAAATATAAACTGTTGCATTAAGGATAAAGTAGACCTTCGCACTCAGTCGCCAGCATCTTCTCATCTCTGTTCCAGCCTTGGACCTCGGTTCTGGTCCCCGCCGGTTGCGGTGTGGGAATGGTTGCCTCCGTGTAATTTATAGCATCTGTGTGGTTCTCAAAGAAGTGTGCTCTCCCTCCATGTTGAATTCGCAGTTTTGCCAGAAACATTAGAGCATACAGGATTCGCCTCGCTCTCAACAATTGCTTCACCGGATCATAGGTTCTCCTCTGGGCTTGTATCCCGGCCAAAAGTCTGCGTAAATGTGTAGATTGTTTGCTTCATAGCGGAGTGTCCCCTTCTCTCTAGCTAACTTGAGGATAAGATCTCTGTCTCTATAATTGAGCAGTTTGGTGATGATTGTGCGTGGAGGGGCACCTGGTCTTGGCACAGGGGCGAGGGTGCGGTGCGCATACTCGACCAGGAAGTGCGTGGAGAAAGCAGCCGATACAAACAAAGTTTTTAAGAGTGTTTCAATGAATGGTTCCATTGGGCCTTTACATGCCGCCCCCGGTATCCCAACAATGCGTATGTTGTTTTTCCTTGATCGCGACTCCAGGTCCTCGCATTTGCCTCTCAATTTGTTGAGTTCCATCTTTAAACTGGTGATATCGTGGTCATGTTGACCCATCTTGACTTCCACCTTGCCAATTCTCGTCTCTGCTTCGTTAATACAGCCGCTCACCTTTTTTAATTTGGATTTAAGTGATCCTATGGTCGCAAGTATGTCGACCAATTTAACATTCACTGACATAAATCCACTTTGCATGGCTGATAATAGGTGGTGCTTGTGCACATTTTCGGATGTTGTATCTGATCCGCCGGCCCCGGGTGGGTCCGATGTCCCCTGGGTGGGGGCTTGGGAGCTTTTTCTTTCCTGCGCCTTTCGTCATTCTGTATAGTTAGAGGATGTTTTGGTGGGTACCCGAGGGGTTGCTGAACTTTATCTCTGGTGTAGGCCTGCTGTCTGCTGTGTGATGTTGCTTAGTTGATGATGTTGTTTCCTAGTTGTTTATATATGGGTTGTGGTCTGCACCTCTGTGTCTAGTGTCTTGCAGATCTTTATCTTTGATAGGGGGACAATGTCTCGGGTGTGTGCTGCTGGCCTGCCCTCCGACTCCTCGTGTAAAGTATCAGCTTTTTACGGATTTTTGCAGTGAAACTATGGAGAAGGCCCTACTCGGGTGTCAGTGTTGCACCCCATCGATCTGTGACCTGCATGCTGAGTTCCTACCAACTGCGTGGATGTGGGAGGAGCAGGAGCTGTTTGATCTGTGAGGGTGATTCCGTTATCTTGCAATTTTCATACTGTATTTATTATGCATTTCTTTTAAAGTGGGGATACCACTTATTTTCTAGCTTGTACTTGCTCTATCTGGGTCTTCACCTACCAGGCGGTATGGTTCTAACTAACATGAGCTCATTCATCTTTATATGGCAATGCCTTAAGTTTTAATTGATGTGATGTGTGTGAAGAGATGTAAAAATCCCAATGAACGTGATATTGCCTGTTGTGATGTCAAGGAGTTGTTTTTTGTGGACCATCTGACCTGAACTATCTGAGTCGTGAGCAATAACACCTGTGTATCTGTGTTTCCCCCGGCTCACTTATAGGCCTTCACAACACCCACATGCTGCTGCAGGTAAGCATCTTTGCTCAGCCTCCAGTTCCTATGCTCCATCTATTTTCCCTTTAACATTCCTGTCAGATTGGAATTCGTAACATAATGTTAACCAGGTCAGGGCACAGTTGATTGTGGACTAGTTCACATAAGCAATTGGATGTGTTGTATTTAAAGGCAGCTGTTTTTAGTTCTGATGAATGTACAATCCTACAAGATCTAGAAAATATGCGATCTGTCTACTGGTGCTTCATTTTTATAAGTGCCCCAGTTTCTTTTTTGCAGGTAGTCATTTTCTCTCGAGTCCCTCTTCATGTTTCATGGTGTATTTTGATTATCGGTCTCCTCTTTGGTGTCCTGTTCTTTATCATGAAAAACAAAGTTCAAGTCTCCATTCTTTAATAGTTGTTTAAGGTCCATCCTGGTCTGACAACATTTGTGACATTGTCTTCAGACTTTCGTCGGAAAAGATCTGTGGAGAACTGAACGATAGATGGACTACTTCAGGAAGCTCCAACACAGATTCTCTTTGGTGTAATGTGAGGTGCAATATATTGTTTACGGACAGAGTAATTGTGTAATAGTCGCGTCCTGCATCTACATCAGAATTTCCTTGTTTTGTCTGATACCACTCATCTTTTATTTCTGGGTGGCAGGAAGCGAGAGTCGCAGGTTTTTCGTCATTCAGACCTCTGCTGTCTGCAAACCTCTAAAACTTGACTGTTGTCATAACTAAGAAAGGATTGAGGCTCAGATTAACCTTTGCTACAACTTTCCCAGTGATTAACTGAATTTGGCTGATAGAAGCACTTTATTCCAGTTGTGTGTTACGAACATTTTCATCCGACCTGATGTTCACTGCAAGCCCTCTGAAGACTGACAGTATAGCCCGGCTCCACCTCAGATGTTACCCTGAGTCATGCTGACCTGCTCAGCTGTGTGACAGACACATTTCCTAGACAATGTTGACTGGAAACCAAGGGTGTTCTGTGGACCATCGAAGCCCTCAGTCTACTTGAGCAGCTACCCAGATGTGGTGCATGGGGAATCTCCCAGTGCTCCTCAACAGTTCCAAAGTATTGTGTACTCTAGTGTCAGGAGCGGACACTGGTCAGCCTACCAACTATTTGGGATGGGATATTAGATCAGGGCACTTCTCTGAGACCATACCAAAACTTCTCAAGACCCAATCTGGCAGCATGAAAATGCCCCTCCCCTCAACCTCAATACCCAGCAGGGATCGTTTCTGTGCCTTTAAAGTGAGCCACTGGCTTGGTTTCCTGGAGAGAAAACGCAAGGTACACCCATCACCAGACAAAGGGGAAGGAAAATACACCTGACGCTTACCTCATGCAGAATGAGTACCTCCGCCCCCTCACTCAGGAAAGCACAGTGGAAAACCTTCACCTACCAGCAATGATTGCAAAGATCAGCATGGATGCGTCCCTAAAATCACAGTGTAAACACCAACTCGAAATTCCGAAGGAAACTAGGAGCAAAATGTCCCCAAATATTTAATTTAAACTTCCCTAGGCTTAAACCCCTTCACCTATTATGAAGGCAGCAAACCAGTAAGAGAAGCAAGCATGCCGCCCAAGAAACAAACACCAAATGAACGTGGTCAGAATTGTAAATGACCGCCAGCCTTTGCCAAGCCCTCCTCCTGAGTTTGAAACTAAAAAGTTTAATTCCCAATCAGATCACTACAGGGATCCACCTGATCACCTCAACTAATCGGCGATAAGACACCTTGCTCAGGCATTATAAAAGAGGCTCTGTTTACTCGGTTCTGGAGGAAGAAAGCAGGAGTGTTGATGTGATCTTGGGGAGCAGCGAGACCAGAAGCAGGTGTATGACCAGGAGTACAGAGAATCCCCAGAGGAGCAAGAAACCCAGAGAGATTGCAGAGATGGTGGCACTATAATCCCTGTATGGTAAGAAGGGCCCCGAGTCCTTTGCAGGAGGAGAGACATGACATTGGGGCCGACCTAGCAGGAGACCAGATCCTGTGAGGAAGATAGCTCTAGGGAGAGAATCGTATATTGGCAGAGGACATAGAGGCAGAACCAGAGCCAAAGAGAAACCTGAATGCCTGCTCAGAGATATTTGCCAGACATTGGAGGAATCTAGACCAATGAGAAAGCAGGGAGCATGCTGAGGGATATATCTCAGACCTTGCCAAAAGTTAGAGGTATTAGACCCTGCTTAGGGCTGAAAGCTTTGGATAAGGTGGGCGACCCTGGGCTGGTGGCTGGGAATAAACCTGGCCTACAACAACCCTGAGCAAGTGGGAAACGCTTGTCCGAGAATGTCAAGCTAATGCCCTAGGGCAAAGGGGAAAGAAACATTTGCTGGTTGGAGTTCCATGATGGGTCTTGGGCACTAGAGACCTAAGGCTGACAAGACGAGGAGTGAGCTGGACTCTACAATCCTAAAACTATCTTTTGATCCAAGAAGTGCATGGGTGATACATCCTGATGACTGTGACCAGAGCTTCTGAACAGACTAGTGATCCCTTGTTGGGTTCTGTGTTAATCCTTTTGCTCTTCGTTGACCATCCGGAATCCTTATGTCGAACACCATAAGTACAGGGAAACATAAGGGAGAGCCCTCTCTTTAATTGAATCTCTACAACATCCCTGAGCCGTCTGTTCTGACACTTTGAGAAGAGTTGTCCCTTGCAAGTTTGTTATCTGGAAAATCATTGGCCCTATAGACATTCATCCAACCCATGCTGTTGTCTTCAAAGTATATGTGTTGAAATGTAGCTTTGTGTTGTGTGTTCTGTTGGTTCTTGGTCACAACTGCCATCCTTGAGTTTGTGGCCAGCTTGGAAACCACCTCACATATTGGCAACAGAGGTGACTTCAAATGCAGTGTCTGAACAAGTAGCTCTTAATTCGAAAAAAGTAATTACAAATAATACAGGATTTTTCTTTTGCATTGATTTGGGGGAGAAGAGTTGTTAAGCAGGCAGGGGGTTATTGATTGTGGAGTTTTGGGTTCACAAAGAGAAATCAGGAAACTTCTCTTAATACGCCCAAGACTACTGCAACACCATCCCGGTGGCAATCCCGACCACTACAATCACCTGCAGTTCACGAAGGAAATAAAAGACCCTGCTCTTAGCGGAAGACCTAGTTGTCACTTAGGACTTGATGTTCCTTGGTATATACAACCCCTGTAATGCGAGATCACAAACCTACAATTGCCTGTAACCTCCAATTTTTCCTTTGATAACCCCAAATTATGTGTACAGTTCTCCATTGCTTACTAGCTAGGTTCCCGTTATATAAACCCAAAAACAAAACAAAAATGAATTGGGAAAAAGGACTGTGTATGCATTTTGTGATACAATACTTGAATGGGTTTTGAGGTTTCCAGTATTATGAACGAGTGGGTGGGCCAAGGAAAGCTAAAGGCAATAGATATTCATTGGGAACTCAAGGACCTATCGATATGGGGGTTATTTGAGGGAGGAGAATTGATCCCAATTGGGGAACTAAATTCCTGTTTTGATCGTCCCATGGGATAATTCTTAATATATACAACCTTAGTAAATAGCGCCAAGAAGATCTGGAAGTCATCCCATTTGACCCAGAGCGACACCGGTTTCTTGACTCATAATCACCTCGCAGAGGGAACCAAAATACATTTCCACATATTCTGGAAACTTCTCAGCCTGATGCATATGTCAGATCTCTGGGTAAAAACGTAATGGGAGATGAACCTGAGGCATATTTTCTCAGACGTACAGTGTTCACAAATCATGCAGAAGGTTTCAAGCAATATCCGTCTAAAATGAATTCCCATTCATCTGCTCCATAGAACATATGACTAAAGCAACACTGTTCATTATTCATGATCTGTTTTCCGAATGTATAAGATATACATATATGAAAGCCAACTTGATGTATACATTCTGGTCCTGACCAAGGTTACAAACATTTCTGGGAGGAAGTGTTCTGGACATTTAGAGAGATGGGAATAAAAGACAATAAACTGGATCCCAAGATGGGTTTATAAGGGGATCGTTTCAGGAAAAAACCCCAAACTTCTCACTGAGTTTCGTAAATCTAGCCGCTATTTTAGTGAAATGCACAATGACAATTTCCCAGAAGGACCTTGTCTGGGGAGTTGGTTGATGGACTTAAAAAAGGTGGAAATTGGCAGAAACGGATGTGATGGGAACTCCCATCTTGCAGAGTGCTCATGTGGACGTGAACATTTTTAAACCCTCTTTTATCCTTCCAACCACAAAGGCACATTGAAAATGACACTGTGCCACCTGATAAGCCTGTGGACCCGAATCCTGTTTGGTTTACTTTGGAAGTGATGTCACTGGTTGGTATGTGAGACATTTCGATATCCTTTTGATGAAATGGTCCAATCTGGAGGCAATATCAGTATCATTGGTGGAAGAGGGGTAGTGATTGTGGTTGGAAGCAATCATGCCTTTTATTGACCTGTTTGCGTTGGTAAGGGGTTCGGTTCTGCAATGTTTGTTGGCACGCTCCTCTGGTTGTTACGTTCATAATCAATAAAGATAATGTTTAAATAAATGAACAAGTTGGTTGAATCTGCCAATATAAATCAAATGGATTTAGGATGAGGATTACAGAATACAGAATACATGAACTTTGCAGCATATTGTGCTACTTTAAGTGTAAAAGCAATGCTTTATATTGGCAAGGGCTTCGTGTTCAGAGCCTAGTTCTGCTGTATTCTAACAGAGTGCGCATGCGTTGTGCTGCTCTCTGCCTGGCAGTGAGAACTTGTTCCAGCTGCGTGTTTACAGTTATTAATCCACCTCCATTATCAGCAATTACGAATCTGTTACCACGAGTTGGGTCAACAGACAACTCCCTATCATTAGCCACACTGAGTAGGAGTATGATTGAAACGCAGCTCATCAATCATTTCGCCAAGCTGGATTGCCAGACAAACCCCCAACCCCTTTTCCCCTGCCACCCCCACCCTGGAACGCTGAATTCTTCGCTCTGTATCATTTAGAAAGAATACGCGGTTTTGAGGTATTTGAAGTGTGTGCAATGTAAAAGGTCTGGACGAATGCTAAACATTTAGATGTCTGGAATCCTCCCTCTCCAAGGCCGAGGTGTTGAGAGTCAACCTGGGGCCCTAGGGCAAAAAACCACACAGAACTAGATGGACCCCTCTGCATCCACATTTAACTAGAAAAGTTGCTTGTTTCAGGTGGGCCGGGGCTAAAAAATCAAAAGAGAGCTCGGGACCTTGAAGCAGGCTACCCACATGCCCCACTGTTCCCCCTGACCAACAATGGACAACCGTCAAACTGCCGTAGCCGGATTCCCGGGTTCCTAGAAAAAATGGCCCTGGGACATAACTGATTGAGCCTGTTACACTAGCACCGGATAAATGCTGTACAAGTGCCCACTCACGTATCCGCTGTACCGACAACTAGAACACAATGTCTCGGGGTCCTTGACGAAGCCTGACTGCCTAAGCGCTTCCCACTTCATCAGCTATACAACCACATTGACAATCTCTGGATGCAAAACGTATTGTTTTCATTACTGTGCTTAACAGCCATTACTCACATAAAGAAAACAAAGCAAAGGAATCGGGTCCTTTACTGGTACCTCGCACGAAACATTTTCTATGTTAAGGATTCACGGGTGTACAAGAACAAATAAGCTATAAATTAATATTTAATTGCAGTTTTAAAGTTACAATGGCCCTCATTACGGGTCCGGCGGAAACCATGCTGGTAAAACCGGCAGGTAGCCGCCGGACCCGTAATGATTTACCACCGCCTGACTTGCAGGAATCACCGGGGTATTACAGCCCCGGCGGTCCGGTAAGTCTGGTGGCAGTAAAATGTTGATCCCCATTCCCATAGGACTCCATAGGAATGGGGACCATGGAAGCACCGGCACTGTTAACAACAGTGCCGGTGCTTCTGTGAAGGTCTGCGGGCGGGTGCCGTTCTACCCGTCAGAGATGAGAACTGCAGTACTACATGACAATTTAGCATCCCTAACCTCTCCTCCCAGCAAACTGGGGTACACCAGATGTTATAAGAGAAAATATGGTCCCTACTCACTCAGCACAGTATAAATGTCTTCAGCATTTAGGTCTGTATATCATAGCTAAATCATTGGCATCCCTGACAAATCTAATTCAGAGCGACCAGATCTTAAAATATTTATGGCGTTATACATTCAAACTTGCTGTGATCTTATCCATCACCAAGAAGTACATCAACCTTCCTCGCCACAGGCGTAACCTCGGGCGTCTGGCAGAATTACAATGATGCGCATTGGTCAGATGGACTACCCCAACTCCTGTGTATCCAGCCAGCTCACCTAAGGAACGGTAAACCATCCACTTGGCACAGGAGGACCACCCTCAGGTCAAGCAGCACTTTAAGGTTGGCTGTTGGTTTGATTCTGGCCAAGACCTCTGACCATAGAGGCTGCACCACACATCAGGCATTCTGAAAGACTGGGTACAAAGAGAAATCTTAGCAGCCCAAGGCCAGATGTTGTACCAGATGTTGTACCAGGAAATATCATTTAATTTGGTTTGGAAGTTCCCCTGTGCTCAGTTTTGCACAGTGTTGTGCAATCCCCCAGACCAAATATAAATGGAAAGAGCGATTTATTTGATCCCAAGTATAAAGCTGTTCAGAGCTTGAAAGCAGTATAACTCCGAGGATGGTAGTGTTTGGGTGGGCTAGCCAGTGTTGTCATGTGCCCACAATATTAATATGTTGAACTTCCTACCAGATTACTGCGCGGGACGCACCAGTTTTACTGGGCTAAATGAGATAGACCCTACGTACTTCTGCAGATAATTAGACACCATCAAAAAAGCATTTGTCTCCTCTTCCTGTGTCCTTTCCATCTCTCATGCCAATTGGAGATACCACCATAGATGGCTTTACACAAGTCCCTTTACTATTTTTCCCTTCCGCCTTACACTCTTTTACTCAAGGTGCGTCCCGCGCAGTAATCTGGTAGGAAGTTCATCTTCCCAATCAGGACACCCATATTACACTTCCTTCTAATTGGCTAACACATGCCTACAGTCCCAACTTTTCCTTCATTTGTAACCCGCAGCCTGCATCTGCCCTCATACTTCCACACAGCTCACATAGGTCTGCAGTTCATTGCAGGCTTCAACGTAATACAATCCATTCCAGTATACCTTTGACGGACTTTACATTCCGTGACGCAGTGGACATGTGCAGGCGACTAGCGTCTCACACAGTCATGCACTCACAGTAACGCCACAGCAAAGCGTGTCTGCACATGCGCACTCGCGATATAGTAGCATAACACTACTCACGGCGCGCATGCGCACACAGTACAGCCGTGCACAGATCGGCATTTTAGTTTCCTGGCTCACACACAGCATCCCAGTCGCTACATGCAAACGCGGCCCCGCACGCCAGCCTGCACACAGCCCGGGACTTCAATTCCAGGTAAATACTTCTCCCGATTCTGCCACTCTACACCGACCCCTTTTTCTTACCATTTAACTCAACGGGCGCACGCATCTCGTTTCTCTCACAGGACAACTTCAGGTTAAAAACGGAAATTAAGAACCACAAAGCCACCATTACATGCTGGTCTCCAGCCTTATGAACAGTTACCACTCTGCCGGCACCACGCGCATTTCCTGTGTTTTATTGCGCAGTGGCAACCTAGCAAGGTGAGCACATGCCAATTTTGCGCACTTTGGTCAACACCTTCCTGGTATTGACCGTCACTAACAGTATTCTTATCTAGAACTATATGTTCTTTGACTCTTGCAGCCATCCACAGCCGGCTGCCAGAAGCCCAAACCATTGGGCACCTCATGCCATTCCTGTGCCACAGTAATTCCAGATCCAGGCAGATCTGCAGCCCCCAAGGGCTGTGTCTCCCTTGTCCCTGATTTTATAGTGGTGTACCATATTCATGGAAATTATTATGTCCTGTGTTTTTTAATAAACAAATGTTTTTAACTTTCTACTCAGTCACTAATAGAGTCCCCCTGTCTCTATTTTAGGGAGACCTACTCCAGGCCCAAGATGAAGGCTTTTAGCCGAAACGTCTTACCGACCAGCCCCTCCATACTCCTCCTGGTCCCAACATCTTTTTTGATCTACATCTAGACGTCGACCACTTGTTGACCACTTGTTAGGTCACCCTCCAGCCTGGCTATATATAACCAAGAGTTTTTTCATTCATTGCTTTTGTTTTGGTTATTGTGTATTGATTACATGGTAATCACTTGTCACTATAGGTGGTGGTTACACATTGTTTCTTTAAAACACTATCTTGTGTTGCAATTTATTTTGCCATAAACAGTTGCTTGAGGAAAAGTTAAGACAAATAATTAACCTCCTTGCAAATTCTGTATTTGTGAATGAACCTTTTGCATTTTCTGATTGTTTTTTTCAACAAATACTTTTTTCAAAAGAACTGCTGATGCATGATTACTAAATGCATCCAGCAGCAAAATAAATTTAAAAAGCTGACAGATTGATATCTATTTGTGTCTGAAACTCCTCTTTGTGCATTCTCACATTTAAAGTGTTTCTGTATCTCTCTTGACATAATAGAAATAACCTAGGCCTACTAAAATCAAAAAGTAGTCCCCAGAAAACGTTACACGTCAGAACAGACCCCCTTTGTTGACCAAGTATTTCCAGCCCATTGTTCTGCCGTAGTCGGGCTATCCCTCCAGTTACCAGTGGAAGAACTCTGACCAGTAATGGAGAGGCGGCTCTGCTTTAATCAGACTGCCACCATGGTCGTGTGCCACACGACGACGCTTGGTGAGCTTTCTTTTTTACTCGATTTAGAATTCAAATTCCTGCTTTCCTGATTGTGTTCATTGCCAACTGCTTCCAGTTAATTGGTGTGTCTATCTTGTCTGCTTGTTGCCGTGTTTATGGGTGGTCTGGTGGCCCCTATTTTCGTTATTCACAGAACTCCCAGAACCTTCCACTTATTACTTTTACTGATATTGCTATCCCTGCTGCCCTGACTGCAAGCTAGGATTTCCCTCATTTGGATCATGGCCCATTTTGGTTTCTTGATTCCTACCTCTTGGATTCTGATAGACCTGTTGTACTTCGAACCAGGACTGTTTTTGGACTTGGTGTTTCTCTGCCCTCTATGGATCTTTGGAACTGCAGTAAATTTAACCTGGACTGTGAATCTGGTCTTTTTCATCTCTCGCTTGGTTGTGCATTGATTGCTTTCCGATGTCAATTAGGTAGGGTCGGGTCCTTGCAGATTTGTGCTTATGTTGCTTGCTGTGCTGTCATGTGGGCACTCTGGTCTATGCACTCTGGCCTTCTAGGCGGGATTGGGGGCTACCTTAGGTTTTGTGCTTGCCTCCATAATTTCCTAGGTAGGTGCACTCGGAAAAGAAAAATGAGGTTAGAGTGATGAATGTTTTGGGTGCTCCCCTTGTCGCTGTGTTTTCTTTCTCTCTGTTACAGTCTGGGGGACCTTGAACTGGTTCCCTCCCACCTCATTGCTCATCACCAAGGCTGTACACAACACTTCTGCCTGGGTGCTGTGTGGAGGGGATTGTTGAGACTATGCTTGCAGACCTTGTGGTATCTTGGCAGTGACTTAACTGAAGATATATAGAGCCATCCCCTTGAAGTGAGAACTTCCTGATACACACAAGAAAAGAGCTGGGGTTACCTTTAGTAAACCCTTTCCCAAACACATAAGGCTCCCTTCAATTTACAAAGGCATTATGGCCTGGGCCAAAATCGACATTGCTCCAGGGTGGTGTGAGAGGAGGTGACTCAACTTGAATTTCATCCAGAATCTAGTGCTTTCCCAATACCAACTTAAAGAATGAGAAGACTCTAATTCCCAGCTACGATGGGCTCTTAGGGAACGCCACAGGATGGATTTTTTTTAAGTGCTACATCATTTCTTACCAGACATCACACCAAGCCTATCAAAAGTAAAGCTAGGCTGGTACAACTCTGTTTCTTGGCTGAAAGCCTAAGAGATTGGAAAGTGGAACTGGACCAGGAGTGCCTCGAAGAATTTTAAGAGTTTATGAGCCAAATGTACGTTGCTAGTTGCACTGTTACCAACGCAGCTGATCCAAGACCTTTCCGCTTCTCCAGACTATGAGATAATTCAGAAAACAGTCCTGGCACATTAGGCTTATACATGGAGGAGGGGGACGTGGTCCAATAATAGGTATTTAATACATGACAATTCCCAAATAAATATGTATTTCTTCCAGAAGAGTTCAGGTGCCTTAGAGGATTGAGGGATATTTCTTTTTCCAACACTTTCTTCTACAAAATTACCTTTGTATACCAATACAGATTCAAAGCGGTGTTGTCCTTTCATAAGATCTTTCAGAGAAGACTATTGCATCATTGGTTAATAGTGCCAATTTGTGTGCGGCACCTGAAGCTCTAAGGCCTTGAATTCCTGTTTGATCTCTGATCCCCTGTGCTAATGACTCAGTGGAAATGTCAAAAAGGATAGGGAATGAGGAACCCCTAGACATCACAATCTTAAGCAAAATCAGGTTGTTGATTCTAGTTTGGGGACATTTATAGTTAACCTTCAAGCACTGAGTGAATTCGGAGCTGAAACCAATTTCAGCAGAAGATTCCAGTTTTGTGGGTCGAGCGCCTTGCTGAATCGACAGATGGGAGGGAAATGGGAATTTTACCCTCTATGCGATGTCACTTGCTACTAACACCATTCATATGTCATTGAAGTACTACTAAAGACAAGTCCCATCTGGTCTTGAACAAACCGTGACAGAAGCAAAGAGGTGAATCAAGTATCCGCCATGTTTAAATAGGTTAGTGTATCATATTTTAAAACAGTGATAGGTTGATATGGTACAGAGCTGGAAATCTTTTTCTGGTTTTATGACTCGGTGATAATGTTAATATCCCCATCATTGGGGTGACTGCTGCTTTTTAGAGAGGTCCTTAATCACCTGGGCAGTTTCTCTCTAGAAGAGTAAGGGTTCAAGACATTTCCTACTTTTGTAGCCAACTTTCTGGGGGGGGCACTCCCTCTAGTTAAGTCATGTGCTCTTCACAAATCAATTCCTTTGTTGCAAAAAGGTAAGAGATATAGCACAGCATTACTTCAAGATGATCTTGATCATTTAGGGGTAGAACTTTAACAAAGTTGCAGTGCTTTTAAATTATTTGCAAGAATCTTTTTGGGCTTTTTGGATAGCTAGTAATAAATGTGCCTGTATTTGAGCAATCCATATGTTTTATGTTCAGGATGCTAGGGCACACATTCTGTCTTGACTGCTTGCAACACGTGATAATACTTTGGGAACCTGTGGTCTGGTGCTTTTTCTGGTTAGTCACGTTAGTTTCAAGTATCATTTACAGTTTGTGCCTAGCCTTCCTATGTGTTGAATCTAAATCAATCAGATTGCTCCTGATTACTGGTTTCAATGCTTCCCATAGACATGCAGCAGAAACATGTTGATGTTATTGTCTTTGAAGCACTGAATGAGATGTTCAGTCAGATCGCAAGTGATCACTTGTCTCATTTAATAACACATCACCCATCCTTCGATGTTTGTGATTCCCTCCGAGCAGGTCTGCCAGGGTCAGTTTTAGAGACTGGGGAATGGCATGACATTTTGCTAGAACGAATTGTCACTGAGATTGTAAACACGAGCAGGGGGTGGGTGATATTCAACAATAGTCAAACATAGTGTCATTTTTGAGTGCAAGTCAATGTGTGTATTCCCTCTTTAGATCATGTATATGTTCCCAAACATATGACAACCTAAGGTCATGAACGGTTTTGGTAAGGGCTGACGTATGAGGAACCTGAGTGGAGATATTTAGGTTTGGATGGGGCGCTAAGGGACATGACTTTGAATGAGGATGCCATCCAGGATTGAGACCTGAATCACTCAAAACAAACAAACAAATTAATGTAGCTTTTCTTCCCACTTGTCTGTATATAACTCCCATCATGGTCTGCACAATGTGAGAAACCTGAAGGTGTCTCACCCGCTAGTCCCTGGGGATCTGTCATCCAGGTGGCCAGGACGTGGCCATGGCTTTTGGATCCAGTTCCTGGGGGTGGACCTGTGCAGGAGGATCACCTGGATGAGGGGTCTTCGGAGAGTGGAAGCAGGACACCAGAGGGTGAAACTGAGACACAGTATCCCCTTCCCAGTAACTCCTCTTCCCCATCGTACCAAGTAGGATACATAGGAACTCAACCCCCTCACCTCATTTCCCGACACAAACACTTTCTCATGGACATCCCACCATGAGCGACAAAGGACTAACACCAGAGCCATATACCTGACATGTCCCAAGACCATGGTCAGGCAAGGTCACGCAATTATAGATCATTACACACACCTGACTTCCATCATACTTCTCCACGCGGATAAAAGGCGGCGCACAAAAGTACACTCTGAGCAAGACAAAACACATGAGGAAACAGCAGTTCCAAGATGGCAGTTTAATACAAGGCGAAAGACGGCAAGACCAGAGATGGGCGCAAGGAGGGAAGTACCCTTGACCACTAAAGACCGTTACTTTCATGAGCCTGGGAAAGTAAGAAACCGAAGACCAGGAACTAAGGCAGATCAAATCTGCACAGTGCATCAGAGGTACCCAGGGCTCTCAGGCATCGATAAACCAGGAGGGGAGGAGTGATTGCCACTGTGGTACTGTCCATGGTTCCTACAGCAAAGCAGTGTCAGATAAGACAGCACAGCCGGTGAGTTGGAGAGACTGATACCAAACCAGCTTGTGTTTTGAACCAAGGTTGCAACCGGTAAACTTTGTCTAAAGAGAACAGTGTGCGAGGTGTGTTTGCAAAAAGCGATACAATTGGAAACCAAAAGGAGTAGTTCAACTTTATATTTGAACTTTGGGAGGGCCAGAAAAGATACCATACACAGAGTGGTCCTTCGTCATGTGGGCACTCATTCGAAAGTCTCTGTTAAGTATCCAACTGATGTTGAGTGTGAGAAAAAGGAATATTGACGTCCAAGTGGTCATGCAACGGGTCAAGCTAAACCCTGTGCACATTCCAAAGTCTTTGATAGTTTAATATACATCACAATTGGTCCGAACCAAGCTGAGGGAGACTAATTGAGTGAATTAAAAGGGATCTGAGCCTGGAAGAAGGGTATCCAGGGTGAACCATGAGTCACCCGAGAAACAGTTCTCTGAACATTGGTTTGAAATGAATCTGAGCCTGGAAGAGGGGGGATCCAACTTGGAACTTTTGAAAAAGGATCTGAGCCCGGCTGAAGGGGATCCAGAGTGAGCACCCAACTTTAATACAGTTGAAAGGAAAAGAACGTTTGCATGGTGTTTTTGCACAGAAGGCCCCCGGAGTGAAGAGACTTGCAAGAAATAGAGAGGCCTGGACACAGAAGGTCCTGAACTGTGGAAATTGACCTGTATCCTCGTGTCGCAAAAGCCAGAGTGTGTGCTTTGCTCGAGTGACCCGCCTTGACCCGTGCTTAAAACGTGGGGAAGGGAGGACAATGGCCCGAGCATCCTGATATATCATTTTGTGAACACTTGACTTTTTCATGAAGACAACCCCACATTATTTGTAAATTAGTGGTAAGGATTGGCAATCGTTTTTTTTAGTATAGGCGTTTTATTTTGATGAGACTCCACTGGGACTGCATTATTATTATTTGATGGTCGTAGCTTGCTCCCATCTGTATTAGGTTTAAATAGGCGTTTATTACACGCTTGCAAAAGTTTAATAAACACCCCTGAACTGTGGTCACTTGTGTCTGTCTTACTATCGATACCATGCCTTCCTTACAACAATGGTAGTCCTAATCTTTGCCTCTGTATTCACTTTTTGTTGCAATATTATGTGTATTTGAAAGCATTGGATGATGTGATTTGTACTTTTAGACATGATTATGACATATACGCATGTGATATACGCTGGTTGGGAGGAACACCAAATGTGCATCTTCTTATTTTTCGATTTTACTTTAATCTAGTTTATTTTTTTCTATTCTTCTTGCTACTGAATTCTTGTGGGAAATTGTGAATCATTTTTCTTGTACATAGGTTTTTTGAATAATCTGAGGGCATCCTCACTTCTTTCTGCAACATATCCTCCTCCCAGGTGGCCAGGGAAAGGCTGTCGCTTTCGGATCCTAACCCTGGGGGTGGATATGCGAGGGAGGTTCATTTGGGTGCAGGAGACTTGGGAAGTGGGGATGAGGCACCCTTGGGAGAGACATGGTATCCCCCATTTCCCTTTTCCAGTTAGCCTAATACCAGGTTTTTGTAGGGTATTTTCACACATCTTTTGAATCACAGGTAGAAAAACTGTTACGTGTTACCTTTTGTCCTGCGAGAAGGTGCCTAACGTGATCACCCTTTTGGACATAGTTACAGTTGCTACAGTGGAGGCAGGGGAATGTGCCACATTTTTGTTAATTTAGATTGCTTTGTGCTCTTATCTCTTTCCTTTCTCTTTTGACCAGATTATCTCTTAAGATTCTGCCTCTTTTGTAGGCAATCATAGGCGCCTTCAGGAACAATCTAGTGAGTTACTGGTCCAGTCTTGTAATTTTCCAGTTTTTCTTTAGGATTGTATTTATTTGTGCACTTTGTCTATAATACCTCATCGTATGGATTAACTGTGGTTCACTTTTGGCCATTTTGGGTTGTAAGGGAGTTGTACGTCTCAAAGTGTCGCTCCTCTTTTTAGCCTTCTCCAGTAACTGTTCAGGATACCCTCTGTCCCTAAATCTCTTGGTGATCATATTAGCTTCTAGTTCTTTGTACAATGGCCATTCCTGCTAACCAGGTGATTAAAAAGGACATTCCTCTATAACGAGTGTGCTTAACATATATTGTGCTTACATTACAAATGCGCATCATATAAGATTTATTGATATTCTTCTTCAGATATTACACACAGAGTGAAGAAATACTTTTTAGAAGAGATATTTTTAGCACCCCGGGTTACCGGTTTGGTAACCCGGGGTACTAAATGATCACTATACATTAAGTACCTTTGTGGGCCGCATTCTTGTAACCCTGAATCAAGCCTTCATTCATGTCCTTTCACAGCGCCTCGATGCCCGAGGGCTGTAGTGCGCTCTATATATTTAAATATATAAATAAATAAATATTCGCTCCTGAGGAAGTGCCTAGCCGAAACGCGTCGAGCTCATGATTTTTAATTACTTTTGTGTTAATTAAATAATCTACAAATGAAATATGGAAAATGATGTTTTCTTCATAATTGAAGGTTGTTGAGAATTATCCAATTGTAGGATTTCTTGAAATATGATAAATTACATACTTCTTACTTAACATTTGACTGTTTCCAGGTAAGAAGGTGTGCAGGGTACAGGAGTGTCCATTACCTAAGGACATTGTATGTGTTCACATTGTAACTGCTTTCTGTGCCAGGGCCCTATTTCTGTCCCCCACACCCTAACATCAATGATATTTATTTCTTGAATTTTTGGACTAATTTATAAATCTGGTGTGCAGATCACAACTAACTTTGGATCCCTACACATTGTATTTAGTTTGTATGAGGGCAAGTATAGGTTTTGGACACAGATAGACGTTTGCTTTGGACATTGTGAGAAACCTGAAGATGTGTCACTCACTATTCCCCCGGGATCTGTCATCCAGGTGGCCAGGACACAGCCATCACTGCTGGATCCAGTGCCTGGGGGTGGACCAGTACGGGAGAATCACCTGGATGAAGGGTCTTCAGGGAGTGGAAGTGGGACACGAAGGGTGAGATGGGGTATCCCTTTTCTTGTGTCACCTTTTCCCCATCCTGCCCTGTGAGATACTTAGAAACACTACCCCCCTTTTCCAACACGAACCCTTTCTCATACCGTGAGTGACAACAGACTAATACCAGAGCCGTTTACCTGACATGTCCCAACACAAAGGTCCGGCTGAGTCCGACAATTGCTGACAACTACACACACTGCCCTGGCTGCACTTACAGAGCATTGCTGCCCTGTTTTTCCCTCCCCTCTCCCTTGCACGTCCCCCCTCCCTTTCCCCTTGCACTTCTCCTTCTCGCACTTGCACGATCTGAAAGACACGAGGCCTAGTAAGATTGTCTTGTCCTCCCGCTACCTTCCCTCTCTTGTCTTGTTGCACCTAGAAATACGTGTGTACAGGTGGGTTATAAATGACATATCATATAATTGGATCACAGATGCCCAGAAAAATATACAATGCCGCAGTAAGAAACGGCTAGACTGGCAGCACCCAAATGGCAGTCTAGCTAAGTAATTACACTTAGCAGGACTGCTTGATCAGAAATGCCCAGTTAAAAAAAAGTAATTCCAAACTGAGGAATGACTAGACTGGCTGCACCAAAATGCCTCTCTAGCCGCTAATACCACATGTCATGCCTGCTTAGCCAGGACATGGACAACCATTATGATTTGTCGCACAATCCAGCCCCCCACACATCCCCTCTCCCTCCCACCCCTACCCCAACCTCCAAAATCAGCTCCTTCTTCCAGAATTACCTCCACGTCCTTCTTCCTTGTCCCAGAGCTTACGTTTGAGGTTCCTTGCCTTATAGGTAAGTACTGGGACGAGGAAGAGTGGGATTAGGAGTAACGAAGATTACAAGTAGCTTAATCAGGCATTACCTCCATGTACCTCTACCTCCCAGTACTTGTGTATGAGGACACAGATGTTAAACGGCACCTGGGTTTCGCTGTTAACAAGAGCCCAGCAATTATTAGCATAAAGCATTTCACTGTTAGTACCTGCATTCAAATGCCAAATTTTTTAGGCAATTGAAATCTGCCAGGGGAGTGATTGGAAGGGTAGAGGGGGAACAGGAGACCACTCATTCTCACAGCAGTCCATAAGTGGGTGCTTTCACCCTTGAAGGAGAGAGTTAACTGCTTGTAACATTGAAGCTACACTAGAATAGTCTCATTAAAATGCGTATAGAAATTAGATTCCCCTGAACAAATAGGTTTGCCCCTCGCCAACCGGCCATGAAGTTAGCACCTCTCCCAACATTTGAAGGGTTAGCCCCCCCGAAATGTAGGTTTTGTTGCGTCCCTGAACGCAAGCACACACACACCATTCACCATATGCACACACGCACACCCAGCCATCCATACATTTAAGTGTTCATTCTTTCACCATACAGGCACACCCAGGCAGCTATCCATACATTTAAGTATACACCCTTTCGCCATACAGACACACACACCCAGGCACCCACCCATACATTTAAGTGTGCACCCTTTCACCATACACTCACACACGCACACTTCATGGGGTTGAGGGGAGCCCTAATACTTAAAAAAGAAATTGGGCCTCATTACAATTATGCCAGTCCAGAAACAATTGTGCCGGTAAGCTTACCGGCACCGTTGTTTCTGGACCAGCATATTACAGCTCTGCGGGTGGAACGGCACCCGCCCGCAGAACTTTCACTGAAGCACCGGCACCGTTATTAACAGTGCCGGTGCTTCCGTGGTCCCCATTTCCATAGAGTCCAAAAGGACTCTATGGAAATGGGGATGGGGACTTACCATTTGCCGGCACCTGACATCCCGGACCGCCGGGGTTGTAATCCCCTGGTGTTACTGGGAAGTCAGGCACCGGTAAATCATTACGCATCCGGTGGCAACCTGCCGGTAGCACCGGCACAGTTACCACCAAACCCGTAATGAGGCCCATTGTTTCTTTTTGAAATCGCTCAGGGACGTCATTTCACCAAAATGCCAGAGGTAGCGGAAGTGACATCACATGACTCTTGACCCACGATGACACGAAGTGATAATCACAGGAAGCGACGGAACACAACCTTTCACTCCTTGACAAAACAGGAAATGGCATCACATAGCATTGTACACTACGAAAAATATGGTTGTGATATCACTATAATGTGATGTACATTTCATACAAGAATGGATTGCCATATGTATCGTTAAGATCAGTGTGTATAGGCCCATATTACCAAATTACTGTGAATGCAAGCAGACGTCCATGACCAAATGATAATGATGCATTACTATATAGCACTTACGCTTAAGCGCTTTATACTGAAAAAATATACACCCAATATCACCCAACCTGTGTTGGTACTCATTTATCGACCACCGAAGGATGAAAGGCTGAGTTGAGGTGTTTAAGAACATTCTGAATCAGTGACTCACCCCCTGAAGTGTGTCTGAAATAAACCTTTAATGAGTCTAGCAATTATTGTATAGAATTCCAGAAAGACACATTATTTGGTATTCCTATTCTTTCTTATTTAGAGTCAGTGCTGAAAGTGTTAGACTTGTGTCATCTTATTTTGCTTCTTTTTTTAAGGGGGCTAAACGAGAAAAACAAGCAACTCCAGAAGTAAAGAGCCACATGGTGCTGGCCACAGCCCAGGAGCTTGCATTACAAAAAAGAAAAATAACCCCTTTTTTTTATTTTTTAGTGGTCGCAAGGGAAACCACAGAGGTCGCAAGGAAGACCTCAGACATTGACCCTCATTACGAGTTTGGAGGTAAGGGAAAAATGATGCCGGTAAAGGATTACCAGCATCGTCTACCGCTACGGGCTATTCTGACCAACCAGACCGCGTAAAGTACAATGCCGTAAATAGCGGTCTGGGCGCACGCACGCGACACACCATGCCGGCATTAGCGGCATGTTGTAAACCGGAGAAGATCACAAGTGAGGCGGACATACAAGCGGAAAAAGTGCATACCGGCATGGCATAAATACCGGCATCGCCGACCGGGCGTAAAGAGCCCTTAGCAGTGCTTCCAACTGCCACAGGTGCACACAATCAGCACAGGTGGAGGCAATGGAGTCAGGGCCAGTACAAAAGGAGCACACCCACACACCACACCCCCTCCCACAACAAGATGATACCAATAGTAGTAGCATTACTGGAGCTGGAGGCCCTGCTTGCAATGCCTCAACATCAACAACAACAGCCGCCACCATAGAGGAGACGCAGGAGGAAAAGGAGGGTGAGACAGGCCCAGCATACCCCACCAGTGCAGCCACCGTTAGCACCCTGGCAGCCCACAATCCCTCGCATCAGAGCCAGTCCATTAAATCTAACCCCTGAGCAGATCCACACCCTGTACCTGCTTGACCAGGACACCATCACCACCATAGTGGACCTGATACACGACGACATAGTGAGCCTCATAGAAATACGCACTGCCATCCCCCCTCTACTGAAGGTAGTGCCTGTGCTCCACTTTCTCGCCATAGGCACCTACCAGCACACAGTGGGGCACATGTATGGCATATCACAATCCTTATTTTCCTGGATTCTTAACCAAGTGCTGGATGCCCTCCTCAAGCACACAAGGGACTACATATCCCTACCACGGACTCCCCAGGAGATATTTGATAGAAAAGTTGGCTTCCATGCACTGGCAGGCATGCCAAATTGTGTAGGTGCCCTCGACTGCACCCACGTGGAGTTGGTGATCCCGCATGCCATGGAGGTGGTGTACCGCAACTGCAAGCAATACCACTCCATCAATGTGCAGATGGTATGGGACGCCAGCAAGATCATCACACATTGTTGTGCCCGATATCCCGGATCAAGTCATGACTCTATAGTCCTGCGGAACTCCACGCTACCACGCTTCATGGAGCACCATGCTGGACGACGTGCCTGGCTGCTTGGTGAGTTGCCTGACTGGGCCATGGCAGTGCATCGGTGTTGTGAGGTGGGTGGATGCATACTCCACCTGGGTGGGAAGGGGGGGGGGTGCATACTCCACCTGGGTGGGAATGTTGATGTCAGTGCAAGATGTGCACATCACCGAACACTGTGCCCCAAAGCATCAGAAACGGTACATGACACCCAAATCCCGTAGTGATGTAGTAAGGCCGACACCTATCACTACATGACAGGTAACCATCCCACATCCCACAACACATGCACCACTCATCAGCGGCCCTCACCCACCGTAAGGCCATCCTGCACCATGCAGTGTATATGCACTATGTTGCTGCCTCCATCATATCACCACACAGGACAATCATCCCTGGGAGTGCATTGAACTGAGCCAACCAGGGATTCCACAGTGTGTCACTGGTTTGGCACAGCCATAGGAGTGCTGCTTGTCACCATGGAAATGATCAGTGCAGAATGCCTAATATTGTACAGACTACACCCAACGCTCCCTACTAGTAAATCTCACAGAACTCAACACATCACTAATTTTACTCCAACAGTGCTGTATGCATATACGATGCACGTGCAACAAGATGACAGTGCACACCATGAATCATCTTGAGGATGCAACCCACACCATTAGTTCATTACACAGGACACATAGCGGGACCTGAAATGGCGTCAATGCATCCAGGGACATGTGCATGTGGGCACCAATTACCTGCACCCATGTGAGACTAGTATAGTTGTCCAACATGAATGTGCGAACATTCACCTTAATTCCCCTCTCATGCAGGTGATGGTGGCTATCCCTTGAAGCCGTGGCTCCTGACCCCTGTCCGAAACCCACAGAACAGGCACAAGGAGGACTACAATTGTTCCCATACTCGTACACGTGTCGTAATTGAGCAGACCTTTGGCCTGTTGAAGGCACGATTTCGCTGCCTCAGTCGGTCGGGTGGGGCCCTCCTCTATAGACATGAGAAGGTGGCCAAGATCACCATGGCATGTGTAATGCTGCACAATATGTGCATCTGCCGGAACGTGCCCCTGCCCCCTGACATGGAACACCTACCACCTGATGAAGAAGAAGGGGATGATGAAGATGTGGCAGGACCTCATCACGGTGGCGATGCACAGGAGGGACGTGCTGTGCGCCAGTCAGTGATTGCACAATATTTCTGACTTACATGTCAGCAGAGGGTGACATGATGGTAGGACATACGGCACTGGGTGTGGGGTACATGTACACTATGCACTGTGCAAGATTAAATGACACATGCGCAATGATGAATGTCCACTCTGGTTCTTTTTTTTTTTTAACACAACCGGTGTATTGAAGGTAATGACATTAACATGAATAACAAACCCTCACCCCCCTATTCCTCCCCCACAACTCCCCTACACACCTTCACCCCCCTCCAGCTCCCCCACAACTCCCCCACACACCATCACCCCTCTCCCCTCTCCCCCTACCCCCACAACTCCCGCACACAAGTCCCATAGGGTCCACGGAGCCCACATGAGGCTGCCAGTACAGTCACTCTGCACTCCCGGAGCCAGGGGGAGGCATGTCGCGTCGGTGCAGCGCCCGGAGCGACCGGCGGAGCGGGCTGGTCTGTGTAGAGCTGCTTGTGGATGGTGTAACCTCATGCTGAGGCCGTTGGGCGGGAAGAGCTGCCTCCAAGGCATCGGCGATGCACCCAAGCCCCTCGCAGAGGCGGTTTGTGTTGTCAGTGATGGACTGCCCCAGTGCCCTCAAATCGGCGTGCCACACCTCCCTGGCCTGCCGGTTGTCCTGCACGAATTCATGGATTAGGGCAGTGAGCTGGTGAGCCCGCTATGCTCCTGCGGCTGCACCAGTGGCCCTGCTGGGATCGGGCTGGCATGTCCAGCCTGCTCATCCTCCCCGGGACTGTATACGGGACTGATATGTCCCTGTGTCTGTTCTTGCCCAGACTGCTCAGGTGTGTTGGTATCAACAGTGTCATTCATGGATACCTGGGGGAATGACAATTGTGCTGGGGTGTGGACAACATTCACTGAGTCGTCCTCAACGGTGCCCCAGATGTAATCGGGGCTGTCCTCGACTGGAGGGGGGCCGTGGCTGCCACCTCCCCATCCACACTGGACTCCTCCGAACTTGGCATTGGACAGGTGTCTGCAGGCAGTGCAGTGAAGGGTGGGGGTGGGGGTGGTGTGCTCGCCAAAGGCCTTGCTGTTGCTGGTGGTATATGTCCCAGTGGTGGCTTCCTTGCTGGGACACGGCGCCCCCTGGCTTGGCCCCTGGTTGTGGAGGGACGGTTGCTGTCCTGCTCCTCACTGCCATGCTCACTGCCTGTGGGGGTGAAAGAGAGGGACAGTATGAGTGATGTTTGGATAGGCAGAATACATACATTGGTACGATTGCACATCCACACAATAGTGGGTAATAGGCATTTGTGTAGGGAACGGCACGTCATTCCATACATGGGTGATAAATGCATGCATATGCCGGTGTCACTCATGTTGGCCAGGTACTGTGCTGTCTGACATGCACACTCTTTAGATCATGGACGCTGTGGGCCTCATGGAATTTACTACTTTGTGTGGTATGTGTTATGTACATTACGGCCTTGCACCAGGCACCGGCTTGTGTCTCACTTGCTTCGGCAAACTTTACAGGGAGTGTGTGTGTGGCGGACCATGGCGTCACTCTTTGGACAGACATTGGCATTGACTTTCATCACATTTGGCTTAGCAGTTTTTACTTTGGACACTCACCTCCATCAGCAGACGACATGGCACCACACTCCATCTCTCCGACCCCTTCTATGGATTCTGGCCCAATCATGCTCGCACATGTTTCGTCCCACGGTTTGAGCTTAATTGGAGAACTTGGTCCTCCTCTGGTCTCCAAGGCCTGGGCACGGTTTGCCGAAAGAATGTTCCGCACCCTCAGCCGCAGGTCATCCCACCTTTTGCGGCAATCCTTGACCGTGCGGGGGGGTGTTGCCCACTGCACTGACCTTCTGGCATACTAGTGCCCAAATTTCCTTTTTTCGCAACACGGCCTCCCTCCACATGTTGCTGCTGAACACTGTCCCAGCATGCTCGTGTAGGGTGTCTACGAGCATCTGTAGTTCATCCTGGCTGAAGCACTCCTTTCGGAGGCAGGCAGATCCCTTCTTGGGTGCTTTAGGCATTCCTGGGTGGTTGCATGAACTTTCCGGTCGATCACCAGTGTCCCAGGGGTCCTGTATGGTGAAGATGGCAATGGATTGTGTTTTTAAAGATGGCCGCCGTGCTCCCTCCCGTTCCTCTGCGATGACGCTATTTCCGGTTCCGCTATTTAACGGTGACTGTAAATAGCGGTGACTGCTAATTGCGGGCACCGCTATTTACGGTCACCGCTAATGCCGCTTTGGACTATGGCGGTAGTGTTATCTACGGTGCGCCTCATGCCGGTAAGGGCTTTTTGGGGCCCTTTTGCGGCATGGAGCTAGGTACCTTACCGGCATGGCGCAAAGCTCGTGCCCGCGAAGTCGTAATAGTCCGCTTTTAGCGGGCTGCTTCCAGCTCGGACACGCTATTTGCACCATGCCGGTAAGAGACGGTACTTTCGTCCAAACTCGGAATGAGGGCCATTATTTCCATTAAGGACCGAAGCATAATGGAAATAATGTCTTTGTGTAGGCAGAGTGACTTCAAAAATAAACTATTTCTTTTTGAAGTCATAGGGCTCCCCCCAACCCATGGCATGGAGGCCTCCAGCCTAGGGTCTTCCTTGCCATGGGGTGGGGAGAGCCCTCGGACTTCAAAAAGAAAGCTTCTTTTTGTAGTCACTCTGCCTTCATAACGATATTTCTGTTACAGAAATAACTTCTTTATGAGTGTAGATTGAATTCAAAAAGAAAAAACAATGTTTTTAAAAAAAAATAATTCTTAAAAAATGTTTTCCTCCAAGTGGGGCCCCCTCCCAGGACATGTGCTGTCGGGGCCCCCTGCACCGCGGGGTCCCCCGTTACGCTAGTGTCTTCAGCGCCTCTTAGACCACAGCGTTTTCTCAATTCAAGGACATTTCAATTGTAGACCATTTGCTGTGGGGGGAGGAGCAAAAGAGGAGCAGCTGCGCAAGCTGCTACCGGGGCACCCTGGAGAGTCAAATATGTGTTTGGAGAAGCGATCTGTCTCTCCCACACTGTTGCCCAATGTGCATTTTTAATAGGGGACAATTGTTAAACATAAGTGTTGTGTGTAAAACTCGCTGCTCTCCAACCTTAAAGGTCTTTGCATTTCAGGTGGGGGTGGAGCATCCATGTAACAAGCTTAAAAAATGACCCATTACAGTGAATGTTGTTCTACCCTCTCCCACGAGTATAAATACCAAGCCTTGTGTACAACTCGCCATTACAAGTTTGCAAAAAAAAAATGTATTACACTCATTAATAATAATACATTCTTAACATGACTCTGTAACTTTATTAGCAAACTGCTTTGGTTATCAAGGTGATGTGCCACTTGGAGATGATGATCATTGATATATTTTTTAATGTTGTACTCCACCAACTGATCATGTATATTTTCCTATTGAAGGCCATTTTAGGTCCTATCCGTTCCTGCAAAAAAACAAAATTTACCGTCCGGTTAAAACCCAACACCCATGTCTGCTCCCTCTTGACTGTTGAAACCTCTGCACTGCCAGTGCTGTGATCACGGGGTGTGTACAAACCTATATAAGCATAAGCTCAGTACGGGACATCACTTATGCACTTGGCACCATCTTGGGATGGCACTGAATGCAGACCATGCAGTATAGTCAATGTGACATGCTTGGTATCGCTAAAAGCATTTGCATGAGCAGTGTGGTTTGCCAAATTATAAATGTTGCATCACTGTACGCCTTAAAGCAGATGAATTTCGTGTCTATAGATAAAATGTTGCATACAAATAGCTGGGGTTTGTACAACAACGGATACTGTGACGGATCTGGAGGTTTTGTCCCTTTACCTTGGTGAGGAGAGCTTGCTAAGCAAAACCCTGCCTCAGTGTTTGGGAAAGTGGAACCTCACTGGGAGTGACTCCCCACCAGGGGACAGGGAATCCCATTCCAGTAAAGAGACATTGTCTGCATATATGGTGGTACCAGAAGTGGAACTGTCAGCTATGGAACTCCAAATAATGTAGAAAGTTAATTTCAACAGTTGGCTCAAGACAATGCTGGCCTCTCAGCGGGCTTGACAGTTAAACACACCCCTTTGGTATCAGACAACAAGAATAAAAGGACTTTCTCCTTGATTGGAGGAGAAGTGATATGCAGAGGTGAGCCTCCAATGTACCACTATCATTGGGAGACAGAGTCACGAAGCCGGTTGTGGTGCAGAGAAGGACCCGATGTCCAGAGGGAGACCCAGAGAGAAAACGGGAGCGAAGCCAGAGAGAACGAAAAACGTTGCTGACGAGAAACAGGGCTATGCGGAGTCATCAAGGCTGGGTGGAGCAGGGCATGAGGGAAGGTGGTAGGTCCAGTGGTCGAAGTGTACGAAAAGAACTAGTGGAACTATGTTCCCTGCTGGTCTGCCCCACTCCCCACAAATCCCAAACACACCTGTTATTTATGGGAATGTGTAGTGCAGTGCACTGCAGTGCAAGCTTTAACTTCTTCCTACACTTTTATTTTAAAACTGAACCATTCCAGAACGGTTTCTTTTCAAAATAAAAGTATAGGAACAGTGAAATAAAAAAATAAAAGTATAGGAGTACGCTCCTGACCGCTCCCGCCCACTTCGATCTCTGGGCAGGTCTGTAACCCGGGTAACAATGCCGAACCCAGTGAGTGCTAGAAGAACAAGTCCCTTGCTCATACTACACGAAACCAGAAAAGAGAGCAACGTAGCGGTGAGTGAAGAAACACTCCCGTTTGCGTTCAGGAGCGGATGCCCAGGAACTGGGGAGAACGCCAGCGTCTCTGGGTCGAAGCCACTTCGCTGGAGCAGGACCAGCTACGGAGAATGCACGTGGGTTGCTCACAGTAGAGAGTGGCACAGAGACCAGATTGGGTGAAGGAGTGAGGAGTCTAGATCCCTATGAGAGGCAACAAGGTCTAGAGAGGGAGACGGACATAAATTAGAGGTGTTACAGGAGCCCTAAAAACCCCAAGCCTTGGAAATAGGCCAAACGGCTCAAAGCTGCACACAAAAAACAAGAGCAAAATATCCTAGGAGGGGATACACATACCCCTATGAATAAAACGAGAAGCTGAAAACAAGTTAACCAAGTGAGGGCAGGAGGGCTCTATAAAGGAAGTAAGGAATCATCCCAAGAGGAAACCAGAGTCACGCAAGACTGGAATTTGGTGTGGAGAGACTGGAGGAGAGTTAAAGAAGTTTCCCATCATTTACAACCACTGAGAGAATTGACTTTCTTTTGGGAACTTGAGAGTTTATGCTATATACTTGAGGAAAACCTTTTATTTACGTGGAACTCTGCCAAGATGGACATGAACTCCTATTAAATAACTGTGGGAACTGAAACTAGGAGATGTTCCTGGAAATACTGAGAGACGGCAGAGTAAAGAATACTGAGGGCAGCCCATATTCCCCACTTTCCCTTTTAAGTTGGTTTTCAAAGTGGTAGGTCCAGTTTAGAAGTTAGGATTTGGACAGAGGACAAGGTTTATTATTTTGACTAATTTTGACGAGCACCCTTAGTTTAGTTTAGTTTGTCAGGTAGGGAGCTTCCCTGTTAACAGTAAGGTCAGTACAGTGTTTTCTTTTTTAAATAAAACTCCTGTAGTAAAAGTATGTTTTCTGGTCCGAGTCTTTCTTCTGGTACGCCACAATACATTTAATTGAGGTAAAGAGCAGAGGCAAAAAACTGTGTTGGTAGGGATTTTTAAGACTAAAGTAGGCTCTTCACCTGTGCCTAATGACATGAAGATGGTATGAATCTATTCTATCAGTGTTTCCAGTTTGTTGCCTTAAAACACAAGGACCCTAATTATCAGTGGCGTGGCCCTTTACGCACAGTGCATGTCCGGGAGCTTGATAAATATACTAATACAAGTGTGTACAGTGGTACATTTTTGGAGTACTGTGTTGAGAATGGTTTTACCTGTTTTGTTCAGATGCACGGAAATGGTCTGACCCATTGGGAGCTAACCAAGTTGGTACATCACACAGCCTATACAGGGAATGTTGCACCTCACTGCATGTTACTGCTTCACACGTAATGTACTAAGACTAAGATGTGTAACGTGTATAATGAAAAAGGCATCCATGCACAATATGCAGCCCACTGTTTAGCGTGATATTACTTTGGGACTCATTACAGGTTTGACGGTGTGACTGCACTTTTCCCGCACCACCAAATTATAATTTTTGCTGGATTTACCGCCAGCAGAATTACTGTGTGGTAAATCCACCCGTTTTCAGAGGAAAAGAAGCAGATTCGCCTCCAGCTTGTTGCTGGATAAATCCTCCACTTTACCTCCAAAAATCAGCAGATGTACTGCACAGAAAATCCACCAAAAATCCCCATGGGGTCGAAAAATGGGGAATTACCAAATGTCTGAATTGTCTCTTTATTCAGCTAACTGCCGGTGTGGACTTGTGAGGGCAATGGGTATGGGCAATGTGAAGCATGGTGGAAATTGAACATGTGTATGGAGGGTATAGAAGCAAGTCATTTTATCAGCGCCACTATGCCCCAGGGCCGTTGTGCGCTTTATAAATTAAAATAAATAAAAGAAGCATTATGCAACTGCTTGGACGTTACAGTTAGGCAATATGTACATGCTATCAAAGCAGCGTGCGTCGTGAATGTCCACGTTGTCCCTCTCCAGTGCCAGGGCGTCGTTAACAGGTAGGAGTTTGTCCAGGCATCAAGTTGATATTAGATTCCATTAGCTCAGCGCCGCGGGGATCTACAAAGGGAACGTGCACCAGTTCAATAAAAGCATGTATTATTTTCCATGAAGTCTAGCCAGGCGGTCCTTTTCCAGTCAGTGCTCTGTGTGAGGCAATAGGGAAGGAAGTGTGCAGTGCTGATAACGCCCCTTCCCTGCTGCAAACTCGGCCCTCACTGTTTAAAAACCCCTTGGGGTGGGTGAGAGGGAGCTGGGGGCTGGATGGGCACCGGGAAGCCGCTAGCAGCTCGAGCAGTAAATTGGGCAATTCTTCAGCTCTCCATAGACACCATTGTGAACGCGTCTGCGCTCATAAGCACCGTCACAAAACAGACATTTGCACCCATTGTTAGCATGGCTGTGTCAGCAGTACTACATGGAAACACTTTTCTGTGAGTCAGACATCAGTGTGCACGTGCATGGTAAAAGTATACATAATGATACTAGTTGTTTATAGTTCTGCTTACCCTGCTTCACAGCACTTGTGTGGCTAGTAGCCATTTTAATGGGACACATTTTCAAAACGCCAGGGGAAAAACGTGATTTGGCCCTTCCTAGACTTCACTGTTATCTGCAGTGTAAATGCAGATCTTAGCAACAAGCAACTAACTCGGTGAGGTATCTGTCCTCCATGGGAACATGTGTTGTGTAGATGCAGACGACTGGTGTTTACGCTTATGATTGCAGGAGAGAGATGCACCTTAAAGTCGCCTGGGAAGGGGGGGCAAGGGGACAATTGGACACCAGGCTGATTGGACTGTTGCACCCTGAGCCAGAGCTGTAAAATGCAAACAAAGAAAAAATGCCTCAGCATCCAACCTGCCTCGGAGGAGCATAGAACTGAAAGGTCTGCTCCACTTCTGTGTGGATGGAGTGAGTCAGCCATTTTGATTTCAGCAATGTTGCAGATGTGTCCGGGTGGCCTTCATAGTGAGAGATTGTGGCCACAGGAGCTTGCTCATACTACTCTGTGTCAATGTATACATTTAAATGACATGTTCTGTGACCCAGATGGTAATGTTGGCCCCACTGTGGTCCTTTCACCATTGGTCTGTTACAGTAGCCAGCAACTTATCACGACTCCTACTTGCCAGGGAAGTAAGGGTCTGTATGTTAATAGAGTTTTTCCTCAGTTTCGGTGTGTAAGAATGCTTCCCCTATGCACGGGTGACTTTCGTGATCACTTGTTAGTGTATTACAAAAAGACTTTAACAGCCCTCCGAGTAACACCAATCGATATTACTATTGTGGTTATAGAAATGGCTGTTCGATTGTTTGTGGTTCTCGCTTTTGGACACAGTTAAAAAAAAAACATGCACAGAGAGATGTAACCTTCAGGTATTAATTATTAGTAGGCCACAAAATAAGCGGGTCATTTAGAGTTAGGCAGATTTTTTAACGAAATACTGCTGGAACAATGTACCCCCTTCGTCTTTGCCCTTCCTGAAAATCGTCCCAATTCAGGCTTTACCATTGGTGCTAGTGCCAAATCTGGAATACCACTGGAGATATTTCTGAAGCACCGCCCCGACTGTCCCAACATAAATAGCCATTTTTTTGTACAACTATTTTAATTAAATTTTCAGTGTATAAAGACAGAAATACCAGCAGTAATAAATAGTCCAATAAGGCACATCATCATTAAACAGTAATAAACCCCCCCCCCCTTCATCTTCTAGTAAGGTCCAGTTCATAAGCCAACTTAAAATCAAGCAAGCCTCATATAAGGATACAATCAGGAAATACTTTGCCAGTAAAAAACCATGAATTCCCTCAACATTTCCCACAATATAGATATTTATAATTCATTGCTTTCCCCAATTCTACAGCAATCACCTTAAGAGGTCATTGAACCCGGAGCAGCGCCTATAAAAAAGTGGGGGGGGGATAAAAAGAAAGCACCAGAAAAGCAAGACCAAAAGGATGGAGAAGACAAGGAGAAGGAGAGAAGAAGAGAGAAAGAGAAGAAGAGAAAAAAAAATCAAATTACACATTGTCAGTTACAGGAACCTATGAGGGCTTCAGTATGCTCCTCAAGGCTTCAGAAAGTGCCTCAGTAACATTGGTTGAAAAAACATATGTTCTTTGTCCCTTTGTCTTTGTTCTTTGAAATGGTCGCCAGGTACGTGTGAATCTTAACATTTTCCCATCCAGCATAGCAGAGAGCTTTTCCAAGCCTAATCATTTCCACACTTTCATCCACCAATAGGCAATATGGGGCCCCTCGATGGACTTCCAGAATTGGGCTTTGTGATCCGGGCCGCTATAAGGAGGGTAGAAAGCAAAGCTGCTCTATTACCGGACATCGGAAAGGAGACATCGTCTGGGGAGTCCCCTAGCACCAATACTAACGGGTCCATAGGTAGCAAAACACCAGTAATCTCTTTAATTTTAGAAAGTACCTCTAGCCAAAAGGATTGTATAACAGAACATTGCCACCATTTCGCCAGATCACCTTTCTCACCACAGCTGTGCCAACATGTGTCGGGATAGTCTGGGTTCATTGCATGCAATCTACTTGGGGGCAAATACCATCGATAACATAGTTTAATGGCATTCTCTTTCACAATCGTACATCAGGAGCTTGTTTGGGCTCTAAGCCATATCCTTTGCCAGGATTCCTCTGGGATCTCCATTCCCAATTCTTCTTCCCAAGCCCGCATATAGGGGAGCTTCTCCCCAGGAGAAACCCTCTCTAAAAGTTTATAACAAGCTGAAACTCTATGAGCCCACTGGCCTTCTTCTATTTTTAGTTCTAACCCAGTCGTATCTATGTCCGCAGCTCGGCGAGTGACCAAATTGGTTATCCAGTGACACAGCTGAATGTATCGAAAGTGTTCAGCTTCTGATAGATTGAATTTCTCCTTACATTCAGCAAACGTCAGAGGTTCCCTGATCTTTATACAAGTCCCTCAGGCGTACTGGTTCAATGGGTTCACAGTTGCGGAACACGCCACTCACCAGGCCCGGTGCAAAGGCTGGGTTCCGGGAGACAGGGGAGAGGGGCCCCAGGCCCGATTTGATCCCATTTTGAGCACATGCCTTATCCCAACACTGTAGCGTGGAATTCGTGGTGGCCAAGAGCGCACGCTCACAGGTCCGGGCCTCTCTAGGGAGAAACGGAAGCTGCGCCAACGGAAATGGGGACACTGCCTGTTTGATATTTTGCCATTTGGGGGCCTCCAAAGGGTTCGCCCAGGTCAGCATGGCAGCAACCTGTGCTGCTCTATAGTATCTCTGAATCAAGGGCAATCCCAGGCCTTCCAGTGGTTTTCCCCTGGTAAGAAGTTCAAGAGGTATTGTAGGCTTTCTCGCTTTCCAGACAAAGCGACTTAATGCTTTCTGCATCTCGATAAGGTCCCCGTCAGGAATCCAAATTGGAAGGGCTTGAAAGACATATAAACGTTTCGGGAGCAAGGTCATCTTGAACGCAGTAATCTGGCCCAACCAGGATATTTCTTGAGATTCATACTGTGAGAGCCAATCCGTTGCTTCCCTCAGTAAGGCAGAAATATTGGCCTTGAAGAGTCCTGAGTAAGAAAGAGTTAAGTTTATACCCTGGTAAGGGATCTCAGTCATAGACCATGGAATGGAAAACCGTGCTTGAATGGTTGCCATCTCGCTGGGGATCTCTGCCAAAGCTAATCCAGTAGATTTGGATGGATTCACCTGGAATCCTGAGAGGTCAGCAAAACAGGACAAAAGGTTAATCATCAGTGGTATAGACTTACTAATATCCTTTAGGAAGCAAAGCAAATCGTCTGCATATAAAGCTAGTTCATGACATTGTCCCGCATATTCGAAGCCTAATATCTTGGGGTGGAGTCTAATTTGCTGGGCCAAGGGCTCTAAAGCTAAAGGAAATACTAGCGGGGACAGGGGGCACCCTTGCCTCGTCCCCTTGCCCAAGGTAATCAACGAGGTCCATTGTGTATTCACCCGAACTCTTGTTGAAGGGAATTGAAAATGTGATCATATTAATTTAGAGAAATTAGGACCAAACCCATATCCATCTAGAACCAGCCTCAAATACTCCCAGGACATGCTGTCAAAGCCCTTTGGGCATCTAAAGATGGAATGGCTAGTCTCCCCAGGATCTTTGGGGCCAGGGTAATCAGATTTATCGCCCGTCGGATATTATCTTGCGCTGAGCCATTACGAATAAATCCTGTTTGGTCTCTCTCAATCAGGGTCGGGAGTATCTCGCCCAACCTTCCTGCTATAATCCTACTTAGTAGCTTTGCGTCCGTATTCAATAACTGAATCGGACGATAGGATATACATTCTGTCAGGTCTTTCCCTGGCTTAAGAATCAAGGTGGTTGCAGATTCTGCCATGGATTTGGACACCGAGCCCGCAGCCCAAATAGCATTAAATCATTTAGTCAAGTAAGGGGCCAACACAATGCTAAAGGTTTTATAGAACCTGTTCGTGAGACCATCTGGGCCTGGGGCCTTCCCAGACGGAAGGGAACCAATCGCGAGCTCTGTTTCCTTAAGTGTGATAGGTTCCTCTAAGCGATCCAGGGCCTCCCGAGTCACCTGGGGCAGCTGTGCTTCCTGTACGAATTCCTGGGCTAATTTCAGGTCCATCTGGAATGGAGCGGAGTGCTCCCTAAAGACATTTTCTATAATTTGAAGTTTCCCACCCTCTGAGTTGATAGATTTCCCATTGGCATCCTTCAGAGAGTCAATATGATTTCGCACTGCCTGCCTTTTCAGCTTGGCTGCTAACAGCCGATTAGCCTTATTCCCTTTTGTATAATAATATTCACCTGTTCCAAAGACAGTACCTAGTGTACTAGCATTCAAAAGGCCCTCCTTGGCAAAATTACCACTCTCCAAAACAAAATCAATGACAAAAAAAACAGCCTGCAGACTAGCGTGCAGCACAAAATCCATCAGACCAGTGCTAGCACCAACCGTGATACCCTAAAACCATTCTCCTTCTCTACCTTATCAACTACTGATGTTGAGCACATCATTAATAACCTCAAACCGTCCAATTGTCAGGGCGACTTATGTCCTCCCACCATTATTAAAGAAGCATCGCACAGTCTAGCTCCTTTCATCACCACACTCATAAATTCTTCTTTCAGTACTGGGATTGTCCCCGATAACCTTAAGGATGCCTGGGTCATTCCCCTCCTCAAAAAACCCACCTTGGATGCTAATATACCCACTAACTTCAGACCCATTACAACAGTCCCCTTCCTCTTAAAGATTCTTGATTGCGCTGCATACTTGCAGATCCAGGACTACCTGGAAACCAATAATCTCCTGGTACTGAGACAATCAGGCTTCCGCCCCCGGTATGGTACGGAAACTGCCCTTCTAGATCTAAAAACTCAGATCGAAGACCAAAAAGACAAGGGCAAGCTTGCCCTACTACTGCTTTTAGATCTCTCTGCAGCCTTTGATTTAGTAAATCACCAAATCATCTACCGTCACCTTAAAACTGCCGCCAACTTCTCGGAGAAAGCCACGGCCTGGATCACTTCCTTTCTGGAAAACAGATCCATGAGAGTCTTTTCCCCCACCGCCATGGCTGATCCCACGCCTGTCACCTGCGGGGTCCCTCAAGGTTTGTGTGTTTCCCCGACACTCTACAATGTGTTCATGAAACCACTCTTTGATATTTTGGACTATCTGGGTGTCACATATACCAATTACGCCAACGACACCCAGATACTCATCCCCATCACAGGTGACCACAAAACTGACACTCTAGCCATCAACTCCATCTATCAAGTCATCCAGGCCTGGATGGCGCAGCATGAATTGTGCCTGAACGATGAAAAGACGGAGATTCTCATCCTAGGCTCTCACCAAAGACTTAGCAAGCTAGACCCATCCTTCAAATCATTCATAATTGATGGCAATACCATCAAAGTGGCCAAAGATACAAAAACACTTGGTATCTATCTTGACGCCACCTTATCACTCTCGAGAAAGGTTAACGATGTCTCCTCTGCAGCATCATACACATGCAAGCTCATCACTGCATGTCGCCCATTCCTATCTCCAGCCAACTGTACTACCTTAGCCAGGACCCTGGTCCTGTCGAAGATCGACTATTGTAATGCCCTCTACCTGGGCACTAACCAATGCAACATCAGCAAACTACAGATCATTCAAAATAATGCCATCAGAGCGGCACTTAACATCCCCAGGAACCTCCACATCTCAGACACCAGACGGAATCTCCATTGGCTATCAGTCTCCCAAAGAGTTTCTCTCAAAGCACTATCACTAACACACAAAAGCCTCTCGCTTCAAGCACCTAGTTACCTAGCCAGCAGATTCTCTCTACACACCTCCTCAAGACCACTCAGAAGCGCCCAAACCAACTGCCTCTCCATCCCCCGCTTCAACCTCCAGAGATCTGGTGGGAGCAGTTTCCGAGTCATGGCTGCAAAACTATGGAACTCCCTTCCCAATCCACTTAGAGCAGAACCATCCTTCCTGGCCTTCAAGAGCAAAGCCAAAGCCTGGCTGGCAGCCCAAGAGCAGTCTGATTACTAGCATCCACTGGCACTCCGCTACACCTGCGCAAATCTGCTAGCTGCTCTGCATGATCGTTATTATGTATAGTAATTGTATAATTGTATATAATTGTGTATTTTTCAAAAAATTGCATTCTTT
This sequence comes from Ambystoma mexicanum, assembly GCF_040938575.1. Classification (NCBI taxonomy): domain Eukaryota; kingdom Metazoa; phylum Chordata; class Amphibia; order Caudata; family Ambystomatidae; genus Ambystoma; species Ambystoma mexicanum. Next base: position 943,015,197 of record NC_090935.1, read on the forward strand.
ATCATTATAATTGCCTTTATTCCATCCCCCTGTTATATTGCTGTATATACCCTGCAACATACCTGGAACCTAAATCATGCGCCCGGATGCCCTTGTGCTGGTGCGCTTTACAAATAAATAAAATACAAATACAAATACAAATACAAATTGCTTGGTTCTCATAATACCATATGCCACCTGACTCATGTGATGGGCTTCTAAGGCTTTGCGGGCCACTCGCACATCCCTAAGCAGACGCCGGGAGCCTCTGCTTTTGTACAGCTCCTCCCCCTCTTGCAGTACCTCTTCCAACTGAACCTGCACCTGTCTCCTCACTTCCCGCCTAACCACTGTTTGTGCTGCAATATGCCCCCTAATTACCGCCTTCCCAGCATCCCAAACCGTGAGATAATCCACCTCCCCGTGTCATTTTCAGAAAAGTAGCGAACTATAGCTTCAGAGACACTATCTCGGAACTGAGGGTCACTTAACAGAAGTTCATTCATACGCCATGGTCTTGTAGGAGGTGGGGTCGCATGGAAAAGGGGTTGTTGTTAAAGAAACTGGGGCATGATCGGACAGAGCCTGCGGGAGGACTTCTACATCTATTAACTGGGGACGAATTTTTCTGAAATGAGGAACCTATCCAGTCTGGAGAAGGCCCCATGTGCCGCAGAACAAAAGGTATAATCCCGCTCCTCCTGATGAGAAAATCGCCACGCCTCAATGAATGAGTATTCGCGGAACAGAGAAGTGAGAGTTAAAAAGTTATTTTGATCTGCAGCAGAGGAGGGCAGGGTCTTATCAACTAAAGGGTTAACCACAGTGTTAAAATCTCCCGCTATCATGAGATCACCCTCAGCATGTTCATTGAACAGTTTCAACAAAGAGGCAAAAAAACACCTCCTGGTGGAAGTTAGGTGCATATAGTAAGACCAAAGTTACTTTCCGCCCCGTACCTCAGCCACCAGCATAATATATCTCCCGTCCCCATCCCGCAACACCTTCTGCACCTTCAGGGGGACAGGGGGACAGCTCTACGCAACAGGATAGCCACTCCTCGTTTCTTTGAGCCAGCAGAAGCTCAATATCTAGTGGGATAAGACTTATCATCAAGCCGAAGCTCATCTGACTGCAGGAGGTGAGTCTCCTGAAGAAACAAGAGGTCAGGATTAAGAGTAGTTAATCTGTGGAATAGAGCTTTCCGCTGTAGGGAGGAATTTAAACCTTGCACATTCAAGGTGAGGCAGCTAAAGTTCTGTCCTATCCCTCCGTTCACATACAATCCTCTGCTTATTCCTAAAAACGAAGTCGATCCCAGAGAGGAGCCACCCCCCTAGATTATATCCCCTCATGCTTCCCTGCAAAGCAGCCCATTCAAATAGAGAACAATCTCTTGGTAATAGAGCGACCCTAAGGACATAAGTGAGCCCCCCCTCTCTCATCAAAAGAGCACCCTCACTGACATTATGATAGAAGCAACCAAAATAACATAACCAATATAAGAAATAAAACAATCTTAACAGAGAATAAGCGAAATAAGTAGATACATCAAGAAGAATAAAAACTATAAACACAGAACAAGGCCACATCGACCTTTACAGAATACTGTAACATCGCACTCAGGCGATACAGTGGACGCAATCAATATCTGGGCGCCCAGTCAAACACACTCCGTCTCATCTTGAGTACAACTCAACACCCAACGCTCATCATTTAACCATAGTAACCTACAACTTGACTCTCTGTCCACAGCTCCCTAGGAGGCCGAGAATCTCAGGCATCTTGAACACTCAATTTAGCTAAGCATGTTTTATAAGAAAGTCGCATCTGTCTAGCAATTAGGACCAAGATTCTTGTCATGCCGCCGTCTTTTGGTGGTCGCTGGCGGTTATGGAAGGCTTGGCGTTGGCGGCGCCATTAGAATTTCCGTGTGTTTTTTCTTTCACTTCCTGGTTTGGCGGTCTAGTCTTTTTCTTCTGTGTGTCTTTCCTTTCACTTCCTGGTTTAACGGTCTAGCCTTTTCTCTTGTTTCCGTATTTAACCACGCCCCTCTCTGGGCTCTGTGCGTTGCAACTTTGTTTCTTTCGCTTTGTTGCCGTGCTACTGTGTTTCCAGTACTTTTGCCTGTTGCCTGATTTACTCAGTACCTAAAGCAGTATTCCTTTCTACTGCTTCTTCCCCTTCCTTTAATTTCCCTGTTTTTTCCGTTCTATCGGTTCCCGTGCCTTTCGGGGCTCCTCTATCCCTTCCTGTTTTCCAGATCTCGTTCCGGTATCTGGCAGTGGTGTGTACTTCCATCCCGGTTCCTCGGGCTTCTCCTGCTCCAACTTCTACTATCCCGGACTGATACTACAGCTTTGACTTCATCGGAAAGACTTTCCTGTTTTCACCTGCATTCCGGACTCACCAGTCAACTCCTCCGGCACTAACAACAACATCCAGTGAGAGGTTTTTTTAAGCGGCTGCTTTTTTCCTCTCTTCCTGGCATCTTCGGGACAGGGGCCGGCTGCTTCCCTGTTTATCAGGGAATCAGGGTGGCTTCTTCCCGCGGACGACCGTATCTCTTCACAAAGAAGAAAAGACCAAAGGACAAGTCCTACAGACGAGGAAGTCTTCTGGAAGAGACAGGTGAGGAGAAAGGGGAGGTGGACATAGACTTATCTGATTTGGAGGATTCTCCGTTATATCCCAGCACTTGTGATAATTCTATAGACCTCAAGAACCTTGTATTAGAAACATTTCACCATATCAGGAGGCATCCACATTCCCGGTCTCCCAACTCTGAGAGCTTCCCAGCCTCGCCAAACCCTTGGGTTTTCTCTTCATGTCTTTTGGCGTGGGGCTAACCAATCGTTCCCTTGAAGCCCTGTGACCCCCATCAGCGCCGTCAACATCAGGGTCCGCCATCAGTTCCCTTCCTTCGTCCTCCGAGCCAACAGCATAGGATTGGTTGTGCAGTTCGAAAAGAATCTTGCAAGGGAACCCCCAACGGTAACAGATCTTTTTCGCCTGTAGCCAGGCTGTGACTCTCTGGAGGCGTTGGCGATTTGCTAGCGTGTACGGTGACAGGTCTTGGAAGAAAGTAATTGTAGAACCCCGGAATTTCACTGGCTCTGCCTTTCTAGCCGCTGCCATTATTGCCTCTTTTTGATTGAAGAAATTAACCCTAGAGAGAACATCAGGGAGGAGATTCCGTCTCTGCTGGAGTGAAGAGTAGACCCGGTGGGTCATGTCCAGAATCAAGTCCTCCGAATCACCATGAGACAACAAGGATTTGAAAAAAGCCTTTACGTAGTCAGGAGGTCTTGATCAGGAATTTGTCTTGGGATGCCACGTAGTCGAATGTTGTTCCTTCTCGAGCGGTTTTCTAAGTCAGCTTGTTTGGCTCCCAATTCCTCCAGCCTCCCCTCAATGATCCTGACTCTCCCTGCAAGCTCCTCGTTCCCATGTGTTTGCTCACATGCCAAATTCTCTAGATCATTGACTCTGGCCACCGGCCCCGATATGTGAGAGTCCAAGTCGGCAATGGAGCGGGCTAGAGAGTCTTTAGAGGATTTTAGTTCCAGCTTTATCTCCTGGGTGATATCTCGTTTAAGAGTTTTCAAAATTTCCTCAAAGCACATCATGGATAAAGAGGACTCCGGGGAGGAGTCCGCCCCCTGCGAGGCATGGACATCTGCTTTGGTAGTCTGCATCTTTTGTGTAGCAGGAGCAGAAGGGGCCAAATATGCTGTGATTTCGCTCCCCTTGTGTTTATGACCAGATCTGGACATTATCAGGGAGGACAAATGCAAAATTATCTCACTCCGTCCTTCAGAAGCCCACAGAGCGTAGTCCCCCCAGTGGAGCGTTCAATAATGCCCAACTAAATACAGAAGCAGAATGTCCTTCTGAAACTAGCAACAAGTGCAAAAACAAGAATACTGATCTCCAAGATTGGGACAGCTTGCAGGAGTGACCAGGGGCCCCTTTCGCCTTGTCCCTGCTAAATTCTTCACACAACCAGCTAGTGTGCACCCGAAAGGATCTGCTACACCAACCTCCAGTCCATGAAGGTGAGTGATTCAGTGGGGCAAGGAACACAGCCCGCAAGATATCAGCCCCATTCACATGCCCCTGCCAGCTCCTCACCCAGCCAACTTAATGTGCACCTCAAAGAGTCTGCTTCATCAGCTTCCAAACCTGCCCCTCCATGCTTGTAATAGGAGCCCCCTCATCTCCTCCACAAGACCAGTCTAATCGTCCTTGCAGACGCTCCACTTGCGCCGCGAGTCTCTCCCAGGCAGAGCGAGGCCACGTGCTCCGTTCCACAGAGACCGTGCTTGTCCCGCACGGCCTCTCACTGCTGCCGCCTCAAGCGCTGGATCACCGGGGTGAGCACACTCCAGGGGGGGGGGGTCCGGTATTTACAAATATTCCTAATAGCTCCTAACCAGGGAACCCTCCCTCCATCCCCTTATTGCCTCAAATTGTCCTTCGTAATGGAGCCTTTCACAGGGACCCCCTCCTTTGCAGGACCAGATGTTTCTCCTCTGCAGGCGCTCCACCTGCGCCGCAAGTCTCACACTCACCGAGGCTGAATGAGGCGTTGTGTTCCGTTCTAGAGAGGCTTCGCTCCTCACACGCTGCCTCTCACCACTGGTAAGGATGCTCACGGGGGGGGTCCGGCCACTGCTAATGCTCCCAATCGGTTCAGATCAGGAAGCCCACCCCCCTCCGTCCCCTACCTCCGCTGATCGCTGCTCTCTCTGCCACTTCCAGGTTCCAGCCACCATGTCTCCCGCACACAAGGTATCCCCAGCACCAGAGGGGAATCTGCCACCACCAGTGGTGCACCGGGAGGTCTCTGATCTCTCCACCTCACCCGCGCCGATGAACTCCAACTTCAGGTACCCTCTCGTGGCCACACCACACCAGTCTCTCCCAAGCCTCGGTACCGGTCCAATTACTCAGTTCGCTGGACCCGGGAACCAAGGTGCCAAGAAATTAACGGTCCGCCCGCCATCTTGTGAGCCCGCGCTGACACTTCTCAGACCTTCGGGTGTCGGGCTCCACCAGCAACTCGCAGAATTACGGCGAAACCAGCTCCTCAAGCCCGGGGGACCTTCTGCCAACATTTCCTTCACAAGTCGTAGTTTTTAGGGCATTTAAAGTAGCCTGACCAGGCACCCTTCCACAGAGCCTACAGCAGACACGTCCGCATAGCGTGCTGCCTAGCCACGCCCTCCATAAATAGGCATTTTTCCACCATTTCCACCTTCACTGTGAAGGTAGAAATGCTTCATCTACTGTAGTGGTTGAAACACTACTGTACATTTTGTAATGCACAGAGGGTCAATTGGCGGTGGCCCTTTTAGAATTTACATGGCAAAAGTGATTAGAAGGTGAGCATCAGAGATGCCCATCTTTTCACCACCTTAGTTTGGGCTTTTGTAAAACCTTTAACTCTTTTGAAGTGAAGCGCCTGCGTTTTCTTGAAACTACAAATAAGTGTAATAGGTCACTCTTACTCCATCACCAGATCCCTAGGCTCCCACCCCTGGCAGTTCCCTGTGTTATCATGAACTGAAATATACAGCTGACTTTCCAAGGAAGTGATATGATATGGCATGTATAACGCATCTATACACAAGTGTTTCAAGGCGCGACAAGGCAAGGGAGGGGGAACAGAGGGAAGACAGACGGCGATCCTACTAGGCCAGGTGTCATTGAGATCGCTCAAGTGCAGGGGAAGGGGAAAAGTATGGGGGCGTAGTGCAGTGCATGGGATCGATAATCAAAATGTTTAAATAGTATATAAAGCAGCAATAAATTAAAGTGTGGCAAGCTGGTGGCAAGTGCAAGGGTAAGTGCAGACATCATGTGTAAAGTGCTGGTAGGGGACTGAAGGGATACAGAAACAGTCCCCAAGTGCGGGGGTTGCCAGGAAGGCAGTGCAGGTGTGCAACTGGCGGGAGAGGGGACCTGGGCCCAAGATCAGGGGGTGGCCAGGTAACCAGTGCAGTATCAGTTCCGTCTAGGAGTTCAGCCGGGGGAGGAGGAGAGAAAGCAGAAGCAAAGAGGAATGTGTTGAGGTGCTTCTGGAACCAGAGGTGGTTCTCCTCGAGTTTCGGGGAGGCAGGGAGGCTGTTCCAGAGGGAGGCCCCAGCTGAAGAAAGAGAAAAAAGTGCATCTTGGAAGCACAATATAATTTAAGTGTACTTGGCGTCTTTCACTCTGTGTTGTCCAAGTGCAAACTCCAAAGCTACAATTACCAGAAAGACCCCAGTGACAACGTCTTGCCATGGCTGACTAGCAAGTCAAGGTGATCTACCATTTACATGTGAGCAAAGGAAACGGGAGAGGTTGAGTAATAAGGAATTAGTGACTGAGCAGTGTGGACCACATAAGGGGATGTGGGTACGGTAAAGGACAAAACTTGAGCTATGGGTTAAGGGATGGTGCAAAAGGGTACAGCGGTATGAAAGTGATTTGTAAGCAAGTGGATGGTGAAGGGGCAGCAACGATGTAGTGCAAGGAAAGGACACCAAAGGGTGATGTGCAAGGTAAATGAGACAGAGGCACGAATGTAGAAAGGTACGTAAGCAGATTGACTGATATCTGTGCCTGACCTACAAGCCACTGCACCCGATTGTGGCCCTGGCTCAACCCCTTTCTTGTTCTAGCAAAATGATGCACACTTGCTTTATGAACATATGTTTCATTTAAGACTACTCTTATATTTTGTCAGATTGCTTTATGTTGTGACTTGGTGCTTTGAAATCCAGATTTATTGTAAAGTGTACTAGTTTAGCCCTCAAATAACAATTTTGCAAACAGTGTTTTGCTGGTCCTACTATTGAAGATGAAATGGGAGAAGGTGAAGTCTCCCATTCTGTCTAAATTGCAAACTTTGGAACCAGGAGGCCGTGGCTGAAATCCTTGCCTTCCACACTTCACACATTAAGTGATCCTGAGCAAATCACTTTTCATGACGGTGCCTTATTTTCCTTAGGCAGCTTTAGGGAATGGCTCACTCGTATGGGTTTATATATGATAGTGTTACTCCATAAATAATTATAATATTAACCTTTTATATGTGTGCTGATGGGGAGTCGGGATACCAAGCCGGGGGTATCTGGGTGGGTAGACAGAGTGCCAGGTATGGGTCTTTTGTCACACCAGCTCCTATTTGGCTCTAAGCGTGAAGCCAGTCCACCTGGCTCAGCAATGGCTCGACTCTACTAATGAAGTCTCCTGCTTCCTCACCTTTTTACATTGGTCTAAAGCGAAAGAGGGGGTGAGGTGGAATGGAGGAGATGTAGTCTGCTGTCAAATTACAACCTGGGACACAAAGAGACTTGAGCTCAAATCCCAGCTTTCCCATTTCACCAAACTGTGTTATCCTAGTCCACTCATCTTACTATATTTGTAATGTGGGCAAGGTTCCATGGGGCCCTGGTCTCTAAGAAACAACAAACATAACTGAAAGATATGTTGCATAATAGGAAAGTTATGTCAATAATGCCTGCTATATGTACTTGAAAATGTGTGGGTGGGGGAAAAGTTGGTATTTGGAGCAGCTGCTTTGTGGGCTTGGGCCATAAAACTGCACTTGCTCCTTAGGCCAAAACTTGCCAGTCCTCCCCTGTCCTTTTGTTTATCTTATGTGGGATTTTCATTTTTCCGGTTCTGTCAGTGTTGAAGCAGCCCTTGGCTTGTGAAGGAAGAGTGAGTGTAGTGACCCCATGCAGGGGCACAGCCTTAGACCAGCAAGAGAGCCGCCCTGGGTCCTTTGGTTCTGCGGGCCACCCGGACTAACTCTCCAACTCTTGTATGGCTGGTATGCCCCCGATGACATCTGTCACTTTCCAGCATACTCCCTTTTTTAAAAATGTTTTATTTGTCCATGGTTCAAAAATGAACATTTACAAAATATCAATAGAATTTTTTTTACATGCACTTTAAAACCAAACTTTAAAACCATACAAAAATAATTTCATACATAAAATATCTCCAAAAACATCCTACTAATACTTTCAGTGCATTATTTCCTAGTTCCTTTTCAATATGCTTCAGAAACCATCCTAGTGCAAAAATCAGGGGCCGGTAATTACCATTCATCATTCTGGCCCACAGGGCTTCCAAACTGTCTTCGAATTGGATATTTACAAATTTCATGAGTAAATTAGTTCTCTGTATTTTGAAGTGGCTACAGGTTAAGACTAGGGGTATCAATGTTTCCACCAGTGGAAAGCAGCATTTGAGGATAATCGCCTCACCGTATCCTTATTCCAATAAGATGTTTTTTCTCTTGTATGAAATAGGTTCATTTTAAACCTCATAGAGGCTGATCTAATAAACATACATGCAAAGGATTCCAAGTAAGAGGACTGTGGGCTTCTTTTTGTTGGAAATTTAGCATATTCAATATACATTTTGTAATTACTCATCTCTTGTACAGTCCGGCACCAGTCATGTTCAAATATTTTCTTTTTAGCATACCCAGGTCTTAAACATAGATCAGCAGATGTAATATTAAGCTCGGATAAAAAGAATTGCATTTCATTTTGATATGAGTTTAACGAACCAACATTATTCAATAATAAATTGCTCTCCAAGACCTGATATAATGAGTTATTAGAAGGCATTATCATTTTTGTATAACTTGATAATTGCCTCCATTTCCTTCTTGTGGACAAAGCAATCAATCCAAGCTCGTGTCTGAGTATGCTGTTTGGTAAAGACAAGGGTAGATGTAATGGCGATTTCAATAAAAGACCCTGTAACGAGTCAAGGTATGCGTTCATATTCAATAAACAAACATCCATCGAATACAAAAGTATGCTTTCCACCTTTAAGTTGAAAAAAATCCATCAAGGGCACCAAGGAGAATTTACAGTATTTGCCCACAATTATTTTTAACTGGGAGAGAAGTGGTCTAGCTCTCAAGTTTAGTTGGGCAACCCATAGCTTAATCGAATTCCTATCCGATATATGATATCCCAAATAGATGGTTTTATCAATTAACGGAATCAGCGTTCTCAGAATTTGCCATTGGAAATGCTTTTTTTTCTATTCTTTAAACCAAAGGTCATTATCGCAGTTTTAGCTGAATTAGGGCTCAAATTGTGCTCTCTTGCAAAGTTTTGAAACAGATTCAGTTTGTTTTGTAGTCCTGATGGAGCAGGATCAAAGAAAATGAGATCATCGGCAAAGGCGAGCCATTGCAGACTGAGTATTCCTAGTTTAATTGAAAAAAGGTTTAACTCCCACCACAGATGATCCAAATCAGAGATATACAAATTAAAAATGGAAGATTACATCCCTGCTTGAGACCCAAGAATGTTTTTATTGGGTCTGCAGTTGCTCCATCTTTTGTAATCCGTATTTTATAAGATGTATCTGTGTGCAATTGTACAAGCCAATAAATCAGTATTGAAGGTATGCCTAATTTTTCCAATTTGTGCCATAAGATGTTTCGGACAAACGAATCAAAAGCCGCAGACATATCAATTAGCGCTATATAAACGGGACGCAGATCTTTACAATTAGTACCCAAACATATGTGAGACATAATGGTACCGTTTAAAGTTGTGCTCATTGATTTCCTAAAACCGGTTTGGAATTTGGAATAGAGAGCATGTTGATTAATATGTTGTTCCAGATCATAAAGTAGCAATATTGAAAATATCTTTGCTTTTGTGTTAAAGAAATTGGACGGTAGTTTACCGGTAGTGAGGGGTCCCCCTTTTTGTAAATGGGAATAATATTGGAAGTTGCCCATCCCTGGGGAATTTTTTCAGAAGAGATGATCAATTCGAATTTGGATTTCAGAATATCAGCCCATACCAAAGGGTTGGACTTAAACACACAAGGAGGGATCCCATAGGGTCCAGCAGATTTTGAAAAAGATAGTTTTCTAATTGCCCACCTTATGTCATCCAGAGACCATTTTAGGTGGCCCAATTCTTTATAACTTTTTGGTACAAAGGTTAGGGTTTGAAATGTACCTGTAAGTCTGAATTTTGCTGAGATTTATTCGTGCCAGGTCTATGCAGGGATAAGGTTAGCAGATGGGACCATATTTCTGCCGTTGGTACTCTTAATAGTTTGCCAAACGGTCTGTGTATCATGCTTACAGATGGCTTTAATTAATGCACAATTGGTTTTATTATAGTTCCATACACAAATTTCCCTCATCTTGTTCTTAAACTTCAACAATATACGTTTCCGAAGTGTGTGATAGTTAGCCGTATAGAGTTGATTTTTTTCAAATTCCTTAAATCCCTGTTTTTTTCACTTTTTTAACATTTTACTTTCCGGGTTGTCGTAATGAGGATGATTAATCGTGGTTACAGCTTTTGTCCGAAAATGGATTAATGCCTTATTTATAACACTAACATACATTGCTTCCTTTTCTGCAGCTGTCATGTGATGATTTAGAGTGATGCCATTGGATACGTATGTCATAAAGCGTTTACATAGACCCATGTTCCATCGAAGAGATAGGGTAGGGCGATGTAACTCAGTGAGCGCTAAGGCAGGGACAACATCTAGTAGAGAATGGTCAAGCTGAAGAGTTATTGATAAAGGTGCATGATCATCATATTTTATAGGGTAAATTGTTAAAGAACTCGCTAAGTGACTAATACTATGCGATAGGCATATATATTCAATCATAGAGGTGCTTCCTTCCCGGCTCCAGGTAAAGTGGGGTCCATGCACATCATAATCTACAATATCAGTATCAATATCCCAGTCCTGGAGATAAAATTTCCATAAATTCCCTCTTCTCCGCGCTAGCAGTGAACGACTACCTGTCCGGGAATCAGTCATCTTCTGGTTACATTCAGAATTAAAGTCACCTCCGATAATAATGTCACACACGCCCCTTTGTAAAAGGAGTGTTTGAAAACAATTATCTATTTCATCAAATAGGGCTTCAATTGGTTTAGACACGGGATCCCAATACAAGGTTACTAACAAAAATGGCTAGATTTTTTGTTCATAAAATTCAATATAGTGCACAAAAGGTTGCTTGATTCCCAAACAAGTTGTGTGCGGAATCTTATATTATTATTAACAGTGATTGCTAATCCACCAGACGGTCGACCACCATTGACCCCGGTCGCAGGAGAGCAAAATGTTCTGTAGCCAGCAATACTTAATACATCCATTTTCATAGTTTCTTGTAATAAGAAAATACAGGGATACTTATCCACAAATGGTAAACTAAACCAATTCTGAAAATTGCGAAAACCACATGAGTTCCAAGAGATGACATTAAATTTCCCTTCAATAGGTGGCTAGAGTGACTGTACTGTGATGGAGTGTTCGAATTTACAATCATTCTTAGCAGGGGTTCAAGCCATGAAATATCTTTATTATTCCCTGGCAATCCTAAAAGTTGGGTGATTGTTTGATTCTGATCTTTGCTGTTATTTTTAATTTTAGAAGAATTGGTACTATTCTGGACTAACGATTGCCGTGCGATATGAGATGAATTCCTGCGCACTTTGCTCGTTACCAAACGTAAATAAGGAAAAACCTTGTTGTTATTTCATAACTCCGCCCTATGTGCCCAAATATATTTCAAATTTGCTTCAGATGGCATGTAACAAATCATTCTAATTGGGGGCAATTTGCATGTTACCAGAGGTTCCATTTCCTCTAACCTCTAATGGCGGATTTAAACACAGAGAAGCAGGCAATGGTAAATGGGTACTTGATTAATCTGTTAAGTCCTTAATTAGACATTCAGATGTAATCAAGCCCTCCTCCATCGCCTTTCTTAATGTTTGTAAGATTTCAGCCCGGTTGGAATTTTCCTGAACAATTCCTAGAGCCATACTGAAATCCTTAGAGACTCCAGATCCGTGAGCAGAGCGTTCCTGGCAATCTGCAGTAATGGGTCCAGTTGCTCCAGGTTCGAAGCGACATCCTTTTATGTAAGCAGGTATTGCCGGTTGAATAACCACAGGCAATTACAGCACTTTTCTGGCACCGTTGACAATGAGAAATTTCCCATTGTGAATGGGGACATTAGAGTCACTAGACTTTTCGGGGAGACATGCTTCCAGATAAGACTTCCTATGCTGGAGCATAACCTGAGGTTCCGAAGTGATGGGAAAGTCCAATTTAGGGGATGCTACCATAATAGAAGATGTCGCAGGAACAAACGCGCAACTTCTACCACATACTGGGAAATAGGAATTCAGATTTTTTTCACGCAGATTCCTCGTGACAGCGGATAGTGCACGAGTTGCTCCAGTTGATGACGCATTGCTCTGATTCTTAATGGAAGAAGCATTTTTTTCTTTTTTGAATTATCGATATTACCAATATGCTCACTTCTTTTCAGAATAGGTGGTGAAAGTACTGCTTGGCTCTCAATTGAGAGCTGCTCTAGGTCAATATGATCATCTTCGACAAGGTGAGGCACCACATTTCGTGAGGGCTCATGTGGCAACAAAGAGGCTTGTACAGCAACATTGTTCTCATCATTACGTTTCTTTTTTGCCACAAGGAGTGCCTCTTTTTTTCTTTTTGCTGTACATTTCAGCGCACGTAAGTAATTTTTTTAATTCTACGTGACATACAGGTAGTTGAGTCATTATTGTCATCGGTGGAACCTTGTTCTTTGTCTGGAGGGATCATAGCATTTAAGAGGGCCGACGGGCTATCCGGAGTATCAAATCATTTTTCACAGGCATTGTTTACTGTATCGTCCACTATGGGTTGTTGTCTTAATTCCTCTATCGCGGCCCTCAGAGCGACTAGTTCCTTGTTGATAGCACTTGTAAACAGTCCAAGGTCATAGGAGACAAGAACATTTCCATTTTCATTCATATCAGCATTGGGATCATTGCTCCCCACAAATCCTTCAGTTGAAGTTTGTGTACGTTTTTCACATCATATCTGCGGTTGTGCAGTGTTAATATCTGTGGGAAGGACTTTCTTTGGGGTACATAACTCCTGTGCCAATATAAAACCTTCTATTCTATCCAAATTAGACCAAACCTGTTTCATAGATTGTTTAATATCCCTCAGTTCTAAATGTGACAGATCATGGCCCTTATCAAGCAAATCTTGGTCCTAATGATCACTGGAAAGGTATAAGGACGAGCTTCTACATTATTATCTGCAGTTGAGTTCTTTGATAAAGAATCCTGCAAACTATAATTCATCACAGGCTGAGTTTGTTCCGGGGAATAGTTGTAGCATTCGGGAACAGTCTCTTTATGTGTATCCATATTACGGGAGCAGTTTGTTATATTTGTCAAAGGTGCATTTGCCAGAATTTGTAGAGGGTGATTAGCGCTCATTGGTATAGGCAGATTCCATTCACTCTTGAGAGCAGCACGGGACACCAAAGGCGTTAAAACTCCAATGGAGCACCGCACCTGCCTGTCAAGATTGATCATATTTTCAAGTTCAGAGCTGCCGTCATTTGTTTTATGGTATGACACTGGGGAAGTGGAACAGGAGTTCCACTTCCGCTCCAGCCAGGCAATCATGTTCCTCCCGTGTTGGAGTTGGAGTTGGAGGTTCCGATATATAAATATCCTCCAAATTTAACTTCCACCAAGGGCACATGAACTTGCGCGGTATGGACAGATATGGCAATACCTGCCTGATTGATTTCCTGTAGCATACGATGCTCTGCAGATAAAGGGTTAACATAAGAAGTATTACCCGAGCAAACCATAGAATCAATAATATTGCATGTTAGACCTTCGTGAGGGTCTGATTCAATGTAGCGGCCACTTGAAGGCTCATGTGCCTTACTACGTAGGCCACTAGCCATTGAGGAAGGATCAAGTATGCAACTTATAAAAAGTATGTACCGATTTTATGGCTCTGTATTTAATACAATCTGAATACAGAAATATACCTGCTAGAAGTATAAATGCAATTTACATAAAGTATAGATCCTTCACATTAAATCATAAAGTAAACGTTCGCTCCCGCTCACCCACTCAGCCAAACAGCTCAACAGCTTCACTTAGAGCTCATTTGGATGCGCGCGCTGGATGCGCAGCATCCAGTGTAGTTATGCGTTTCCTGGGAGCTAGGGGGTGGGGTTTCACACACCCGCAATGGGTTCTGGTACACGTAGGCTGCAAGATATGTCCGTAGGCAGCGTTTAGCTTCCAAATCAGGTGCTGACCTTCCTCTTGCACATAGGTCCTTGCAAGCAGCGTAAAACGTGAACAAGGCACAAAGTCGTTCACGGCAGCTCCTCGCAGCTCAACAGCTTCACTTAGAGCTCACTTGGATGCATTGTCCCTTTATGGAAACACTATTTTCTGCGGGCAGCATCAATGCCTATTTGCATGACACAATGGGGCAACAACAAAAAAACGTTCACACACACACACCATGCACATACTTGCCCGCACAAAATCCATGAACCTTGGGTGGTATTTCGAAACGTTGAACCTGTGCAGATGCAATTGGCCCAAAGGCAAAAATGGCCATAGTGCAAAAAGCCTATTCTTTCAGTGCATTTTTGCACCAGGGAAAGATTTGCACTAGTTGTACTTTTAGTCTGAAATTTGTCGTGGAGCATAAAATGTTTTTGAAGAATTTCTTTTTACGCTTGGTCAATTTTTGCACTAGTTCTAATTGGTATCAGGTAATATTATCCCCATAAATAATGTCTCCATTAATATAGTCGCCATAAATAATGTCGCCATATATATAGTCGCCGGGAAACGGCATAGGCAACATTATTTATGGGGATAATTTATGGGGTAAATGGGAGCCTTGATTGGGTCCCCACTCCCTATAAAAAAAAATATGGGGGTTGCAGGTGTGTCCCCTGCAGGTTCCATGGGGTAATATTACCACAAAAAACCGTCACCATTCTTGTGTGGCGACATTTTTGCGGGGATATTTTCACATGGAACCGTTCTAATTGCATTTGCAGTAGTGCAGCGTTTCTTTACCACCGCTGATGATCGGCTGCCAGATTTCCTATGGACTGATGATCAATCATGGGTAGCAGCTGTTTGGGGAAAGCCACTTCACGTGGTGCACTCCCTCAAGGCGGGTTCACTGGTGGATCCCGGTGTCGGGCAGCCAGTTGGGCCCCTGGGCAGTCTGGTTAGGCCTTTGACGTTTCAGAGCAAACCCGAGATGGGCGCGGGGGCGGGTAGGCGAGCGCAGTGTCAGATTCTGGTAGCAACACCCCAGAATAACGAGTAGGGCAGCTCCGGCCTGTGTTTACCAAACACACAGTGGCTGTTTGCTGTTGGGTCGCAGCTCGCCTGCCCTGCTGGAGTCGGCAAGCTTTGCTGCAGGGGTGTTGGAGCGAGCTGGCTGGAGTGGGGAAAAGGCGTGTGTCAGCAGAGGCCGCCGGGGAGGCTCTACCGCTGGCCTTTCACTTTCCGGCTCATCACCGGACACGCTCCATCGCTCGGGGAAGCGACTGGGGGCTGCCCTGCTACCGTCGCCGCCCGCCTACCAGCATCAGCAGCACCGCAGCCACGATGAGGGCAAGTAAGTGTGATGCCATCCTGTGCCCTGCGTTGCTGGTTGAAACAAGATTGCATTATATTTAGGGTGTGTGTCTCTCTGGAGTGCTGTCCCAAAGAAAACCCATCCCAGGAGGCATGTTTTTTTCTGGCTTTCATCCGTGTGCTTGTGCGATTCGTGTTGTGTTAACAGCAACACATAAGCCATTAATTGGCTAGATACTGAAAGCCCGAAAAATGACATAGCGCCTGTTTTTTTCGTTCCTTTTTCTCTTCCTCTAAAAAGATACTCTGACGGCGAGCCTCTGATGGTTACAATCTAATAGTCGAAGTATTTTTCAGTATGTGGAGTCAAAGTACTTAACCCTTGTCTTTCATTAGTATTATGCTTGATTTCGGATTAATATCAACACGTTCGCGATTTACCCAGTTGCGTTTTGCTGCTTCTTTCAAAGTTGCCAAACCTGCTCGTGTACATTTTGTCTTCGACTGCTTGCAGGGTTCCCTCTTAAAAGAAGTACCACAGTGTAAAACATAGTATAAATCAGGAGTTGCTTATCGGGTGCCTGTCGCGAGCACTAGCTTCGCATCTTTGAAGCGGCTTGCTCGCAATGTAGCACGTTGCCCCACCCCCCTGCCCCCGCAAGCGAATCTGTGCACGAGCATGCACATAGCATGTACAAGGCACTTTCCTTACATTTAAAGCGACCACAAATAAGTACGTTCATCACTGACATTTAGTAATATTCTGCAAAATAGCTGTGTTGAAAACCGTACATTGCAAGATAGTGGCAAGCTTGGTGCATTGAGTGCCATTACATTGGGTAATCACACCTATTATTTCTGCCTAAGGACTGGGGCACCCAAAGGTCTGCGCCGCTGGGTTCCTAATCCCAGAATGTCCAGTTCTACAGTCGGGGATAAGTTGGTGACCTTGAAGGTGGATCTTCCACGTTGAGGAGACCTTCAGGATCTAGGGGCCCGCCTGGGAATATAGCCCTGACCAGTTCCTGCTGCATCAGCACTAGTTCAGCATTCACCACGAGCAATGGAAGAATTGTAATGGCGGGGTGGAAAGTCCCAGCCCTTAACCGAACAGAGAGGGTTGGGAAATCCTGCGCCCAACAAACAGAAGAGTCGACGTAATAGACAAAGGCCTGTTTTGTTAATAATCCAGATACAGCATGGACAGCAGCAAACACAAAAAAGTCTCCACACTCATCGTTCTTGAGCTTGACAACAGTTTAAAAATACAAAATCCGGGGGGGCGCTGTTGCGCCGAAACAAGATGGCCGCCTGAGTGAGGAGCTCCGGACAACGAGGGCACGTATTTGCAGATTCGTCACCAATAATACAGCTGTGCCGATCCATATTGCTGCAGCCGCGATGTAAAATTGCTCCCCGCGGCCACCCCGACTCTGGAGCTCGTGGGCCTTCTGCAGGCCGAGCTATCGCTGTTGAAGCGCGGCGCCGGAGACGCCTACCCCGTCCCGGACGAGGCCCCGGGGAGTGCCGGCTCCCGCTTCCACCCGGCACCCCGGCGTATGCGGCCTGAGTGGGGGAGGGGCGGCGGGACTCCGGTGTGAGTCGGAGTGCTCTGCGGCCGCCGAACTGACTGACGGCTTGAGGATCGCCCTGCGCTGCGGTGTGCGGGCGGCGGGGGCCCTGGATTCGCGGGCGCCTCCGCTCTGAGGTTAGCTCCCCGGCGCCGCTGGAACTGCCGCGACCACCTTGCTGGCACACATACCCCCCAACGGTGTGCTCCAACGGAGATCCTAACGAGGTGAGGAGCTCGCCTGGCCGAGGGTTGATGGGCACCCCCCCCCCCTGGGTTGACCCCCGCTGATGTTCCCTGGTTCTCCCTCCCCCCCTAATCGGTGGAGGCCCGTCGGAGCTGCTGCGGGGTGGTTGCCTCCAGTCGATACCGCCCGCGGCGCCCTGGAGGGGGGCCCCGCTGGGATCTGTGGTTCCCTTTTCAACCCCAATAAACCCCACAGTGCACCGGACTCCTCCCGGCACATCGGAGGGAGCGCCTTCTGACTGGGGAGACTTCGGGGTGCCCAGGCGGGCCGGTGCCTCCGTTGATTCCGGGGGCTGCCCCCCCCCACCAACTAACCACGTCGACTGAGGAGCCCTCCATCCCTCCTTCAATAAAACAGAACCTGCTGGGAGTTAGCGAAGGCAACATAATCCTTAATCCAAATTGACTCCCACGCCTCGCCCTGCGAACCCGCCCTGTGAGCCCCGATAGCACTGGACTTCATACCTGCTATACATAAAACACGGGCACTGGAGGTGAGGAGAACCCGGTTTTGAACTTTTGGGCCTGCTTTACACGCTCCGGGTCTTAGGACTGCGGCACCGACAATTGCATTTCTACGGGCATCAACACCAGCCCACTGACTCAGGAGCCGCCCCCCTACTACCCAGATACCCCTCTGGTCAATTTATCTGCTTCCCTCCAAGATCCTGGTCCCCCAACCCAGCCTCCAGCATGACAAAAGGAGCCGGCACTGGGAAGAAACAAAGCTCGCTGAACATGTTTACAAAAACACCGTCCAAACCTCCCCCAGATGACCCTGAGGAGCTTTCGCCCGTCCCTGCCCCATCGACTTCCGACGACTCGCAGAAGATGCTTGAATACATACGTGATGGCTTTACTACACTTCACACTAAACTGGACGACATGAACGGGACCATCTCCTCCATTAAAGCCCACATTGAGAAAACAGACGGGCGAGTCGCGGAGGTCGAGACTCGATTGGGGGCTGCAGAGGATGACCTGGGCTCTTTACGCGCTGCGGTCTCTACGCTCACCAACCGAGTATCGGTGATAGAGAAGAAGAATGATGACCTCGAATCCCGATCGAGGCGAAATAACCTGCGCATTGTCGGAATACCAGAGGACAACATTACAGAACCCATGGAAGACTACATCGAAAGGATCCTCATGACACTCCTGGATTCCCCTAAGCTCTCCCCACAGTTTGCGGTCGAGAGAGCACACCGTTCCTTGACCGCGAAACCCCGACCAGGTGCACCCCCTCGGCCCATTATAGCCAGGATCTTAAATTTTCGTGACCGGGATGCACTCCTTCGAGCGGCCAGGGTCAAGGGTGAACTTATACTTGGAGCGGCCAGAATCCACATATATCCAGACTACTCGGTGGCAGTGCAGCGTGAACGCCAAACGTTTGCGGCTGTGAAGAAGAGACTCCGAGACTTGGGAGTCAAGTACTCCATGCTGTTCCCTGCAAAATTGCGAATTGAACACTCCAACAAAACCTTTTTTTTCACGATCCCAGAGGAAGCTTCGAAATTCCTTGATGAACACTATCATGGCTGATCACCAGTCACCGCCATTCTAATCCATAATGTGACCTAAGATGATGGCCCTGGTTGAGTTGGACAGAACTCAGCATTATTCACGCTGGTTGTAGCAATTCAAAAAGTTATCATATGTTTGGTTTGTTTTTCTTATCATATTGATCCTTTTTGGATTTGACCCCTTGGTTGGGGTATTGATACTATATGAGTGTTTTCAGATTTCAAAATACATTTGGGCTTCCTGTTCACTTGCAGGGGCCGGGAAGGTTGTGACTACGGGTGGTAATGCCTGGCACCTATGATAATGCATCGACATGGTATGGCAGCCCCCTCATGTCTGGACCGTGAAAGTGTACGTGTACACTGCAAACTGAATACACCAGAGACTCCGGCTGTATTTGTACTATCCTCACCCTCTTCAGTCCGTTGCGCCATTGCTCGGTTAGCCAACAGGCCCCCAGGCGCTGATGCCGAGAAGTTTGTTGTTGTCATGGATGGGTTTGGGTATCATTCCTCAAGTTGGGGGAGGGATGTGGGTGGGAAAAGGTGGGAGGGGCAGTTATGTTAAAAAAGTTTTGGCAACCACTAGAGAGACCACACGGGACACGCTATTGCAACATAGAATCACAGATGGTATGGGACGCGGACTTAGCCCGCCATGGACTGATCCATCTCAAATTTATATCAAAAAACCCACACGACCCCTCTATACTAATGGCGGATAGAAACTTAACCTTTATGAGCTGGAATGTCAGGGGGCTGGGTAACCACAAAAAGATGCGGCAGATACAACTTTACGCAGAACGCCATGGTACACAAATTCTATGTTTACAAGAAACCCATGCATGCTCTGAACAGTGCGAGAGGTTCGCCAGACAGTGGGTTCCCCAAAGGTATTACACAGTCTATTCTACTCAAAGCAGAGGTACCCTCATTTTAATTCACAGAAGCATTAAATTCAGCTGCTCTCAATCACTTGTGGACCCTTGTGGTAGATACGTACTTATTGTAGGTAAATTGCAGAATCAAGAGGTAGCTATCCTGAATATATATGGGCCCAATGTTGACGACCCAGAATTCTATCTTCACCTAGCCTCGATCCTCGAGAGTTACCCTCAGATCCCAATAATATGGGGCGGTGATTTCAACACGATTCTAGACGTCACCCTAGATAGGTCAGGCTCCAGACCCCGTCAGCTCTCAAGGGCAGCTTGCACGATCCTTACAACTCTCCCCCGATTGGCGGTGGTCGACGCCTGGCGTTTAATGTACCCCCTTTCCCGCAGTTATACATTCTATTCCTCTGTCCACGACTCACACTCTAGGATAGATAGATGGTTGTTATCTGACATACTAATTAGATCCCTGTCCAATCAGTCGATCCTTCCTAGAACTCTATCCGATCATTCCCCGGTGATCATCTCCCTGAATTGGGGGCATGATCTTGAAAAATCAAGGCAATGGAAAATGAGACCCCATGCCCTCCTAGACCACACCTTTGCTTCAGAGCTCGAGTTATCCATTGAGGAGTTCTTTGAGTTCAACACAGACTCAGTACCCTCTAGAGCCACCCTCTGGGAAGCATTTAAAGCCTATATCAGGGGTATCACCATATCTAAAGGAGGTGGCATCTTGAAAAACATCCGGGAGGATATCGCTAACAGCGAGTCGACCCTCGTTAGCCTTGAATCCCAATACCCTAACGATCACTCCCCTGACACACTGGCATCACTGAGTCGTGAATTGGCCAGATTCCGTAATCTTGCTGAGCGAGAAGTTAAATTCCTTGATGACCCTCGGGCGGTTAGACGTTATGGGGAGGGAGAGCGGCCAGGCCGTGTGCTGGCCAGGCTGCTTCGTCATGAGTTTGGTGCCCCCAACATTCCAGCGATAGAGAGACCGGATGGTACGTTAGCCACGTCCTCGCATGACATCAACACGGAGTTTCTCACATTCTATACGTCCCTATACTCGAAGGCTGATGGGCCCCAAGTTTCGGAAATTGACTCCTATTTGGAAGGACTCCCACTCACTACCCTTTCCATGGACGCTGCTGTATCTCTGGACAGGCCCTTCACCACTGAGGAGCTGTCTGAGGCCATCGAAGCACTCGCTGCAGGAAAGGCCCCCGGTCCGGATGGTCTGCCTATGGACTTTTATAAGCGTTACAAATCTAATCTGGTGCCACAATTACTCGCTCTATGGGAGGAGGCATGTGAAATGGGTACACTTCCCCCCTCGCTCCGCGAGGCCGTGATAACGGTCCTTCTCAAGCCTGGTAAACCTCCCACCCGGTGTGGCTCGTACCGTCCCCTATCACTGATAAATTGTGTTATTAAAATTTTTGCTAAACTGTTGGCTAACCGCCTTGCCCCATTCATGCCCGATATCATACACCCCGATCAGTCGGGATTTGTCCCCGGTAGATCCACAGCCCTAAACCTTAGGCGATTTTTTAATGTGGTTAGTAGGATCAATCCAAAAACACAAGCTGTGGCGGCCACTCTAGACATGCAAAAGGCATTTGACTCGGTGTCTTGGGAGTATCTATGGCGAGTCATGGAAAAATGTAAGTTCGGCCCCAACTTCCGATCCTGGGTCAGACTACTCTATACCAATCCAGTGGCAAGAGTCCGCACCGAAGACAGATGTTCCACCCTTTTTCAGATAGCCAGAGGTACGCGACAGGGGTGCCCCTTCTCCCCGTTAATCTTTGCAATAGCAATTGAACCCTTTGCTGACATGATGCGCCAATCACACTCTCATAGGGGCCTACGTTCAGCAGGACAAGCTGACATTGTCTCGTTATACGCTGACGATGCCTTACTTTACATCCGTTCCCCAGAAATAAACCTCGCTCCAATCCTAAACGACGTGACCCGCTTTGGGCACATATCTGGTCTTAAGGTTAACTGCTCTAAATCGACCTTATTTCCACTTACTGACAATACACCACCACTCGCTGACCTGATGGGCTTTACTTGGTCCCAATCCACCTTCACCTACCTGGGAATATCGGTCTCCCGTCAAGTTGAGAAACTACGCAACGATAACTACCAAAATTATCTAGCCATACTGACCACCAAAGCCGCAAGCTGGACCAGACTCCCCATTTCCCTAGCTGGCAGAATAGGAATACTAAAGATGGTCGTACTGCCCCAACTCCTATACTCCTATACCGCTTTGCAAACATTCCACTCTGGCCGGGTGATGGATTCTTTAAGACACTA
Source organism: Ambystoma mexicanum (assembly GCF_040938575.1). NCBI lineage: Eukaryota > Metazoa > Chordata > Amphibia > Caudata > Ambystomatidae > Ambystoma > Ambystoma mexicanum. The sequence continues at coordinate 943,037,197 of NC_090935.1, forward strand.
CACAGTGTTACTAACAAATTCCTCTGGCACTCCGGTGCAGTCCGGCTTAAACTGAACACTCTCACCGCTCCCAAGGAACTGGGAGGATTCGGTGCCCCCGATTTTCTCAGATATTGGATGGTGGCGCAATCCCAGTTTGCCTCATACTGGTTTAATACAACAAACCCCCCTCCTCATGTCCGTCTTGAAAAACTAAAGGTTAGCGAACAAACTATTGGGTCCCTCATTCTCAAACCAGCCCCGCCGGACCCGGACTCCCCTGATCCAGTGATTAGCACGTCGCTTGCTCTTAGCAAATTATGGACAGTGGTTGTGACCCCCAATCCTTTTCACGGTGACCTCCCACTCTGGAACTTCCTCCCTGGAGTACCTTATATTCCCCAATCCATTGTAGCCCGATGGACGGGGGCAGGCTTCTTAAGTATCCGGGATATCTTTGACCATGGTAGTTTCCTGGAGTGGTCGGACCTCCCCCCTGAGCTTAAGCGTAAACCATCAGCTTGGTTACAATTCTCCTCACTACGGAAAAATCTAAAGACCAAATTTCCCGAATTTCCTGCAGTTCCGCCAGATGACCCTATAATAGCTGAACTCTGCGACTCCGACTCCTTCAGGGGGAAAATATCTAGACTATATAATCTACTGCAGACCAGGGCCGTCCCCTCTTTTGTTATACTTAGAGCTAAATGGGAGAAAGATCTGGGAGTACAGATTTCGGACGAACATTGGGCCCGTATGTGTGCACGAACCCACGAGGTCTCGTACAACTCCAGGTTCAAACTACTACAATTCAAGGTACTACACAGGTATCATCACACTCCAACTAAACTGCATCGCATGTTCCATGAGACCTCGCCTAATTGTCCCAGATGTGGCGCAGACCAGGCTAATTATATTCATATGCTTTGGGAGTGTCCACACCTGACACAGTATTGGCAGTACATATGCTCCACCATATCAGACATACTAGACTGCACCATAGACCCTTCCCCAATGCGATGCCTCTTTCACGATTTTCCAAAACTGCAGCGCGATTCTAAGAAATTTGCAGGCCTCTGTATGTTGCTCGCAGTCCGCGGTATACTTCTATGCTGGCTTCGCCCCTATGCACCTACGCACGCACAATGGCTCCGGGCAGTTACCTGGGCACACGACACTGAGGAGGCATGGGGGGCTACACAACACCCCCACTCAAGGCCAAGGGATATATGGTGCAGATTCCGTGACTACCTGTCAGCCCATTCCTCAGACTCGGAGGCCTCAACTCCGGCCCACTCCCCTCATTAAACCTAGGTGTGATACACTTTCTCTCCCACTCGAATTATAATGCTCTCTCTATTATAAGCTTGTTAAGTTCTGAGTTGCTATAAATACTGCACTGTACAGTGAAACCGTTGTATCTGTGATTCGCAAATTAATGTTACGTTATGCATTTGCTGACCTGTGAGTCTATGTGTGTTGTCAAGTCTAATAAACAAAGTTTAAAAAAAAAAAATACAAAATCCCTCACAACAGACGTCTCGTGACAATGTTCATAACAAAAACCTACGTGAAGGTGGGATTGGTTAGGGGAATCGTCTATATATTTAATCCATAGGTGTTAGTTTTCTAGTTGGTTATGCTGTATCTGATGGTTCCACCCGAGACCATACCTACATTTATTACAGGTAAAAAACACGATCACCACAATTAACTATTGGATACGGGTACTGCAACAGCTGCAAAAAAGCATTATTTGAGGATTGTGATTGGTTGGCACTCGTCTTACCAACCATGACTTCTTGGCAGGTCATCAGCACATGAGCAGCAACAGTGGTAGATGGAGCAGCATGAAGGTGCCGCTCTTCCCAATTATAAGACACCATCTCTGATTTAATAGGCCACAAGCCAGGACTTTTAGATTTGTACTTGGTTTTGTCTTGAGAATTTGAGGGCAGTGAAGGCCTCAGTCCATCTGTGTTGGTAGTTAATGAATAGCCACTGTTCTCCAATCATAAGTCACGTATGAGGAGACCACATTTTGAATTATTCTGCTCGACTTTTAATAGGATTTTAGCCCATTTTAATGCGGGTGCCTTAACCCTTCCTGTCCACTGGAGACTTGTTCGAGCTACTTTTCTTCCAATGGTAAACCTTCATTTACAAGCTTTCGGTTTTCAAGGGTTATTTGTATCTTTGCTTAATTTAAGTGAAATGTGTCTTCGCTTGGGAATTATTATCTTCGGTTCTCCTCAGTGCTAGTCCAAACCTCTCTTTTCCACAGTGACCCTGGCAGGATTTGTGCAGCTAAGGTCTGGTCTGCTTCGTTCTGTATTTTCAGCTAATTCAGCGAGTCTGACCTTCCTGCAGCATCAAAGTTTCTACAATGCTTCCCATTCACTCGAACGTGGCTGCGCCCTCCATTTTATCCAAAATGTCTGCTCATTACTGTTGCATTTCTACTTTAAGCAAGCTTTGCGTTTATCTCATTTGCCTTGCGTTTCAACGTATACATTGATTATATGTTTTCTAGTGTTTTTTGGTTGCAGGTAACATTCTCCATGACTAAATGCAAATTTGACCTAGTGTCTGTGTATCTTCGTGGTTAGTGCAGATCTACTTCGTGTCTAGTGTGTCTGCTAGAACTTGCAAATTCTTCTCTTCTTGGTTCGCTCCAGGGTAAGGATGGTAGGGTTGTCTTAGTGAATAGCATCTCTCGTACTTTCGGTATGGGGACAGACGCTATAAATTATGCACTCCTTTTGTTCCTATGATATAGAGGTGGGGGAGGGGCTGACGCTATGCGTGAGGTATTCATCTGCCTCTCGACAGAATATTTAATTGTAGGCTGGGGTAGAATTGGCTACTAATAAAGTATGATCTATGGTATGATAGAGATAGATGTTGATCAAATGTGAAGCATTCTTTATTTTTGTTGCTGGGCAAGTTGCTTGGCTGAGATCTTTGGGTCAAAACTTGAGAATGACCGTTGTTGGGGCCTGACCGCATAGGATTTCAGTTGTTTCCAGATTGTTATATAGCTAGCTTTCATCAGCCAGGATTGGACTGCCGACGGGCACAACGCAGGTTTCATAGAGTTTGGGAAGGGATTGCTTCCTACACAGGTTCTGATCTGCTTGCAGTTTGCATGTATGCTGAATACCATGTTAAACTGATCCAGATATCATCTGCAAATGCTTGAAAAACACAGGCATTATTGCATTACAACCTGTCAACACACACATTACCACAAAACATTACCGTAACACAAAGACTGGTATTACAGATGCTCAATCAATTATTGAAATATTGTAATAAAATCTTCAGATGAGGGGTTCACTTTAGTGGTGTGGGGCAGATTGGATCCCAGCAGTTGGTTATTCGACAATTGAGCAATATAAACTCTGTAAAGAAGCACACTACAGATCCAGCAAACCGTAGATCTTTGGCAACAAATAGGTTTACTGAGTCAAAAAGAAACTGCATACTTAATGGTGGAATGTCACCATATTCCATGTTTTAATGTGTTTCCCAAGATAAAAACATCGTAGTTAAATCTACGAGAAGACCCATGGTATCATCTATTGGCTACCTGATCGAGCCTTGGGCTCCCACATTGATCACTTACTAGCCCCATGTGTCCAACAGTTACTGTTACATATTAAGGGTTAACAAGACATGCTAAGTGGTCTACAGAGCCTCACCACCTGAAAGAACTGTTGTATATCTTAGATTGTATGCATCCTCCTTATATATGTGCATCACCCTTCAGCCATGCCCTGGACTCCCCCAAGCCACTCTGTGGCGATGGCCTCTGGCCCCACCCTGTGCCGACTTTGACCAAGGCATGGCCTTTGGTTTACATTTGACTTTTGTTGTCATATTGCACCCTTCCAACTCACCACTGACTATGGATAGGATTGGTGTATGCCCCACTGGTCTGCAAATGCTCCTTATAAGGTGTGCAGTGTGGATCTGCGTGACCACACACAAATAAGCTTGTCAGAATAGCGAACGTTTGGGCATTTTTCCTAAGCCACAAACCAATCCCCCGATGGACCGGAGGAGCAGGAGCCTCTCCAAAAACTGCAGGAGCAGTGCAACGCACGGCAGAGAAGCCAGAGCTTCTCCCCTTCTTCTGAGGTAGGCCCGCTGGCTCACGTCCCATTTTCTGCCTAATCCAGCAATTTCTGCAAAAAGCGCAATTTTAATGCGCACAATCATTGCAGGAGATCATTATCTCATTTGCTCTCATCTGAACGCCCGCCACACTGCGTGCTACAAATAGATTCATTCCGTCTGGATCCCCGCCGGCGACACTCTAAGATGGCCGCCTGATGCTTCGAACTTGCCTGCATCCTGCTGCTGGCACACCCCTGGCTGCTAGCTCGCCCATTGGCTATCTGGCTCTTTTTCACAGCCAACCCGCAAGCCGGTAGGCGTAGCCGGCCACAGCATGAAGGCCTGCACTAAGGCCTCTCTCCTGGCCCAACCTGTCCACACCTTTCCAGCCGTTGGCTGGACACTCTGCACGACTGACACCCCCTCCCAGGGTTATCCTACAAAAAAAGGTACTTTTTGACTCACGCCTAGGCTTGCCATTAGGCTCAGCGTGCCACCCCTCCTATGTCCCCATTACCTTGTACGCTCCTCAAAACCCATATTATCTGAGGCCCAAGTACCTTAACGATAGCCGGTGTGCACTGTTCTCACTGCGCCTTATCGCCTGTTTTCTTCCTGCTACACACCCTCACAGCCACAGAGAAACCATTATCGCACCTACCTATATACAATATACCCACCCTTGATATGATCTGCACCTTCGCCCTACCTCTCCTTTACCTAAGACATGTATAACCCATGAAAATTGTTTTAGACACTGTTTGTAACTGAGTGGACTGTTATCCACCTGTGACCTACCTCCCTTTTTACTGAGCATTTCTTGCCCATATTTTGAAAATCGAATCTAGGCTCTGTCTGAAAGTGATGTGTAAATCGAATCTAGGCACTGCTTGTATACTTACCCACCTGTGACCTGCCTACCTTTAGTGAGCATTTCTTGCCCATATTTTGTGTAAATCGAATCTAGGCACTACTTGTGTACTTCATATATGTTTACCCACCTGTGACCTACCTACCTTTACTGAGCATTTCTTGCCCATATTTTGAAAATCGAATCCAGGCACTGTCTGTAAGTGATTCCCGCCTTGTCCGCAACAACGGCACCACCTGCCATTACCCAGCATTTCTGCACATGTCCACACCACAATACGAGTAAAGTATTGGCATACCTGCTGCACCTCAATGTCACCACAGAGTATCCGGAAACATTAAGCATGCTTAATTCCATGCTTGGACTCTAAAGCCCACACAGACTATCCTTGTGACTTCAACCAAGCAGACTTCCCACAGCCTCCCGAGTCTACCAGCACTGACCTGCTCCTCCACTAGCTGCACGGTCATGCCGATTTCCCATGCCATAAACCAGCTGCACATCAGTGACTCCCCCCATCATGCTGCCCAAGACATCACACACCACTCACAACAAACACTCACACACCCGCTCTCTCATTGCCACACTCCTTCTAGCCATCCTAATAACCTTTGTTTTAGACATCACAATAATGGTCCCTATACTTCCTCGCCCTCCCCCTGCACATCACACTCATTGCCACGCAATTAACTCACACTCCTCCCACCAGACCTTAACATTACACAGTCTCAGCCACCCAGTCCAGCAGTCAGACTCCACAGACTCAGAAACCGCACATCTCCCAGACACCTACCATGTTCACCCACACCCTGCACTTCAAGAAACTCTAGACTAGGCTCCCGCACTGGGCCGACACCTCACGCCAATAGCTGCAAAGGCATTGCCCCTCTCATCATCCTTCCAACCCTCCTCAGCACCACCACGCACTAAGACTCACAGTACTGCACACAACGATAAGTACATATTATCACATCCCAAAATAAAAAAAAGAAATATCGCACAATACCCACCCCTCAAATGTGCACTGCTGAACATACGTTTCCTACCCGCACATGCCTTAGAGATAAATGACCTGCTATCCACCCATAATCTTGACCTACTAAGCATCACCGAAACCTGGCTCAATGATGCCTCCTGCTCAGCTATTTCACTAGCCCTACCCTCAGGCTAAGCTATACTGAGACAAGATAGACCTGACAGAATTGGAGGTGGAGTCACCCTTATCTATAAAGATTCACTCTCCGTTAGGCTATCAGACCCTAGTACGTGGGGTGGAAATGCTGACATCCTTTGAGCCAAGCTTATGCTCTCTCCCAACAATGCAATCAATATCCACATCCTGTATAGGCCTCCTGGACCCCTAGCTGGCTTCCAAGACCACCTCTCCCACCGACTTAGTAACAACATCAAGAAATCCTCTCAAATCCTTCTACTAGGAGATCTAAACCTAGGATACAATGACCCTAAAGATGAATCCGCCACAACCCTAGCTAAAGAACTAGCAGACCTAGGATTCTCTCAAGGAGTATACGCTCCTTCTCACTCTAAGGGCCGTACCCTTGATTGGGTCATGGATCACAACTGTGCATCCAACATTATCTCAAACACCGCCTATCCATGGACAGACCACACCTGCATTGAATTCCTCATCCCTACCACCCCTAGTCCCAAAGTTCTCACCCACGCGCCACCAGCCATAACCAGAAGCTCAAAAAACTTAACACAGACATCCTTTGACCCTACCTTAATAACCCTTGCTTAGCACCTCCTTTCTCTCAGGATCCTAATGTGCTATCAGCATCTTCAACGATACTCTTACCAATGCCATAAACACAATAGCCCCACTTGAAAGTAAGAAAGAAAAAAAATCCTTTCACTGTAACTCCTGGTTCTCGGACAAACTCCAAACGCTCCGTGCACAAAAACGTCAGTTTCAAAAACACTGGCAAGCAGACCCAAGTGACTTAAATAAGGACATTTTCAAACATATAGCTCTACAATATAAAAAAGCTATAATGGCAGCAAAAGCGAGGATATCGAAGGCTAACTCGCAAGCTAAAGAGATATTCGCAATCTTTAATGAATTGGTCACACCACCGGCAAGCTCAGATGAGATAATTAAAAACAAGGCCTGGTGCGCCAGCATCCAGTCCGCAACGCTCAATAAAATAGAGCTCCTCCAAGCAAAAATTCACAACCATTACAAAGCCCTCCCTAACCAAATGACTAACCCTCTAACACAAGCCAAGAGTAGTAAACCCAAACACGCTCAATTCACCTTTAGAGACACTACCGAATCTAAAGTCCTTGAACTGATCAAACACCTCAAACCATCACTCTGCAAAGGAGACATATGCCCATTAAAATTATCAAGGAATGTGCTAACGATCTTGCCCCTATGATTACTGCCTTCATTAATGCTTCATTCAAAACAGGTTCCGTACCCAGCAGTCTCAAAGAAGCCTGGGTACGCCCCCTCTTAAAAAAGCCACACTTGACCCAGCTCAGCCCGACAACTACAGGCCTATAACAACAGTGCTGTTCCTTCTGAAAATCTTGGACAAGGCAGCCCATAACCAGATCCAATCATACATAGAAGCCATCTCCATATTGGGTGAAAGGCAATCTGGTTTCCGTGTAGGGCATGGAACGGAATCCGCCTTACTAGACCTAAAAAATCAAATCTCCCAGATCATGGACAAAGGTAAACCCGCCCTGCTCCTCCTTCTCGATCTATCAGCAGCTTTTGATCTGATAGATCATAAAATACTAACTACCCATCACTCTAAGGCAGCTCAGTTCTCTAAACAAGCAGCTTCTTGGATTACGTCCTTCCTTGAAGGCAGAGCCATGAAGGTCATCTCCTACATAGCAAACGCCAACCCCACAACCATCAATTGCGGTGTTCCCCAAGGATCATGCACAGCCCCCACCCTCTATAACTTCTTCACCAAACCCCTCTTCGACCTACTTGACTCAATGGGTGTAGCATATACCAATTATGCTGATGACACCCAAGTACTCCTACCACTATCTGGCTCCTATCACCAAGACGCCACGGCCTTAGATGATATCTATGCTGCTATCCAAGCCTGGATCGCTGTCAATGGCCTTTGTCTTAACGGGGACAAGACTGAAATTCTTATCCTCGGACAGAAAAACACTATAACAAAGCTAAGTCCCCAATACGCCAACTATAACATAGACCACTCCACCATCACTGTATCCTCATCGGTCAAGACTCTAGGTGTCCACATACACGCAAATTTATCTATGAACAAACAAGTTAGCGCCATAGCCTCTGCATCAGCCTACAGCACCAAATTTATCAATGCCATAAACCCTACCTATCCGCAACCAACTGCCTTGCAATAGCCAGAGAAACAATAGGCGCCAAACTCGATTATTGCAACGCTCTCCTGGCTGGCACCTCCGCCAAGAACATTCACAGATTACAAACCACACAAAACAATGCCATAAGAGCCGCAATGAGCATCCGCAGCAGAGACCATATATCCCAAGCCAGACAGGCTGCACATTGGTTACAGGTCAAAGACTGCATTACTCTCAAAATTCTATCACACACAGATGCATCAACAACACTGCTCCCACATATCTAGCTGAAGCTATATCAAGAGCCGCCTCAACGCGTCCTACCAGAACTCAGTACACCAACCAGCTACACACACCACGCATCAGGAAAGCTAAAGCCGGAGGGCTAGGCTTCTCATACATTGCACCTAAATTATGGAACTCACTCCCTGCCCCCTTAGAGCTGAGGGATCCATCTCTGCTTTCCGTAAAACCCTCAAGACCACTCTCCTGAACTAACACTGCTACCACGTCCACTGGTCATAATATGTATATTGTAATATAAATGTAATATAAATAGAATGTAATCTATGTACATATATTGTATCCTCTCTCTACATTCACTCGACAAATGTAATTTTATTTTATACAAACTGCTCAAGATATGTAACAAATGTTCGACGTGATATTTTCTGTAACTAAGCCTGTTTCTGTAATAAGTGCCACGATGCCTCTGCGCTGTCGTGCGCTATACAAATACGAATAAAACAAACAAACAATCAGATTTCTAGTCTTTCGATTAGTCAGTTTGGTTGTTCCTCATTAGAATGTATGGAACGACCAGGGTCTGCAAATCTGAAATGGCTAATCAGGGACTCAATGAATATAAACATTTGGATAGATTTTCATAAACTAGAAAAATCATGCTTTGGAGAACTCATGCCAGTGCCTGTAGGTGAGAGTGATGTTAGCCCTATAAGAAATTGCATGGAAAAGGGATGTTTTACGCCCTTCCTCCCCATATAACTATGATCGTTCTGGATGCAATTTCAAAAATGAATAGAAGGAATTGTATTTTTGGAAGGTTTTGTACTGATAAAGGGTGTCCAACCAGTGGCATAGACCCTCTTTTCCACAGGGCAAACCTGCACCATTACATCTATTGCAGGGTATGGAGCGGGGGGGGGGGTAAGGGGAGCTGAGTGTAGTGGAGACTGATGCTTCTGAGTTGTACTTTCCTCACTGTTTAGAAAAAACAGCAAAAGATAAATGAACCCTCTCACATGCAACATCATTAGTGCAGCAGGGAAATAAAGCCCTACCCGCTCCATTTTTGTTCTATTTAATAAGCAAACCGCCTCCCCTAGTACCGTGCTCTGGGCCTCATTACGGATTTGGCGGTAGCCATGCCCCTATTGGCGGCATGGCTGCCTCCAAAACCGGACCGGGTTCCCTGAATGGGGAATTACCGGGCCATTCCGAGTTCGGAGGGCCCGGTAATTCCTCCCTCAGGGAACCCGACCTTCTCCATTCCCATTTGAGCCCCCATAGGGCTCAATGGGAATGGGAGCAGGAGCTAACAACGGGCCGATTACGACCGGCCCGTTGTTAGCTCCCTGGTCCCCTCGCGGGACCCGGTAACGACGCCTGCTTTTACCAGGTGTCCTTACCGGGTCCCGCGAGGTGACCTCATAATCAGGCGGAAAGGGAATAACGGGTCCGCATCCATTAGCAGACCCCGTTAACCCATTCCGCCTGACTCGTAATGAGGCCCTCTGTGTCTTTTATGGATGCTGGTGGAGCCCGGAACAGGTTTACGCGCATGCGCACATCTGCATCCTTCTCTTCTTTGCACTGAGGCATGCTGGAGGTCTATTCTACAATGTAAAGGGCCTAAGGAATAAGAGCCCTTTCACGCGTGAGGCCTGCATTGGGAGAATCTGCAGAAAGATCCTACTGCTAAAAACAAACACACATACAATCCAGTAATAACTAAATATTCCAAGCTCTGATCCAAGCAGGAGGCTGCAACAGGGAATCCTTTCAATAGCTTGTTTAACACCTTTATTTGCAGATTTGCGCATAGTCGAGTTGTGCAGAGTAAGGTGAATAGAGAATAGCACGGGGGCAACGCGCTGGTCTTGTAAGCAAGACCAGCAGATTGAATCCTGGATTCGCGCGTAGAAGCCGATCTCAGGGATGGCATTAGGCAAGTGTTATATAAAAAAAAAAAAACAATACAATTAAATAAAGGTACTTGCACCTCTCTAACAGTGAGTACAGGCAGGGTGTTCTGGGATGTGTTTAAATATGAAAGTACTACAACCCGTGGACTATTTTGCAGATGTATTAAGTTGTGCCGTATCTAGTATGAAGTAATAAACCAGACCTTGCTTTTAAGCCTGCACCATATTGCATTCTGGTACATGTAGGCCTGCATTTGTAATGTTTACAGGACTGGAAGATGTCATGCACTACTAACACTTGGAATTACAGAGCATATTTTGATAGCCCTGTTTCACCATATTTCTTAGAAAGAACAGTATGCATGAAGTATTCATGTTGGATCAGAAAGGTGTTTTTAAGTATTGCTAGTTTTTGGAAGCTTAGAGTTTACTTATTCAGCAGGTACCTTTCATGCAAACTACTATTACATTTTAACCGTACATTCAATTACAAATAAATACTATTGTGTTTCAGGAGAAAAGAGGAGCATACAATAGTCTATGAAAGCCTCTGGAGGGGATCAAATTCCCCAGTTTGTGAGGTGGCGCATTTCTGTGGGAAAAGTTCCGCAGGTCAGGTGCTGGCTCACTCTGACCACTTTAGTTCAGGTGGTCGGGGGGGGGGCATGGTGGCGGCATAAGCCCAACAATGAAAACACTTGAGGTCCCCCTGCAGGTAAGGATAGCCCCTCCCATCACAATGCCGGCAGGAAACTGCTAATAGTGGGCCATTAATCACTGTATGGTTTCTTGCTGGCATCATGACGGGAGGGGAGGTGCTGTGGGGAGTGGGCGTGCCTTGCAGGGACGCACCGTGGGCCCCAACACGGTAGAAACGGAGACCCGTTTTGGCCCATGGTGCGTCCCTGCAAGCACAGAAAATGGCCAAAATAATAGTTTAAAGCGGCGCTATTTCTTTCATGCTGCTTCTTTGCCAAACTCTATATCAATTACACTTAAAACCACTTCCATGGCACTGGTGATGAGTTACTTCATTATGCTGATAATAGTTTTGACCAGTGTTGCTCAGTAAATATTCTTTAAGCCACGACCCGGTTTGTTTGTTTGTTTGTTTGTTTGTTTATTTATTTATTTATTTATGCAATTTTGTCGGGTACATGGATACAGATAATTTATTTATTTAAGCAATGTTTGTTGGATACCTGCATCCGACAGACATTGCATGAATAAATAAATAATCCAGGTCCATAACAAGTCAGACTTTACTGTATCAAAGCATACACTTGATTCCCATTCAAAGAATTTTAAAGTGATTGTTTATTGGGTTCAGGTGTCTCCTTGTCATTGCCCTTTTGGCTTCGGTTGCCTCCAAACCCCCTTCAGCATCTTGTGTTCTTTGTTGGTTGTATATATTGCATCCTGTGCCATATTCATGGTCTCTTCGCGTGCTCAGTCCTCATTATCTGCAGCCTAAGTGGTACTGGGGCATACAATTGTCTTGGGCACCAATGAAAATGTGGCCCACAGTTGCAAATGGCAATTCATTCTTTGTGTGACGGACTGTTTGACTTTGGGTAGGAGTTGCTGAACGGTGTACTTTGGGGGTGGCGCGCGGGGTGCAGTGGGAGTGGCGCGCGGGATGAGGTGTGGGGGGCGCATTCCTAGTGTTTCGCCCTGGGCACCAAATGGACTAGAAACTGCCCTGACTCTGCCACTAGAAGTGGTACCATTACGCTTGGGAGTGTGGCAACATCCTGAGGTGGTTTCTTTGCTCTTCCAGGAACCTAATAGGCCCAGGTGCACTTCTTTGGGTCACTGTCTCTGGGCTTTTGTAGTTTGGAGACACAAAAAACACTGTGGTTCATGTGGCAGACCCTTTTATATTCCTCCTTCCTTCTTTATAGGTCATAAACCATTTTCCTGTCACGTGTCCACCCTGTCTGGCTCTGATAGGTGACTTGTCATCACTGCCCCTGATGACTGGAAAACCTCACCGGCTTCTGTGATTTATGACTGTGGGCTAGTGTTCAGCGATCTGGACCCTCCTCAGGAAGTGGGTGTGTTGGGGACCCCAAACATTCATCAGCACAGAGGTATGGTCTGGGGCTCTGGGATGTAGACTGGGGTGATTCCTGTCGGGGCTGGCTAGGACTCCCAGGCTCTTTGGCAATGCAGGTCCCCTCTTCCATCTTCTACTCTGATGGCTCTTGAGGGTGGTTAGGATACTGACAACTGCGCCACCTGTGCGGAGAGAATGTCCTGGTGCGTGGCACCATGCCTCCTTGGTTCTGGGGAAGTGGAGGGCTGAGTCTGTACTCTCGCCCCCACAGCTGGTGGTGCCAGGTGAGAACTCCGTTACCAGACCGAGGTTTTTAGTCCCTCTCAGCAGCCGGCCCACTCACACTTCTTCGCCTGATCATTTGGCTTCAGGGGTTGCCATTTTGATGGGCCCCAGGGCTGAGGGCCATGTACATTTGTTCTCGTAGGTCCTGCCCAGCAGTCAATGTTGATATGTATACTGCCCCTTAGGCATGAGCAAAGCCATTCTCTGGGCTCAGTGACGCCAGGGCTCATCTGCTGGTCATGCCTATGGAACTTTGAGTGTGACCTAGGCCTTTGCCAGTGGGCTCCTTTGGTTTATTTGCTATGCCTGGGGCATGGCCAGGCCATACCTAGCAGCCACTGTTATTATGCTCATTGTGCCAAGGACATGACCTTTGGTCACACCCAGCGGGCACGGTGCCCATGCCCAGTTGGCAGAGTGTTCACTGGGCCTAGATGGAGGCTGTTTGTTCGCTGTGCCTAACGAATTGCCAAAGGCCTTGCACTAGGCACATTGCCCTTTGCACACGGTTCGAAGGAATTGCTCTCTAGGCCCTGTTGGTATGCTCACTGATTTCAAAGGTCATGTCCAGGGCACAGTGTTCATGCCCGCTGGGCTCTGTTTGTATTTGCCATATGCACTGAATGCATTCAGTGAATGCTTTGTCCTGGTAATAGCATGTTCCGTCGATGCTACTGTTGCCATGCGCTGGTCTTTGAAATAGTGCGCCGTGGTTGGTGCTGACATTACTATGTTATAGATGTCTACGACACCTGCATCAAGCACATATGAACAGCACAGCCTGCACCACGGGTAGTCACTGTGCACCACTTACTGTATATAGAAGTCCCTATGAGCCTAACAACCCCCTTTGAGTACGTGTGCACTTTTTTCTAATAGACACGTAAAAACACACTCGAACCTCTCCATCCCCCCTCTGCTCTCGTTTTTTCTCCCTTCTCCCACCTAACTTCCCTCCTCAGTGTCTCTCTGGGGTTAGTGCCCCTGCCACTCTTCCAGCTTGTATTCTCCCTAGGTCATCGCCCAGGCCACTCAACCTACTCATCTTCGGGTATTGGGGACTGGCGCACTCCTTTCAGTTCTGAACAAAAATTAAACCGCGCTCAGTTTGCCGCACCCCCAGCCATCAATATGGCACTTGCAACATGAATTCCTCATGATAGAAGGGACTTTCCTTGACCACCCCGACACAAGGTAGGAAGTGGGTACCATTTCTACAGGACTTGGGACATGGCTATGCTAAATGGTAGGGTCACGGGAGATATCCTGCGGAAATCTACACGGAGAAGGGGTGATCTAACGTCTACCACCGACTATCTATTCCCCAGTGCTGGACTACTCTTTTATAGCCTCTATGGAGAGTAGATTTAATGGCTACTGTGACCATGCCATGATAGTCTTCAATTTTCATGGAAAAGGGGGAGGCACACGTACATAAAATTGGCGACTTGGAGGTCGATAAGAAGGGCAAATGGATTGGCTGGACCGAGAGAAATATGGTAGCGATGAGTAAATACATTGAGATCAAGCCCATTCACCAGCTGCACGACATCATGGGGAACGACCCGAATAGCACAGCAACCCAAATTAGTAACCTTACAGCAAAGTTCCTTCCCATTGGGGACAAGTATGTGACCAAGGCAATTAGGGAGAGTAGGGGCGTCTTTAACGTAGTGATTTTCGATGTCAAAAGAACCTTGATATGCAAATAACATGCTTAACAAATAATAATTGGATTAAAAGGCATAGATTTTCAGTCACAAACGCAGAATGGCAGCAAAAGATGCAAGCATTAAGCACTTCAAATGCAAAGCAATTCTGGAGAGTGTTTAATGATGTTAAGGGTGATAATGTAGGTATGCTGGTTAACCCTTTAAGCAAAGACAGTTTGGTAACCTTCATAAGGTTGCATTATTGTGTTAAAGCAAGGCCGATGGGGGCTGGCAGAAGCATAGTTAATTGTGGGAATAGCATGCATATCTCTGAGGAAGACGTACTGCAGTGTATCCGCAAGTTTAAGAACTCAAGAGCCGCTGCCCCGGATGGGATGTCATATATGGTCATGAACAGGAACCCTGAGTTCCGGGCTATGGTATTGTTCTCCCTGTCCGAAGATATAATTAGAAGCGGCATCATTGCTGAATCCTGGCAAAAAAGCAATTGTGGTGGCAGTTTTTAAAAAGAGACAAAGGAATGGTCCAGCTAACTATAGATTATTGGCATTATTGGATATACCCAGTAAGATCTTCAGGGCTGGAGGTAGGTCAGGCACCCCACCGGCAAAAACAGGTTGGAATTACCAGCACTGGTACTGCCACATCTCCCCCTATGGAGTCCTATGGAATGGAATGGGGAATTCCCACCCTTCCCGCCACTTGCAATCTGCTGGTGATTCAGGCAGACCAAGTGGCGGGAACGGTAGGACCATTCGCGCCTAGAAACACTTGTGTACAGGTGCGTTATAAATTACTTATATCATAACATATTTGGTGGAATCCCGCTGGATTTACCGGCGTGATACCACCAAACTTATGAGGCCAAAAATTTTGTAACAATGCTAACGTAGTTATGTAGACCATGATGCCTTGTTAAAAAATCTGGAGGTTGAAACTCTGGAGACGGATTCTGGGAATATCGACTGCAGCAATACAGCTGGAGCTAGGCCTGACATCAACTCACAAAAATGTGTTTGTATAAAAAGCACTGTTATACCTAGAGGCAATGATAACGTCCATTTGCCCTTTGCTGCAACTCTTGGGGAAAAGTATGAAAGAAAATGGGAATCAAGCATTAGAGATACCAACGGCAATGTGAAAGCTATTTTGCAGAGATTGGTTGGCAGCCACTTTGGGAGCTAAGCTTGTGCCTGTTGAGGCAAGAATTTAAGACCAAGGCTATAGAGTGGGACTGGATGAAAACATTGAAACATGTATGTAATCTAAAAAGTTATGATAAATTTGCAAGGCTTCGTAGAAAGATCTTGGTGCCGGCTAGATATATGATGAATGGAGAAGTGGTTGGGGTTTAGTCGTGCCAAGTTTCTTTGGTCTTGCGCCCAAATTCCGGGTTAAATGCTGGGGTGTCGCAAACATGTGGGGAAACGAAGAGGCAATGACCCCTACCTCTTGTTTGAAACAGCAAAGTGGTTGTTTCCCCACACCCAGAAAAATGCGCCACACAGGTTCAGGGTGCTTCAACAATTTTATCTTTGGACTTTAAATAATGCTAAACAAAAATTTGAAAAAAACACTTCTCGGTACCGTACTAATTACGGTTTCTAAATGTATGTGTTTGCCGAGAAGGCACCACCACATTAGTGGTTTTTTCCAATTTTTGTTTAGCATTATTTAAAGTCCAAAGGTAAAATTGTTGAAGCACCCGGAACCTTTGTGGCGCATTTTTCTGGGTGTGGGGAAACCTCCACTTTGCTAGATAGATACATGATGATACATCTCTCGCCCTCACATGGTAGCATAGTAATGCGTCTGCGTATAGACAAGCTACAGACTCTCTCAGTGCCATGTAGCTGCCAAGCAATACCAAGAGTCAAACGTGCATGCAGGTTCTGCAGCAATGCGTTTGAAACGAGTAGATATATTATGACTCAGTGCCCGGTATTAGCTCATGTGTATGAAATCCATCTGCTACGATTTGTACACAAATGAGAATGTATTGAAGAGGATCTTTTTTGGGCGCAGCGCCTAGACTGTCCGAGCTTGTCTCTGATGTTAGCGCTGTCGAGATTATGGATAAGTATAGAGAACATGTTAAGGGGGAAATGAATGAGTTGTAGGTGGAACAGGGATATATTAACCAATTGGTCCAAGAAAAGGGGTGATTAACATATTCATATTGCATAACGAATGATGTTAGTATTGATGACTATGAATAGTTGATAGTATTTTATGCAGATGAAACAGGTTTTTGTTATTATAATATGTACTGCATATTGATGGAATGGTTTTTTAAGTGATTAGTGTGAGAAAGTTATGTTCAACTATAACACACTTAAATTACATTTTTTAAAGTAATCTAGCGGAAGAGAGCGAAGTGGAAAAGTCCAACATCTGAACTTTACAATTTGGAACAAGTAGCTACAAAGAACTACCTGGGAAATCTTCGGTAAACCGATCTTGCAAAGAAAGCAGCCCACATGAGAAGGGAGTCTCTCCTGTGCCTCAGTTATTTTGATAGTGGTAGGGACGGCATAGATACGTTTTGGACAGATCTTTCTTTCGGACAATTGACAACTGACAAGCACCCATGTCAGTTTGGTTAGGTAGGAAACCCCCTTATTTTAGGAAAAGTTAGGAGTTTTCAATATTCTTTTAATAAAGAACAAGTTTAAATGGAAGATCAGAGTGGTTGTCCTTCTTCTAACCCGCCGCAATGCCTTCTGTCTTTTCCGCAGTAGCAAAGGACCTTGGAATGCACTGCACTCACAAGAGAGGTCAAAAACTATATTCTCCTTCTTCTCTTGATGGTGCAAAGATCAATCAAAGAAATGGGGGTTGAGCCTTTCCATATAAAGCCACAATGGCACAGGGAATTGGTCCAAAGCAAGCCTGCTGCAAGGGGTCCATTCCAAGTTGTCTTAACAAGTGCCATTTGCTTTATGACAAGACACCCAGAGTAGCTTGCATGTAGGAAATGGAGGGGACAGCAAAAAGAAGAGAGTCCTAACAGAAACCAAGATGGTGGGACCCCGTCTCTCTGTCCACCTTGCACCCCTGGCTACTCTTACTCCCCGATCCCATGCATGTTGACTTTGTTGGGACTCCAGTGGTCGGCACCCCTGTGTGAGAGTGACTTTCTTATCAGTGCTGCCTTTGAAGGCCTGGTTTCCAGTAGACCTATGCCTGGGGAGAATGTGTTACCATTCCTACAGAAGATTCTAAGAGGCAGCATCCTGGTAATTGTCCCACATATCAGCTTTGGAGACAGTTAGGACGGCACTAATATACATCCACCCTTTCATAGCTGAGCCCTGTGCACAGAGCTAACACTAGTGTGATATCAGATTGCTGTTTTATAATTGTGTTATTCTAGCAGCTATCATTTCAACCCATGAATGGCTTAAGTTTACAGATTCAAGTGCCACCAGACTGACTAGATTAGACAATTATTATAATTTAAATTAGAGGTGCAGATAGTTAAAAAGCCAGCTCAGTCTTCCGGAACATTGTGCCCCAGCAGCTGTCAGGAAAGCACATGTGACCTTTGATCCTCCTCGCTGCTACTGCAGAGCTGCGGTAGTCAATTTCAGGAGAATTATTATAACAAAGGCATGTGTGTACAAACGTTTTGGCATGGACCATTTATAAAAGGCGCTTGATTAGCAGACCTCCATTTCAGAAACAGAATTAACTGTACCATTTTATCCTCCACCATCACCAGATGGCATTCTCACTATAATATCTTAACATTTTAAAATGTCTACAACGAGTAAATAGTGAATTTTAGGCGACTACTTATTTAATGGCAAATTGGGCCCCATAAAT
Source organism: Ambystoma mexicanum (assembly GCF_040938575.1). Lineage (NCBI taxonomy): Eukaryota > Metazoa > Chordata > Amphibia > Caudata > Ambystomatidae > Ambystoma > Ambystoma mexicanum. Next base: position 943,055,512 of record NC_090935.1, read on the forward strand.
GATCATTCTGCATCACTTTTAGGACCCTATAGATTTTTAAATGTCCTTCATGATATCATTGTGTTGCTCATTCACATTATCACGTTTCTTGTAGCTCACGGGCATTGCATCCAGGTCCCTATAAACACCCTGCTTGCATGCGCTGATCTGGCTACAAAGGGGTGGCTGGGCAGTGGTAGCACCGGTGATTCATGCAGGCCCTCGTCCTCACTTGTGCAGGTTCTGTGGGATGCGGCACACCGCGCCACAGGATTCTGTCTATGATCATTCAGCTGATTTACGCTGTCCTTCCCTGGCTGCCAGGACCACAAAGGTTACCCGTCCACAACTATTTCATTTTAGCGACAGTGCTGTGACATTGAAACAAAATTAGTGTTGTAAATGATTGAGGCGAATGAAGGCCATGTCCTGATATGCCGATCTATGCTTTGCTTATCAATTTGCTCTGTACATCAGCCAATGTGGCAGTGAAATATCATTGTGCTCAGTTCATTTTGTTATATGTAGTGTCTTCTTGTCTCCATTGGGGTGCTTCATGGCACTTGTGTGGTTTGAAATGGCTTGACGGCATTGTAAGGCGCTCTATAGCCAACCAAAATAACACAACACTTGTGTTACAGATACAGTTTTCTGTTGTACTTGATTGAGTCCATGTGCTTCTCACTTTTAATGAATAGAATTATCTGGCCTTGTGAACAGTAGAGCTGGTTCCATGCAACTACTTCATTGTTGTGTACTGCATACGGGGAATGATTATTAGTCTCTTAGAATTGTGTTTATCGGCTCAAATTAGCCACAAGACATGAGTGCGAGGCCCCATCGTGGAGATGGCGTGGAGACATTGGTAAATGCTATGATGCATTGCGCCCTTTCAGAATGCCCAGAGGGCACCCCTATTCTGAGGTGGTCCTCATAGGATGTGGTGGTGACGAAGCTGTGTAACTTGGACATTCAGCAGACGCTAAACTACCGGGCTCTTTGGGGTTTTTTGCAGCATTTTCGGTGATTACCAAGGGGTGTTTGCAGCATTTTCAGTATTGACTGACAAATTCTGTGACAATGCTGCTGACTCCTTGGACACAAAGGAAAAATCAGAATATCTCACGTTTGGCATGCTAGAGGCGGAGGAAAAAGGTGGAAGGTTGATGACACAAATGTAGTCATCGAGCACTGCTACGCTTGTGAAATGGAGAGCCACTTTCATGAGCCCTACGCGCCTGTCCTGCCCACTACCAAGTAAGACAGTTCTGTGACATGCACTTAAAACAGATTTCCATATTTGATGGTTTTCATGACGGTTTCCGGGCTGTAAAGAAAACTGCCAAAACCGAAAATGTATGTTTCAATGAAATACCACTTTTGTTATTGCTCATTAGTACCCGGCACGCGCGGCGCAACGGGAATACAGCGTGGTGATTGGCTCATTTGTGAGCCATACCACACGGTATTCCCTTGTACGCCGTCCGTGCCGGGTACTCTGTTCCCGGCGAGGGACGTGGCAGCCCCTCAGCCAATGAGGAGGCTCGAACGGGGCAATCCCCGCTCCGAGCCTTCCCATGGCTGGAGGCTTCCTTCGTCCCCCACCGGGGACTCGGGTAAGACTTTTTTTGTCCCCTTTCCTCCCTCCTCCCACCCCACTTAACTTCTATCCTGCGGTCTACGGCGGGGCCATCCCCGCTCCAAGCCTCCACACGGCTGGAGGCTTCCATCGTCCCCCGCCGGAGACCGCGGTACTTTTTATTTTTTCTTCCTTCCCCTTCCCCTCCCAACCCCACTTACCTTCTTTTTTCTTCTGGTCTTGGAGCAAACGCACTAGAAACACTTCTGTTCCCAGCGCGTCCGCTACCGATGGCCACCATGGAAAGGGAAAAGGGACTACGTTTTCCCTTTCCCGGTAGCCTTTTTTGTTCACTTTTTTTTTTTTTTTTTCTGTTTAGAAACGCGCAAAACTGAAAAAATATGCCATTAGTACCCTGGTCTAACGGGCCGGGGTATTGCCACAGTATAGATGTGAAATACCCAAACTACCACACTTACTCTAGAGGGCAGACCGTGTTTTGTGGTGCTGTGAGAAGAGACACGGCTGGGCCGTTATGTGCCCTCGCCATGTGCGTACAAGCACGCAGTCGCGCAGTAACATTTCGGAACGTCACCGTGCTGAATAAAAGTGCAAGCTCGCAGAACGAGCATGCGCCCGCACAGACCAAGTCACCAGTCAGCCCGTGGTCTTTGTGCTTGCGGCATGCACCTTCTTTGAGCGACGGCCCCTTGTCAGGAGTCACTTGCCTACTCCTGGCTACTGGACCCTCAGAGAGCAGGGGGGGCCCAAACAGACTATCCAGAGGGGCTGCCTACCCCCTATGCTGGTGTTGCAGGCGTTGGGCTTGTATAGTGCCTATCATAGCTACAGGCTGGACAGGTACACACCAGGAACCACCGTGATGTAGGATCTCACATATGTCACACCTACATCAGAATCATGATCTGCTTACACGTTATAACAGACCTAAATTACGGGTTCTACATGGCCGGGGATGTTTGGAAGGGGCTCAGCAGACACGCTGCATCTGCGCTCTGTGCAATGGGAGATTTGATAGCTGCAGTTGCAGCAATCGGAGTGCAGAGAGAGGAATAGGGAATGCAAGCCGCTGAGCCCGTTTATGGGGAATAACGATTGCTGTACATGTGTTTATGCCGACTGCGTGCCTAGACACACTTGTGTACAGGTGCGTTATAAATGCCATATCATGTCCTATTGCAGCTAGTATAAATGTGGCACGCTTGTGGAGTGACAGCTAAGGACCCTCTTCCCAAAATTAACATGCTCTGCATGTGTGCTACTATTAATGTACCCTGGACCAACCTAAATCTGGCTCTAAAGTTTGTTGCAGATAATTAGAGAAAAAGACAGACTACCTATTAAACCAGAAAACATGGACCCCCACAAGAACGCATGTGAGATCAGTAAAGCGTGTGGGGGCCGTCTAGTATCACAGGACACTGGTGTTTAGTTCTTCTATCAGTGAGGTGATCCTTTGTTTACTTTCTTTGATGGCTGCTTTTTGTATTTTCCAAAGGGCTGTTGCAAGCCCTGTGCAGTTAGTCTGTTTAAGATGAAAGGCTGTATAACCAGGGATGTCGATTCACCAACATGCCTGGGGCAGCAGAAGGGACATCACAGACCTGATGATATCACAGGAAGTGATGTCTTTTGACCCAGATGGAATTAGTTCCTCTTTAACCCTGGTGGCATCACCTGAAGTGGCTTGCAGGCGTTTAAAAAAATAAAAGTACATATACGTACAAATGTTCACATACCAAATACGTACTGAAGCAGACAAGAATATTTCAGATGCCAACCGCTTTTAACAAGGATGCTGCCTTCATATGTCATTGAAGGTGTCATGATATGACATGGTTAGACCCAATAGCAGGCTCGGACTGGCTTACAGCGGAGTAGGGTAATGCCTGAACCAAAAACCCAAAATGCTAGTGTGGGCCAGATTTTCTGGTCAAAGTGGGTTACTTTTGTTTTTGTCCCTTGTGGGCCAGTTTAGTAAATTACTTCACCATGCGGCTAGTAGATTTCACCATTGCTACTGAATAAATATGGTTTAAAATGCACAATTTGCATCACATTTTATGTACCCCCTTGGGTACTACGCAAACAGTCTGTCACAAAAGGAATGAATTGCCATTTGCAACTTTGGGCCACTTTTTCATTGGTGCCCGAGATCATTTTATGCCCCAGTACGACCCTGCCCAATAGTACAACATAGGTTGAGGCAACATTGGATCCACCATCGGGTTCGCTATTTGAAGATATGAATATATCTTTAAGCAATAATTATGACAAAGTATTGAGCAGTTTTTGGGAGTGCTGTGATCCGATTCTTGCCGAAATGGACTCAGACAAACTTTCATTGATGGAAGCCAGGTGAAGATGTAGAACAAAATGAACATTTTAAAATGGGGGAAGATATACAGCGACTGTCATTGTATAAACTACAAAGGGATCTAACCACACACCTGAGGACATAGGAGATGCCGTCATCCATGATGAGTTTCCCAGGGCCGAAATATTGTTACATTATGTGCTCTTTTGTGTCACCTTATTAGGCTCCCTAGAAAGGTAGGGTCCCATAAGAGGGATCCCTTGTCAAGAGGGAAATTGTCTTGCTCTGTAAAAAGCCGGGGGAGGCAGAAACGCTAAAACATTGACTGACTGGCTGATTTGCAACACTAGGGCCCAGAAAAATGTGGTTAGGTAAGTTCTTAAGGCGATTAGAGGATTTAAACAGTGAAGTCATGTGGGCTAGGCTACTCTTAGCTCAATGACCATTGCTTTAGTGAACATTTTAATAGTGATACACAAGAAGTTGGGATGTTTTTACTCGATTAGTACCCCATAATGAAGTAGGGAGTAATTTGTTGGATAGGTGGAAAATGTCAACACGGGGGTAAGAAAAGGAGGCCCTAGTGGGTATATAGTATATGGTATTGTATTGTGTTGTGTTGAATGAACTAATGTATGTAATGCTTGTTTTAGAATGTGTTATTTGATGTAATGTATTGCCATTTGTGATGAACTAAGAGTTTTGAAATAAATGATTAAAAATGTGTAAAGTTTTTAATAAACTATAAATACAAAAAACAGTCTGAGGCACTGCCATAAATATGACACTTCAGCATTGTATGGCCAGTTACTTCCACATTATGCCAATTATAACTGCATGACAGGTATTGTCAGTATGTGAAAAATAGATCCCCCCACATTTGCAGTTGCTGCGATAATACAGTATCCAAAAGTCCAGTAGATGCAAGTCACTTTCAGTGCACAGGAGCATTAATGCTTTCATTAATGATAATGATTTGTTATTTACAAACCGCTTTCGCCAAAGCACTGTACGTAGCACATATTTACATAGGATTATCATCCCAACCGAAGTTGGTACTCATTTATCAACCTCGGAAGAATGAAAGGCTGAGTTGGCCCTGCCAGGATTTGAACCTGCGACCTGATGATCACACACAGATTGCAGCAGCGAATGCTCAACCAACTGAGCTATCGTATGGAATTGCTATTAAAAATCCAATGCCACCATAAGAAAACATGTAAAAACTGGCCGCACCATGTAGTCCAGACACGTAATAACACTTGTCATGTTTGCGGAGGACTTCATTATGCACGGTAAAAAAATGCACAGTAAGACATACTTAGACTGACAGCACCAAAAATCCAATCTAACCACGTTGCCCAGAAAAATATACAATGCCACAGTAAGGACTGGCTGCACCTAAATTCCAGTCTAGTCAGGTAATTACAATTATCATGATTGCTTTATCAGAGAGGCCCAGTATAAAATATCAAGCCACAGTAAGAAATGGTTTGTCTAGCTGCAGCAAAATGCTAGTCTAGACACGTAAACACACCTATGATGCTTACTTCATTATAGATGCCCAAAAAAATATGACACAGGAAGAAGTGCCTAGACTGACTGCATCCAAATGTCAGTCTAGACAGGTAATACCAGTTATCATACTTACTTTATTATAGATGCCCTGTAAAGATGTCATTCCACAGTCAGAAAATGACTAGACTGGCTGCACCCAAATGCGGGTCAAGCCAGGTAATAACACTTATCATGCCTGCTTTATCATGGATGCCCACAGTGGTGCAACAGCCATTGGGCTGAACAGGATTTAGCCCCCCAAAATGTTGGGCTATGTTGACTTGACCAGGCTGACCTACAGAGCCGTAGCAGGACAGAAGAGGTCAAATGAAATAAGCAGGGTCTGTGGCTTCACAGTTAACAGATGCCCAACAATTACTAATGTAATTTGTTTAATTGATAGTACCTTCATTCATATACATACGTTTGTACGCAATTGAAATTGTGATGGGGTTAGTACTTGCATGTTGTGGGAGGTGGACAGGAGACAGCTCATTCTCACAGAAGTTATTAAGTAGGTGCTTTCAAATGTAAAGGAGAGAGTTAACTGCTTATAATATTGAGGCTTTCTGAGAACAGTAACATTAGAATGTGTGAAGCAGTTAGGTGCCCCCTCTCAAGTATGCTTGCTCCACCACAGTCTCTGGAGATAGTACCTCCCCCAACATTTTAAGGGTTAGCCCCCCATGACATTTTAGCCTAGGTGCACACTTGGATTGTGATAGTGCACCCCATCCTGCCCCACACTCCCGACACATTCCCTCTCCCTGCCACTCTCCTCCTCCAACCCCCACACAGCAGCTCCATGGCCCAGCATTACCTCCACATCCATCGTCCGAGTCACAGTACTTGCGTAAGAGGCAAGGTACATCATAGGCAAGTACGGGGACGAGGAAGGGTGGGACTAGGAGTAATGAAGATTACCAGTAAGTATTCGAGGCATTGAACACAGGCAAACACATTCACATACTATTCATTTGCTCATTTACACGAGCACCCATCCACCATTCACTCACACACCCATAAATTATGCACTCACACATTACATAATATACATATACATGCATGCACACACATTTACAAAAAAAAACATTTTCTTACCTTTTCCCCGAATTCGTTGTTGCTGCGAGGAACTCCTCTGCAGCAGGCCTCTGGCTTCCATGCTCCATGAACGCAAGGAACTAGCTTTGGTTCCGGTCATGCGCAGAGCAGGGGAGCGAGAGCGTTCCATGTCCTGTTTTTTTCTTTTAAATCATTCTGACTTCAAAAAGAAATTATTTCTGTTACGAAAAACCATAACAGAAATAATTACTTTCTGAAGTCTGAGTGACTTTAAAAAGAAATGAATTTCAAGAGGAAGCTCTCTTTGGTTTCTCTTTGCCTCTGTAACCCTTAACCAGAGGTCACAGACGCACAGCCAGGGGTCACAAAGGAGTTGCCAGGGGTAGCAGTTGTGACCTCCAATTGACGTCCCTGCCTCTGACCAACTTTCTTCAATTGTTACGCTCCACAATATCCAAAATCTGTCGCCCTTTTTGAAGGTCATTGAAATCAGAACTGATGGATTATATCATGCATTAACGAGTTTACATTCACAAGTCATTCACAAGTCACAATCAAAAGTCACAAGCTGACTGAACTTTGTCTAGATTGGAGGGCGTGGTATTGACCTTGCACAAAGGTTTGCATTAAAGTAATTTGCTTTCCCTCATTGCAGATGAACATGTTTGCCAATTTCATATGTCAGTATGTTTTGTTCCTCATTGCAGATGAACATGTTTGCCAATTTCATATGTGAGTATGTTTTGTTCCATGTCTGTGTCGAACCATTGGTAGATTCAATTATACACCTATGGTGTGATATATTGTTTTTATTTTTTATTACCGTGTCACATAGCTGTATGTTTCAACAGCTTTAGGCACAGACATCAATTAAAAGAAACAACGGTTAGCCAACCGCAAACACAATTAGACGCAATACATTGGTTATAATTCCAACAACATTCCCACCACCTGTCCCAGAAGCGTTGGAGTACTAATACCCATTACATTGGGTTAGCGCAACCCCAAACCATTTGCAAGCAGTAACAGAGCACCTTCCCGACAGATTATTGCTGGCTATCCAAAATGCAAACTATCTTCTCCATAGGAGGGTGAAGAAAATAATACAAGTCTCATGGTACCCCTCCCCCCCCCATTGAATAAAGCCCAAATATCCTCAGCAATAGGGACAAAATGTATGCCTGCGGCCACCCATGCTGCTCTCCTGATCCAACCGGAAAAATTCACTATGGATCAACAAATGCTGAACCAACTCTAGGGCACCACAGCCACAGAGGCGGCTCATCCTGGCAGGTCTGGGGATGTTTAACCAGGCCCCCGTGATTTCAAAACTCTTAACAGAATTAGTTTTGAGTTTAAGGTAGTCCCAGACCAGTGTGTTGGCCACAAATTGGTTGATATAATTAGGGGGCCCAGGACGGGCAGAAATGTATTCAAAGAATAGGCCACTATTTGACAAAGAAGCCAGTTGCGCCAAATATTGCTCACAAAAGTGGCGTAAACAGCCACCCTCATGACTGATTTGAACTCTGGAAATGTGCTGCTTAAGGTAACACCCGGGACCAGAGCCAACCATTTATTCCCAACCGTGACCAAACTATGTATGGCACTACCCTTCATGCGATGGATATTGGAGCAGCCGGCTCGATAGATCGCACAATTTAGCGTACTAGCCTCTGCATTGGCGAGTTGCCAAAGAAAATTCAGGGAGGACAGCTCCAGCCTTGCCATGCAGGAGTAAATCCCAAACTCCAAGAAAATAGTCTGGATGGGAGTCCAACTAGAAACCTCTTAAGTAAAAAAAAGATTCCAGCATGGACATACCTGCTATGTTACCAGGCTGCCAGAGAACAGCACTGTACATTAGCATAGGGCTAATCTTTGCCAAGGATAATTTGACCAAGATCCCCAGGGAATAGCCTCCACCCAACGGGCCATTTTTCCCAGGGCCCCCAGGCTTAAGCACACCTTAGTCTGGTGTTATCTAGGTGTCGACTACCACGTAGGTCTTCATCAAAGAGGACACCCAGATATTTGTACTCTTGAACAATCTCAAATGTTTCCTCCTGCAAGTACCAAGGTATGGTGATCTTCTTTTGGCCAAGAGGATGGCATACCATAATTTTTGTCTTGGAAATGTTGCTCGCCAAGTCCAAGGCATCAGAGTAACACTTCAAGGCCTCCAAGGTAGCCTGCAGGCCAAAAGGCATTAGATTCAACAAAATAATATCGTCTGCAAACCCCATCCATTGGAGGGGGGAAGTCGCCCAGCTTGGGGGGTATCGAGACGGGATTCACCAGAGTTGCTCCCATATCAGCGAGATATAGATTGAACAAAAGAGGAGCCAATCTTCATCCCTGTTTAAGTCCACATAGCGTAGGGATCCAGGGAGCGGTATTGCACAGTCGGTCCAACTGAAATTTGACCTGAGTATCACTATGGAGGTGGATAATCCTAGTCAATAACCATGTGGGGATGTTCCAAGCAGAGAGTTTGCGCCACAGTTTGTTGCAATTGACCGAGTCAAACGCTGCGCTATAATCAATAAACGGCACGTAGATTGTACACTTTCTGGTAAACCAGGCCTGTTGGATAATGGTTTGCAGGGCAAGGAAATTAGTCGTAGTGCAATGTCCTTTTTGGAATACGGTTTGGTTGGGCTTGATAAGATTAGCTGTCTGCGCCCAAGCCCAAAGTTCATCAAGAAGCATACGGGCGAAGATTTTGGAGGATGCATCAAGCATTGCAAGGAGGCAGTAGTAACCCAGATTATCACTGGCCCCCTTAATCCAAACGGGCACAATGATGCTATCAGACCAAGAAAGTGGAATAACCTGGACTTCACCAATCCATCGAAAGAGACAGTCTAAAGCAACCGCCCAGTAATCAGCATCTGTCTTAATGGTCGTACTACAGATGCCATCAGGCCCATGGGCCCTAGAAGACTTGCTGTCCAGAATGATTTTATGAATATCATTGTGGGTGAGGCAATATTGCCATCTACCCAAAGGGGCACAGTAGGCGGTGGCACTTGCCACTCCTCCTACCAAGGTGTTCTTAATGTGCTCAAACCATGCATTGGCAGGAACCGCAGGGAGGCTACACGCGGATTGATTCCCATCGATGGCACTCCAAAATTCGTGCAGGTTATTGGAAGAGGCCAAATGCACCAAATTCTACCAACTGACATATTCGGAAGTGTACCGGTGGAATTTGATCCATGAGCGATAAGTGCTCTTTCTTTTTTTCAAGGATAGTGACCACGCCGATATTGCGCCCTTGATAAGGCGAAGTTCGAGACGCAAGGCCTTTCTCTTGCCCGCCACAACACCACAATATGAATGGTGATGCAATGGAGGTACGATAGCTAGTTTCTTCGCAATTGCCTGGGTTTTAGGGAAGACTGATAGTACAGACGCCTTCACCATTTTGCCAAAGTCTTCCAATACCATATACGGATAGTCCTCTGCCAGTACTCAAGCACCCCTTCCCTAGCGCTCGACAAAATGAAGTAATGCAGGGTGCAGATATTCAGAGGCTGCATCCAACTGATACTCAGTCCAGGAGATACGAGTTAGGGTGGGGTTAATCATGAGAGCTCCAGCATTCACTGGGGCAACTTGGTGCACATTCAGGGTAGTAGTCGGCATGAGAGGCAAACAGTCACTCTCTAAGCAAGGATAAATGCCCATGTCCAGGACCAGGCAACGGTTGGATAAAAAGGACCCATAATTGAATTATAAATATCGCTACGGTGCATCCACTAATTTAGCGCCTCATGGTATACAATCCCACCCCACCATTCTGTGACAAAAAACAGGATGTATTAGGAATCAAAATGTTGTTTTATCAGACAAAATCACTTGAAGGGTGGTCTCCTAACTTTATGCAAGGGAAGTCACCACAATGAAATATCAGTGCATTTGTAACTGATTTAAAGAAACTAGAATGTATCTGCCTTTGTGAATCTTACTAATAAACCGTGCACAAATGATGTCACATAATAGATCAATTAATTATATTTCTGAGTCTGCTTCTAATAGGAAAATGTAATTTGTAAACAGCCCAAACCATAATTACATCATCACTGCTCAACATCTGTATTCAACTACTTCACATAACATTTACAAATAACTAGTTTTCTTTGAGGAATGGGAAATTAAACTACTTTATGTTCTCCATTATCAAAAACATGTGTTGTTATCAGAGCACTCACTCTGAGCCCTGTGAGCGAATGGCGCTATATAAAAATAAATATAGATATATAGATAGCATAGAAAAACATAATTATTGTGAAATAGTTAAAAATTAATTCCCCCAATTTATAGATGTGGTTCTGTTGGTTTCTAGCATATGCATGAAAGCTGTGCTTTGCATCAGACCCTGTAGGCCTGTTTTTAGGGACACTGTGCAATTAGTTTGGAACGCACAGTGTAGAGGCTTAATCACTCATCATTGGAATATAGCTTTATGGTTTCGTCCAAAAAGACTGAATTTAATTGACCGACACAACCAAATTGTCTAAAAAGGTACCTCCAAAGGTTAGACTTAATTCTTTTTAAAAAAAAAAACATTTTAAAAGGGCTGTGGGGGTGTCCCCCGCAGCCACCCCCTCCCAAAAAGGGTGTCCCCACAGCTAAAAAAAGAATAAAAAAGGAAAGGACCATGCAGCGCCGGTTCCCGATCACGGAAGTCAAAGGGAACAGGCTTCGCAGGGACCAGCGAGTCGGGGCAAGGTAAGTTAGGGGTGTGGGGGTGTGGGGAGGGGTGTGGGTGTGGGCAGGGGTTAGGCTAAGTCAGAAATGTTCAGGGGAAATGTTCGAAAAAATAATCTTCAGTCTTTTCACCCTCAAACATTTTTAACTCGATCTTTCAACCCCAATCCAGTTTTATGACTATCTAATAAAAGAATAAATACATTTCCCACTTTACTTCACATATTGGGTGTGATGCTGGAAATGCATCAGAGGGACAGGGCCTCCGTATCCTTGTCCTTTACTGCTTTTTATCGTGTTCTGTCGTGTTTTCCTCGCGTGGGACTCCTGGCGGTGCAGCTCTCTCTCTCTCTCTCTCTTGGTTTGGTGAACAGACCCATGGGATACCCTTATGGCACCCATGGGTAGGGGTGCAACCCTGTGCCCCTAGTGTATGTTTTTGGGCACCTGTGGGTGGCCCACAGAGCAGGGTACGGGCTGGTGGCAGCTCCGTGCTGAAATGACTGGTGCCCTGAGCGTCCTCCATTTTGGGATGCCTAGGCCCTGTCATTGGAATCGGTAGATTCCTGATGGACACAAAATGGCCCCCATGGCCTCTTGCCTTCCATCGCCTGTTACCTTGGTCTTCCCGAAGTCCTGGGATGCCCTGCCTCTGTCCCTTCCCCCTGACTGGCTGTTGGGTGGAAGTTCCATATATGGTAGTGTGGGGAAGTGCTGACCAGACTGACTGGAGCCTTCCCAACGACCGTATGTTGTGGGTACGCCTGTGGGTGGGACCTGGGTGAATGGAGTGTGTGACGAATACGCATTCTATGTTGTGGGTGTCTAGTATGTGGTGGTTGACACAATGACTGAGACAGCCCTGCCCGAAACCGGTATGAATGCAGTATGAAGTGTTGAATGGCTCGGTACTAGTCCCAATACACAACTTGTTGTGAGTGTCTGGAGAGAAGTGAATTGCCTGAATGCACTGTGTGCCTGATTGGTTGCCGGCCTGCATGTATGCCCTTCGTAGTGATTGGATGCTTCAGTGTGACCCAGCGGAATGAATGGGAGATCAACAGTATATCTGGGGACCTCTCACTGCCAGGAATCATTTTCAGAAGTGTTCAGAGCTGAAGTCCAAACTACGAAGAGTAACTGGAGTGAAACTGATGCTTGACCTTGAAGCCCTACTGGAAGAGAAGAATTGGCGTTGCTTGCCTTCACCATCTGAAAGCTGCTGTGCTTCAAGAACTGACCCAGAGAGGACCTTGTAAGGCGCTCTCTTCCCGAGTTACGAGGGACCATCGTGCACAGCTGATCTTTGCCTAAGCTCCCTGGTAGACAGACCTTCGATAGGCTGCCGACCCGATACGGGGATTGCTGCGGAACTTCAAGAAGAAGCGCCCGGACTGTTGTCCGCCACTGTCGATGACCGCCGTCGCCGACTGGAGCCGCCATGCTCCCGTTGCCTAAGAACTTCATTAATCCAAGGACACTCTCGTCTGCATCGTCTCCGCTGTATCATGCTGGAGAAGGCCTGACCGTCGACGTGCCGAGGAGCATCCATTGGTGGGTTTTCCGCCACCCAAAGACCACAGAGATGCCGATGATTTGACGCCCTTGCTGGGCCACAGTTCTTCAAACTCTTTGCGGTCCAGAACTATCGACACTGAGGTGCCCTGCACGCCTCTTCCTTGCAGGACGTTTACGCTTCCCTGTCAACGAGCATCGCTAGGAATGACGCAGCCACTTCACCGTCGTAGCTCGACCTATTCACCGTCGGACGTACGAAGACTCGTGACTCCTGCCTGAAAGGGAGAACACTCAAGAAGGGCTGTCGATTTCCCAATGCAGAACGCTACAACGCCAAGGTACTTTGGGGTAGCAGAACTATTGGAAAGTCTACTGAGAACAATATATGGACTGGGCTTGTATCTTTCTTCTACAGGTTGCCCAGGTGGGGGGATCTCCACTCAGAACTGTGTCTAGTGGTGTGGGCCAGTATTCTGCCAATTGATCAATCACCTTGCTTTCCTTCCTCTCTCTACTGTTGGTTTCCTCTTTATTCTGATCTGTGTGTCGTTCTGACCGTATGCACTTTAATGAGATCTAATAATGTTAGTGGTACCGCTTTAGAAACTGTATATATTTACCATTGCTGATTTTCAGAGTACAAAGTGAATTATTGTGATATTGTATATACCTTTGAACATTAATTATATAAAGACTGTGTTGTAACCGATACAGTGTGTGGACATTCCTTTGTGGGTGCTTGGGGACTACACTGTACTTAAGAACCAGCTCGCATCACCTCCTGGGAAGCTAGTCCTTGATTGCTCGACCATAGCTATCGAATAGAGAATAATGGCAGGGGTTCTCTGTGCCTCCCCTGTACCATATAGAGAGCGGAAGTGCAGACACCCCCCACCGGCGTCTTTACATTGGGTCCCAGTGATGCCGGGTCATCCCTCTACTATGTGATATTATGAGCAAGGAGTTAATGTCATTTATTTTGTCATCATTTTCTATGGAAATTGAACTGACACAGCTAAGCACTCCTTCATACCCGATCTGTCTTTTTAATATCTTTGGCTTTCACGGGTCAAATTATCAATCAGTCAAGGAGATTTGGAAATGTGCACCCTTTCACAAATCCAGTATCAGACTACACCTATGAAAACCCCCAATGTTTCAACTGATTGGCTTTGGATTTACAAAGAGCTTTGTTTGTGCAGAAATGATATATTTTCCCATGTAAAACAAATCTGGCTTGGCTTTGAATACAATGAGGAAGTAAAGTACAGTTCCCATTGTACATGCTGAAGCAGTCTATTTGGAATGAGCACCCCCTTGTAGAAGTCCCTCCCAGTCCATCCACTACTGGGGTTTATCAGAGAAATGGTTCTTGATGGTATATCTGATTTCTTTTGGGAAGTTTGTATACTCCCTTTTGGACATTTTTTAAGACAAAGAGCCAGCAAGTACCCTCGAGTTTCCAAGGAAATCCATACAGCTGGGCCGATACTAGTCTCCTTTTCCCCTCTAGGAAACCAATTCTGCCTCTGCTAAAATCTGCTTCTCGCTTCCTCGTTGACAAGGTACCCCTCCACTCCAGATGGTATCCAAGATCTGCCTTCATCCATTTGGAACGGGGGGTTCCCCTTTTGACACCTTTTAAAATCCTAGCTCTACCTTGGTACCTGTATTCCCACACGGTTATCTTGACCTCACACTTTTTGATTGGTCAAGTATTTTGACTGGCTTGCTTATAAGGCAGGCTCTCCCAGAGAAGGCACCCCTTAATTTTCTTAGGTCGATCCTATTTCTAAACATGTGACAGGGAGGCACTGTATGTTCTAAAATTGTTTTATTCAAAATGATATTTTATTCCATATGTCATTTTAGCAACATGGCATATCGATGAAATGTGGATTTCTGGGCTTCCATTACCCTCACTAAAGTAGGGATATGTGGCATGAATCTATGCAATATGACTTATTTATTAATATTCGAATTGACTCAAGGGTTATTAAATAGTATGTTGAATTTGGTACAGAATACACTCAAATTGCGGAACACCTTTCCTTTTAATTATACACAATAATGTTGTGGGGTTTTGTTGAAAATCATTTTTAAATGCATTTCTGGTGTTAACTTTAAATGGGCTTATGAATTATGAAACTTGCATCCAGGTGTGTCTTTCAGTTAATGATTAATTTGGTAAGCTGAAAGGAGCTTCTTTTGTTTGCAATGCTGCTCATAAACTCCAGCTGGAGATTTATATTGGAAGACCACGTCAAAGTTCAGATCTTAAGTTTAATAATCTTCATTTGAAGCCTGGAAGTTTGGAAAAACAAGCTCCTAACATCTGAATTGAATTTAGATTGCATTTGTTTGCAGACCGTGCTTGAGGCCTATTTGAAATGTTAAACGTATTTTTCCTTTAAGAGCTACTTCATTGGAGATAGGTATATGTGAGTGAGAGGCATCTCATTAAAATTAGTCACAGGCTCTAAGCATTATAAGTATTTTAATATGTTTGTTTGCTGCACGATGAATGAGTCTGTTTATCTCAAATGGGAAGATATTCTCCTGGGATATCCCCCATCAGCACTGCACATCCTGGGTTGAAGTTGATTTCAGCTTTGTTACTAGGCTAACTGGAGAATCAACAGAAATGTTACATTGGCAAAGCCACACCAGAATACCACATCTGGCCAGGCAGATTTAAACAGTAATGTATTCTCTGTATAAAATCTAACATGTAATTCTATCACTTAGTTTATTTACAATAGGCTTCTATTTGCATTTGCAAGTGCATCCAAATACATGTCTGACATATATTCTTGAAAGGAGAGCCAACTTGATTGTGAATGCTGTTGAAAAAAGGAATGCATAACATTTTGTTCACAACATTTCAAATGAAAACATTGACTGGTGGCGCTTTCAAACTGAAAATGTAATACTATTATTGAGTTTTCCTCATAAGCTTGTTGATGTTTTCCAAATAACCTATAAAGTGATGCCACTCCTTTGCCTTTCAGTATATTGCTCAAGTGCAGCAAGACACCATTTTCGATGACTGCAGAATGATTTATTTTATAATAGTGGCTCTTGGCATACTTTATTTTCAATTTAAATTTGGTCCTACCCAATACTTGTTGTTCCTTGAAAGTACATTTTCACCTATGCAGTAGAAAGAAATGTTCCTGGTGTGTAGCCAAATCCTTGCTGTATGCAGGTGCTATCCCTCAGGTTAGTAGGAAACTACTTGCAGCCCACATGTGCACCATGTTGCATAACACGTGAATGAAGCAAGGTCTTATTCGGCTCCTCTTGCTTTAGATTCATCTGATCTCTTCTTTCGCCTATTAGAAAGAGAATCGGTTAGGAAAACCGTTTAGCCTATTTACTCTTGAACTACGGTAGAGACAAGTTATCCCATATTGACTGATTCAAGCCCAGAAGATGTAGTGAAATACATTCAAAATAAATAGTCCCAAGTGATCTGAAGTAATCCAAAAGTGATCTGAAGTGATTTTGCAGTTTAATAGCTTACCGAATTGTCAAATAAAAACCTATGTCAGCCACTGGACCCAGTGAAAAATATTTTCTAATGGTTTCCATATCTTTCGAGCTGCAGAAATGTATCCTGTGGTAAGTCAGAAGGAGACGGACCAATTGGTGGCATTTAAGCTAATTTTTTTATTCAGATAATAACACAAATGCCTATTTATTCCTAGTAATAAGGTGTTTGCCCTACCCAACATAACATTAACTAGGGTGCTCATTGTCAGTGAGGTTATCCAAATCAACAGTCCATCCTCTGTCCAAGACTATCCTATTCTGGCCCTACCACTGATCAAGAAAACTCTAAAAAAAAAAAAAAAGAGGGGAGCAGGAGAATGACTCCCCACTCCTTTACAGGCTTCTATAGCCTTAACAGTTCTTTCTTGTGATGTCATCTAGGGGTTCTTTTAATTCTTAAAGGGGCTTTTATCCCTCCTGGGCTTCCAATTGTTTTCTATGCAAAAAGTTCCTTTGGTCCACAAATAATGATTTCCTTCCTGCTTTTTCTTTGAATCTTGCAGTGTCTCTTTATAAATCTCTGTACTTTTCTGGAAGTACATCAGATGGCTTTTGCGGTGCTCCCTACTTGGTTTAACATATTCCTCTTTACTGGGATGAGTCTGACTGGTCCCTTGGCAGGCTCTACTCTTTCCAATATCGACATATACTGGGAGGAGTATGATTGGTCCCCCTCTTTCCAATATTTCCTTGTAGAGGGATGAGTATGAGTATTCTCTTGATAATCTTTGCTCTCTTCCCAATAGTTACTTGTACTGGGACGAGTATGATTAGTCCATTGGTAATCTTCACTCTTTATGACGGTTTCCCCCACCCAGATCTCCTGCCATTCCCGTTACCTCTTTTGACTCGGGTAGGCATCACTGGTTCTTCCCGTGGGGTCATGTTCCTCCTTCTAGCACAACGGCTTTGTTCATTCGCTTCTTCTTTCTCCTTTACACAGCTCCAGGGAGCCCTTCCAGGTACAGTCTCGGTACAGTTCGAGGAATACCCAGTCCACACTTTCTGGGTCGTGCCACCACCTCCAGGTTCTTCCCAGGCGCACAGGTTGGCTCGCTGCCTTCTCTGTGCCTCCTTCATCAAATTTCTGGCATCCTCTTTGCTCTGGACATGTCAGTGTAGCCTGGCTTCTTCCGCAGACCTGGTTGTCACTTCTCAAGCACCACTGACAAACTTCATTGGTCATTCTTCTCTTTTTATTAGACCTCACTAGGTCCTCCCTAGCTTAGATTGACAGCCCTTTGTGTCTATCGCTTAAGAACACGTGGCTCCTTGGTCTATCTTCTTTGTCCTAATGTGGTTGGCTGCTAACAACTGAATACTATGTATGGTTCTCACATTCGTCTTCACCACAGTACAGCTGGCCTGATGAGGTGGGTTCTTGGGAATATTGCAGTAATAGATTGTAATTGGTTTGGAGTGACTAGAGTGGTCATCAGATATTGTTGTTGACTCATAAAGGGGCCTAGGGAGTTCCTGGAGGGTGCGTGAGTACTTGTCCCCAAGAGACGAGTCTCTCCTTGTGAGGTCCCACTTTCTGGCACCCCAGGGGGAATATCGCGTAGCGGGCTCCGTGAATCCTCACAAACCTTGAACAATTTTGAAGAAAGTTTTAGTGATCATTTTTTTCTCCCTACTCTTTTTAAAATGATGAAAGCAAGATTGTAAAACACATTTGCACCCAAACACACATGCAATTTTGTTGGTTGTTCTGTGGACAATAAGGTGATTTGTTTCTTCCTCAAGGTGATTTGTTTCTTCCTCTGGCTTACTAGCATATGATATATTGATGTAGGGAGGTACAAATAACATTTAGAAGCAGATTTAAAAAGTGAGATTCTTCATAGGCTTTAGTAGTGATAATGCAGCAGTAGGTTTCCAAAGAAAAGTACTTGTCAGTTGTCTGGCCCATGATTGCCTGTCCTGGAAGCAAATGTATTTGCCTTCATTCTCCTGTAGTTGCTTCTTTGCTTTCTAGGAATTTGTTGATCCCCCTTTTGTTTTGTACAAGAGTGTGTTTCTTCAGAAGGGGCTGGACCATTGCATGTGTCGAGCACCCACATTCTATTACCTTCAACAAGGATGTGTCAGGGCCTGGACCTTAAAGTGTCATTAGTACCCAACTTGAGGGTTTTCCAAGCAACAGTGAATTAAAATCAAGTAACTTCTGCAATACAAAATGTTTTATAAATCGCTAATTTAAACAAACTCCTAGGGATCTTTGCTTTACTACTGTTTTAAAGGGCTACCTAGCTAACAATGTTGCAATACCCAAGCAGATATTAGTCAACAGTGGGATAATTGGAAATTCTTATTGTTGGTGATTGTTGTTGGAGGGTCAGTTAAAGAGCTGGAATTATTACTTTTCACTAAATAGGTCTTTTAAAGCGTACCTCCAGGCTCCTTTCCTCTCACTGGTGCTATTTATCCCATTCATTTAATCTCCATTAAGGTTAAACGCAAAGCTTTAAAATACAATCCTCCACAAGAACTTTTGCATGAAGAAGTGTGAGTCCCAGCAGGGTTTCCCTCCGTAGCCCCTCCTCTACGCCATGCAATATTATGAGGTATGCGTAGTGGGTACCAGTTGATCCCAGGGGTTCAGCTACCCTTCGTCTGGCCGGAATTGTCATAGTAGGTGCGCGATGCTGACTGAACCAGCTGAATGGATCGCCACAATTGGTTCGACCTGGTACAGGCTTTCGATATTTTAAAGCCAAGGAGTCCCCTTTTACCTTTTAATGTTAAGATGTTTTCCCAGTGTAGTAAAAAATACATTCTCCTTCCAGAAGAATTGAAGCTACATTTTGGACATGCATATCACCTGTGATGGATGATGTCAAGTTGTCTGCAGGTTAGGTCCATCAGACACCTACTTCAAACTCACGCACATTCTTACGGTTGACAATACTAAGTGGAACTTTTGTCTGGTTCATTACTCTAAATTGGCATCCTTAGCAATTCTTGAAGCATTATAAAACTTGTGCCCTGATCGGGAAGACTGCCAAACCTGCCACTGTATTTCAGGCTGGTATGTAGTAGCCTCCAGGAAACCACACATGACATTGTGTTGTCTAGCAGCTGTGATATGATTTAAGGGATAAACTAGCCCAACCAAAATACATACCTGTAAGAATTGGCCTGTATGGTACATACACACTGTCTTATGACAATGAGTTTCCTTTTATGCAAGCTCTAGTACTTGATTCTGTTGACCAAGTGAAGGACCCTACGGGCTGAAACATGCAGGCCCCCAACTCTTCCCATTTCATTGGGATGTATTCTTTGGGATGTATTCTGTCGTAGATGGATAGCAAGACTTATCTAGGGTTAATGCTTGTGTAACTCCTCACAATTTGGGGAAAAATAAAACTTTGTTTTTTTCTATTGCACCTGACAATCCGTAGCCTATCCTTTTGTAGAGAATCATAAATTAGCTCTTTGTGTCAATCCCTGCTGTGTCAATTTATTACCCAAGTGAATAAAGACAATTTAATTAAACTATTATTTTAATTTCTTAAATTCCCTGTTGCTAAATGCGCACCATACACATACCTTTCATTCTGAAATTAACATTCATTGAAACATTAAGAAAAGTCATGACTTTTTATGCCTAGTAATAATCTGTCTAAAGTGTTCTCTACCCTTTGTGCATTCAGCGTAGCCCTTGCAAGTCTGACAATCATAGCAAAATGCCCCACTATCTTGCACACTGACCATGTCTTACATTATCATACATTCTCAATAACATGGAGGCTTTTTTCTGGATCCCTGCTCTTGAAATATTAAAACTACTGTGTCATCTAAGTTGTGCTTTTCAAATGTTACAAGCTTCCTATAGGAAGTCCCATTAATTTGAACCAGGGTTGTCCAACTCCAGGCCTGGAGGACTGGAATCCTGATGGGCTTTCATGATATCCCGCATTAACATTCATGAGAATAAAATGTGCATCCATTTAGAAGTATTGTATGCAAATTTATCTCATGGATATTAATTTACAGTATCCTAAAATTCGGACTTGTTTCCAGCCCTCAAGGTCTCTAGCTGGAAAAGCCCTGATTTAATCCTTCGTAGCCTGATGTGAGAAATTGCCTTCTGGCAAGTGTGGCGGGTTAGAAGAAGGAGTCGGAGAGAATGAGGACATTATTCAATATCTTTAATGAAATTATACATAAAAGGCCTAACTTTCCCTATAGCTAGACGGAATACACTACCTATCTAAAGGAACGAAAGGTGCTGGTCAATTGTCAGACAGTCCAAAGTAAATGTGCCCTCTGTCCAAACAAACTGTATCTGACCCTACCACTATATCTAACTAAATTAAATCAGCCAGGAGAGTGTCTTATGTTTGCCTGATCTCTTCGGATAGTCTCTTTATTTACAAGTTTTCTCTGTGGTACATATACATCCTGACATAGTCTCCACAAATAGTCTCTGTGATCAGTTCTTGTACTTCTTCAAAAACCCTCTTGCTTTTTGTACTTTCTGTGGTCCTATATTTATAATGTTGTTTCTGGTGGTGGTTCCTCACACTCTTGCCATCCCTTGTAGACTCTTCCCAGTCTTTAATTTGAGGCTTTCCTGAGTTTTTGGTTTATCTAGACCCTTTTTAGACTTTCCTTATAATTAATTGCCTGTCTTAAAATCTCCTCTTTTATTCCGTTCATAGGTTATCCTCCCTTCCTCCCAGGGGATTTGTTTCATGTCTCTGCTTGTTCCCCACCTAGGTTGGATAAACCCCTTTTGTATATTATTTCCACTTCTTTTGTCAACTGGTTTCCTTTTCAATATCTCGTCCTCCAACTGGGTTATTCATTACTTGTTTTCACTGCTTTTTACAATTCCAATTAGACAGTTTTATCTTTACTTTTTTGTCCTTGAACTGGGACACTTTTCTTAAGATCGATATTGGTGCCCTGGCAGGCCTCCCACTTCTCCTGTTTCCCCCGGTACCCCTCTGTATGCAGGGAAAGTAGTTGGGGTTCGGATCGCGCTCAGGTAGGCTTTCTCACTTTTCTCAGTCATCGGCTTCTTGTTCTCGGTTCTTGGTTTAGTCCCTGCCATACACTGGTGCAGATGATCGGAAGCTATTGATGCTTCCCGCAATTGTGATCTCAGTGTCGTCGTTCAGGCGTCCTGCCCACCACGCTGCACTTGCTGTCATGCCACCACTGGATACCTGGTTCCTTCTTTTCTCCTCACAATGCTTTCCTTGCATGTGCGCATGCCGGACCTCAGGCGATTAGTACTGGCGTTCTCTGCCTCAATGAAAATCGCTGGCTCTGCGATTCGCCTTTGCTTCACCTCCACAAGGCCTGATGATGTCCGGATGCTTCCCCTGTGCAAAAGGCTCTCCCCGTCCTCTCATCAGACTCATCCCAGTTAAATATATGTCTTTTGTTAAAGAGACTTCCCCCTTTTCTTTTCCACCTGGGTTTTTCTTTGGATTGCCTTCAGCCAAATGAATAGCTGTCACATTATTTGTTACTAGGCCTTCCCATGTATGCAGCTATAGCAGGTGTTTTAGGGAGTTCCTCGCAGGAACTGGAGTCCTTGTCCCCAAAGTGGAGTCTCTCCCAGTGAGGTCCCACTTACCTCGACCCCAAGGGTGGGTCTTGCGGAGTGGGCTCACCTCCCTAGCCTCACAGGGAAGTCTCCCCTTGGGGAGAATGGACAAATATCTGCGATTCGTCACACAGGGTTGTGGAAGCGCTGGCGTTTTAAAAAACACATCAATAAAATGATGCAGGTCGTTTCAGCTCAGAAAGGGTGGCCTGCGAATCAGACTCCTCCTTTCCTAAGCTCCATGCCAAAAGCATAAAATATACCTTTGCCCTGCCACATTAGCCCCCTAATCTGCAGCTTGTGCTCCCTAGTGGCACAGAACATGCATAGAGGTCGCAGGTGCCCTGTTTGACAGCTACTATGACAGCCAAGTCACTGCAGAGCAGAGGCTGCATTTAAATATGCACCTCTGTGCCAAAACCACATAATTATGAGAGTTACTTACATGATGGGAGTTGCAAATGTCAAATATAAGCCAGCCCCGACTTTAGGGTATGGTGGCTAGTAATCCTCAAAATTATTAAAGCCACATCTGATTGGTGGTATACATGTTTCAACACTGTGAGTACAGGCCAGATGTGGAGAGCTGGCGTGTTTTCCCCTAAAATGTGCTGTCTCTGCTACACCCAGCAGGGATGGAGGACTGGGGGCTACTTTTCTTTGATGCTTTGTTGCATCAGTTAACACCCTCTTTCCAGCAAGACAGCCGCCCAGCTGGAGCTGTCCTTGGAAACGGGAGTAAAAGGGCACACCATTCACAAAAAGGACTAGTCTCACACCAGTGTGGTGCATACCAAAGGTCATTTGATCGTGTGGTCAAGGGTGACATTTGAACAGACAGAGTGAGCTCAGTACAAGTTTCACCATATTGTTTCTCTTTGTACCTCTTTCCTTCCTGTCTCCTCCACTTCCTTTAGCATAAAGTACTTTGGGTATGATGTCAGAAAGCAAATATCACTTGTCTTTAAGGCAGAGAGTAACAGCCCTGCATTTGTCCAATTGCCTGTGGAGTTTTACAGATAAAAGATGGGGTCTCCCACTCCTCATTTGATTAATCTCTGGAATTCAAAACTTCAGGAAGAATTTGTTGGACCCTGCTGGGGGAGCATCCCTTTCCAGGGCCCTCCACTTGTGAGGTGAAGGCAGGTGTTCTAAGGTAGAGGCCAGTTCTGCTCCCTAGCCATCCACATTGGGGTGACCTGCTGCTGGAGCAAGACCTGCCTGTCTGCCAAGTGTCCCAGTATTAGGGACATCACTTGGAGGCGAAGGACCCATGCAGGGGTTTTGCAGCCTCCCCTGTGTTTGGGAAAATTAGAACAGGGACCTGTCTTGTCCCAGAGCCCCTGGTTGGGGCACACAGCAACCTGAAAGCCATGGCAGCCAGGACTCCATTGAAATGCTTTGAGCCATGTTTCAAGACAGTTTGACACATTCGGGCCACCAGGCCCCACCAGTGCTTCTTTGTGCACACTCTTGATCATCAAACAGCTTGCATGGTCCCAAGAAGCCTAGTTCAGTGCTGTTGAATTACCAGGACGAGCAAGAAGGTATTATTGACTCTTATCTCCCTCCCCCGGTCCATCTTCAGGCCCTAGAGACAGGTTAGGCAATTTTTTATCACTTTTTTGTACAAGAACATAACCTTTTATGTACATTGTGCTTGTTAATTGCCTTTAATCCCCATTTCATTACAGAGAGTGCTGCATCTTTCCATCCCTTGCATATTCTGTGTTTTTTCCACAGTGGTGGGTTTTTCAAGTGTATTCAATTCAGTTATGTATGCTTAATTAAATTATATATGATATATTTACAGAGCCTTGATTGGTCATTCGTTTATTTTGGATGGTTGTATTTTGGTATTTGGGTCGCTACAGTTCCACATTCACACCCCTCTTAAGAGTACAGCCTTCCCTCGGCCCATGTTACCACACAATTTTTTGTGGAAGGGTGAGGGCTAAGTTAAGTGCTTTAGCCGCTACTCATCCTTGTACTCCTGTAAGGCAGAAGTCATGTCGTCACACCTGGTGCCGCCATTTCAGTGCCCCTAGTGAGGTTCTCCTGAAGCCCAAGCAGCCTACACTTTCTAATGCCTTTACCCCACAATGCCCCCTGGCTAATGCGGCCCAATCGGTCACCCTGCCAGCACTCGTTTCATCTCTGTTTGGTTTCCTGGCAATGACCTCCATGTCCAGGAATGACCGTTAGTCATTTTTGGCAGCTGTTGGCCAAAACTCCCATTTCACAATTGGGTATAAAGTTGAAATCCTTACAGAGCAGGCTTCTCGGTAGACAGTTGCGCAAAGTATGCTGTAATTTGGGGAATATCTCCAGACCCGTTCTAGTTCCACAATTCTTTGTATAACTGTTTCTTCTCAGTGTACGGCTTTATGAAGGGGAAACTAGATTTGACTTGTATAGGCTTCCGTTTAGTGAAACATTTCACTCAAGCATGGGGGCATCTGCGTTCACCGCACGAACAGCAAAAATAATAAACCTGGCTCTCTACTGGCGGCCCCCTTCATTTGCAGATGTTAAGAGAAATGCCCCCAGTCCCAGATGGTGACGATTTGTACCAAATATGGCTCTCGGGGGCGGATGTATACGGGGCGCATCTAGACAGAGCCCAACGGCATGGCGTTTTTATCTTCCTCAGCTTCCCGCCCCGGCCCTTCATGTGGAATCAACGTGGCCCTCGCGCTATCAACGTGTTTAGTCTTCCTATTCGTGCTTCCGCCCCGGCACGTCTGGCAACAGGGGGCGTGGCGTGTCTTCATGCTCTTTACAGATCATTAGACTCTTAAAATGGAGGCAAGGCTAACATTCCTGCAATTCGGTTCCTAAAGTTTATTTGAGCTCAAGCCGCCAGCCACTGTTGCATTTCATCGAACAAAGAGAGGCTGTTCACATCTTGCAGGATTTGATGAGAACTCTCACCCACCCTCTATTTTTCTACAAATCAGGTTTGTAGACTGGTCAAACTCAAAGGAATGCATTTTGAAGCGAACAAAAAATAGCCAAGCATCCTGTAAACTCTAAGTGAACATAATTAAAAATAAAGGCATACAGTGAGAGAAATCTCCTAAAAAGTTGGATATGACAAGACCTCAAGCGTACTGTAGGTATTGCTATTGAACTGAATTGATATTGTATTTATATTGTGCTCGTACATAAGTGTTTCAGAGCGCGAAAAGGCAAGGGAGGGTAACAAAGGAGAACAAAACAGCGATATTACTAGACCCAGTGACATTAAGAGCGTGCAAGTGCATGGGAAAGGGAAAAGGGGAAAAGTGCATGGAAGGGGGGAGAAGTGGAAAGTGCGGAGCAGGGGAGACACAGATAAATAATAGTTAATAAATAAATAATAAATGCAATAAAAGTGGTAGTGCAGCCAGCAAGTTGCAAGTGCTGGGTTTACGACAGCAAACATGGTATGTCTGATAAGTGCAGAAAGAGAAGAAAGGGGGTGGGGAACTGTATGGGTACAGATAAAGACCCCAGTGCGAAGGGTGGGCCGGAGGCAGTACAGAAGGGTGGCAGGGTGAGCAGATACCTAGGCCAGCAGGACAGAGGGTGGCCAGGTGCACAGTGCCGAGAGAGAAACGATCAGCAGGGGAGAGGGGCGGTGAAGGCAGAGGCAAAGAGGAAGGTCTTGAGGTACTTCCGGAACTGGAGATGGTTCTCCTCAAGTTTCAGAGTGGAGGGAGGCTGTTCCAAACGAAGGCCCCAGCCGAAGACCGAGATCTACCCCTAGCTTGTTTCTTTGAAAAACAACGGACACTGAGGGAGTTATGGGTAGAGGAGCGAAGAGCTCGAGAGGGGATTTTTGGGGATTTGGGGATGTCAGACTTGCCCAGGCAAAAAGAAAGCAGCACACACTGACACCTCTGTAACATGTATAGGGAAATGTCAAAATTAATGCAAACTTTGAATATTTGATTTGAAGCCAATATCTGTGTTGCAGATCGCAAGCATATACCAGAGCATTTAAATTGAGTGTTAAAACAATGTCTGATGCAGACGTTTGCTCTTGAGTGGCAGGTCTCACTCCCCCTTGCACAGGGAGTGCCCTGGCAGTTGCAGGTGGCATCTCTTGGCTTTGCCAGTCGTGTCCGGAAAACCCAGGTATACTTCTGGTAGTCATCAAACATATTGAAGGCCATAACCCTGTCCACACCCCGTTTCCAGTGGCAGATGCCAACTCGAGCTGGGCGTTGGGTACAAAGAGCCCCCCAGACTTCCTAAATGCTATGACCCTGTAAGTGGAGGAGACCCTATTTTGAATGGTTGTCCCGTGCTGCTGAGATCCTTTAGTGAACAGGAATATCACCAATGGTCATGCTCTGAGTAGCAGGCAATACTGCAAACATGCCTACTCTGTTTGAACGCTACCTAATAAATGAGATCACAAGTAACCCTAGGGAAGCAATGCTTTAGGTCCTAAGCAAGCCAGGAAGGCATTTAATAAATTAGATATCAAGCAAGCATAGAAAAGTAATACATTTGTTATCAAGCAAGGGTAGAAGAGTAATATATTTTACATCAAGCAAGCCCAGAGGAGTAATACATTTGATATCAAGCAAGCCTAGCAGAGTAATAAATTTGATATCAAGCAAGCCTAGCGGAGTAATACATTTGATATCAAGCAAGCCCAGAGGAGTAATACATTTGATATCAAGCAAGCCTAGCTGAGTAATACATTTGATATCAAGCAAGAGTAGAACAGTAATACATTTGATATCAAGCAAGCCCAGGGGAGTGATACATTTGATATCCGGCAAGCCCAAAGGAGTAATACATTTGATATTAAGCAAGCCCAGGGGAGTGATACATTTGATATCAAGCAAGCCCAGGGGAGTGATACATTTGATATCAAGCAAGCCCAGGGGAGTGATACATTTGATATCAAGCAAGCCCAGAGGGGTGATACATTTGATATCAAGCAAGCCTATCAAGCCTGGAGAATATGTAATTAACTAGGCATCAAGGAAGCCTAGAGTACATTCCATATGGGGACTGTTGGACATTTGGGAATACACCTTAAATTTCATAAACTATTTAAACGTTTTAAAAAGCCATTTGTACTCAGATTTCATACTGTAGCGGGGCAACTAAAGTAGATAAAAAGGCACCATCCCTTAAAATGAACACATTGCACAGCCCCATAGCAATGAACGTACATGGGTCAGCTGACTGAGGGGATTTCCGGTTCTGCATTGAGGGTACTTGATGTATTTGGTCCACTGGCTGTGTTTTTCTTTATTATGGCTGGATGAATTTAGTATGCCGGTCACCACACCTTAGTCAATACACTTCAATTCCTTCTGCTCTTTACGAGGGAATATGCTCTTAAATGACGGCTGTTTGGCCAAGGGAGATCACGTCTGGTTTTACAGGAGTTCTAATCTTACACTGTAAAAAAGTTGCACAATATGGCGACCTTATGCCTCATAAATGAATCCCTGAAGTTGTGTTTACATTGCAGCAGAAATAGGTGCTGTGTGCGTAGCAACACCATTTGTTTGTGTGAGGCCCTTAGTTGAAGGATAGCGCAGGCCCAGGCCGTGGGGAGAACCCTGAGCCATCCCTGGAGGGCGATTGAACAAAAATGAACACTGCATCAAGAAGTGTGTTACACTCACATTTTAGTAGTAGTGAATTGGCCCATTCTCCAGTGAAGGTATGTGCGGGGAAACAACCTGAGAAGCAAAGCTATCCATCCGCCTTGTATTCTGCCCAACCTCTTATGGCCCGTGGTCTGGGGAAGAGGAAACGCGCGACTCTGTCTGGTCTGCGGGGCCTAGGACCTTGGGGATTCCAGCAACTATGATCGGTCACTGCTGAAGGTGGGGGTCAGGGGATCAGCAGGTGAAAGGGCAGTATTTTAAGCGAGTTTTGCCATTGTATTAAATTAATCATATTAAGAATCTTGATTTAGCTAGATTTCTGCAGAGAACTTTGGAAATCCATATAGACGTGAGGCAAATTATATTTTTCAAATTGTGTCATTAGAATAATAGTGCTGTTGCGTGTCATCAGCCCTACAAATTACTATGGAGCGGAAATATGAGCACTGCAGAGTGGGCATAGTCTTCCTTCCATGTCTACCACAAACACTTGTATCAATTACAGATATAATAGCTGTGCTGTTCATGTGTGTTTTAATGAATTGTACTAATATTTTCTTTGAAGGGTTTTAAGTTACTTTGTAACCATGTGTAATGGAGGTAGTTTCATGGGTCTGTAACCTGCGACTCTTCAGATGTACTGGACTACCAATCCCATGATCCTTCAACATTCACTATGATAGCTAAGCCTCATGGGAGTTCTAGTTGAAACATCGAGCGAGCCAGATTTTGCAGACCCCTCATTATACTACAGGTAAAGCCTGAAATATTCTGTCGAGGTCGAATGTTATTTTTGTCAAGCATCGTTATGGCACTGCCCGAACTCTCTTGGCCATAGAGCGACAGCTTTTATTAGTAGGCCCGTTAGAATGAAATGTGGGTGCTTGGAAATGAGGTTGTGCTTCAGTCTTGGACTCCTCTGAGAGCTGTGTACCGCCATTGAGTGCCCGAAAGGGCTTCTGCCCACAGCTCGCCTGGTTGGGAGGGGTGTACTGTGGCAGGAGGCTGGAGTATTCTTGGGCTGAACATGGGTGTTATCTGCATAAAGAAGCCTTTCCCAGCCACTACTTCTACGTTGCCCTTACCCTTTCTTCTTAAGGGGCAACATGGCACATCCTGGTCCCACCAGGGGGTTGCGTCCTATTGTGAGAGGCCTGCTATTCTGGGTTTGAGTGCTATATCATTCCGAGCAGTTGGTGCACACCAAAATAAACAACCATTGCCAGAGCTCTGTGCTGTCCCGCGCAAGGTCCCAAATATTAATGTGAAAACGCAGCTAACGTTTCTAAAGAATTCCCCCGGACCCATTTGAATAATTGTGTTCACTAGTTACAAAGCATAGCGCTAGAGCAAATAATACGGCAGTGATACATTTCTGAACATACAAATTATAAAACAAACATTTACAAATACAGAGAAATACCCCTATTGTGTGCAGAGAAAGAACATACAAAATACAGTTGAGGTTTCATGGTGGTTGCAGAACATGTCTGAATCCAGAAGTATGCAACTAACAGCCGTTCAGCTCTTTCTCAAACAGAGCAACTTGATTAATGTGAGTAAGGTGTGCCCGCTACCACCATAGCGGGTTCCTGGTGCAGAGGTTTGTCTGAATATGTGCATAACGTGGCACAAGCCTGGGATGCCTGGAGGAATCTCAGCATTGTTGGCTGGATATTCCACAAAAGAGGCAGCAACTTGCAGAGTCGTACCTTCCAAACAAACTAGAGTAGAGACAGATCTTCAGTTTTGGGTCAAGACTACATCTCAGATGACGACCAGTAGGTATGTGGAGTAGAGTGAGGGCTGATGGATAGCAAAAGCGTCTTTAATCTTTTTGCACAAAGGGACGATGACCTTGCCCTGTATTTGCAAACCTCAAGTCCAAATCTTAATAGAATAGGACTATTGAAGATGATTCCTATGGCTCCATTCTGCACTCTGTGCGGGCTATTCTTCATTGTCTGTGAATTATTCAAGAAAACACATCTACAAAACTGTCTGCATGGCAGAGAAACTTCCCATACCACAACTTTAATATTATCCCACTCAAGTAAAGGGAATTGTTTAGAGTAAATCTAGATGTGGTAATGGGCAGCCTTGGTAACAGTTTTTACCTTTTGTTCGGAATTAAGCCTGCTTTCAGTAATCACACCTTTATTTCATGCCGACTCCTCTTGTGTGAAAGAACCGCAAGTCGGGGTGGCCATGAAAAAGTTATAGAATCAGGGTAGTCAAGTGGCGAAACCCAAGTCTTGACACCATTTAGGCATAGTCGGTTTAACCGCATCCAATATTACACCGCCTTAAGCTAAATATGCATGTCGGCTGTGTACATTTCATACTGCAGAATTTGTCACTCGAACATCTGAGCCAATGGTGTATATAAACGTTAACAAGGGGCGAGGCTTTGAACCCTGGGGGACTCCACTGGTCAGAGTCACATAAGCATAGGTAAAATGCTCCATTACAGTGAAATCCAGGTACACCCAAACACATTGAATCCCTTGATGTTTGGCAGGCGATCTAACAGACACCACAGTCTATGGTGTCAACTGCTGCTAACCGATCAGGAAATATTATAGCATCAGGCTGTCTGCAATCTCTGAGATGTTGAAGTTTTTCTCTGATATCTATGAATGTAGAGCCAGTGCCTTGATTGGCACCAAAGCGTTATCGCAGATTGTAACATGTTTAATACTTCTACATTTCTGAATTAATAATGTTACCAATAATTGCTATGGTGGAAATGGGTCTGAAGATAGCAAGACTAAATGGATTCAATTTGGGCTTCAATAAGCATAAAGCTATACCTTGGTTGAACTTGCGAGACCAGTCTCCTCTTTGTGAAGAGGCATTAAGCAACAACATTGAGTATGTGATGTTCTTCGTCAATAATTTAGTTGGAAGGAAATCTGTCATGGTCCTGGGGATGGTTATGCCCTTGACTTGGTGGGCACTGCCCTGAGAGGACAATTGCTGGACTATGCTTAACACCTTGGATTGCTCCAAAGAGGGGATACCAAGTCCTGGAGTCCCCTTTTCAGCTGCAGTTGTTTTTCACCAGGTGTCTTGAATTATTTTGATGGAAGACATTTGCCAATGAGTCATTTTGTTAGTTGGGTGGTCTAGTGGTGTCTCATTGATGATGCGTGAGCCTACCCAATACATTTTAAATCATTCTTGGGATTTATTTTTGGCATTTACAATACTATCCACTCAGCGAGTCTCTTTTGCATTTAGAAGGGCTTTTTCTAAACCTTTTATTGAATTTTTTCGAACGGCTGAGTTCCTTCACAGATTGCGGCTTCCAGCTGAGCTCAAGGTTCTGCCTTTTCTTTTTTAGAATCTGAGCTTCGTTGTTAAACTCGTAAGCCCAGAGGATATGGAAGTCCACATCTTTAGCATTCCACATGGAGCGTTAAGATGGTGGACATCCTTGGGCCTCTTGCTAATTAAATGGCTTTGCACTGCAGCGCACATTCCTACTGCGTTAACGCAGTTACACCAAGGCTTCAGAATTTGCAGAGGTAGTGAGGCTCAGCTTCACTTGAACACTTTTATCAATTGCAAATCCGATTTCTTTTTTTTAATTGGGTCATTTTACATAACAAATTTATTGTTGCATATCATTTGTGAATAAGTTATTATTTGCTTCAAATTTTTGCTACCTAATGAAATTGCTACGATAAAATTAATGAGAACCAGGCAAATGGGACTACTTGGGGAGTTTTTATTAGCAGCATAGAATCCAGGACTATGTCCATTAAGTGGCCCAATTTGAATAGATCCATGAAATCCCTGTCCAAAGCCTAAAGTGCACAACTAAGTGCTAGAAATGCCTGTTAATCGAATATCAAGTTGAAAATCTCCAGAAATTCTGATCCTCTTCCCTATGGATAGATATATCAGCGAGTAAAGTCGTTGTCCGGGGCCAGCCTGCGCTTTGCTCATTTGAACCCCTGGAATGCTGACTTGTACCTTAACCGTTGCAAAGCTGGAAAATCGAGTACCATTACATTGGCTAATAAGTGATTTTTACAGCACTTAGAAGCAGGAGGAATCCGCCATGAAGTGCTATTTACAAATGCAATGATACTGTTATATAACTGGAGCTCTTCAGAAGGACTGAACATGGGTTACAAGCAAACCATTGTACTGCGGCGGTCTGCAGTGCACAGCGACGAATGCTTGAGAATCACCCACTGGGCATTTTACTGGCAAGTGCTCAGAGCTGGAGAGTGACGATTAAGGTAAGTACACAGCAGAGGGTTACAAAGTGATTCAGCTTCTTTCCAGCTAATGAGTACCAAGATGGGTGTATATCCAAGTGGTAGGATCTTGCACAAGGTAGCTGGACAATCGTGCAGTAACCATGTCTCTGTTCTCTTCACTAAATGACAGGGCTCCTGCTTATCATGGCAAGCCATGCATGTTATAACGATGTAATGACAGATGCGGGCATTTCTTTCAGTCCAGCAAATTGACAGTTTTACGCGGGTCAGTACAACTGGATATCTTCACAAGGCTACTGGGAAATTGGTGAATGTCTGTATTAGCTTTATCTAAGTGCAATGATCTGTTTCAGACGGCACTTAATTTATATTACTGTCATCACTAAATGCGTGTTTAGCATCTGCGTGCTCTTGGGCTCGAACTGGCCAGCGTCACTGCTCCTAACCAAGGTTAAGCCAGGGCAGGGAGCAAGGACTTCTGCAACCCCAGATGAAGGGACATTTTGGGTGCCCCCTCCCTTAAAACTGGGTGGGATTTATATATTTAGGTACAGCATGCCACCTGAGCTCCCTTCTGCCCGTTACCTAGAGTTGCCTTACTATAACGCCCTCTATGGGATCAAGCAGGTTTAAAAAAATGTATAATGAAAGGCCCACAAGCTACAGAAGGTCTCCCCTCCCCTGCAAGACCCCAAGTATCATTTTATGTTATAATAAAGACATGTTTTCATAATTCGCGAAGAGCCATATAAATGGTATCAATTCTGCTTCTATAGTTTTGCAACACTTTTATTTTTGGTCCTGGATAAAGAGCAAGTCATACAGGGTTATGGATATTTTGTCCTTATGGCCTGCCTGCACCAATTCCAAAATGTCATGTTTTCCATTTCTAATGGCGACCAAGGAGGATGTCGAAGAAACCAACACACATTCCAAAATCTGCCCCGCCCCGTCTGCCCCTGCAGAATCCCAAAAATTATTTTGAAAACAATACAACAAAACACTTTGTTGTAAGTAGCAGGATATACAACAGTGGGATGAACAAAGGTAAATCGAGAATGCGCCAATAAACCTGGCTTTCAAGACTAATGGGGTTTCTTCTGAAAGTTGCATGGCTGCCTGTTATTAGCAGTGTGCTT
Source organism: Ambystoma mexicanum (assembly GCF_040938575.1). Taxonomy (NCBI): domain Eukaryota; kingdom Metazoa; phylum Chordata; class Amphibia; order Caudata; family Ambystomatidae; genus Ambystoma; species Ambystoma mexicanum. The sequence goes on from NC_090935.1 coordinate 943,088,380, forward strand.
CTAAGTCTCAAGACTACAGACTCTGGATTCACGTGCAATGTGGAGCTTCTACTCCTCCATTTCACTTCAGTCTTCTAGTCCGGACCCAAGTACTGAAGTCCCAGCCTCACATTATATGTGGAGCTCACTCTCCCTCTCACTCGTCTCCCCTCTTTCCTTCCCTTTCCCCACTAAATAAATATATAAATGTAGCTGTTTACCAAGGCAGCCTCTAGCTAACATCCAGTCCAGTAACTTGGAGCCTACACTCCGCCATACTCTAGTCTCATTAAAAATTCATATTAACGTCAGTCATTGTCATTACCTTCCTCCACATCCCACATTGTGGCCAGCTCTTGCAAATGGCAGCTTTCTGCTCACAGCCAGGATGTATTCCAGCTGTGGGTCTCACTATATGGATCCCTGGCTTTGTCGCTTGGCTTCAGCCATTAGTTCTGCCTCTTTTCCTCCTTGCTCCCTACAGGACAATGAAAATAATATACAATCCATTGTCCGTACTGAATGTAGGAAATCATCTTTATAAGGTAATCCTTTTTTCTTCCAGTGGAAGAAATATAAGTATATTTATATAAGAAACCTAAGTCAATTAGTTTATGGGAGTTTCCTAAAAAAAACTATTTCATTCATTATGTTATTTACAGACGTTTATGGATTACTCTCACACGAGTGGAGTTAAGATCCTCTACAGATAGCGAGGAGGTAGCTCCTGATGAAAGTTCCTCCTGATGAAAGGTACAGAAACATGTCGAGCAGACATTAGGAACGTATACATGGATATAATGGATAGGAACGCTGTACTTCATCTGCACTTTTCACTTGTTCACCGTGGGGTATGATAAACTAGGAAATCCATCACTGTATTATCCTACTGACTGCAACATTTGATCAGGAAGTGGATTCTTGATTATTATTTATTATTCTATGCTGAACGGGGTGTCTTTGTACAATAATCAGTATATTTTCTATTGGAAACTATGTTGGTTTTTCCTTGATGTGCAGGAGGCTAGCCATAGACGTATCTAACTGTACCAGACAAACTTTCATTTGTGTGGTAGGTGTGTCTGGTATCTGGTCTCTGTTCCCGGGTCTCTCTTGTATATTTGTACATATCCAGGGTGCTACCAGGTGACTTTTAGGTATCTCAAATTCTCATCCAGTTCACTTAACAAGCGGTCCAGGAAACTACTGTACAATTCCATCACTGTTATAAACATATACTGAAATCCCCTATAAAGCAGGGCAGTTTAATTGGAATTTAAGAACAGATGTCACCCAAAAGTGTATTTTCTATTGCAGTAAATTAGCCTGGCTTTCTGGGTGAGGCAGTGGTCTAAACCAAATGGCAACCCATGGCTCTGCCTGAGTAAATATCTTCCCCATTGGGCACCTCCAAAAATGATTGTTGAGACTGTTGGGCTAGGTACACTGGATGCACTTCTGCTGTTTAGGAAGAGATTGAAAACCTTCATCATTTCTCAATAGATCATGTGACTCCACTGCTCTTCTCTGATTCCTAGGGCCCAGGGGCCACATCTGGGGTGTCATTATGCGCTCTGCAGGATTGTTTCACTTGGCATGCGAATCAAATCGTGCCTGTTTATACTGGGGCTGATGTTGTTGGACTGCCTTAAAATTGAAACTTTACGCGCATCCGTTAAAATGATGTCATTGCTGTTTACCTTTTGGCTGGTGTTTCTTCTGTTTTATGCTGGGGGCACTAGTGGTTCCGCCTGACTTGTGGGAGCTGCCAGATGGTCCTTGGCTGTTGGCCTTTGTGTTCCCTTGGTTTCGCTTTCAGAGTTCTCCAAGTGTAGATGCTCGTGATGTCTACGTCCAGTGCGTTAAGTGGGATGAGTAAGTGGTCGCGTAGGGGCGGGTCCCTAAACTGAGCTAGACAGGGGCCTGGTCTTCGAAGCCAGGGGCCACTGCTTAATAATTATTGAGTTTTATAAGCTTCAAAATATGAGCAACTATAAACTTGTCACCTGTTAAGAGCGGTTCCCTTATGATTGCAAATCTTTCTCTGTATATGAGCTTGCCAGTAAATGAGCAGAAACACTTAGGCCTCATTTTGAGTTTGGCGGTAAATCCCCTGATTTGCCAGCAAACTTCTTTACCGTTGCTGTCAGTCCGGTGGCATTACCATGGGATTATGAGTGGTGGTACGGTTGTGTAAATCCCCATTTTTGGAGGCCGTAAGACTGCATTATGTTTTTAGGGATTTACCGTGAGCGGTAAAACAGTGTGGTAAATGGATTCACCATCCAGCTTTTTGTGATGTGGTAAAAGTGACAATAATTCAGTTACCGCCAATAAAAGGAGTAATCGAATTACTGCCACTTTGTTACCGCACCAACAAACTCACAATGAGGCCCTTGCTTCTTAAATCACTGAATGTTGCAGGTGCTCACAATCAAGTGATCAGATGATGTGGCCACGATCACAAAGTTTCAGTGATGTGGGCAAGTCGGGATTGGCCACTGGTTCCAAATTCCACACCACCTCCTACGTTTGCAGAAAAGGATGAGCGCACCAGCGGATTTTAGCAGGAGGGCCAGCTTGAGTGGTGCTGGGGCAGGAGTCGCGTGTTCCTGAAAAGTAATACACGATGCACGTGCAAGAGATTCTGCAAAAGAAATTGTCTGGAAAAGACGACACAAACGGACATGTATTTGCCGCACTCCAAGGCGAACCCAAACTTGCTGTGGAGGAAATATATGCTCATTACGTAAATAGCCAATGTGAAGAAGCAAATGGATAGGACTTTGCAGCCCGTTCCCATGCTACTCATCTTCAGTGGATTGTGAGCAGTCAAACACTGTACTTAGCTCGTGCAATGCTTGTTCTGCCTCAAGGTGTGTGGCTGCAAGCTTCACTGCTCATGAGCAGCTTTGGCAGCAAGTACCGCAGGGGCGTCATTGGGGGTTGCAACCCCTCTGCTCTCCCTTGCCACCCCTTTATTGAGGCCTCTTACAAAAAACAGGGGGTTCCACAAGTGTAACATTTTGAACAGTACCTCTGGAGTTCTATACAATTGTCCCTGGAGGATAGCTCGGCGGCAGCGTGTGCGTCTTGGAAGCAAAACGACACGAAGCAACAACAGGTTCGATCCCCGGGTCCACGCTTAGAAACCTCTGGGTGTTTAAGCACGTTATAAATACAAGTAAAACAAACAATTCCTGTGACAGCGCCTCGATGCCTGCGGGCTGTGTGAGCGCTTTATAAATGTTAAATAAATAAAATTGCTAGACTCATTGAAGGTGTGTAAGTTCATGTTCTATTGCTCCCCATGATGTCACCTTAAGGTTGGGGGCAAATTAGATCACTTCCTGTGATGTCATCAGAGGTCAAGGGTCATGTGATGACAAAATGCTGCTACCCCAGGCATTTTGGTGAAATTACATCCCTGAAAAACCCCTGTGTGGAAATGCAGTGAGCTGAAAGGGGAAGCTTTGGGCTACACCTTGCCCCAAAAACGAGATCGGTTTGGGACCTGTCTTGGAGGGTTTTTGTTGCATTTATCGGGACCCCATTGCACTTATGTCTGTGGCCCGCACTTTGGCCAGGTTCTGACGCGTGGGCTCTGTGGCATCACCTTATTTGCCCGATACATTCGGAGATGTTGGATTCGATGTTCTTTTGTACCTGGGTAAGAGTACATCAAATTACAGGCTCTTAGTAGGCGTCCCTTTATTCTCTGCATTCCCCCCTTTAACCCCACATTAGCTACACATCCGCATCACCCCCGCATCACCTTAAGATGCTAAACATTCACATTCTTTCAGGATGTTTCACGCATACCTTTACTTGCAGTTGTAACCATGGGTGTCAACTTTTGACCTTAGCTACAGGGACACAAATTCCCACACGCGCGAAGAGGGGGGATCCGTACCCATCCCCAGATGGAAACAACTCATTGAACTGCACATTTTGCAGCAAGAATGTGAAAAAAGCCATAGGATTTACAGGCAAGTCAGAACGTACATTTCAGCAACAGTCGCCTAACCTGCTGAGCTGCATTTCCTCAGCATTCTACACTTGGCTCTCCACCTTCGCCCCACTTCTTCTGCGTCTGCCAAACAGCTTCATCCTGACCAGCACTCGCCTTCCCCTCCACCACGCAATTAAGGTCTGTGTGGTCATCTGATGAGGCGGCCTGAGCAGCACTTGCTCATTTTGCAAGATGAATGTTAACACTATACTGAGCCTCAGCCCAGCAGAAGAGGAGCCAGAAGCCCTGTCGCCGAGCGATTTAAAAGCGCACGACACTCCATTAATGTTTTGGTTTTTGGTTTGCATGCAGAATGTCCACGGGGGAAAATGACACTCCTGTACCCTGTGGTTCAAGACAGCGGCCCTCTCTTCCCCCATGTGCTCAGTACCTATGGTTGTAAGTCTGCTATTTCCCTCTTGATTTGCCATTAAACGCCGTTTCTAGTACACGCAGACATGCATGTAAGTGCATTAGTCCAAGGGGTGGAGCCATGTAACCCCTAACCACTGCTTTTTCGTTGCCTTGAAGGATTACTCCTAAAATGGCGGAGAGACCGCATCAAGCGCGAGCCGAGGACAAAGGATAGATGCATGAATTCAGACTTTTTCAAGATGTGCCATAATAGAGCTATTAGCATCCAGACGTTCCTATCTTTGTGGGCTACGCGTTGTTGGAAATACTGTGCAATTCGTTCCACTTCCTGTTCCGCCCACCCTCTCCCTGCATAGTCCCACAGCGGCAGGTTTCTGACTCATCCTCCTGTTAGCTAGGCATTTTAGTGCAAGCGGCAAACGTACATCTCAAGCAAATGTATCATTCTAGAGTGTGCTGTTTTGCTAAACTCCAAAGATAAATGGAAAGGGGTTTATCGGCATGAGTGCATCCTTGATTTACACACACACACACACACACACACACAGCCAGCCTGCACGCAAGTGCAGTTTGACATGTCCAAACTGCTTGAGATGGCCGTCGTCCTTACTCACTCCCTTCCCCAACATTTATTGCCACTTCAAGCACCCTGCTGTTTAGACTGATATGTATTTTTTATTTTTTTTATTTATTGGCTATTTTATAGTTATACAGACTGCAGATGTGTGGGCCGACACGTATGTGTGTGATGGACTTGATTTTATATAGTGGACAAAATTGGCTTAAAAGGATTAACTACTGTATAATACAATACAATACAGTAGTTAAACCTTTTAAGCCAATTTTGTCCAGTATATAAAATCAAGTCCATCACACACATACGTGTCGACCCACACATCTGCTGCATTCACGTGGATGGCCCTCCTTGTCTACAAATGTCTGCATGTCAATGTTTCAACAGCTCAAAAATGGCAATTACCAATTTAACTAGAGTCAGGGTAATCGAAACTCGTTCTCCTGCTAGTAAGATTCTCCACTACTCTTCAATTGGTCTGTGTCCATGTTTCTTTACTATTTCTGTCATAAGGAGCGTCCTTCAATATTTTGTAGCCAAAAAGACCACACTAGATGGTATAGTGTTTCGATCAAATCTTGTTCCTTAGTGTTAGGAAAGATTTCATATGTGTATGTAATTTTCCCTCCATGTGTCAACCCCAAAGCTTTTTGCTGCTGTTAAGACTCGACTGATTGACTTTGCCAGAGAAGCACAGCCTTCAGCTGCACTCCTCTGGGCTTTCGCTCACTTGTTATGGGGTACTGACATGCCCTTAAGACAGTCAGTACTGGGAGACTTTGTTTCCCTTAGTCCTTTTCTCACATTGCAACTTTTGTGCAACATGTAACAAGTGTGCAATGTATTTTACCATACAGCACAGTTGGGTCTCTAGTAATTTCCAAAGGCCCTAGATACTCTCGCTGGACTATTTATGAACTGTGCAGATGTGTCATGGACAGGACTGGTGGCAGCTATCGTTTTACATATTTTTTTAACTCTTTCCTGCCATGTTAACTGCGTTTGGCACAAATAGGTGGCCTGGCTCTAAAATGGCCATGCCACGAGGTTCTTTGTCCTGTCCTTTGGCCATCTTGCCCCTTCACCTTCCCCAGGTCGATTCGACCCGGGCCAGTCCTTATTTGGTCATGCATTTTCCCACGAATCCCAATGCTTTCGCTGGCTTCTGCATGCCTTGTGCGTGCGCCTCCAGGATGTGGGCTGGGATGTCTGGTCCCAATACACATCCTGGGTGCCAGAGAGTATGGAGTGTCCTAAATGCCTGAGACCACTGTGGTCTGTGTTTGGGCCACGTATGGAGTGTGTTTGTGAGCAGATCTCCCATTGGGTCCTCTCCGTTTTGGCACAAGGGGAACTTTGGATAAGAGGAAGCTGGAAACACCACTACCAGGTCGATCTCCTGAGTTCTCACTGAACAAAGGATAGGATCCAAGTATCCTGCAACTACGAAGCTGAGTCGAACCGCTGGTGACCCGCTGGAAAGTTTGGCACCCTGAGCCCGCTGTCGTCCTGTGGGACCGCTCTGCATCTGGTCGCCCTAGAAGGTCTGCGAAGAAGCTTCGACCCATTGGAATAGTGAGACCAACTATTCTCGGCACCTTCACCAAAACCTGCAAGTAAGCTTTCTCAGAAGTGCCCCTGGGCCAACCAGTGGGCTGACCAGTTTACGCAGGACCTTTGCTCTGTCTCTGCCATCGTTTTGAGGAGGCCCTCGGAACTTGGCATACTGCTAGCTCTGTGAGCACGGCACCCTCACACTGAATTTCATACACTTGGCATTCCCAGGTCTGAAGTGAGACGAGTGCGCCCGGACCGGAGTAAAAGTGGTTACCATGTTGCCCTTCTGCGGCACCATCCTTTGCAAGTCTGCTGCATTTGTGACCCTCTTGCCCCTGAAACCTGCTGCAGTGAAACTGGGGTGATTCATCCACCTGGAGCAGAGAAATCGCCACTGTCCCGTTTGGGAATCTTCGCTGGAACTCAGGAAATAGAAGGTGCCGAGACGTCCTTTTTGCCGCATTCGAACCTGCAACAGAATTGGACTAACCTGCTGAAGTTTGGGCCTCCTTGCCTCAGGGACCGGTGAGTAATCTTTACCCCAACAGATGGCCCTAAGTGCCAGAGCCCATCTTTACACACGAGTGGCCCCTGGGGGCCCCTCTCCTGTCCACTGCTATTGCAAAATAGCAACTCCATCCCGAACTCTCGAACTGCCTCTACCTTCAAGTGGAGGTCCTTCTTGAATAGTGGGAACTTATTCTTCATCGCCTTATCCACCTTCCCGGGCTGCTAGAGACCCCTGAAGAGACCCTGTTTTTCCCCTTGGACCAACTGCGTGCATTGGCAAAAATGTACTATTGAGCGCAAGGCTCCCCTCTTCCTAGGATTTGGACTGCCTCTTAGTTAGGTGAATAACTGATGTTGAATTGGGCCTAAAGATTAACTGCACTGCCTGTTTCCTTCCCCTCTAGGTAGTCAACATATTTTGTGCAGTCATCCCTTTAGACCCCCTGGTCTTGTATGTATATTGTATTGAGTGTGATGTGATTGGTTTACTTAGTGTTACTGTGATTCTTTGCTATGGACTATGTTACAAAGGCCTTGTAATAAATGTGTCTATATTTTTAATATAACACCCGTCTGGAGTAATTTGTAAGTGTCCTTTATCTGTGTGCTCATTGAGGTCCTTCAGTCACCCTCACCCCTCCTGAGACTTAGTCTTGACCGCCTGCCATAGCTACCCTGATTGGTCTGGCTTGTCCAGAGTTTACCCTGTTCCAAGAAACTAGGTTGGCCTTCTGAACCTCTGCCCCTTCTGGACAGAGTTCAGAAATCCTTCTTAACACTTACACAGCCAGCAAATTGGAGCTCCTTCCACCCCGTTTCGTGGTCTTAATACTTCTCCCGTCGGGAATAGGTTAAGACAAATTCTCAAAAACTGCAATCTGAAAAACCAACTTGGAAACAGCTGTAAGTATTTCGGTAGGCAGTTCAGTTTTTTTGCTACTCCTATTGGCTTTCTGTACAGTTTGTACACCTGTCTTTCCTCGTGGGTGTTAATCCAGTCAAGGCTATATAGCTTTCGCTTCACCTTGTCAGGATTTTGAGTCAATGTTAGTGCTGTTTCCCCCAAGTTGGTAAGAGCCTTTATACAAGTGTTTCCCCATTCTTGTATGGAGGTTTCTGTTTTTTCTGTTCGGACTCTATGGAGAACCCGAAAGCCACCCCTTGGGTTGGGTTCAATACACTTCTGAAATAGTTGAAGGGATTTCCAAGTTACTATTGCTCTGAGAGAAGTCAGGCTATGTTCCATTTGTAATCCATGAATCAGAAGGCTATTCGGTAGATTCAACACCTTTTTCTAAAACAGACCTTTGGTTACATTCCAGTTGTTGATATCAAAATTTAACGAGGTCTCAGCCCCATATGTTAAAACTGGTACTGCTTTCATCCTATAGAATTGAATCAACGGGATCAGTGAGAAACCACAAACTTTTTTCATGATTATTATGCCTTGTGCAGCTAAGTTGTTTGCTTTATTGCGAAGTGCAACAAAGCGAAGTCTAGTAGCGTCGCAAGAACTTGTATTTAAACAGACACCCAGGTAGGTTAGTGATTGACCTCTGGTATTTTTTCACCTTGCAAGAACCATGTTTTTGCTCTTTTCTTTCTGTGCATAATCGGGTCGCCGAAGGCCATAATCCTTGATTTGAGCGGATTTATCCGCAACCCATTTGCTGTAATATATAATTGTAGGGCATCTAGCTGCCTTTGGAGTCCCACTGGCGTTTGATCGGCCAGTAAGATGCCGTCTGCGAACAGAAGGTGCCCCACCTCTTTGTCTCCCAATTTAGGCGGGAAGCTTCTAGTGCCCACAAAAGCTTGATCAATATCGGAGATGAACAGGTTGAAGAGTTCAGGGGCCAGCGGGCGTCCCTGTATCAGACCCTTAGATGTGTGTATTGGTTTTGTAATGGCCCCTCTGTTGTTAAATTTTACCCGTAGCGTCGTACCTGTGTAAAAGTCTTTAATAGGGGCCATGATGTTGCTTGGGCAGCCCCATTTGTCTACTTTTGCCCACACAATTGGATGCTGTATGGTATCAAATGCTTGGGTTAAGTCTATGAAGACCAAGTATGTTTTCTTTGCTCCACATTGCTCAGATCTTGCTTTCAGAATGTTCATAATAAAAATGTTTAAGGTCGTCCTGATGCCCTTGACGAAGCCGGATTGACAAATATCTCTATGGGCTGATGAAGTTGACCAAACTGATATAATCTTTAGTAATAGAGAGGCAAATAATTTTCTGGCCGCGTCCAATATCGCTATTGGTCTATAATTAGCCGGGTCAGATCTCAAGCCTTTTTTTTATAGATGGGCACTATTGTTGAGATGTTCCAAGATGACGGGAGCTTCTTTGCCTCTATGATGTATAAAAATAAGATTGACAGAAATTCTGCCCATTGGGCCGGGTGTTGTCTTAACATTGCGTTAGTTAGTCCATCAGGCCACGGGGCTCTCAAACTGCTAAATTTGCTGATGCTCGCCTTGAGTGATCCCGGTGCAACGTCGAGCCTATCCCATTTTGATTCCGTTGAAAAATCAATCGAGAGGTTCAAGGGTACGTTGTCTGTAAACTTCTTCAAGTAGTCAATCCAAGTTACCGCTGAGATGGAATTCAGCATTGGAGCTTCCTGAGGTGTGTCTAGGCAGTTTAAGATTGACCAAATTTCACCACTGTTGCGGGTGTGGATTAAATCCACCATTGATTCCGCGTCATTTTGGAGCAATATTTTATTATGGATTTTAACCAATTTTTTTATGCTGTTGTCTCAGTTTCCTGATTTGTTCCCCATACACTTTGGGTCGGAATTTCTTTAGCTGGATGATTTTTATGTTGGTGATCTTTTTTCTCTCAGCTATTTTTTGGTCGTAAACATGAATATGCCATTGGGCCTCTCGTGTAACCTTGCCTTTCTTCACTTCAAAAGCGTTAAATAAACAAGTGTAGTCCAGACATTCCAGTCCTCCGGTTGATGTAATGTGGTCTGTAGCCTCTTTCAAATTCCTTGTCAATTGAGTGATTTTATTCTGTGGGATTCGGAGTCGATTTCGACCTGATGTTATTTCAAGTGCTTTGCAGTTAATGACCTCCCGCTCTTGCTGGGCTGCTAGTCATGCTAGATATGGATTATTAAATACCTGTGTGCAACCTCTCATGGGTGTTTCCTTCACAAAGGCGAGATAAGGATAGTGCAACCTGGAGTAAATGGCTCTGTCCTTCCTGTGAAGGGTTGCCATTTGACAAGGAAAGTCCTAGCTTTTTTGAGATTTATATAGAATAAAATGATGCAGGTTATTCCATTTCAGAAAGGGTGGTCTGTTAACGAGACCTCCCCCATTCCTCAAACTCCATGACAAAGGCTCATCTGTGCCCTGCTGCATCAGTATCTTGATCTGCAGCCCCTGCTTTCCTATGACCAGAGGTCACGGGTAACCCAAATGCACTCCACTCAGGGACGGCATACCCTTTTCAAGCAATCATAAAAACACTGTAGAGTATTAAAATAAGCAATTGTCTTGTTTTATGTTCTCAAAATTATGTATTAAAAACCAAGTCGTTTTTATGTTGAGAAGAAATATTAAGAAACCGACAACAATGGAGTTTCATAAGGGGGCGTGGCCAGCAGCCATCCGATGAGGACGTGAGCCTGTGCTGCTCCTGCGCCACTGGCCTTATCCTGCCGAAATCCTGCTAAAATATATATCCGAGCTGAACCCTGAAATACTCCAGCGGTGTGTGAGACTTTCCTGCACCGAATCGCGGTGCTCCGACGTAAATCCGTAAAAGGAATCGCCGTCCAGATCGAGTGGAAGTTGCAGGAACCGTGACAAGTGCGGAGCCCAAGATGGCCACCATAACTGCGAGCGCGCACTAACTGTCGGCCGGGAACAGCTCCACCGGGCTCTGCAGCCAATATCCTGACCGCGGCGGCGGGGCGGTGCAGCGATCGCAGGTCCAGCCCGCCTGGCGAACGCCTCTGCCTGCGCGAGAACCCCATCGAACCGGGGGCCTGAAGAGGGCCCGGAGCGGGAAGCTTGACGTGTCAGTGTTGGCGCGGAAGAAGACGCACGGCGCACTGGCGGGTGATCCGACTAGCGCGCCCCTACAACCAGAGACGTGGACCCTCTATTCGAGGCCTGGAACATCCGGCGATGTGGTAAGGAGTGGGGAAGGTGGGATAGAGAGCGCTAGCGAACCGCCTTCCCTCCCCCCACGGGCAAAGGACCACCAGACGGAGCTGCGATCCCTACCGGCGCCTGCTGACAACTTGGGCTGTGAACCCCCTCTCATTTCTGGGACACAACAGGCGCCCCCACAGTGACGTGCAGCCCAGTGCGTGTGGCCGCTACCGGGGGACAGAACCACAGGGCCCCGGTGGGTGCTATAAAGCGGTGACCGACTCGCATATCACGCACCCACACCGTCTTGGCCCCCAGAGCTGCTGAAAGTGTGGCTAATAGACATTGTTTGGACAAGGGAACTGTAAAGCTAGCACAAGCATAAATACCCGCCGGTCGCAACGTGCCCGGCACCACCATCAATAACTTACCAATAGTGCCTTCCCCCAGCACCTGCCGGACCCCCCTCCCCCAGGACCAGACATCAGCACACTGCAACGGTACCACAACAAGCAGAGAATGGGTAAGGAGAAGCCCAGGAAAACATCCACACAGAGCAGGATCGAGCAGTATACAGCTATGCCAGCACCCCGCTCACCAGAGAGGCCACCGTCGGTCGACCCGGATCATGTGGACAATATTTCTCTAAGAGATATCATGAGCGCCATCACTAACTCCAGGACCTCGATGGAAAAAAAGATGGACAGTATTGGTGCAGACGTGTCCCTGCTACGCCATGATCTGCAAAAGCTGACCTCCCGTACGGGAGAGGCAGAGGCACGAATCTCTGAAACCGAGGATGGCCTGCGAGGTGTAAATCGGCAAGTGGCGAGTATGCTAGTACGGATAAAGACCCTGGAAGCAAGAGTGGACGATAGCGAGGGTAGATCCCGGCGCAATAATATCCGCATAATCGGCCTGCCGGAAAAAGCCGAAGGGGAATGCATGGAACTCTTCCTTGAGGACTGGTTGACGAATATCTATGACGGAGAGGCATTCTCTAAATTCTTCTCTATCGAACGGGCCCACCGCATCCCAACTGGCAAAGTGACACCAGGAGCTCCACCACGCACAGTAATTGCCAAATTTTTGAACTATAGAGATAGGGACATGGTACTCCAACTGGCAAGATCGAAGGGCACGGTCACATTCAACGGATCCAAAATAGCCGCCTTCCCCGATTTCACTAGGGAGGTACAGAAAGCACGACAGTCATTTGACCCGCTCAATAAACGTCTACAATCAATGGGTGTCAAATATGGACTGCTCTTCCCTGCCCAACTCAAGATATTCCATGGGGGCACGACCGTGCACTTCACCGACCCCAGAGAGGCGTGGAACTGGGCCGAACGGCACATAGAAGGGGACTGGAACACGGAGGGAAGAAGGAGGGATAGACGCAATAGTCCTCGCCCAGAACGTCCGCCGGAACAGGGCCAACAGCAGCGGCCACACCCAGGAAATCCGCTGCGGGAAGAACTATGAATTGGGAGCAGTTTTGAGCAGAATGCCAAAGCTACTAAGCCTAGGAGCACCACAAATCTCTCACCCCCACGCCAATCTACGCACGGAATACAACCAGGCCAGTGGCCGAACAGCCAGCCGCCCCACGAGCTAAGACTAAAACCAAAGAAGTCCGCGACAGCACCACAGACAGGTGCTGTGAAATCTACGAAGTTCATGTGCCGCTAAGGGTGGCTTAGTTAAGGTTTACTTGTTCTGTTCAAATTTCGGGCGACAGATACTCCAGGTTGGGTGGGAGTATAGGGAGGGGGGGTAGGTAACACTACCGGGGCAGTAGATGCCTCCAGGGGAACGAGGGATGGAGTTGGGGGGAGGGGGAGTTCTTATTCTTGCTCTGGGTTTTGTCTTTATTTTTGTTCATGAATGGTCCGACAACACTAAATATTCACTCCTACGAACCCGCATCACACGGCGAAACAACAAACCGTGCATCTTCCCGGAATCCTACATATACTGCCCAACAGTAACCTGCCCCCCAACCAGATGACGAATGCTAGATCTGATACAAAATCGTTACGTCTCCTGACATGGAATGTCAATGGGTTGGGTAGTGGGATAAAACGCAGACTGGTCGCCCAAGCATTAAACAGGCAAGCGCTGGATGTGGCGTTGCTCACAGAAACACACCTGGCGGGCACCACATGCAACCTATTTAAACGTGGTAACTATCGCACAGCACTGCACTCGGGTTTTACTTCAGGCTCCAGAGGGGTCCTCATACTGATCCATAAGAAGCTGCCGCTCACACTTTCCAGTGTGTCACAGGACACAGAAGGCAGATTCGTGCATATGACAGGAACCCTATGGAATCAAACCATAACAATACTAGCGGTTTATGCACCACCCGCGCTGTTGCCAAATCTCATAGAAGAGATAACTCCCCTGATAGTACAGGACTCCTCAGACACACTAATTCTTGGTGGCGACTTTAATGATGTTATGAACCTGGGTATGGACCGTACACACCTAAGGGGCAGGAATCCCGACACGCACACAAGGCTAGCCACCTTCACATCAGCACTGGGACTGAGGGATGTATGGCGTGACCTTCACCCCGAGAATCGAGAATACTCTTTCCACTCGGGCGCCCATGCATCCCTCTCTAGACTGGACTATTTTTTCGTTCCAACCACAGAGGTGCATAGAGTACTTAACGCCACCCTACTCCCGCGTGGCATCTCTGACCACTCGCCCCTACTAATAGAACTATCAACGTCAAGGCCAATCCCTCCACCTTCATGGCGCCTTAACAACTATTACTTAGGCTTCCCGGAGCTTGTAGAACGTATTCAAGAAACCACAACCAATTACTTTGAACTAAAAGCAGGGTCAATTGATAACCCAGGATTGTTATGGGAAGCGTATAAGCCGGTATTGCGGGGAGAGATTATCTCCTGGACAACGGCACACAAAAAGGCTCAAATGCAAAAAGTAAAAGAGGCTGAAGAACAGGTGGAACGTGCAGAGCGCGCACATCTGGCGCGAGACCTGCCTGAAACGAACCGAGCACTGGTCCTTGCCCAAAAAAAAATGCACAATGTAGCCCTAGACAACGCTAAACAGGCGCACACCACGATGCGCGCCAGATTATATGAGACTGGAGATAAGGCGGGTAAAATGTTAGCCTGGCTGGAGCGCAGGGATGAAGGGCACAAACAGGTCAGGATGATCAAATCCGACTAATCGGAACCGCTGTGGACAGATCAGGCTATTGCAGAAGGCTTTGCAGCTTACTATGCAACGCTCTATGGGTCACCGGAAGCCCCCACTAACCTCTCCGTGTTAAACGGGATCCCCTTCCTAGCCTAACGTGCACACAGAGAGATCTACTGGAGGCAACCCTTACTGAAGAGGAACTAGGGTTGGCCATGTCACAATTACATCCCGGGAAAACACCGGGGCCGAACGGCTTCCCGGTGGAGACATGGAAAAGGATAGAACCAAGTGCGATAGTCCCACATCTCTTGCAGATGTACACACACTCGAGGGAGCAAGGACAGCTCCCCCCAGACCTAAGGAGGGCAACTATAATAGTGATCCCCAAACCAGATAGGCCTCCAGAGAAATGTAGTTCGTACAGGCCAATTTCGCTAATCAACACTGAAACCAAAATCCTGGCGAAAGCATTAGCAAATCGACTGCAGAAAGTTATCCTGTCACTTATACATCCAGACCAGTGCGGCTTTATGCCCCAGAGTTCTACGCGTATGAATATACACAGACTGCACGCTGCACTCGAAAAATCCTCCCTCCTGCGGGGTCCCTTGGCGCTTTTAGCAATAGACTTTGAGAAAGCCTTCGACTCGGTGCACTGGCCAGCACTGTGGGAAATAATGCGTCGAATGGGTTTCGGTGACCAATTCCTGGGATGGATGCAGTTGCTATACAAGTCCCCAGAGGCCATGACCAGAGTAAATGGGTGGCTCTCGCAGCCATTTAAATTGGGCAAGGGGACACGATAGGGCTG
Organism: Ambystoma mexicanum; assembly: GCF_040938575.1. Lineage (NCBI taxonomy): Eukaryota > Metazoa > Chordata > Amphibia > Caudata > Ambystomatidae > Ambystoma > Ambystoma mexicanum. The sequence continues at coordinate 943,103,494 of NC_090935.1, forward strand.
CCCCTTGTCTGCAATGCTTTTTGCGCTTGCCATAGAACCATTGGCGATTCTGCTAAGAGAATCACAAATGTGGAAGGGCTTCCGGTGGACAGATGATTAGGAGGATAAGGTCTCACTATATGCGGACGACCTGCTCCTGTATCTATCAGACCCCATAACCTCTTGTCCTGCAGTGATACGCTTACTGAAGGAATACGAATCCTTTAGTGGTTTGAAGGTAAACTGGTCGAAATCCACACTGTTTCCACTGAGAGAGATGGGTAGCGTAGGGATACAGAATTGCCCCTTTCGTATAGAAGTTGACCAGTTTCGCTACCTGGGGGTTCAGATAATAACGAACTTAAAGGATTACGTAGAAAAAAACCTCCACCCAATCATAAACCGCTTTGCAGAGGACGTCAAACACTGGAACGCCCTGCCACTGACCCTACTGGGGAGAGCAGCACTATTTAAGATGATGGCACAACCTAGATTCCTGTACATACTCCAAAATACCCCGTTACACATCCCCAGACGGGAGTTTCACAAAATCGACAGAATCCTCCGGAAACTCCTGTGGAACAATGGACACCCGAGAATAGCGCTCCACATCCTGCAGCGCTCCATCTGGGAGGGAGGCATAGGATTGCCGCGTATACAGACGTACTATTGGGCGAGTCAGATGGCAGTAATAAACGACCTATTACACGGCAACCCCTCGCTACCTCACATTAAATCTGATACCCTGAATGGAGCAAGCATAACCCCACTAGAGTCGCTATACCAGAAAACTAATATCAACACTACCAAAACAATGGCTGCTCACCGGGCATTAATCTGGGCAGAGGCGCATAAACATATAAACTGGGAAGGGAAAACCACACCGGTACAGCCACTGTGGGTAAATAAACACATCCCTGAGCTGGACAGGCTCCCAAAATGGCGGAACTGGATAACTGCAGGAATAACAAAAGTGGGGGATGTGATTCGGGACGGGGGAATTGTGCCATTTGAGAGGTTGGTGGAGGAGTTCAACCTCCCTGTCACTGACCGATACCGGCATATGCAATTAAGTCATGCCCTACAGCGGTACTTGCCTGACCTGCGGGACATGGCAGACTGCACCCCCATAGAGAGGAACCTGGTCCTAGATAGCATAGACGCCAAAATCACCTCGGTGATGTATAATGTTCTCACCTCGTTTGCCACACCGGAGCTATCGAGTCTAAAGTCTAAATGGGAAAGGGATGTGGGAGAAATACTGCCTGAAGACTGGATAACAATCCTAATGTACCCGAGGGAAACCGCCATTTCGGCCAGATTACGCCTTGTCCAGCTCAAAATCCTGCATAGAGTCTACTATCCAAGGATCGCATGGTACCGATGGGGTAAAACCACAGACCCGAATTGCCAGCGCTGCCACCAGGAAGAGGGCACCTTTTTCCACATTATATGGGGCTGTCCGTACATCACGCTATACTGGCAACGCTGCTGCGACACACTTAGTAAGGTACTGGGTCGGACTGTGCCCAGAGATCCGAAATTGATGTTGCTGGGTGTCGAGGAAGAGGGTGAGATGTCTCGCACTGATGAGCTACTGTTTGCAACCACCACGGCAATGATCAAGCGCAACATTGCCAAGCTATGGGGTTCGGATGTAACCCCTGAGCATACACAATGGATAGATGATGTAGATGCATGCATTGCGATGGAGCGAAGAGTATATGCGGCCAGAGGGTGTCCTGGGAAAGTGGGGAAAATATGGGAAAAGTGGGAGAACGCACAATAAGACTTTTGTATGACACAGGCCGGTGGCCAGAATGTAATTGCAATGCAAGAGTGTACAAGTAATAGTTAACATATCCTTACGTTGTTGAAAGACAGACCTTATTTTCTTTTGTGATGTTATTGGTTGTTGGACCCCTTCAGGGTCACTGTTCTTTTTTTGTGTATTATGCAATAAAATCAATAAAAGTGTTTAATCAAAAAAAAACAATGAAGTTTCCCAACAACCCAATATTTTTGACATCTTTTGCTACAATACAACCTCAAAAAATCAATAGATTCAGTCCTCAAAAAATAAATACATTGAGTTCCCAAGAACCCCTGCAACAGCTTGTGTAAGAATCACAAGTAATCGACACTTCAATGTGATTCCCATATCATCCCAATTCATTTCGGATAAATACCTATCCATCTTCAGGGGATCCGCTGCTGTTATTGCACACTGCCCTACAAAAGACATTTTCATAATTAGTAAATGAAATGTTGATATCTTAAAGATTTCTTTTTACAACTGAATTTAATTTGTTTAATTTTCTTATTTTGTATTTAGTGTTACGGTCCAGTAAGAACCTTTAACTTCTATTTCATTACATTACAATATATAATTTACAATTTCAAAATATCATACAAATACTAATACAATACTTCATTAATAAAACATGGCTAAAACCCCAAATGCCTACAAACATCCAATTAAAACCTGATAAAAAAGTAAAGAAAGCAGAGAAGAGAAGAAAAAGAAAGAACATAGAAGAATAAAAGGAAGAAACAAAACATTAATTCATTTCCAAATTAATTCCCTACATAATCATTCCTAACTTTTCATTTTCAACCAATGCTCCAGAACAGCCGTCTAATTCTTATTTTTGTTCCCAAACACAGACGGAAAAGTTTTGTTTAGAAATTACACAGCTAATCTCCATTTGTTTGCTTTTTCTATAAAAATGATTTGACACATGCAGTATATTACAATTCTTAATCAAATGTGTAAAGTGCAACTCATGCTTTGATGTTAAATTCGGGCATTCCAGCACCACGTGGTAGATTGTTTGCACCACTCCTTGCCCCTGACAAAACCTACAAGTTCTCAACCTACGTTTCAACCCATTTCTTGCGCCCAACACTTCATTTGTCGTGAATAAATTCAGTCTCATGCGTAAACATTGACCCTTTCAAAATTGTCCCGGACAACGTTGCAGGTACTGAGGCAGGACACCATAAGATTTCACGTCGAGCAATAGGCCAGATAGCAGATGGAAGCCGTGCACAGCTTCGATAGTACGAATCCAGTCATTTTCCCACAACTTTCGTTTTGCCTTAACTGGAGAGTCTAGTAATAACTCTGTACTCACATCATTTGAAAGCAAGTGGCCAATACATTCATCTTACCATCTGCTCACTGGGGCTGTAACCTGCTCTGCATGACATCCTTTAATACCCACCAAATTGTATATATTTCTTCATTCAAGATCTTTCTCAGGAGATTCAGGCTTTTCCACTCTACCATTGATTCCAGGGAGAGCAGCCCAAACTCGTGTTTTATAGCTGGCGCTGGCACTCACAGAGGCAGTTTTAAAATGTTTCTACAGAAAAAACCTTGAAACATTTTCCAACGACCAATCAGGCCGAATAACAATGTTTCTGCCTCATAACTTATCACTGGGACTACCTTTTTTACAATAGAATTCCCTAACCGGACACAAGAAAAGTAGCCACATATTTTGTTCACCAAGGCTGCCTGGGCCACCAACACCTGCAGTCGTTCCTTTTTATTCCAAAGCAATCCACATTGTTATTCCTGAACAGAAAACCTAAATACATAAAAGTATCAACTTGTTCAATGGAATTATTATTCAGAATTCATCTAAACGTTACTTGAGACGGCTTTATAGGTGATCTAAAGGCTGGAACTTTGGTTTTTACAATGTTTATCAGTAGATTGTTTTTGTTTGTGAAAGACTCTAGGGCTAACAATTGGCGTTGCAACCCTATTGGGGTGCAATCCACAAAAGCCATAGCATCAGCATACAGTAAATAATTGACATGTCTTGTCCACCTTTGGTGGAAAACATCATATGTCACCAAAGGCCTCTCCTGTATCTGATATAAAGAGTTTAAAAAGGAGTGGGGATATTATGCAACCTTGTTTTAACTCGCTGCCTGTTTTTACTGCTGCAGACAAGCGTCCTTGCCTGTCTAGTCTTACACATAAGGATGTATTAGAGTGCAAGCCAACCAGAATGGCCAATACGGCTGGAGTACAGCCCCAGGCATCTAACTTGGCCCATAACTGGTTTTTGGGAATGCTGTCAAAAGCCTTGGCTAGATCAATAAAAGCAACATAGAGTGGTTTAGATCACTGCAATGCCTCCTTTTTTAGGAGACCAAAAATTAACCCATTGACTTCCGTAACCTACATTTTACAGAAACCAATTTGATAAACATCTCACCTCTTACTTTTCTTAGCCCAACTCCCTTAACACAATGTCACAAATATCTTTGAAGCAATATCCAATAAAGGTATAGGCCTATAATTTCTGGGCAGAGTATGTAGTCCCTTCTTATAAATTGGGACTACTATTGAGGTTAACGCAGAAGGTGGAAATTGTCTCGAACCACTTTATTAAAAATGTCATCAAGGAACTGTGTCCAAAGAAGAGGATTCCCTTTTTAGTACAATGTTGGCAATTCTGTCCGGGCCAGGAGCTCGAGAGTTTTTACTATTCGTATAAAGGTACACCAGATCATCGATGTCCCACTCCAAGGACCAGCTGGCATCGTCAATCTTTTCCAAAACAAAGGAAACCTTATTCTCTAGTGAGTAAATCAACTTGAAGTGGTCTAACCAACACTCTTCTGTAATCTCGTTGATTTGTAGTTTAGACTGCACATTCATTAGATTTGACAATATTCCAAAAAGCCCTTGGGTTTTTCCCTACCAGTATTACGAGCATATTTTGGGCTTCTACCAAGAAAGAAAGGTGCTATGATAGACTAGCCAGTTTTTATATGCTTTCTGGGCATGACTTTTCAACAACCCATCTTCAGGCTTAAGAAATCTTACCGTCCTACGCAGCTCCTTTTTTTTGGGCATTATTTCCTTGCCATCCAGTATTGATTGATAAACCCCATAGTGTGGTTTGCCCCCAATCCGCACCCCTTGGTAAGTCGACAAGAATATTAAATTAAATTAGCGTATGTTGGGCTCATTCCATACGACCCTGTTCGCACCAGAGTTTAACTCCAAAGGCACACAACATCTCTTCTGAACCAAGTTTCTTACTTTCAGGCGCCAACTTACTCTTAAGGGGAAATCATCACTTATAGTTGTTTTTTTCGATCCTCATCTCTTGACCTTCCATAAATAGCTCTTCAGAAAGTGAACAATAGTCTAGGATAGTTTTTTGCCACCCCCTAGACCACGTAAAATGTGGACACTCGTGCCCCTTTATATTGCCATTCAATAAGCACAAACCCCAAATCTCCATAACTAACAATTTTTTTCTCTTTTCAAAGCAGCCTTATCAACGGGCATAATTCGATTATCTATCGACCCTGTTATGCATCTGCAGTTTGGGTCACCACAAACTATTATTGAATGGCCCAACCCACAAGATTGCCAGCAAAACAGGATGTCCTCAATTGATTCTAAAAAATGTCTCGAGTGATCTTCAGTGGGCTCCAATGTAAGTTTAACAACAATAAAACATTTTTGTCTGGAAATATAGTTTAGTTCCAGTGGAGTTCTATGGCTTGAACAAATTAATTAGGTTTTGCAAATACCATTGATTTACTCCATATTACAGTGGAAACCACTACTGATAGCCCCGCTGAAGGATGTCCTGACTCCCCCCTGTAAGCCAGCAACAAGTGCACAGTATCGCCGTCAACCAGCGGCACAGACTAAGCCATGTTTCTTGAAGGCAGAACAAGTCCACCTCTAACAGATTCACACTATGATTCTGGAATAAGCGGGCAAAGCCCCTACTTTTCCATGAAAGCAAACAGACTTCCCTCTCTTCACTTGAACTGATACCCACCGTATGGTTGTATGAAGCAGCGCAACACTTAGTCCTAGTGGGCAGACCTTGTATTCAAAGTCTCCACCAACTAGTTCCAATTGTTCTCTTCCCCCGTCCTATATCACCTGTAGCATCCACTGTTACTTGTCTTTTCATGTTTTCACCCTGAAAGACCTGAATTTTAAATAACGGTGCCATGCCGCCTGGCTTTTCCAGTCGCGCTACATGGGGTACTTCCAACTTTTTTTCTTGTTGTTACTTTCTATGGAGCGGCCTTCTTTAGGTCGCCCCCCCCCTTGTCGACTCAAGTTTATATATGTCAAAGCCCCAGAACCTAATTCCATCAGCATCTGCCAAGACCTGATTACCAACCATGTTAGATCTAAAATGCAGTATAACTTTGTCCAGGTTGTAATCTTTCAAAAATTCCACACATTCTATATCTTGTGATGACAAGTTTAGCAGGGTAGACACTCTTCCTAGTTTGTGCATAACTAATGCTCCATCTAGAATAACTGTATCTCGGTCAAAAGGCAGCTTCTGTAAAATTTCTCAACCCAGTAGCCACCCTCAGTTGCTCTTGCGCAGGTGACCTCGGGGGTGGAGGAGCAGACAGGTTATGCAAAACTTTCCTAGATCCCTTTAAAGAATTTTTCCCGAGTGCCTTCTAATTTTTGTTTTTTTAACGAAGCAGTTTACAGTCATGAGACCGCCTATTTTCTTATGCTTATTTTGATGATAAATGTCAGTCAACTACCACACTTGTCTCCTCCACAACCTCTTGCACCACACTGGCCTCAGCCTCAACTACTTTTTAATTGACACTCGGCTCTTGATTTCATTCAGAAGGTCCTCAGCGACAAAAATGATGCTAGGGGATGGAGGAGACAGGGGGGAACATTCCCTCCCGAAACTCCTCTTCCTTCAGCACCCCATTTGTCTGTGACCTCAGCCACAGAACGTATTTCTTCCACCTCTGCAAGTTCTTCACCTTCCAACACTCTGACTCCCCAACCATCTTTGTTTATCTGAGTTTTTGAGTTGCCCAACAGCCTCGGGCTAATGGCCTCATTTCGCCAACACAAATGAAGCCCTCAATGAAGTTTAAATTTGTTTCCATCTTTGTTAGGGCTCGACCTTGCTGTTTTAATTCCACCCCAACATTATCCTGGGTTTTTGAAAGGGTCAACAAAGCGAGCTTCAACGATTTTGAGACATTACTCAAATTCAGCATACAAGCATTATAAAGTCCCTGTCTTTCAATATAGACTCACAGCCAACCCTGTTTTTATTAGAAGGCTGGAGGTTGTCAGTGTCCGTTGCCTTGTCATATACCATGACCTCCGCACAACTCCCCACTTGCACTCCAATCAACCCCATCCCTGCGCATTGAAGGGTGGTTCACTGTGAGGTGTTCGAAAAAAAAACACAAACTCTTTATGACCTTGGTCAGTGACTGTGGAAAATGGAAAGTGAACCGGTGGCTCGTCTACTGATGGCCTACCCCGAAACGTAGGTAAACCAACCCCCCGCTGGCTTTCCCTAATCATCCGTTCTGCGGTCCTCCCCTTCAATACTTGGTTTACCTGAAAAAGGGGTGAAACCTTTTCGGTCAACACTGTGCCTTCCTCACTCCTTTCCATTGATATCACACGTTTAGATGGTTGTGGGGTCAAACAAGGGCCCGTCCCCTTCTTCCACCACCCAAAGAATCTGACCCCATTGCCCCTGAGGACACATTGTCACTGGATTCCTGTAACACTGACAGTTCAATGTCCGTTATTTCCCTCAACAAATCTTTGCTTGCCGAAAGGAGGTCATGAAACAAATCATTTAGGTCCCCAAAGTAATTATTCATTCCTTGTTGCACTCCAACGTTCATACCCTCTGAGCCAAGTCCATCAGGCCATGCCTGGGAACTTCTCTCCAACCTCTGTGTATACCTCACGTCTTGATCTACCACCGTCTGGGCTGATGGTGATAACAAAGGCTGCTTAACCTTTGCAGGAATCGGTGTGGACACTTGTGGGGCAATCCGTGTCCCGTCTTCACCCTCATTGCGCACTGAGAAGGATATATATTTTTTCTGCATATTCTCCAAAAAAGAAACCTTGAGGCCTGCAGTGATCCTCCCCTGCCCATAGTCCTATGAATTGTGTTACAGTAGACACAGCGCCTTGTACCACATTACACGTGTTTTGCACAGAGGACAAGATCTGCCAATAGCCCTGTTTGTTTCCAAGCTACTCAAATGTTCACCCCCCCCGCACAAGCGACACATTTCCACTTCTTCCCCAACATGCTGCCTCATTTAATTCCTCGTGCATGTTGGTCGTGTTGCTTGTGATATTTACTTCAGGAGCTTTTAAGTCCGATTAAGTCCTGCTCTGAAGCCCAGCTGCTATGTCTAGTAGATACACACACACCTGCCTTTAGCCCGTGCTTACATGGGGAGGGGAGTCTTGGCCGGTCAGTGCAGTATAATATTGGAGTTAACTTAAACCTTCGAAAAAAAAGTCACTGCAGTGGGAGACTTTCAGTAACCACTTACCCACATTGAGACACGCACTGTCCAAACAGGCGAAACAGAGGATGTAGCCCAGCTTCACTTTCTCAGCGTCCTCCTTTTTCCTCCGGCCCCTCACACACGTGGAACATACCAAACACACTGCAAGGTACACCACCTGCTTACCATGAGCGAAGGAGTTTATAAAATGCAAGGATCCGCCTTTGTACAAGAGGTAGAAAACAGACTTCAATTCCAATAATAGAACAGGGCTCCTTCTCCTGTTGACACACCAAATACACTGCACGGCACACCGCGTGCTTACAGCGAGCGAAAGAGTTTATGAAATACAAGGATGCAAGGATCCGCCTTTGTAGAAGGAGGTAGAAAACAGACCTCAATTCAAATTCCAAAAATAACAACTTAACTTATTCATACAGATCAAACTAACCTCATTAGAGTCCAGATACCCAAATCACAGGAACCTAAAATCAAAAGGTATACCATCAACCCCTTATTCTCTTTGACTGGGCATCTGCATACTATCAGCAAAGAAGAGATTTGTCGCTTAACCCACTCCAATGTACAATCCAGCCAATCTTTTTATTCCCAGTTGACCAGTCAAAAGATCTAAAAATGTTTTTTTTAAATCACAGTTTCAAATAAGGACCTTCAAAGCCTCTTAAATCTACACATTCTGGTCAATGCACAACCACCCTGACACTTGCATAGATATCGTTTTCAACATGGGCCGACAGCAAAAGAACTGGTAACAACCTGTTCCATGCTCTGTGCCCGGATTATGAAGCCAGCTGCTTCAGATCTGTCCCCTGGACCAAGAGCTGTTCACGTGTGGAACTCTGAGCCGGCAGCCATCTTAGAGTGGAGACAAAGGCAGTGTCTCCCTTTGAATCTAGCCTTGCAGTGACCATCACCGCTCACAATATATGTTAACTCTCGTTATACTTAATTCACAATTTCCCAATGCTGATGTCACCAATTCATTGGCAAATTCACAGGCTGATTAAATTTATAATAACATTTAAAACATTTATGGGAGAACATTATTAGTGATTGTGCTTCCCCTCTACTGCTCTCACTTAAACTATTGGTGCAATGTTATGCGGTTTTTATGGGTTGCAATCAGACCAACTACTCCCAAATCTCCAGCTCGATTGAATGCATTTATCTCTGTGTTCTAGGAACCTAGGACACTACCCATTTGCACCTGAAGTAATACTTACAAAAGGTTAACTTTATCAGGAATTAGCTGTGCACCCCTCCCCTTTCTTGTTTTCAGAGTTCACGGGTGCCCTGTTTGACAGCTTAAGTGACAGCAAAGTCACTTTAACAAAAAGCCTGCATTTAAAATATCCTCTGTTCTAAAACCACACAATAATGATGAACTATCATCCTGGTGGCTGTTTAATCTATAAACATACTAAACCTGAATTGGTGTATGGTGGCTGGTAATTCACGGGATCTATATCGTACACAAGCCCAGGACAGCCATGGACAGGCTGTGTGTATTCTCCCTACACTGGCTGTCTCCACTGCAGCCAGCAGGACAGTATAGTCTGTGGTAGCTGCCTCTTTTGATGCTTGGTGAGGTCAGGTAACGCTGTTCTCCAGTAGGACAGCCCTCAGCAGAATCTGTCCTGGGAAACCAGATTCAAAAGGCGCATACCAAAACAAAAGGAACAGCCTAACACCAGGGTGTTGCATATGAAAGGAAGTGTAATGCTGGGGTTGAGAAGAGGGCAGGGTTAGTGTAGACAGATGGAGCATAGTTGGGGAAGGACTCAGTCATCTTGCTTTTCTCTGTACATTCTCCTTCCTTCCTGTCTCTTATACATTTACCACTGGCTGTGATTCTGCCGATTTGGCTATTTTTTGGCAGTAAGGCAGCGGAATTACCTCCTGCATTTTGCTGTAGGCATTTCCTCTGTCTCACCGCCAAACCTCTTGTACAGCAGTGCAGTAATGCGGCGGCAATAAAGTTACCTCCTTTTTACCAGTGTTTTTTACCGGAATGGTGTATGGTGGTGTGGGTAAAAGTGGTGGTAAAGTGGCATTCATTGCGTTAAGTCTTGGATGTAACATTAGCCCCTGCCATACTATGAGTTTGGTGGTATTGCTGAAGATTTACCTCCAGAAAAAAACTGGAGGTAAATCTTCCAACTTACCACCAAAAATCGACATAAATACTGAAGCGGAAGCACCACTGAAATCCAAATGGAATGGGGAATTATGCTGACCTACCAACACTTGTAATCCCATGGTAAACCCATGTGTCCAAGTGGCGATACAGGTAATCAAATTTGGTTGTAATTCAGTGGATTTACTACTAAATTACCATCAAACTTGTAATTAGGCCCAAGCTTGTCTCAACTAGAAATGCTGCACAGAATCTACATAGATTACAATTTTTAATGGTCAGGGGGGTTGGGAATTAAGTGCTAAAACCCTAGCAAGGCTGCCAAAGGATTTGACTCCTTTGGTGGTCGTGATCATACAAAGTTTATAGGATAGATTGGGTGTTTGCCTCAGGCCTAATTAACGGCACAACGGTGCTGGACATGTCGCTGTTTGCATGAGTTGGGATCAGTGGTGTGCGTGCGCTAAAAGAAAATGTTTGAATGTACCGTTCTTTCACAATCTCGTGATTCTCTCTTGTGGATCTGCGAGTTAAATATTAAAACAATTCCCTTGAGAAGTCCACCAACGTTAAAAGTAGGAAGCTGGCTAACATAAGTTTGCCCGTGTTTCGCTGGGGAAAATCAAGAATAACAAATGCTTTGAGTTCAGGAAAAAAACAATTTGAATTGGAAAGCAAGACAATCTAACAGACTTCCATCGCTTTGTGTAGACCTGCGCGCATTTGTGAAAGGGCATTGCAAGGGCTGTTACGGCTGGATTCCCTGTGGATCGTGGATCGTGCTGGGACGTTTTTTCACTGAACGCTAAACACGTGACTTTTGGCTCCGCCTCTGTGCTCAAGCTCCCAGCATTCTCTTTACCAATACTGGCGCACGCGCATTCGCGCGCGCGCATTTGTGAAAGGGCATTGCAAGGGCTGTTACGGCTGGATTCCCTGTGGATCGTGGATCGTGCTGGGACGTTTTTTCACTGAACGCTAAACACGGTACTTGCACTTAAAGTTGACACCAGAAGCAAGAACTGTGTGCATTTCTACTGAAACAAATGTTGTGGTGGATTTAAACAAACGTTCATTTATCTTGCAGTGACTTTTGGCTCCGCCTCTGAGCTCAAGCTCCCAGCATTCTCTTTATCAATACTGGCGCACGCGCATTCGCGCGCGCGCATTTGTGAAAGGGCATTGCAAGGGCTGTTACGGCTGTTAAGCTGAGGAGCTGGTGAGCGGGGAGTGCGATTTTATTTATGAGGTGATTGATTGTATTTGAAATTATATTTTATTTTACTTATTTGTTTTTATTTATTTTTATTTTTTAGTCTCCCATTGGCATAATCTCACCTTGGGAAGAGTGATATTGATACTGGTCAAGAGATCGTACAAAAAAACAAAAAAAAAAAGAAAAATGTATACTTTACGTACAGGTATGCCGCCGGTTGCTATTTTGGTCGGTAAAACAACTGAAACTGATCTAGTGATGATTACGCCTAAACGCGGTGCACAAATTCCTAGTGTACCACGAAAGATTGTATCACGCTCGAGACTGCTTTCTAACACAGTAGATATTAGGAAATTTTATCCCGAATGTCCTCCAGCTAGCGTGATATTGAATGCCGTTTCCAGTTCTAGAATGGGTATTCCTAATATAATTGAGAAACCACTGGGAGATGGATTAACGGTAGATGGAGAGGAGTCGACTCCTCCAATTGATTTATGTTCCCCTTCTGACTCCCTGATGATGGCCTTTTCACAAAAAGATTTGTTGGGAGAATTTGTGATACCTGTAAAAAAGATTTCTGTCACTCCAACAAAGAATATAGTGGCTACAGTACAGATACATGGAACAAACGTAGGCGGTTTGGTGGAAAACTACAAACACAATGATGTGATGAATGACACAGGTGAGGCACGGAAGAATGAGCAAGGTGATGTGGGTGTAGATGATGCTTCTACAACTAGGGAAATGAATGTGAATATACAGGAATTGCAATCAATAAATATGGAAGAAAGAGAGCAATTGTCACAATCACCAGTCTTGTTTGCTGACTCACAGCACGAGTCATCTGTGCTGTCTATATCTTTTACACACCCTACACCGCGACAATCTAGGGTGAAAGCCATAGAACAAAATGACAATGGACAGAATAATTCACTGAGGGAAGGCAATACACTACAGGCAATGAATACAGCTTTATATGCGTTAGCTAAACTCTATGAATCCTTAGACTCTCGACTCACAGATCAAAATTTCCTACTCAAGGAACTGGTAGAAACAAGACTGACACATGAAGTAAGAGAGACAGTAAAGGCGCCTACAGCACAAGATGGTTCTAATCAAAATGAAGAGTTGCTAAAACAAATAGAATTGATTGTGCGAGCGACTCTTCTTTCAGAGAGAAAAGAACGGGTCAGGGAAACACATGTAGTACTCGAAAGTATGAAAGGAAAAGTATGTGAAGAACAAATGAATGGTTGCGCAGTTCTGCTGGAAAAGGGCAATGAAATAACAGAAATAGACAAGGATAATGAACAGGAAAAGACAAATAGAAATGACGCTGAGCAAAAGGCTGTGGGAATGAATAACCCAGTCTACAATATATTTTCAGTGCAGGGCCCTCAACCTCAAAGCACTAAAAGCACTAAAAGTGTCAAAAAGACCAAAACGAATATTCTCAAGAAAGACAAGAATCAAAAATAACAAAAGTTCAAAAAAGTAAAAATTCCAGACAATTTATAAAGCTTCTAACATTGCCGGATAAACGTGTACAGGACAAAAGTGCTGCTATAGTGAGAAAATATGCTGCCATGGCTAAATTAAAAGAACAAAACAAAGAACCCAATCTAGCTGTGATGGATAATTCTATATCTATAGTAAACCCGGATACAGATCAGAAAGAGCTAAAATATGCACCGCTAGATTCTTTGGTACAAGAAATAAAAAAAAAAGAAATGGAACCTGTAGCGGTCAATAGAATTATGGCTGGGGTAGATGGTGTGGAAAAAACAAAAGAAACTGTAGAAATGGACTCTGCAAATCAAGGCAGTTATATGACTCTGGAAGAGCGCAGAGAAGAAATCGAAAAATCCTTGAAACAATTTATGATAAGACCAGTAGTGACAACAAAACAGGCAAATGAGGAGAGACCAAAGTTATCTCAAGCGAATTTAAAGAATGAATTCCAGAGACAGTCCTTAGAAAATTTAGAAGCGAGTAGAGGATTTGTAGCAAAACAATTCGATAAAAGGCTGCATCAAAATACTCTAACCTTGAATACCCATGAAGTTAAGAAAACCTTTAACCAAAAACAAACCGAAAAGAATGATAGATCGAATGGTAAAGTTAGTTGTAATGAAAACACACGTAAGTCTAATTATGCAATGTAGGGGAGGTGAATTTGGGATGTATGATCTAAATAGATTATCAGTGTTAAATATCTTTGGAAATGTTACAAGGTTACAAGGAGTGAAGTCCTCTGATTTGGCCCAAATTGAATTTATTCATGAATATGATACATCAGTGGTAAAGATATGGATGTCCTCGAATGTGGTAAAGGAGGCTATATGGCAAGAACGAATGGAAATCTATCACATGGGTTTTATGTTGATTAATTTGGCAGAGAAAAGTCAAAACATTGAGTTACATCAACCAAAAATATTCAGAACACCTGGAAATAAATCATGGGAACAAAATCCTATATCGATCTCTTATTCCACCATACATGCCGAAAGACCTCGTGCTGTAAGTTTTCCTGCCACAACTGCAATGATGGAGAGTTGATAGCTAGAACATAAAACACCAAAACAGGTGGTTAGAATGGCGTCATGGAACACCCGAGGAAATGCACATTTAACTTCCTCTTCAAAAGCTCAGTTGGAGCTATATGACATACTCTTACTGCAAGAAGTTTGGTTGGAATCTGCTCCGGCCTGGGAAAATCATCAAATAGAACTGATAGCTGCAACCACCAAAAGCAGAGGTAGGCCTAAGGGAGGTTTAATGGTGATAGTAAAAACGGGCACTGGGTGGAAGCTATCGCCGTGGTACTCTCCAAACAAGCATATTCAATTAGTCAAGATCACATGCAATACTAAAGTTATTGCTTGTGTAAATTCATACTGGAACCATCTGGATATAAAAGAAAATACATTTTTAAAGGATATGGGACATTGTCTAGATTTGATAGCTAAAGATGTGTCGATAAAACATATTGTTGTAGCCGGTGATTTGAATATGAATTGTATGGAGGTCGAACAGGCGAAATTAACAGCTATAGCAAAACAATGGAATGGGTTAATGAGAGACAGAGGTTTGCATATGGTGAACGGTGCCATTAATGGAGACATCCCGCCTAAGCATACATGGCACAGGGGCAAGCTAACATCACGAATTGACTATATATTCGTAGACAATCAAATGTTTAATCTTCTAACTGCATTGGATATATCTGAACTTACACAGAGTGATCACAGTATATTGGCTTTGGACTGGGAGTGGATTAGTGATGATGAATGTGAGAATCAAAAACAAATGTATACAAATTCCTTGGTGATGTCTGCAAGAGGGAACCGGTTTAGATGGACTTCCCCTATGCTGTCAAAGCTTTTAAAGGCAATATCATACCCAAAAGACATTCTTGAGCCAAATGTAGAATATCAAGATGGTAACTATGTAGCTATATTGCATTTGTTCAAGCAAAAAAATGGTCAAGTAGGTTTAATTAACCAAAAAACTCATCGGCATGAAAATGACAATGAGGTGCGACTGAGAAAAAGCAGACTAAAAAAGGAGATCCGTAATCTGCCTGAATGTAGCACATTGGAATGGAAAAAAGCAACTAATAAATTGAAAAACTCTTATAAAAACTGGCTTAAGGAATATAGAGCCCATTTGATTTTAAGAGATGCAAAAATTATGTTACATTCTTTGGCTTCAAAAAATTCTGCTTTAATCTGGGGATTAATAAAAAATATATATGTACCTGTTCAATCGATTGTTCAAGTAAATGCGGTCCCAGAGGAGGTATGGACTGATTATTATTCATCCCTATATGCAAATGCTGTATGGGCTAACAGACCTTCAGGTCCAATTGTTAAGGAAATAACTCAGTTAAAAATCACGGAAGAAAACATTGTATATTATATTAAGAAGTTAAGCTCATCCAGAGCAATTGGCCCGGATGGACTCTCTAATTCTATGCTTAGAGAACATCCACAGGCATGGGCCGCTATTTTGCGAGTATTATTTGACCAAATAATATATACAAAAATTCTTCCGAAATCGTGGAAAAAATCGATCATAGTTCCCATTTATAAAAAGGGGGATAGGACGGACCCTAGGAACTATAGACCAGTGGCTCTGTTAGATGCACCAGGGAAGTTATTCGCCAGATTTTTATTGGATGAATTTAACCAATGGACGGACGAATATGCAATTAATGACCCCTTCCAGACGGGTTTTCGACCAGGGTTAGGAACGGCGGTTAATTTACAGGTAATTCATGGCATTAAAAAACACGAATTACAGGTAAAACAAAAATTATACATGGCCTTTATAGATCTGGAAACCGCATTTGATTCGATATCCAGACAGCTATTGTTTCAGAAATTGACCAATAAAAACTGCCCTGAACATTTGAAATTCTGGATTCAGGAATTTCATACAGATACTTCGATACAGGTCAGAATAACATTGGATGGTGCTCTAACCCGTTGTATACATACTTATAGAGGGTTGAAGCAAGGTTGCCGAATGGCTTCCTCGCTGTTTAACTTCTATATAGCAGATCTGGCGGATGAATTTAGGAGTGTTGTCTCAGATGCACCACGGTTGATGACAGCTGCAATCCCATGGCTGTTCTATGCTGACGACTTAGTTTTGCTAGCTAAAACAGCGAGGGGGTTGCAGGGGCTGCTAAATGTGTTGGGTAAATATGTGGAAAATAATGAATTGAGTGTAAACCTGTCGAAATCAAAGACCATGAAGATTGGCATGAAATGCAATAAAAAAGAGGTATGTTTGTCCTGGTACCTGCAGTCTCAACGCCTTGAAAATGTGACCGAATACAAGTACTTAGGACTTAATATGAATGCTTTTGAATCTGACACTCCATACTATAATGAAATACGAGGGAAAATGAAGACCGCCACTGCTCAGGCCTCCTTGTTGAATCACAAATACGGAATGTTTTCCTTGAAGCCAATACTTATTTTCTACTGTCAGAAAGCTATCCCAACAGTGATATATGGCGCAGAAACGAGATCTTGGAGAGATGAATCTTATTGGTCCATATTGGAGGGTGTTTTTTGGAAATCAATTCTGAAACTACCAAAATCAGTTTCAATCTGTTTAGTGCGCTATGAGTTGGGTTTGACTTCACTTTACACAATGTATATGTGGAAGTTATGCTGCATATATCGCAAATGCTTACTGAAAACGGAAGTGAATTCGATTATGCAGATACTTTCGACATATATAATGACAACGAATCATTTGGCTATGGCCAAATGGAGGGACAAGGTTCAAGATTTCTTAGTAAATGCAGATGTGTCTGATGATATGTTAATGAATAATCCTATGAAGGCCAAAAAGAAAATCCTGATATGGGATTGGTGTAATACTTATGATAAATGTGTAAATAGCAAACATGGATCCGAATTCAAGGTTGAGATAAAAAAGTTAAGAATGACTGAGACTTATTTATTAAAATTCCCTGGATCCAAATATAGGAATTTGTTCTTGAGATACAGATTAAACATTTGGCATACTAGGGAAATCTTGGCGAAAAGGAAGTTAATACCTAAGAAAATGAATTTTTGTAGATTTTGCAAGAACAATGAAATGAAGGAAACATTACATCATCTAGTTGTGACCTGCCCGCTATTGGTAGAAGTAAGAACTAGGTTCTTTAAACCACACTTTGAAGGTTACAAATTGATAACAAAAGAATCATTGTGGTGGTATATATATAACACAAGGTTAACAAAAGTAAGAATTGCAGTAGTTAACTTTTTACTTGCTCTGAAATTAACAGATGTGAATAATTGTGCTGAGGCGAATGATGGTCATTGAATGTATTTACAGATGAATTGATTTTTATCCACTCAAAAATCCTGTCAATGGGCTGGCTGGAGAAACAAAGTGATGGTTTATTTTAGTATGTTCATGTGGTTTCTTCTTTGTAACCTTTTAGCTAGAAGATGATGTTAGGTGATTCGTTAGTGAAATGAATATGTATTTTCTTTCTTTTTATTATTAATTGTTAAATCAAAATTTTGATGTTCTTTGTATGAATGTATTATTGAAAAGTTGATTTATCAACTGTAACAATAAAAAAAATAATAAAAAAAAAAAAGTAGACCTGCAATGAAAACAGTGGGAAGTATAGTCATATTGGAAGTTAAGAAAATATGGTTTTAGATCTGAGAGAATTGATGTTTTGCTAAAGCTGTTAAGGTTGAATGGTATTCACAGAAGAATCAGGTAGAGGACATTGAAATGAAGGCCCTGCTGTAGAGTATGGCAGAATGGCTGGCTGCTGCAGTCTTTGTTTGAAGAGAAATTGACATCCATCATCGTGGTGGTTCTGCACAATCCGATCGCGGTTTCACGAAGCATGAGGCGCGGTATTGGGTCTGGATTTCAGGGAAACCACAATCGGACTGGCTTGGTGGCCTGTACAGTTAAGTGGAGGGGTGGGTGGAGCACAGCGGGTGGGGATGCTGCTGGGGGGGTGGTCCAGCGAAACAGACAGGGCGATGGGAGAGGCAGACATAAGACCAACCCTCTGAGCGGCAGCCTTCAGGGCTACGTTCTGCAAAGTCAGTCTTATGTCTACGGTTTTTAGACATCGATCCACATAATCTTCCTGTGTGGTAGGCTAGTGTGCTGCTCACAATTCACTTATGGAAAAACGAAGGTATTCAGTGGCAGTTGTGAGTCTGCAGGTGCTTAGTTCTGGGAGAGCATAATCAGGAGGGAAGCAGGGCTGACTGGAACCAGACATACTGCTCAGCCTTGGCAAACTATCAGAGTAGGTTTGTAGCTCTGTTGCCACTGGACCATGACATGTATGCCTCGCTGCATCCTTTCCTGGTTCCTTGGGTTGTGAGCAATGTCCCAGGGAGTCTGTGCCTTGAAACCATTCAGCAAAGGTCGCTGAGATAAGGTTCCATCCCATCCCTTGGAGCGGTAAACTGCAATGTGCTGCTTGGCATTGAATCGACTGAATGTGGCAGTCACACGCATCCCCTGAAGGGCCACTAGCACCTAGAGCTTGCGCCTGGTCTAATGAGACATGTGTGTGAATGGTGGACCAAGACCCTTGCAAAAGGTCAGCAGGATTCTGAAGATATGGGTGCTGTAGGGGCCAGTTCTACTAGCATCAGGAGTCCCATTGGACAACTGTGGGGAGACATCTGAAGACCTAGAAACCACGGCATTGTCATCCTTGAAGCGACTGAGGAATAGGTATTGGGATCAAGGCAGTACTGAGACCATGCATTGACTTCTTAGTCTCCTATCAATGATGGTTTATATTCCCCGGGACATGAAAACCAAAAGATGTCCCTCCACTAGGCAGCATGCTTCCCTCAGATGTTTCCCGTCACATGATGCAGTTGGTTGCATGGTTGTCCTCACCACTCGTAGATTCCCCATCCACCACCTTCCACTCTCTAGTCCTCTTATAAATGACCCCGTTAGTATCGCTTGAGTGACCTAATTTTCCCACAGATTTGCCGTGCCGATGCAGAGTTGGGGCTTTCACTGATCAGGCCCTGCCAAAGGAGTAGCACATTCCTGAGGAAGCAGAGGTGTCTGGGAGTTGGGGGACACTGTGCAGTCCATATGTGACTAGAAGTGCCGCCACCAACATATTAGCTTTGAGGGGGATACACACGGCAGCTGACAACTGCCTGCCACTGCAGAGCCACACAGCCTGTGCACTGCAGAGCCACACAGCCTGTACACTGCAGAGCCACAAAGCCTGTATACTGCAGACAGCCCGTGCACTGCAGAGCCACACAGCCTGTACACCAGGGCATCGATCTTGCCACCTGGATTATGACTTGTCTGGAGTGTGAGGGAAAGCAGGGGACGGATATGTGCCTGCATTTCCCACCCGGGTATGCGCAGGGAATGTGGCCGGTATTCATGAGGGTGTTTATCCCTCTTTGACTCTCACCCTTTTACAGATGACACTGGGCATGTTCCTTACTGAGGCAACACTTTGCGAAAACATTGCATTTATGTGTGATGAAACCTGGGTAGTTTATGGCTTCCAACTTTACAAAATTAGAAGCCGGCTGTGTGCATTGTAGGCCATTATTTGATGTCTTTTATAGAATTATAAAATGGCGCTCGCACCTCTTCCCTTTGATGGCCCTGCAGACCCTGGCTTCAGCATCTGCCACTTCCTTTTCGCGTGCGTAACCAACGGCTGGCTCTTCTCCGCGCCCTGCTTCCCTTTCTGGCAGTTCACGGTCTTCTTCCGGCTGTTAATCTCTTGAACCCACAGCAGGTGAATGCGCCATTATGGGCAGTGGAACGAAAAACCTTGTCCCACACCGCACAGACTTACCGTGAAACTAACGAAACAAACTGCGGAAACTACGCAAGACGGCTGGATTTAGTGGACACAATAGCGTGGCTGTGAGTTTAATCGGCGACTCGGGACTCTAATTATAGAGGCACGGGCACGAAATAACGTTTGTGTTGGGAACGATATGGTTTCCGGGTCTGGCCTGCACAGGAAGATGCTGGTTTGGGGCCAGGGAGACGCAGGGGAGGGTAACACAGGGCGGGGGTGTCGCCTACCCGTAGTGTAAAGGGCAGCAGTGCGGCAACGATACAAGGGGACACATTAGAGCTGTCCTAGTTGGTGCCAAACTATACTTGGAGGCCTGCAACTGCGTCATCTTAGGCCCTGCTAAATCATGTACGCCACTTGTGCAGCGCTATCAACACAAATGAGATGTGAAACCGAGAATAGCAAAAAAGTGCCTTTATTATAATTGTGCCCCATTGGTGACACGTGTTTCGACCTTCCTTTGGTCTTTTTCAAACCTGGGCACTTAAAAAGAAGAAATTGTTCTCTCAAAAGAAAAAGTATATAACCTATCCAATTACACTTTTGCAGATTAATGGTTGGGTAAACCACTAATGCACCCCGATTAGCGACAGTCCACCTAGTCATTGGATCAGCAGGCAAAGAACTACCCCACCGTTTTGCTCTATGTAATAAAGAATTTGCGCACATGCCCACGATTGAATCCGCCAGTTCGAGTCTTTTGGGGGTCTTTTGACGTGTTTACAGGATTTTCTCGAAACACTTTGGAACGGGCGTGAAGACCTTCTCTGCTGTCCTGCGTCCCGTCGCTCTTTTCTTTGCACAGACTGGGGAAAGTTGCGTGAACACAATCATTGTGGAGTCGTGGGGGTGATAGTTGGTGGTGCAGTGTTGAGAAAGGACCAGAAATAGTGCTCCCCACATACCACAGGATCATGGTGAAAGCGTCCCGGGGAGATGCACTGAGCAGCAGCAGCTGCACGCGGCTTGCAGAAATATGTCCTGTAACCGGAAAGAGCCCTCGCGCTCAGAGAGGCGAGAAAGCAGGTCGAAGCTACAGGTCGAAGCTACAGACCGACATCTTCCTCCTTTTAAAAACGTTTCAAACCGCTTCTTCTGTTTAGCCCTCGTTAACATTGAACCCACTGTATGTGCACCTCTGAAAATCGTGTATGTTGCGGTCTGTGTCAGAATAGAAACCTTTTAATTGATCTCACTATTTTAAAGGAAACGGCTGGCAAACCTGCTTGTTGGAGGTTGGCTGCTTGGTTTACTGAAATGCTCGTAGAAGTTATAAGAACCGTTTCCTTCCAAAAGATGTCCTTGCAGTGTCTAAATTGAGTTCACTGTAGCCAGGGCCGGCTCTAGGATTTGCGGGGCCCTGGGTGGCAAAAGATGGGTGGGCCCCCCTAATTTGCATAAATAGTGACATCAGTGATGGCACAGAATGAGTCTTTAGTACGCAAAGGAATCATGATAAATTAAATTAGAAACATGTTGCCATGCATAAGGTAGTAGAAAAATACACTGTGACGTCCAGTATATGAATTGCCAATATTAATATTTACCTATGAGGCAATATCAGAAGTGAGGCATTTGTTTGAAGTAGTAGAGCGCTGATTACCTTGTACAGACTTCTAATTTTGTCAGATAAGGCATAGTGTGATAAAAGGATTTGCCCAGTAGCACTCACTTTGGATAAGCGGAGAAGCCGGGATTTGAGAGCAGTCTGCAATTCAGGTACTTGAGCACATCTCTTCCCAGATGTGATTGGTAGCAATACTGTTTGCAAAAGGTCTTTTTGAAACTTTGGTTTGTAAACACTATCTGTGGAAGACATTGCAAAAATAGGGCGATTGTTTTTGCTAACTGAAACTAAGGTGCACAAGTATTTGTTATTTTTATTGTGTGTATATTTGGGCAATACAAGCGCCTAGATGCCTATGGGCTTAGTGCGCTTTAGAAATGTAGAAATAATTAAAAAAACCCTAAATAAATATTGTCCAAATTAGCAATTTGCTTTTATTTCAGAAGCTGCAAATAAGGATTATTCTCATTGTCCAAAAAAAACCAGCAAAATAATAGCTACACTTATCAAGTTCTGCTCACTACAAAATGAGAAGGGAGTCCCGGTTTCCCCCAGTGTGCCTGTTTACCTTCCCCCACCCCTCAGTTTCTCCCAGTGTGCCTGTTTACCTCCCCCCACCCCTCCGTTTCTCCCAGTGTGCCTGCTTACCTCCCCCCACCCCTCAGTTTCTCCCAGTGTGCCTGTTTACCTCCCCCCACCCCTCCGTTTCTCCCAGTGTGCCTGCTTACCTCCCCCCACACCTCCGTTTCTCCCAGTGTGCCTGCTTACCTCCCCTCGCCCCTCCGTTTCTCCCAGTGTGCCTGCTTACCTCCCCTCGCCCCTCCGTTTCTCCCAGTGTTCCTGCTTACCTCCCCCCGCCCCTCCGTTTCTCGCAGTGTGCCTGTTTACCTCCCCCCACCCCTCCGTTTCTCCTAGTGTGCCTGCTTACCTCCCTCCGCCCCTCCGTTTCTCCCAGTGTGCCTGCTTACCTCCCCCGACCCCTCTGCTTCTCCCAGTGTGCCTGTTTACCTCCCCCCACCCCTCCGTTTCTCGCAGTGTGCCTGTTTACCTCCCCCCACCCCTCCGTTTCTCCCAGTGTGCCTGCTTACCTCCCTCCGCCCCTCCGTTTCTCCCAGTGTGCCTGCTTACCTCCCCCGACCCCTCTGCTTCTCCCAGTGTGCCTCTTTACCTCCCCCACCCCTGTTTCACCCAGTGTGCCTGCTTACCTTCACCCACCCCTCCGTCTCACCCAGTGTGCCTGCTTACCTCTCCCCACTCCCCACCCCTCAGTTGGTCGCCTGTGTACCTTTAGGGTGCCACCACCCCCCCACCCCATCCTAGTAAGTGTGTGTAGCTGTCTGCCATACCTAGAGACTTGCCTCACATGACTGCCTGTAGATTTGAAGCTAAGTACCAGTATGCACTTGCCACCCTCCAACATGGGGCTGGCCCCATACTATTTTATGCTGACTTTAACCATGCATCCATGTGTAGTTTGCCTCCTCTGTAGCCTGTGCCTGGCACCACGCCCTTACCCATTGACTATGACCTCGCATATATGAGTCTTTGCCCCGCCATTCAACTTGTGGCTAACACCTTGTATATGTAAAATAATTCTGACCATGCAACTGTTTTGTAGCTGTGGCCATGTAAGATGTGGTTGGCACCATGCTCTTGCTTACCGATTTTGACCATGCAACCTTATTTAGCTGCTGCCATTCAAGATGTGGCTGGCACCATATACCTGCTAAACCAATCTAAGTATCCAATGTGAAGCACTTATTGTGACTTTATGAAGCAACATGTTTGTATGCCTTCAAACATACTTATGTAACTAAGTAAGCCTTCTTAACAGCGCCACGATGCCTGAGAGCAGTTGATGCTTTACAAATGCAAATAAATAAATAAATAAATAATGTACCCCCTTTGCCGTGATTGGAGGGGCTGAGCAGGCGAAAACTGTTTGCCGTTGTAGAATAGCATGGGATCATATATCAGAAAGTTGCAAAGGCAACTGAGCGGGTTAGGAGGCTGTTGCTGAGATTTTATATGTTTAGACCTTCCTGTAAATCAAAGGGCTGCTTTCCTATTTCTGCAGCAACATGTGTTGTAAAATGTGGTGTGTTGACATGGGGATGAGTATGGCTCCCTCGCTTCACTCAGTTTCGGACATTTTGCTCCAATGGCGAACATCAAAAGCTGGCACCCAAGAATATACGCACATTAAGTGAACATATATTAAAGTGAACGATACACATTTTGTTAAATTAACCTTTCCCCTTAGAAGAAAGTGCACTAGACAAAAGAACATTGGCCTTTCAATAAAAGTAATAAACAGCAGAAAAATAACCTGAGAGTGGAAATTTTCCAATAAGTATGCTGACAAAGTATAAAAGGTGCTCACCTTTTAAACCCAGCAACATGTAGTGAAATATTCCCTGGGAAACAAAATCCCAATATGAGCATGTGCTTCGATGATAATGTTATGTGTCTGCACTGGAAACCTGACAACCTGGGTGAAATCTTGGTAGCCAAATGCTTGAGCAAGCTTGCCAATGTGAAAAACACCCAAGAGGGTTGTGTCCGCTAATCTGAAAAAAGTTACTGTCCACCTACACGTATCCTTTACTTGTGCCCTGAAAACCAGCACATGGCCACAATCAGGGAAAAATAACTGCACCAGTCTCCAGGAGTGCAACCTCTCTTGCCACATCATGGCCAAATATTCAGGGCTCACTTGCCCTCTCATAATTTCCCCTCCTCAATCCCATGTCTGGCTTTCAACAATACTCTGCTTTATGAAGATGAGTTGAAAGGTACACATACCATAGTAAGGTACCCACTCAAATGTATAAAACCTGACAGAAATATGTTAAGCACAAAGTGTGCAATTGTGGCATTATTCCCCCCAGCTTGACTGGGAGACTACAAATACCAGAATGCAATTCAGCGAAAGGCACACAAAATGGCCTTTGCATTTTCAAGACATATAACATGTAATGTGTGAAAAGTTTACCTATGTGTATTTCAGTGTTTGACGAATGCAGGGTTCATGTATGATCTGATGAAAATATCACATTCTATCAAAAATAAACACTTTTTGGTACATTAAATATGAACACCTGAAAATCATGCAGCTAATTTAATACTGTTTTGTGTGATATATTGTACTTGACCTAGAGGAGAAGTAGATTTAGGTAGTTAACTGGTCCTTTGTGTGTGATTTCAGAATGAAAATGCCTATTTGCATTTCTTAACACAGAAAGGTTACAAACATCTCCTCCAAAATGATGGTCTCTTAAATGGGTGATCACTTGTAAATCGCCCCCCTTTAAATGCTCTGCTTGAAGAAAGAAAGAAAGTGATAAGTAGTCATTAAGGGGCCTGCAACGTCTGATGAGCCGCTGGGAGTGGGTGTTTGTCTCTAGGGAGCCACAGGACGTTGCAAGGCTGCACCGTGGCCTCACGCAAGCTTAATACATGGAAGTCGCACAAGCCCTTTTAAAACAATACTCTTAGTATAGTTGATGCAGGCACTGGTGCCTCCAGGGCCCCCTCTGACAGCTTGGCTCTGGGCCACCGCACAGATTGCCCATGTCTTGGGCCGGCTCTGACTGTAGCCTCCCGTGGCCTTTCCGTTCATGTAATATGAATGATGGAATACGTGCAGTTTTCCTGTGGGGCTGAAAAGGGGCATTTTGAGGTCTGGCTAGAGACTCTGTTAGCTTTCTGCGGGACTCGTGCAGGAGTATGAAGAATGCCTTTGAGTCAATCAGATGCTCTGAGATTCATAAAAAGAGCTTGTGGAGAAATCTGTTAGTGTTGGTCTTTTGTAGAAGCTGTTGCTTCTGCTTACTGCGTTAGTAGGCAGGGCCTGCTGTAGTGCCATGGCTCACGGGGACCATTTCAACATGTTTGTGGTGCCCTTTGCCTATAGTGGAAAAAAACACCCTGAGGCCCCAGCAGGGTAGTATCCAGCATTGTAAGAGTGGGGGGAAGGGGGCATGAAAAAGGTCCTGTTACTTCTCCCCCCCAATGCACCTTGGCAAATTAATGCTAAACTGACATTCTCCTGCCCCCCATATGATGTAGGGCAGCGCGCGCTGCAACTAGAATGTTACTGAAGTCCCTGAGCGCATTCACTAGTCCGACTTCAGAAACAAGTTGGATCATTTCTTTCTGTAGTCTGATGCACTCCGACTCCAGAAAGAAATGACCTGACTTCTTTCTGAAGTCAGACTGGTGAATGCGCGCAGGACTGGCACTGAAGGCAGAGCACACAGCATTGTCTGGTGTCCGTGTTCCGCACTGCTCTAGGCTGCAACTGCTGCAGTGGCCCAGAGGGAGGTGGGGCATGGGCACCTGATTGCCATGTGCTCCTGCTCGAATGGCAACACCCTCATTGTTAGGGTCACCAACTTTACAAAGTGGTTTTGAAGGACACTTTGTATGTGGTAGAGCATCAGAAGCGCCCTGCAGTGCGCACGATTGCATGCAGTATCATTGGCACCCCCAATCAACATTTTGGGTAACGTTAGTGGCAGATGGCATTTTAGCACATACACATAACAACAACAAAAAACTGCAGGACCATTACAGATGCATGGAACTCGTCTATTAGAGCCTGCACAGGCTCTGTGGGGCAAAATACATGCAAACCTCCTAATTTTCATATGGATTGCACCAACAGAAGTGACTTCACAGAAGAGGACATTGCAAGGAGCATCATCAGTCTACGATGCTTGGAGGCACCATGAGAGTGACTTTAGAATAAGTTGCCATAAGTAAGCCAAGTGGCTAATACCTTTTTTGGTGAACCATAACCAAATTGCACTATTATTATATATGGAGCAACTCTACAGTCAGTAGGCTTTTTTTAAATAATAGCATGATATATTAAAATAAGCTATGAAGTGAATCACTTACAGAGCCTCAGATGGGACACAGTGTGATTAAATGATTTGACCAGGATCACACACTTTGGTTAAATGGTGAAACCGGGATGTGGGCAATTTCAGCAACTGAACACCTCTTCCCAGGTCTTGTTGATATAGATATTTATTCGTTTTTCTTTGCATTTCATGTGCTTAAATAATATTTTTTTATAGCAATGTCTTAGAAGCAAACTCCATTACATAGTAAAGTAGCGTTTCATAATAAACTAACTTTACACTATATACATCATCAAAGAAATATGTTGAGCAATACGAGTATAGCTTTAGTTTTATTCTCCCCATCCTGCATGCAAAATTACAAAAGCATCATGCAGGTTAATGTGAGCCTAACAAACCCCCCTTGGGTTTTAAAGAAATAATCATTATTTCATAAAGCATGCAACATTATACACCCTTCTCACTTCTAATCACCCCATTCCCTTTTCTTAAGCGACTAAAGTCCAGGCTGATAGTACCCCCTCCCTCCCATCACTGCCTAGTGGCTCTCAGTGTAATGCTCTGTTGACACAGAGCAACGTGTCAGGCCCCTGGGAGAGCCGCTCTGCTGCCTAGAGCTCGAACAATGAGGGTGCTGAACGGGAGGTGTCCTGTTGCTAGGACAATGAAGGTGCTGAGCAGGAACTCCTGCTCAGCACCCTCATTGTCCTGCCAATGCCTCGGTCTGGCTCTGAAAAGAG
This sequence comes from Ambystoma mexicanum, assembly GCF_040938575.1. NCBI lineage: Eukaryota > Metazoa > Chordata > Amphibia > Caudata > Ambystomatidae > Ambystoma > Ambystoma mexicanum. The sequence continues at coordinate 943,130,706 of NC_090935.1, forward strand.
CCACTGGGGGTGGGAGGGGCAAGGTTCCCCCCCTGCCCCTCTGCTCGGTAAGGCACTGGCCCCGATCAAATGCAGCTTGTAACAAGCACACATTTAAAGTCCCAAATGAAAGCAGTATATTGCCGTGTAATAAGAGTGCTGACTGTCAACATGGGGGCAATTGCAGCCCCCCTCCTTGAGGATGGTGACCTTTTCAACTGAAACTGAAAAAGTTGAAAGGCCTCGACACTGGTTCAGTAAGTGGGGGCGGCAATTGTCGAATGTTGCTTTTAGGAGCTTCTTTTGTTTCTTTGCTGAGTGATACAATGATATATTTTTTAATGACGAGGCTCCCACTCTTTAATAACCATCTTCCTTGTGATGCAGAGAGTGCCTTTCATTGGGCAACTGCACCTTAACTAAACCAAAGGAGTATTTTTACAAGACTCCTCTTGGGTTGCTGGGATCCGCCTGGCAATGTTTTTTTAATATTGATTTGGATTGGTAAAGCACCTCTTACAAATCACCGTCCAAAAGAGTAGTAACACTAAAAAGACACGGGCCGAAGTAGGCAAACAGCATGACGTCACATGTTCAGCAATTAAATAGACGGGTGGATTTTAAGGGAAGATCGGAGTGGCCCACAAGGCGGAGGCTGAAGAGAGAGTAGGGAAAGGCGTTCCGGAATCTGGGTGCAAGAAGGGAACATGAGTGACAGCGGGACATGCCCAGGAATGGCGAAGAATAGCTAGCAGGTAGAGATGAGGTGTGAAGGGGGTTACGGTGAGAATACACCGGGGCAAGAGACGAGAGGGAGCCGAGATGGGCCAACAGGGTGCCAGCAGGGATAGAAAACGCATGGCAGCATTGACAATAGAATTCAGTGGATAGAGTGACGGCGGGAAGGCCAAGCAGAAGCAAGGAACAGTAATCGCGCGGGAAAAGACTAGTGTGAGAGCAAGGGTCTTGGGGGCAGAAAAGGCAAGAAAATAATGAACTTTCTGATGCAATGGCATTGAAAATAGCAACGAGCAGGAGAGGAAATGAGGGGTGAAAGAAAGTGAAGGAACGAAAAATAAGGCAAAGCATAGGTTGCGAGCAGAACAGGTGAGGGGATGAGTATTGGGAGGGGAAATGAAGGGAGAAGGAGCAATTGCGGGGGAAAGGTGCAGGGAAGAAAAGGTTTCTTGCATGAATTGAGCAGGGTTAGCAAGCATCTCAAACATAATAGTGTGGGGACTGCCAGCCAGACGTGTGGAGTTGATCACTGTAAGCGCGGGATGAATGAATCGCTGCATTAAGTTCTAGGAGAACCTCATGGCAGTGTGTGTTTTAACTTAGCGCAGCAGTATGACATGTAATGACATATTACAGTGAATGAATCTGCCTTATATTACACACAGTATCACAGATTGCTTTAGCATGGTAGCATAAGTCATTGGTCTCCAATGTGGTCCAATGCCAACATGCAGCCCTTCAGGGCATGGTCTATGGCCCTCGAAGACACTGCAGTGTTACAGTGAAGTTTGGTCTGCTTCGTGTTGTTTGATGTTTAGACATTCAAGCAAACCAGAGACTTCTGGTTTGTCATAACCTTGATAGCTCTCCATTGATCTTGCACCTATATAGGTAACCCCCCCCACTCTATCTAGAAAATGAAGACATTTCAGAAAACTAGCAAGCTGATCACACTGTCTCTAAAACTGCCACTACCAAATATATCCTTGCCTGTGACCTCAAGGGTTCCTAGCGCAGACATGCTTACTCACATCTACAGCTAACCAGATCCAACCAAAACAGAGTTTTCTGAAACGGCAACAAACACCCAGTAATCTGATCCTGGCTCTCGCCATTCTGTCAGATGCGTGAAGTTCTGCATCAATAGTCACCTCTCAGTAAAACACACCAGAAGGACACCGACAGCCTGATTACAGCTGACATTACATTTCCGAACCCGTGGATTTGAGGAGAACCATCTCCGGTTCCGGAAGCACCTCAAAACCTTCCTCTTTGCTTCTGCTTCTCTCTCCCTCTCCCCTGCTAATTCTTCACTAAATTCTGCACTGAATCTGCAACTGGGCCACTCTCACCTACCTCGGTCCTGGGCCCAGCCACTCTCCACTCTCCACTTGCACTGCCTCCCTGGCAACCCCTGCACTGCGGGACTGTCTCTGTATCCCTACAGCCCCCCCTTCCCAGCACTTGTCTGCACTTACCCTGCACTTGCCACCAGCTGGCCCTTTTCTTGTACTGCACTTCCCTCCTCCCCTTCCCCTTGCACTTCTCCCTTGCCCCTACCCCTGCACTTGTGCGATCTGAATGACACCTGGCCTAGTAGGATCGTTGTCTGTCCTCCCCTTGTTCCCCCCTCCCTGCCTCGTCGCGCCTTGAAACACTTGTGTATAGGCGCGTTACAAATGCCATATCATATCATATCATAAGCATTGAACTGGGAGGTTACAGCCCTTGAGAGGCCTAGACAGGAGGATGAAGGCCCATCTTCTGTGGCCTAAAATCCCTACGCTTTGGCTGCCCAGGTCTGTCTTTCCAAGGGGCCTCTGCAGCTGGCTCCTTGTGATGGTGTCCAGCAGCAATCTAAAGTGGCAGACCTGGGTCGCAATCTTATAAGGGGAACCTATAGGGAGATGGAGGAAGGTAAATGCCAGTCCTGTTCTGTAGCAGCGACTTTGGGCTGCTGCAGGCGGCTGACCCCTCCTCCCGAGGGGCCCTTTGCAAGATTGGAGTAAACTGCCCATGAAGGCAAGTGTGGGGCATCTCCCCATGCCTTGTTTTTCATCATGCCCGATTTGCCTTGGAGGACCAACTCCCCTTTTCATTTCAGGGAGCAGTAAGACCTTTGGGCCACTCATTGGGGCAAGAGCCCTTCCTTTGGCTTATTTCTTACGGACACCCCCAGCCCCTCGTTTGGATGGGAGAGCAGCCTTGGCCACCTCTCCCAAGCACTTGGAGGGGTACCCTTTATGGTAGTTTGCTGGAGCTATGGGGTGGTTCACTCATTGTTTTTGCTGATGGGTCGTGCCTCCCACACCGGCCATTGGGTGCCGGTTCATGGGAGATGGCACACGCTCTATAATGGGACTCGATCTGGAGGCAAGACCCGGTGCGAGTCAGGATGCAGAAAGATTCCAGAGGTGCAGAGCTGATCCATGCCCCGCTCTGGCTAACTTTAAAAGGGTAGATGCATAATTAACTCTTCTGTTGCCCCGTCAAAATTCCAAATAGAACTAGTCCGTTACATGTGTTTGTACCCAAATCTTTTATATTGAATGAACATATATCGAATATTTTATAACGATAAAGATGTTATAGAGAATGCACTCGGATGGCCCCCCAACCCCCTGGTTCCCACCCCTAAAAACGCACCCCAACCGTTTCCAACAAATATTTAACCCTTTACCCCACCCCTAAATGCTTTCACTATAACATGTTTCGTTATAAATTATTTGATATATGTTCATTCGATATAAAAGATTCGATATAAACACTGTATACCAACTAGTCAAGGGTGGAGGATGGCAAACAGAGTGAAAATATAATCAAACACAGTACCAACCTAATATTGGTGCAAGAATAAGAAAATAGCCTACTTGATTTATAAATACAGCAAGTGATTAGGGGATGCTGAGTAGGAAAAGCAATGCCAGGGGGTGGCCCAGAGCTGGTGGGGATCATAACTTCAGGCTTACAACTAGTACTTGTTGGAAGAAGTATTTTATGGTATTAATTAAGCAATAAGCCCCAAGCAGGGGGGCATTACCACTTCACGAAGGATCCGGGGCATTACCTGAAGTGTTAATGTCCCCCCTGCAAGGGACTTATTGCTATTAGTACCCCGGCCCGTAAGACCGGGGTACTAAAAGCATTTGTTTTTCTGTTACGAAAAAATGCTACCGCGTTTCGGAACAGAATTATTTTTTTTCAAAAAATGACCAGCAGGGAAGGGAAAATGAAGTCCGTTTTCCCTTTCCATGACACCCATTGAAAATAAGTGAAAAAAAGTTAACAAACAAAACAGCCACCATGGAATGGGAGAAAGCACTATGTGTAGTCCTTTCTCCCTTTCCATGGCGGCCATTCAAAAAATAGGAAAAAGTCAACAACAAAAAATGTCCACCATGGAAAGGAAGAAGGGACTACGTGTAGTCCCTTCTTCCTTTCCATAATGGCCTGTCGCAGATCGGGAGCGGACGTGCTGGGGACAGAATTTTCCCAGCGTGTCCACTCCCGAAATAGACAGAAAAGAAGGTAAGTGGGGGTGGGAAAGTGGCAAGGGAATTCTGTGGATGGGGAGGGAAAGACCCGGTTCCCCGGTAAGGGGAAATGGCAGCCGCCAGCCCTGAGGAGGCTCAGGGCAGCGGGATAATCATCTGGTAACGCCCACTTTCTGGTCCTCCCCATTGGCTGGGAGGCCACCACACCCGCCTCGCCGGGTGCTAATAATGATAATACCCTGGTGGAAGGAGTTGAAATTCCTTCTAGAAATGTATTGCCTAACGCAAGGGGGAGTAAGATGTTCTTGCTGGTAGACACGTTTCTACACTGAGGAGCCTGGGAACACAACCAGTCATTCAAGGGTAAGACTGGAACCAGAGACACCAAAAAGCATGCTGGGCAGTACATCCCTGAGCCTGTGAGTGCTCAAAGAAGCATGCTGGGCAGTACATCCCTGAGCCTGTGAGTGCTCAAAGAAGCATGCTGGGCACTACGTGCCTGAGCCTGAGAGTGATCCAAGAAGCATACTGGGCAATAAATCCATGAGCCTGTGAGTGCTCCAAGAAGCATCCTGGGCACTACATCCCTGAGCCTGTGAGTGCTCCAAGAAGCATCCTGGGCACTATGCCCCTGTGCCTGAGAGTGATCCAAGAAGCACGAGCTAAGACATGAGCTGGGAGCTCTTTCCCATTGGACAATGTGATTAGAGAACTTGGACATTGTGTCCTTTAGAGCAGGCCTCTGGACCATGATTTAGTTCTCACTCCTGCCACCTTCACCTGACTTGTTCTCCCTTTTAAGTTATAGTTGAAGCCCACAAGTCCTGTAGGGGCTATTCCAACCTGAACTGAGCATCGTTTAGGGTCCATAAGATGGGCGAGGTAGGGTATTAAAAGGGGGTGAGCACGTAAAATGGTGAGGCAAGCTGACTGAAGTTATATAATGTTGCCTTATTCCAAATTAGGTTTTAGCAGGTCCTTCTTTACCTGGTTAGCTGTTCATCCAAACCAACCTGTTTAATAAAGGTGTTGAACTTAATTGTCTGGTGTGTTCTGCTGGTCACTACGTCATTATACACAAGGGGGCTGACAGAGGAGCCTGATCTCCCTTCTTCTTGCAGTGTATTTGAAGACCCTACCTGTGCTCATTCACCAGTCAGTAGCTATTATCCCGTTATTCCCATACCTGAACTATGCCTGACATTGCCTCTGTATGCAGGTGGAGCATTAATTAGTACTTGAGAACGTATGTTGGTGATTCTTGCAATTAAAATACAGGCCCTTGATATTGTTATCAACTAGAATGCTCCCAATTATAAATGCACTGTCACTGATAACATTATTTGTGCAAGTAATCGAAATTGTCAATGCACCAAGTAGGATGATTGGACCTTCTAATCTGTGACTGGATGCAGCCAGGCCCCCTCCCAACCCTCCTTACCTTCAGAGTCTGTAGCCTCCAGGCCGCAACAGAAGGCGCCGGGGACCTGCTGCAGCGCGGCACAAAAGAACAGCGACCGGCGAGCAGCTGGGGCATCCCTTACATGGGGGGGCTGCCAAGCAGTACAACACTAGTCTGCAAAGGAGCGCAGCTCCAGCTGACACCTGTCAACTGGAGCCCACGCAGAAACGCTGCCACTAACCCACCAGGGAATATTTAAAAAACGAAAAGACCCCAGGGGAAGGCGGCCTCAGAACACCACTAACACACTAGGGATAGTTTAATAAATAAAGCCCCATGGAGGCCTTATCCACTATGCCACCAGGTATTACAATAATATTATTTTAAAGGGCTTGCAACCCTTAAGGAGTTCAGCATCCCGGTACCTCAGCAGGGTCCATGTTGGAAGGGGGCGGGGCTTACCGACCCTTTTAAGCCCTCCCATGTCCTTCCCCTGTCACACACCCCGGAGCCAGGTAAGCGATTGGTTAAGGTAAGTGGACAATCCTGGGAGGGGGTGGGGTATTTATTGGAGTGTGTGTCAGTGTGTTGGGTGAGGACAGGCGGTGGAGAAGGACGTCTGAGAGACCAGTGAAGGTGATAGTGTTTTGGAGTGTAGAGGATATTGTTCAGGGGGGTCTGTAGAGTGTTGGTGTGAGAGCGAAAGGAGTGTGGGCAGTAGAGGTAGAGTAGGTGTAGTGGAGTGGGGTAGTAGTAGTAGTGACAGATGTAGTAGTGGTTGGAAGTCCAGGTGATAGGTGGTGGGAGTAGCCAGCCTAGGACATTAGCAATAGAGTGGGAGTTAGTAGTAGAAGGGTGAGCAGGGCACCATATCCCTGCAGGTCCCCAAGGGTTGCACAGGGGCTAGTACAGAGTGAGCAGGGCACCATATCCCTGCAGGTCCCCAAGGGTTGCACAGGGGCTAGTACAGAGCGAGCAGGGCACCATATCCCTGAGGAATGTGGGAGGTTGTAGAGAGAGGTAGTGGTAGTAGCGGGGTGGGAACAGTAGTCGTGATCGTGCCGGAGGGAACAACAGTGAGTGGGAGAATAGGTGTAGATATTGGTAGAGAGTAAAAGAGGAGTTAGGATTAGAGGAATAGTCGACGCAGAGAAGCGGGGTGAGGGCTAGAGGAGTAGTGGGAGATATCCGCCGTAGTAAGAACAATCGTGGGAAAAGATGTAAGATCAAAGGGTGGAGGTGGAAAGGTGGAGTGCAAGAATGGAAGGACAGTGATGTGGTGGGAGGAGAACACTAAATAAAAAGGTTCAGAATAGAAAAGTGTCAGGAGTGAGAGGCTGTGAGAGGTGTGAGCATGACGCTGGGTGAGCGAAGGCACCATCCCAATTTTCCCAGCAACTGACCAACGATAGGAGAGGGACAGTGAGAAGTTCCCTTGGGAGTCAGATAGTCAACGACTTAGGGAGAACACCATTGGTTGTAGTGAGAAGAGAGACAGCTAGAGGTTACCGCTCAATAGTTTGAACAACCCGGTAGGGATGTCTGGGGCTGGGAGGTGGGTCGCAAGCCCTGGGAAGTCGAGAGAGAGAAGGGATGGCCCTAGAGCCAACTATTCCCTAGTCCCAGCGGGAAGCCCTGTCCCAATCACTGATTAAAACATGTTGTAGGCACATCATACTTGTACATATATATGGCACTAACCATTCATTTGACTCAGGAAGGAGTTCAAATAATGCATTTCATCATAACTGCTTTTATTTGACAAAATAAGAATCCTGGACAAATCTATAAAGAGTTGTGTTTGGATATTCCTTCAGGTGTTCTAATTCTTTGCTGGGAAGTCAATTGCAAAATAATGAAACCTCTGCCAGGGCCCTGTTTAGCAGAGGACTTTTTGTTTAGTATTTAATAGTTTTATTTAAATTGCTCCTGCGAACTATTAATCAGAGAGACCCCACTTAATCCAGGAAATGTGGCTTCAATACATCACTGACATTGATGAATATATGGACGTTCACCATGAAGCATCTATAGATCCCACAAGCCCCTAAATATATGCCACTCTAAAAAATAGTTTAAAATTAATGAAATATATGTTACTATAAACTGACAAGCTCCAAGAATTGCTGCAACTACTATAGATCATCTTTTTAATGATGCAGTATTTGATATTTGAAGAGTTAGAAACAAATTCCATTTTAACCTAACAATGCTAAGCTGAAGTACCTACAGGTTCAGAGCTATTTTCCAGCCCAATCCACTTGTATTTACAACCAATTGATCTGTCTTTTTTTCATCCAAGCCATTGTTGGTCAGGCTGCCATTTCCTGGTACTAATAAACGCTGTATTGGGAACACACATTCTGATAGAGAGGTACTGTAGAATGAATGGTAGGCAGCTCATCAAATTATAGAAGATAATCCTTTAAACAGAATTAGTTTACTATGTGCCGTTACACTTTAAATATATTATCTGTATATACTGGACTCCCGAGAATCGTAATCAATGGTACCCAGTATTGGATGCATGTAGTCCATGCTGTAGTCCAGTGCTCCAGATAAGATTTTTAGGTGGTAGCATTTTACTCCCTATTTATAAACTTTGAGAGTAAATGTGATTTCAAGAGTGTAAAAATGTGTTTTCTCCTTTGCAAGAGAGTAAAAGGTATGTGACATTGAGCCGACCTGTGCAAACACTGTATGGGAATCATTGTCATGCGGCCGCTTTCTGCATCGTGCCAGAAAAGCATATTTCTCTCACAATGAACAGATAAAGCACATGGTGCAGTGGCGCAAACACCCTCTCAGAAATGGGACAAATGAGCACTAACACTGAGTTTCCCTTGCATATAAAGAAAGGGTACAACAGCAGTTTAAGCTTTTTAACACTGTGCTCACACAGAGCAGGTCAGCTTGAGTAGGAACTGTGCAGGTGTCACCCATACAAACAGAAAAGGCAAATCAGGGCAACCCCGATACAAGCTTTAATTGTGTAGAAAAGGTATGATCTGTGCAAGGTGTAAAGCAAAGGTGGAGGATTCCCACACAGACAACAGATCAGGAATGTGTCTCCGCAGTGGATGCTGCTCTCATGTGCAACAGGTGTAACATAGCCTTGGAAGTCCACACTCCACTCCTAATATAGAAAAGCTATTCCATGGATCTCAGTAGAAAATGCTTTCCTCACATAGAACGGGAACATTGTGAGTCTCAACAATGCAAGATTACCACACTTGGAACAGATAGATTGTGGGTCACAACAGTAGAAGTTCCACTTGCATAGAGAAAACTGAATGGGATTGAGCGGTGCAAGCACCCCCACACTGAAGAGGTAAATTAAGGGCCTCACCACAGTAGTGCAAGCTACACTCGCATATAACGAACATCATAGGCCTCAGCAGTCTAAATTACTGTCACAAACAACATGCCCAGAACGTGCCTCACCAATACAGCAGTGGGAGAATCACCCACATAGAACAGGAACAGGTAATTGCCTCAGCAGTGCAAGATCCTCAAAGATGGAACAACATTGATAGCAACTAGTCATAACACACAGGCTTACTTGAATCAGAAAAGCTTTGCATAGTAGGTATTCAGTAAACCATAATTTGAAGTAATTCAGCCTTAGAAAAACACATTATTTTTATACAAATTCCCAGCCACTTCACAGCTGGTTCACTGCCTAAACACGTTGCAGAAGGGGATGTTAATACATGGCGATAGTCACTCATTATTCATTTCGTTATTAAGGTCTGACAATTTGATCTCTTCTGTATATATTTTAATTTTAAACCTAGCCAATTACACAATAAAGCAAAGATGAATTGTGCTTTGTGTTTTGAGGTATGATAGTAGAATTGTCTTTTGATGTTTAATGAAAGTCCTAATTTCCTGGAACTACTACTACCTAATAGCACGCCAATGTTATGATACAACAGTGCAGAGAGGTAAGGACTCGATGCTAAATGCTTTACCAAATATCATGGTCACATTTTCGCTGGACAGAGTTCATGATTTGTTATTTATGTATCACGTTTGTCAAAGCGCTGTACATAGAACATATTTACATATAATTATCACCCAACCGAAGTTGGCACTCATTTATCGACCTCGGAAGGATGAAAGGCTGAGTTGGCCTTGCCGGATTCAAAGCTGTGAACTGCAGATCACGTACAGAAGGCAGCAGCGTGCGCTCAACGGGCTGAGCTATTTTACCGGCTAACAGTAAATTGACTATCGACCTAGGTATACTAATCACAGTACCTAGAAGTTGGACAAACTATGCATGAAGAGCTACACAAGGTTAAATACCTATCTGGATTATCAGTACAGGGCCGGGTTTTGCTGAGTTTCTATTTCAATTACAAATGTAACTCCATTTTTTTAACAGTGCTTGCACTTCCTGGAAAGTCAGGTTTTGGATGTTTTAATCGTCTTGAAGATTTGAAAGAGACTGTAAAACCTGTGATTGGTGGAATTAGAATTACTCACCCTTGAGCAAGGACTCTGCAGCCACTGTCCATTTATAGCAATGTACCCCATTGACTGCAAGTTAAGGTTGAATGCATGTAAATTAGATCTTGAATACTCATTATTTTATACAATGTTTTTTTAATTAGAGAGTAACTTAAAATGGTATGTGTAAAAATGATTTGCCTCCACAAGAGTGTAAAAAGTATGCAACAGGCAAACAAAACATGACAAAATGAATAGGACCCATTAGAAAAAAAAACATTCTTAACTGCAACTCAGTTTTCATCTTATTAATTATACAATCGTAAAATGCTGGTAAAATAAATATGCACAATGCTTCTATTTGTCCCATGAGCATCTACACACACAACACAGCAGAAGCTGAACAGAAATAAACCATTCCTCATATCACTGCGTGTGGTTTCTTTCTGAAAGGCTTCAGAGAAATAATGTCTGTTTCAGAGGTTTGTCTTCATGGCTTGCGATTACATCCATGTAGATAAAAATCAAAAGAAGAGTTCTGATTTCTGTCAAGTAACCTGACCTTTGCAGTGCCCGCTGCTCCAAACCTGTATGTAATGTACGCAGTAAAAGAATCAAGCTGTCATATTTACAAGATTTTAAAGTGGAAAAAAGGCCTGGTACGATGCTTATCTGGAGGCCTGCTCTAGTCTATTGGGAGATAACCTGGAGCATAGGTTTATATAGGGCTCTATGTGACAAAGTCAGAGTGCAAACTTTGCATCCATTCCACAGTCTCCCACGGGGTATTACTGACCAGACCAACCCAGAGCTACTCGTACACCCCTCCCTCTCCAGACCGCAAATAATTAGAAACGTGCAGGTCCCAAAGAAACCAGGTATTCAGGACTATATCTCCCAAGATGCATCAGGTTTACAGATCCAAATACCCCAGTGGATTTGGGAGTGTCTTTCATTGGTTTAGCTAGAGATATGCAATGGGGAAACACTAGCACATCGAAAAACAACGCTGTCAACAGGTGTGAATTAACGAAGTTAAACCCCTACTTTGTGTCAAACCTCCAACCCCATCAGCAGTGTTTGGGAGGGAGAACAGTTTTCTCTCTCCCCTGCAGCTGCATCATTTAAAGTGAGAAATACTCCTCTCCCCCCCCCCCGCCATCCCCAAAGGAAAAACGATTTTTGCACAGGTGTCAACTTACTAGAGGTTTGCCTATCCATTGTTTTTTTTTGTTCTTTTGTTTTGGCTCTTTTTATGTCAGAAACCCACAAAATGATCTTCTATGCAGGGGGGACAGCCAGGAGACAAGACCGGGTCAAAGCGGCCCCTGTACTTAGAAGCCAACTGAAAGAAATTCAAGATGGTGGACAGCCTTTTGAAGACTTCCTTCCCCTGGCTTGGAATAGGAATGTAATTAATGAATCAATTCAAGCGTTTGCCCCATTCAATGGGAGAATGACGAGGGCTTTATAACTGAGGCTACAAAACAGAGACTGTGTCTTCTGGGCTGGAAGTTGAGCCCAGAAGAGGGATGTGTGCCAGTGAGGGATAAGATGAGTCTTCTGAACCCCAAAAGATGGTTGTGGTCTAGTCAGGGGTAGAAGAACCCTAATGAACCCCAACGTTGGGGTCTGCTCCAGTGAGGTGGAGAGGCCTCTCTAACTCTCAAAAAAAGGGCTATGCTCCTTTAAGGAAGAGGTTAGCAACCTCGGACCCCAGAAGAGCGGTGGGCCCTAGTGAGAAGGGACAAGCCCCTTGAGAACAAAAGAACTAAACCATGAACCGAAGAGAAGGGAGGGGTGAGACGTAGGGAGAGTGACTTTGGCCCCAAAAGAAGGGATGTGTAGCAGAAAAGGGGAGAACTGTAAACCCAAAAGAAGGGGGTGTGCTACAGTGAACAGAGCGAGGATGAGCAAGGCACTATATCCCAGGTGAAGGCTAGTGAGCAGTGTACTATATCCCCAGTTGTAGAAGGGTTGGAAGGGCACCCCACCCCTGGGTAAAATACAGAGGGAAGGAGAGCCCAAGTGAAGGGGAGGGCATTTAGGATCCTATCCTGGCATGGAACCGCTCTCAGTTTGTGATCTGCAGAGCTCCCAGGATGTTACTCCCAGAAAACCCCCAATCTGACATTCTCTGTACTCTCCTTATTTGGCCTTCCCAGTAAGCTTGTGCTTTATACATTTCCAATATACTGCACTGTAAAATTCCACATGAGACACAGATTTCCTGGACAAAAAGGAGCTCTTAAGGAAACCCTTTTTGTGCAGCTCCCTCTGTGGGTACAACGCATAACCCTGTGTCTGATCCTGGCAAGCAGTGCCATGAAGCAGAGGATCCATCACGCTGAGACGAGGCTTTGCAAATAGTCATGCCAAAATGAGTACCTATAATCCCATGAACCAATCGATCACTGCTTCATTAATCCTCACTTATTGTTCACACATTGATTTTACTGTTACTGTTATGTTTACTTTGAATATCTCCCTGTATTCTAATCTGGTTATCGCATGTTCTGAGGCATCAAAGTACTTGCCAACTATGTGTTGGTCATTACATTTTTGGTTTTATTTTTATCCAAACCTCGGTTAATTTTCCTGTGGGCTGATCCAAGTTCATGAAAACACATCCAACAGGACCTTAAACTAAAACCGGTCAAATGTTTTAACTGAGCTTTGATTTGTGTTTGTGTAAATTAAATTATTTTTGTGAAACGGTGGTGAAGTAGTTTGGGGAACTCTGGGGAAGATCAAAATTCCCATAGTTCTGCCCTTGGGTCGCTGAGTTCACCCATCCTGATTCCACACCTGAAGCCTAGTAGTCCTCATTACTTCTAGTTTGATGCTCTAGATCCCAGTAGAGGTTATTCATCCCCCATCCTGGCAAAGGGAAACACTGTGTTGACCTTCACACATGAATCATGTGTGATCTGTTACCATGCCACACCATGTTATCGACCTTCACGCATGAATCATGTGTGATCTGTTACCATGGCCATGTTATCAGTAATGACTTTCTACAAAAAGGAAGCTTTGCTTGAGGGGCATCCCGACTTTAGAGAATATTGGACCGTTTTTGCAGACATATGGCTGGCGATCAGGACAAATAGCCAGTCAGATAGCACAGCGAGTAGAGCGTTCGCTTTGACATCAATGCAGAGACTGCCGACACAGGTTCGAATCCTGGCAGGGCCAAACTCAGCCTTTCATCCTTTCGAGGTCGATAAATGAGCACCACACACTGTGGGTAATAATAAGCAGCACTCAGATGGCTCAGAGTGCTATATAAATGCAAATTATTATTATATAACTGACCCATTAGACAACGTCCTCTGGCTGGGAGCTTATTTAGAGAGCACATTGTATGACCATTCATTTGTTTAACTCTTTCTGCACTTGATGCATCAAATAAAGAAAAAATGTAACACCTCAAGTAAAGGTGTACGATCCACGGCTCAGTCACTTTGTCTGTCGCTTCATCCCAGGATGGCCCAGATGCCACCTGGAGCAAGTGATGGAGTATCTGACATGTGTGCCTTAAGTGCTGGCACTTGGGCCGTCAGGTCTTGCAGTCATATAGCTTTTGCCTTTGTGTGCTCTGGGTGAGTTAGGGGAGGTAGCACTTAGCATACACTAAAAGACGTGAAACCGTTCAAATTGGGGTTCTCATGAAGGTCCAGGTCTTGCCCCAGCTGAACCCCACATGATGGGCTGTGTCTCGTAAGCAAAGGGGCGGACGCATAGATGTGCTTTGGTGAATCTTTCACTTCATAGCATTCTCTGTAGCCCAGGACAAGTGTTTGGGAATATGGCTGCCTGGTGGAAACCTGCATATCATCCTTGATCCAGTCTATGGTCCGCTTGGAGAGCTAACGGATCACGCTTTCACCTTTGAAATGGGCCGAGCCTGCACTTAGCAAGTTTAAATCTTGGCAGGGCCAACTGCATCTGATCGTATCATTAGTTGGACAATAGTAACTGCTCTTAATACAGCGCTTAGTATCCGGATGGATGCAGAGTCTTACTCAAGCACCTGGGTTTTCTAAAGTTTTAATGGCATTCTTGGCCTATAGTTCTTAGGTTCGCTGGCCTTCTTGCGAGGGAAATAATTAGTCTGATAGGGTCACACACTGTTTGGAGTCAGACTTCTTTTTTCAATAATCTTGAAGCTATTTAAGCCCATCCTCCTTCTCTCAAGCTTCCCCTCTGGGATAACCCTTGATGACCCTTTATTTTCCACACTTTCAAGGGCACCGGGACGTTTGTGGCACCTAATCTCTCCATTGTGTGCCGGGGACCTATGACTTCAGGGCTGGATTAGCATTGCCCTTTTTCATGCATCCCCTTGGTCCCCACTGACTTTGGTTATTGGAGAATGCGGCAGCTATGCTTCTTGTAGCGGCCGGATACAAATTCTCCTCTTTTTAAAGATTGGCCGTTAGCTACTTATTCAATTTAGGGAACGATATTGAACTATTGTATTCAATTTATAAAGCCTCCCGGGATCACAAGTTGACTCTGCTAGGCTCCTAGGTTAGACATGGGTTGGGTCTGTCATTCTTTGCTTTGCCCAAGTCCACCCCAATGGGCCCAGTTTCTAACAGGTGCTGCTATTCCCCAGCCATGTTCTTCACTATCTATTGCATTCCTGCAAACAAATACCTACTTTTTGCATTAGGCTTTCCAACTGATTCCTGTTGGTTTGTTGGGTTCTAATTGTGTACATTGCAAATGTGTGTGTTGCTTACTTTGTATAGTAGTTTAGATTTTGATGTAGAGCATCTTGCCACAGAAAGTAAAGTGCACTATGGAAAGCCTGCCCGATAGGTCACTACATTCATATCATGTAGATTATGGCCGGGCAAGTTTACGTGGGTAAATACTGAATCACCCACTTTTTTGGAGATTTCAATCACACACTGAATTTTACTGAACTTCTTCCAGGGCCCGAGCGAGTTCAACCTAACTGGTTCTATGAGGCAAGTGTGAGTGGAGTTCCAGATCAGTCTCGTCAGGAGATGCAGGAGGTTATTCGAGTAGTTGAGGGAAAGGTAGGCCATTGAAATGGGGTTTAGTTGAGGCAGAGGTAAAGAAACTGAAATCTGAATCCTAGGTGCCACCTTCCATGACCTACATGCATGTGCCATTCCTGTCTATGACTAGAGAGGAAACCATCCCAGAACGCACAGGAGGCGGGTGATTACATGTAGTGGCTGTAATTGAGTCTACAGGAAATGCACAATCTTCATGTGGCAAGTATGAGGGAGGCGAGGGTGGGAAATGAGTCCAGGAACAACCATCATCTGCATATGTGCTGGCAGGTGCTTATTATGTGCCACTTAAGGAGCCAACCCTGGTAGCTTCATGCCAATGCCCAATGTGGTTATGTGTTGAGGCCATGCCCAGTGCATAACCCACTCTCTTCTTGTCCCATTGCATGCTCTTTTTGCTGAGCTTGCACAGAACGGTCTTCCCTTTTGCAGTGAGAAGTACTGCCACATGCCAGAAAAGCACGTTGCAGACATATATGGGGCAGTTGTCTGCCCTTGTTTGTATCCTTTGGCCCTCTTTACACCTTTCAGAGGACAGGAGCCACCAGCATCAGTTTGGCCAGTCTCTTCCTTCTTCTACTTGCACTTCTGTTCCTCTGTCTGCCCCTCTTTCTGCGTCCCAACATCCTCGTCGTTCGCCTCCTTCGCTGCATATGGCTACTTCCTCCTTGTACTCGACCTGCTGTCCCACAGCCTCCTCGTCGTGTTCCACCACCTCCTCTGCTTCCATCTCCCCCATGTGTACGACAGGCTGTTCATACTGCGGCCCCACCTCTACTTATTCATGCACCTCCTCCTGCTGCACCACCTTCTTTGCCTTCTTATGTTCCACCTCTCGCTGCCCACCTGTCTCTGATTCCTTGCCTTCCATCATCACTTCATCTCTGCTCCTTCATCACCTCTTTTTCTTGTCCCACAACCGCCTACTAGGCTTACTTCTCCCGCTGCCACTCATTAGCAGCCTCTTAATGCAACAGCTTTGCCATTGCTGCTGCCGCCACCCTTTCTTGCCTAACAGCTTCCATATCCTCCTGGAGACACCCAACTGCTGTAGCCACATTCTCCTGGATCAATTCAGGAAGCGCTCCAGGACTCCAGGCAACTGCGCCCCTGCACCCTTTCCACCTCATCCCAGCGCATTTGTTGTCCATTGATTGGTGGCTCTCCACCGCATCATCCCTTAAGCATCCTCAAAGGTGTCCCAATGGCCTGTGCATCTGCCCCAACATCCACAACTGCCCCCTAATGCGAACATGAAATGCTCCAAAAGAGATTCACAATGACCTTTCTTTATCCATTGTAGCTTGTGAGGGGGTTAAGGAAAGGGGTGTGGTGAAGAGAAAGTTTAAGGAAAAGATTTCAGAAAAATAACAAAAGGATGTTAAAATGTTTTTTTGTCCGGTGGAAGGAGGGAAGGGTAGTGCGGTTGATTAATTTCTAGCCTAACGAGGGTCTGCGTTGAACAGACATCGGCCTCAGTCGGACAGTCAGGGGTTCAAACCTTTGGTCTGCTGGTTACACAGGCACTCTGCAGTGGGGTGTCACTGTACCCCCTGTGTCAGAGGCATGCTGGAAATGAAATCTAAACATTCTCATTGTTATACCAGAGAAAAGTCACTTTGAAAATATCCCTCGATTACATCACGGGGAACATTAACAACACATTAGAGATGTCTTCTCCTGGCGGATGGCCACTCTGAGCCACATTGTGTCATGTCCATTAATTATTATTGATTATGATATGGAAGGTTGAGTAAATATAGCTGAGATCAATATGACCTTGGAACATTTATCTGCTAGAGACAAGCTAGAAACACAGGTGGAAAATAATTCATTTTGGCATAAAAATATACCCACGCCCTTTCATGTTGCCAATTGACACTGGGCTTGATTGCCTGGATCTGCAAACATGTTGGTGGTTAAGAGATACTCTTCATGAAGGGCAGTACTGTACGGGGTTTCCCGGTTTGGGAATTCGGTTGTTATTTCAAGACCCGTTCCCTTTGATAAAAAAAAAAGATTTTTGTGTGGGGGTGGGGGGGTCGTTGTCCTGATCCAGTGAAGCGATCATCTTGTATAAATTGATCACACTTCCTCCATAGATAAATTATTATATGTTTCTAGACGTATTTTAAGGTATAGCGGTGTTGCCCTCCCTCCCACCCCCCCACTCCTTTTTACTTCAAAGTTTTGCTTTCCTTTTAGCCAGGCTGTGAAGTGTTTTTTTTTTTTATTTTTTTTTTTTTAAATCATTGTGCGCTCGAAGCTTTAATTTGTACTTTTTGCATGTTGTATGTGTGTGTTTTTGGGAAAGTCCCTTCATAAGAGTTCACCCGTCCTCTCTCATGGATGAATATATTATTTGAAAACAGAGCTAGAAAGCATTTAATGCACATATTGCAAACTCTGTTTTACCGTTAAATTCGTTACTTTATCATGAGTCGGTGCATTGTAAGATGGGGTGCTCAGCTCCAATAAAGACTCAACGAGTTAAAGGAAGAACGGAGAAAGGAGAAGCAAATAGAAGAGAAATGCAGTGACTGAGAGAAAGGGAAGGCTTCTTTCGGTAGCACAGCACACACAGGTGCATCTAGGTGAACTGGTGCTGAGCAGGTTACAATTTCCCAGTGTGAGTGAATGATTCGTCAGTCTGCCATGCTGTTCCTCAGGTTCTATGTCTTTTCATCGAGTTTTTTGCATCGCAGAAGAATGTATTGAATTTTTTTTTCTTTTATGACATTTTCTGCCGCAAATGTATGGAGGGAGACCCCTAAAACTACCCGTTTTATTACCCTAACCACCTCCCACATACATTTGTGGAACACCTTGATGGAAAAAATGCGATGAATTACCCTTTGATGAAAAATCCACAGATGGATTCCGTTCCTCGCACTAAGGTTGCATAAGAGCCGGCTGTCATTTTGCACTCAGACGATGCTTCGCTCTCACCTCCCTGACTTCTGGCCCATCATTTTGTGGTCTGTGATGGCCTGACTCCCAGATATAACCACAGGCTTCTGCTGTTGGTACGAATAGAGTATGCAAGCAACACTTGAGTACTCATTTCTTTCTACCTGCGGGCCCCATCAGATAACACATGGCTGATGAGTCTCGTGGTTGCGGGCATCAGTCTGGAAACAGCTACCAGTGTGTACATTGTGTTCCATCTTCCCGAGTACCAGTTATGTTTCTTGAGGCACAGAGAGGGTTTTAGGAAACCTGAATTGTTTGACTTTTGGATCCTGGTGGTGGGCAGCTTCAGCCATCTACCCTCTAAAGCCTGGTGACGACTTTGCAGCATTTGGGGGAAATCTGACACTGGAGGCTGAGGCTTGGGCTTCGGCCATGAGGATACCCAGTTATGCCTCCACTGGGGCCAACATTACTGAGCCCTGTCAGTCACCGGTCCCATAGTCCTTCAGTACCCATCACCCAGATTCTCTCTGGTTATACCCATCACACACAGGCGTTTCTCCATGTTAATTCCAAAATGTAGATGTGGTCGCTTTAAAATTTAGGGTCAGCGATGACATCAAAGTATCAAAGCAACAGATTTAAGAAAGGGAATTGGTATAAGCAAATTAGGTGCATCAGTTATTTGACCGACTTTGGTGTAGTGGGCAAGGGTCTGTGGGAGCACAGGAGGTGTTAGTCGATGAGAGAATAGAAGACTGTTCAGCTGTTGTGCTGGAACGGAAGCTGTAAGAGGGTGAATGGTGGTCGTAAGTGATGGTGGGGTGTAGCATGGTGCGGGATGGAAGTAGAGAGAAGAGGGCAGTGAGATTCTCTTGCAAAGTGGATGTTTTGGAGGAGAACCAGCAAGGAAAGTTGTTAGCTGAGAGCTAAGAGGAGAGATGGAGTGGCGTTGGGAAGGGATAACGAGGACTGGAGCATTGTGGCTAGTTTGTTGGTAAGAACAGATAGGCTAGTGTATAAAGTTAGTATAATAGCTGGACTTGTCACATTCCGTAGCAGTGCACACATCATGGAGGTGCTCTTGCTATGTGGCAAGGCGTAAATCACGGTGGGTTTTGTGATAGTGGGGCAGATGTAGATGCATGCTTGATGTAAACTGTTCGATTGATGGTTGAGGGGAAGAGGGAGTGAAGTACCAAGTCGTATAGTTGTGGTCAACGGGACATGCGCGTCTTGGATTGAAATCTCAGATGTTTTTTTCAGTGGAGAAGGCAGAGGGTGGGGAGACATATTTTTGAGAAGACCTAGCTTAGTGCACTTAGGGGAGTCAGAGAGTCCAGTGTAAGTGTCCATTTGGTACTCATGGCAGGAGTGGCGGAGGAGGGGGAAGCAGGTAAAGAGATAGTGAAGTGAAGCGGACAGTGATTAGAAGGGGATGCATACAGTGGATGGGGTAGAGGAATTGAGGTTGGGTGAGAGGAAGAATGTCAAGTGAGCTACCATGAATTTCTGTTATGGGGTGTGACGAAAGAGTAATATGAATATTTTTTGACGTCTGGGATTTAGTATGACGGAGATTTAAGTAGCAGGTCAAGGCTATCGAAGAATAGGCAGTGTACGCCCCGGTGGATGGATAAAGACAAAGGTCCTGGGGGCTGGTGCAAGAAATTGGATGACCATATGTTTGAAAGTTGAGGGGATAAACTCTGAGGTGGTAAAAGGGCCGCTATCCAGGCTTAACTGATTATGAAGCCATCCCGGCCACGTGTTTTTAGATCGGTAAGAGAAGTGAGAAGTCATGGTGGATAATCCAAGTTTCAGTGATGGGAGTTAAATTAATGGGTGAGAATGAAAATGTTATAGCAAAGAGATCGCAAATTGCAGTGTTCAAGAGTAAGTTCAAAGGCGGGTTGGGAGAAGGGGGAAGAGGGAGAGGTTAATCCTAAATTATACAAGAGTTGTAAATTGGGCTGGAGCAGGAGTAGGCAGAAAGACTGAAGTGTTATTTAGAAGCAGTTTGAAGGATGGTGATGGGGTGGGACCAGGGAGTAGATTTGGGCAATAGGGGGCCATGTTTGGGGGTTGCACAAAACCCCCAGGAGAAGGATAGCGAGAAAGTTATTAATAAGAAGATGAACATGCAAAGGATTGAGTAGCGACCATAAACAATTAATTAGGCTGGTATTGAACACAATTCACTTAATAGTCTTATTATCGCCAGAATGCAGGTAATTGGGAGGACGGACGGGAACAAAAGTGCAAATTTAATAATGGTTGCATGATAATAATTGAATCCATGTGATATGTTCATTGGATAATTATTGTATGTGTATGAAATAGTCCATTAACTAATTTGTACAAAATGTGGATCTCTAGTATAGAAATGTATTATGTTTTTATATGATCAAATATGAATTTGTTGTCCAACAAGGATCTACATATTGGTTACAGAATCTGTAGGGTCATAGGTGCAGACAGTACTATGTTGTAATATGGGAAATTGAGATCTTGCTAATGGGTATCCCAGATAGCTGCTGTACAAACCAGAGGTTCTTCATTCTTGTCAGAGAATTCAGAGACCATGTTCATTAAAGGTCCAAGGAAAGTGAACACCCCCATCTGAAATAGTTTACCAAAAAATACAATTCCGATGGAATTGCTACCGTTGTATTCCAGTGTGCCGTTATATTCTATTTGGATGTTGCTCAAAAATGCCAGGGTGCTCTCAATACTAATTGACACCCTGGGTTGGCGTGACCACCAATCTGGACACAATTTAATGTGGGCATTATCTCCTGGTACAACCCTGTTTGGTTGCCGCTGTCACCCAGGTGCCATTTTTCCTTCTGATCCATACCTTAGCTTTACACCGTATTCCTCCTTCATTGTAGTGTGTGATCCTGGTATGCCTCTAAACCTCTCCCTTCTGCTGCTGCTTCCCCCTCTCTGGTCCCACAAAAACACCTCACAGCCTGCTGTGCCATTGACCAACCAACCTGCCTCAGCCACAGAACACATCACAGTAGGCACGGCTCATGAGAACTGCCAGGCCTTTTTGCTTTTTTTAACACATTGTCCACCATTTGTACACCAGCGACAAGTGCTGATTGTCTTGGGGTGGGCTGTTGCATCTGGTACGGGCCCCAACCCAGGTAATTTCCTTGCTTCACTCTGGCCATTACCTTGGGATGGTGGGCTATTAGATGGCACATTCCTCCCCGCAATACCATTATGGCCTAATTAAAACATGGGAATGTTAGAAGGGCACTCTGAACAATGGAACAGCAAGAGGGCCATTATCTCTGCTATCTAGTCTGCTGTTCTCTCCCAGCATTCTGCATTTGAGCAATAAGCCCCAGGCCAGAGGAACATTGCCACGTCAGGTAATGCCCGGGGGCCCATAGCTACAGGCCCTCGCTTTGCGAGGACCTTAACGAAGCTTCGCAGCAGTGCCCTGTTAGACCTCTGAGTCAATGTTCTGCAGCAGAATGAGTTGCATGAAGAAATAAATATTCAACATAAGCCAACCCCCAATAAAGAGTTAGAAACTTGTTTGACAAGGTGCGTACCCTGGCCTTGTCAAGAGTGAAAGGGACTCCCTCTCATCTGAGGTTGGGAGATTTACCAGGGAGAAATCCAGTGCCAGTCCTAGCCCTGAGGTGGACGGTGGCAGTTGAGAGGGCACCAATTCCTGCCCCCTGCCTTTGTGCGAGTCTGTTATTAAGCAATACACCTTTGTCTCGTGCCATACCTCCTCAACAAGATGCTTGCCAGTCTTTTTGTGTCTTTTCCAAGAACCAAAGATCAGAGCGAGAAACCAATAGAAAGCATCAAAGGGAGAGGCAGCGTTGAGTGCCCCACTCCAGAAGCAGTGAATCCACAACCTGACCACCAACCAGCAGTGCCCCATTCTCATGCGATACACTCTGGTGCAGAGCAAACGGCAGAAGGAGAGAAGCAAAGCCACAATACCTGTGGCTGTTCTCTCAGCCACCATGCGGGTGGTGCTGCTAAGGGATGTTGGCAAGCAGTTTCAGCTGCTACATCTACCCTAAACCACCAGGGACTTGTGCAGCGAACGAAAACCCTTGCCAACATGGCGCTTAATTTATGGGCACACAACGTGGGACCCCTAACATGAACAAGGACATTGCATTTCGCAGGCCGCCATTGCTGTTCACCTACTAACTTTGCCAGACATCTCATCATCCCGGGTGGGGAAGATGGGACCAGCTTCACCAGGAACAGAGAGCCTATCCACAAAATTAAGGGGGCGGGGGCTAAAATGAGATCACAGGAAGAAGGAAGTGTGGGTTATTTGAGTGTGGCCAGAAGAGGAGGTGGACGACCAAGAGGCCAGCAGGAGGGAGGAATTAGCATTGGCGTGTGGAGGAGATTGCTGATTGAAGGTGAGGTATTGGCTAGTGAGTAAAAGTGGCACTGCATTTTGAGTGTGTGTGTTAGAGTGACGATTGTGGTTCGAGAAATTAGCGTAAAGAGGTGAAATGTATGGTACTGGGTGAAAGGAGGTTGGCTCGGAAGTAGTTGGAGGAAGGTGTATTGTGGGGGAGGCAGTAGGAATGTGAAGGTGGGAGGAGGAGTGTGGAGGCAGGCGTAGGCGTGTGGAGGAGTGGGGAAGAGCCTGGAGTAACATGAGGCCTAGAAGGTGTGAGAGAAAGTGAAAGGACAGAAGATTGGAGGGAGGAGCGAGGCGAAGGGGGTAGAGTCAGCAGAATGGACTAGTGGAGAGGTGAGACTGAGTATGATAGGATGCTTGAATCCAACAAAGTGTCCGTAAGGCACAAAACCCAAATCCCAGTAGAACAGTATTAACTGAATAGATATGGTAAGTTAGGAAATCCCTAAGGGAGTTTAGCGAGGAAAGTGTTATTGCCTTTAGATCCTCCCATCTAGTCGAAGGCAGAATTGGGGAGTAAGGGTAATTTTCTTACTAACCTGGGGGGTCAGGGACCCCCGGGTGAGAGAGAAGGTGCAAAACCAGACAGAAAGGAAAGGAGACAGCCTTAGGGCCCAAAATAACTTTTTTTTTTAAACTTTGACCTAACCCTGAGGCTTTGAGTGATTTATGTGCCATCTGGGACACTGGGAAGAGGTTCTAGATACTAGAAAGCAGTGACCCGGCCTTTTCTCCCCCAGGTTAACTCTTTCTGAAGTTCTACAGTTCTAGTCTAGCCAACGTCCTTCCGACGGGCTCCTCGTCCGTCAGAGACGTGTCTGTGCATTGCTTTGATTTCATTGAGGCCAGGAAGCACTACCTGCCTGCTGAGTTGAGTGAGGGCTTTGACGGCTGCAGTCTAAACGCAGGCGGTTGGTTGTCCGTGATCGTGAAGAGCCGTGATGTTGAATCGTCTTGTTTGAGAAGCTTTTGGCACAAAGACAGCCATAGCCACCCTGGTGCCAAGTTCTTCATGCCCGCTGTTTATTAATATGCAGAAGTACATTCAGTTTCAATTAGGAAATGTAAGTTTTGGATATTGACATAAGTTTCTGTTCCCACCCGAAATAGCAGGCTCTGAAATAGAACTGATCGTGCTTTTTGTCTGCATGGAGCAGTTTCACGGTCTGCTGCACGTTGGACTTGGACTTTGCGGCTCACTTGCACAAGGGAAGTACATACACTTCACCGACACTAATGGAATACTAATGAGCCGTTAATGGGGGCCGCATAGCTCAGTTCATCGTCTTCATGTTCTATGAAGGCGCTACATAGTCTGCACGGCTTCCAGTGGTTCCAGGCAAAAACATTCCACAGATCGATATTGAACTGTGAATTACTCTTACAACTCAGTGCGGGCTATGGACTAGACATGATTCACGTGACAGTTTGTACCATGAGCTGAATGCTGTTCTAGGCACTTTGAGTCGATTGGATTTTTATTTATTTATTTTTTATTTATTGTGCATTTGTTAGGTGCTTATACAGCCAGTAAATCGTGTTCCAAAGCGACAACAGGGCAACAGAGAAGGAATAGGGGATTGAAAAACAATTAAAACACTGAACAATATGGACGAACCTACTAGGCCTTGCGAGCATTCGGAGCGTGCAAGTGCAGAGAGGGGAAGAGGGAAGTGGGGCTAAGTGCTAGGAGTGCCCGTGCTCGTGAGTGAGCAGCAGTTGTAAGTGCTCAGTGGAGGGGAAGTGCTAGGGTGAGGTTGGCTGCAATAAGTAGGTAAGTGCAGGCCTACGTTGGCATAGGCCAGTGGGCGCCAGGGTGTAAATGCTGGAAGTGCTTGCCCTTTGCCTCTGGGGGAGCAGTTGGGTGTTGTGATGGCTTCTATCGAGAGAGGCAAATCCGGAACTGCAAGTGCCTCTCAAATGTTGCATGTGACAGAAACGTGATTGCCAGGGGCCCGATTAATAGAGAGGCGCAATGTAGATGCAAACTGAACAACTGCTGTGCAATATGAAAACGCAAAAATATCAATTTATTTTCAAAGTTTGTACCAGATTCGCAATCCTTTGATTGCACTGTGTCCACGGTTTTTTTCTGCTTAATTAGTGCTTCTGTTTCCCTTGCTACCAAATTCTGCTGTTAAATTGTGTTACTTGTCAGTGACTGGCTGGATTGTGTTAGTGCTGTGTGTTGGGTAGCTAATGCAAAAGAGAGGCACTTGGACGGTTATCAAAGCCGCTATGCTGCGGCCTGGCGGTTGCAGCGGTGGAAATTGTGCTAATGATGGCACAGGAAAGATGGGCAACGTGCTGTCTGGTTCAGCGGGACCCACGTTTTCAGTGCCATGATGAGTGCTCTAATCTAAGCATGATTCCTCTTCATAGTAAATACAAGCCAAAAAAGCAGTATTACACATTTTGAAATTATTCATTATAATTATTAGTATCGGCAGGCCTAACAGCGGGGTAAAAAACATGAAACATGTCTGAGGATGCTTGTGATCAAGCAGTTAGGGCTGGACTGCCCCTTTCTGGAGTAGGACCAAGCCTGATTTGCATATGGTTTTTCCCCTTTCTGTAATGGCTTGGCGTGAAAAGAACGATGGTCTGGCGGGTTGCCCAGAGCAATGCCAGAGGCTAAGATTCATTCTAAACCTTCCAGGCGTCACCTCTTTTGGTTTGTCCAACAGCGGTGTAAGGCATGCTACGGGCAACCAAGCGAATCCTATCATGTCTCTTGCGCACTCTAATCCTGTGATTTGCCTTCCGTCTTCTTCTTCTGCGACAGCTTGGCAGTGGCGTAAAGTGCTATGCAAGCATGAAACCTAACCTAAAAAGCAACAACTGTTTGCCATACGATTCCAATTGTCTAGATAGGTCAATCATTTGGCAATGGACTTATACATGATTTCAAACAGTTAATGAATCCATTGATTATATATTGGTGCTCGGCTCTCTGCATAAGAGGTTATCCTGGGTGGTGCGTGAAGCACTGGCAAGCACTGGCAAGCTCAGCAACTAACAAATCTTCTCGATCAGATCCCGTTCCTTTTGATTTATTTAAACAGAAACCATTTATCTGGGTCCCTTTTGTTAACATCTTTTTTTTAATGTCTTTATTGATTTTTTAATAAGAGTGAAAAGAAAAATAACAACAAACATTAACCACTTGACAAACCACAGCAGGGCGATGGGCGCAAGCGGTCTTTGGGTGGTGCATGAATGTCTATCAGGTCGAAAACATGTGCCATATAGGGGCAACATACATTTGCATGGCATTTCCTTGATAACATGGAAGTACACAAGAAACATGAAATTAATTCAAATGTCTGGCAATGTGATCACGGTGGCATCAGATCAGAGAGAATAATTCTCTCCTGAACATCCATGAAGAACTGCTCTCCAAACTCGACTCTAACATCCCTTCTGTTCTCCTACTCGATCTCTCTTCTGCCTTTCACATGGTCAACCATGCCATCCTGCTCAACCGTCTCCATGATAACCTGGGTATCACTGATCAGGCCCTGGCCTGGCTGACCTCTTTCCTCTCTGATTGAACCTTCCAGGTCCAACTTGGGTCCTTCCTTTCCTCTATCTCACTCTCTACCTTTGGTGTTCCCCAGGGGTCTAACCTCTCTCCCTGGCTTTTCAAACAATACCTGGCACCTCTTGGCCAACCCCATTGTCGCTCTCTGCTCCAACTTTCAGTGCTATGCGGATGACACTCAGCTGGTTTTCAGGCTTCCCTTTGCCACCTCCTCTCCTCTCATCTCTGACTGTCTGCTATCCAGGAGTGGTGTGCCACCAATGATCTCTACCTTAATGCCAGTAAGACGGAGATTCTCCTCATTGGCATACCTGCACCCCCCTTTCCTGTCCCTCTCTGGCCTGCCTCCCTGGCTCTCTTTCTGCTCCCACGTGCGAAGCTAAGAACCTCAGGGTCAGGGACGTCATTTCACCAAAATGCCAGCGGTAGCAGAAGTGACATCACATGACCCTTGACCTCTGATGACATCACAGGAAGTGAATTCATCACACGACCCTTGACCTCTGATGACCTCACAGGATTTGATGTCATTTGACCCCACCTGGAAGTGATATCACGGGACGCGATGGAACACAACCTTTCACCCCTTGACAAGACAGGAAGTGGCATCACATAGTATTGTTCCTACATACAGTACGAAAAATATGGTTTCGATATCACTATATGAATTAGAATTACATTAGAATGGTTCATCATATGTATCATTAAAACCAGTGTGTATAGGCCCATATTACCAAATTACTGTGAATACAAGAAGACGCCCATGGCCAAATGTTAATGATATGTTATTATATAGCACTTATGTTTAAGCAATTTATATAGAAAATATATACATACAATATCACCCAACCTGTGTTGGTACTCATTTAAAGATGAAAGGCTGAGTTGAGGTGTTTGAGAACAGACTAAATCAGTGACTCGCCCGCTGAAGTGTGACTGAAATAAACCTTTAATGAGTCTAGCAATTATTGTATAGAATTCCAGAAAGACACATTATTTGGTACTCCTATTTTTTTCTTAATTAGGGTCACTGCTGAAAGTGTTAAACTTATGGAACCCCTGTTCTTTATTTTAAATTGTTTAAGAGGCCTGAACAAGAAAGCCAGCCACTCCAGAAGCAAAGAGCCAAATGGCACTGGCCACAGCCCAGGAGCTTGCATATAACATTTTTTTAAAAAGCCAAATAAAAAAAATGATTTTTTAGAGGTATCAAGGGAGACCTCAGGGGTCGCAGTTGTGACCCCGCAAATTACGTTTCTGCTTGGGGTCATCTTCGACTCCACACTCTCCTTTTCTCCTAACATCTCTGACGTCTCTAAGAATTCAAACTACCAACTGCACCACCTCAGAGGTATTCTTCCTTTCCTCTCCTTCCCCCAGAGGATCACTGTCTCTAGAGCTCTGGTTCTCTCTAGGCTGGACTATTGCAACAGCGTCTTTCTAAATCTGCCTGCTTCTACTCTGCACCCTCTGCAGCTCATCCAGAACAGGACTGCGAGACTTGTCCTTGGCCTGAATCCCTGGGATCGTATTTCTCCAGCCCTGAAATCTTTTCATTGGCTTCAAGTGGCTGCAAGGATTAAATTGAAGACCCTTTGCATTGTCAATAAGGCTTTCTAGGGCCTGGCTCCACAATACCTTCAACTTTCCCTCCTTAAATACCTTCCTACTCAAGCTCTTCGCTCCTCCACCTCCCTCAGAGTCAGTTGCTTCTCCAAGCAACGGGTTGGGGGTAGATCTCCTTTTTCGGCTGTGGCCTCCCCCTGGAACAGCCTCCCTGGCTCTCTAAAACTTGATTAGAACAAGCTCCGGTTCCGGAATCACCTCAAGACCTTCCTCTTTGCTTCTGCCTTTGCTCTTCATCTCCCCTGCTGATCTGTCTGCTTCGGCACCGGGCACCTGGTTACCCACTGATTTTCAGACCTAGGTCCCTGCCCTCCCACCCACACACCCGCACTGCCTCCTGGCAACCCTTGCACTTGGGTTTGTATCTGCAACCCTACAGTCCCTTACATGCACTTATTAGACACCCCTTGTCTGTGCTTTAACCTTGCACTTGCCACCATGCAGGCTGCACTACCAGTTGATGTTTTATCCCTTGTTCAGCAATTTCCACTCCTCCCCTCCCCCTTGCATTTTTCCGCTTCCCTCCCCCTTGCGCATTCTCAATGTCATTCGGCCTAGTAAGATAGTTGTTTTGTCCTCCCTTGTTCCCCTCCCTTGCCTCGTTGTGCTCTGAAACACTTGTGTATGAGCGCAATACAAATAAAATATCATATCATATTATAATCTATCGAGTCCAGGAAGGTGTTCCTGTCTACACTGATCTCTGCCCATGTCTTGTGCTTTCCACTGCAGATCATGTGACGAAGCACTTTCTCCAGTCTTCGAATTTTGGGGGGAAAGGCCTGTTCCATCTCATTGGAATGCAACGTTTCAGGAGCACAAGATCCAGGGATATCAACGTAGAGATTAATCGATCCGATCCTCAGAGGGGAATACCTCTGAGAAGACATAGCTTGGCGGTGCATGCCCTCCAAATCCCAGTGTAAAATCAGCGATAAACTTCACCACTTTCTGCAACAACGATCGAATGCATTTACAAGACGAAACCATGTGCACACAATGATAATTTTTCGGGAACACACCTGGGGCAGGCAGAACTAAACCTGGGTGCGAACTTGTGGATTTTCAAGGGGGTAAGGTATACTCTGTTGACAAACCTATATTGGATTATCTTCAGCCTGGCATTGGTTGGCACTTGTTTAACGTGTATGCATGTGTGGTGGCTTTCTGAGTCATCTATTGTGGTTGTCAGGTCTGCCTCCCATTTGTCTTTGACTTTGCTCTCGTGAGGGGTTTTCGAGGACAAGCATACTTTTGTAAAGGAGTGATGTCTTTTGTCTCTGGCCCAGTAGCGCTTTCAAAGTAGACATGATATTGTCCTCAGGTCCACGTTTTGTGGAGCGGGGCATTTGTGGCAGTACATAATATGAAATGGGCACCCTGCACCTGCCACAGATTGCAAAACTCTTGAAAAGGCATGACCACCCCATTCGTGTATAAATCGTCAGTGTTGAACATCCCAGTGTTCCCAGATTCATATATTTTGTTTCTCCAAAGTGGTAATTCATGTGGAGCTGTCAATGCAGCTAAATTCCAGTGAGGTACTAGGTATGCCCATATTTGACATGTAGTGCCAATCCGTGTCGGGAATGTTTTAATCTTGGAGTTGGCAGTCCAGAATATGTTAATCAGGTGATACTCAGTGGTGAGATCCTATACAATTTTACTGAGTACGTCCATAGTTGTCTCATCCCGGGCACCTGTACCTCCAGATTCCATTGACCTTTTTAGGATTGCGAGCGCGATTTAGAGTGTTGTTGCTCCACCATAATTTGAGCAGGGGTGCTCTGAAATAGGAATTTAGTATGCGTGCAGGCATGACTTGGAATTAATACAAGAGCCTGTGCAGCACAGTCGTTTTGGCTATCACTATCTTCCGCATTAGGGAAATTGGGAGATTTGCCCACTTGCTTATGGAAATACTGAGTTTATCCAGAGTTTTGGCCAGATTTTCTTGAAAGGTCACATCAAAGTTGCCGCTGATCATAACTCCTAAATATCTAAAGGAGTCTGTTGTGATGGTCAGTGGTATACTCTGTGTCAAGCGTAGGAATACCAGGAAGAGGATAAAGAACGGACTTTGAACAATGAATTAGTGGGCCGAACCCAACACCAAATAGTTCAGTCTCTTTTAGAATGACCGGCATTTTGCCTATGGGTCTGTTGACGTACAGTAGAATGTCTAGAATGTCATCAACGTATATTGAGATTAGCTGGTTGGTTTAGCTATACTGTAGCCATGTTTCCCATAGGCGACAATGGGAACTCTTCCTTGGTGCCCCTCCTGGTGTTAATTGTCTCAGAAACAACATTGTTCGTGAGTATACGAGCCAAGCAAACTTTATACAATAGGGTTATCCACTTTAGGATATGTGCCCGAATATTTAGAGAGTAGCCACCATAAATAGCCAGTTAACAGAGTCAAAGGCCTTTATGGCATCGAGGCTGGCAATAGACAAGTCAGATGGTGTAGAAGTAACGTGGTCTACAATGAGGAACAACCTGGCAAGATTCATTGTGGTATTTCGACACAGGATAAACCCAGTTTGGTCCTCTCCTACCAGTGCTGATATGACATTTGAGATTCTGCTTGCCAGAATTTTACTTAGAATGTTGGTGTCTGTGTTAATTAAGGATAGTGGTCTGTAAGAGCCACACTTGGTTTACTGTTTGTTAGAAGGAGTATGATCATAGCCTCTGTGAGTGATGGAGGTAAAATGCTGTTTGGAAGTGTATTTAATAGGTGAGGGATCAGGTTATCACTATACGCTGAGTAAAACGCCACTGGTACCCTGTACGAGCCAGTTGATTTACCTTTAGGCAACTTGAATATAGCACATTGTATTTCTGTATCAGTGAGTGGCACTCGAGTGACTCCCGTCCAGTGTGGTATAATGTCTGTAGAGATATGCTATCAATGTAATTATTCACTATCGTCTGTACCAAGCCAGTCTTAGCTGCATATAGGGTTGAGTAGAATTTCCTGAAAGAGTCGTTAATATTAATGTATTGAAGCCATCTGTCATTTCTATTTAGATAATAGGTTTTCTATCACAAGCCTTTGTGCTAATCCACGCTAACGCTTTGCCTGACTTGTCCCTATGTTCGAGTATGTATAAAGTGTTTGCTGTATTCAACTTTGCTTCGTCTGTCATGCTTAAGGTTCAGGAAAGTTTGCGCCTTGTGTAGTTGGTGCAGAACTGCGGGATCTGGACTATGTAGACTGTCAAGGATCTTAATGCGACACTCTAATTGTGTGATTTCCTAGTACAGGTTATGCCGTATACCGCAGGATCTAGACATTAAAAAGCCCTGCAAAGTAACTTTGAATGATTCCAAGAGCAAACCAATTACCGAGCCGTTGTTAGGATAAATAAATTGAGTGAGGAGGATTGGAACATCCAGCAAGGGACAGGGTTGGGTACCTGTTTAGACCAAGAGTTTGACATAGCGGTGAGTGATCAGACAGTGACCTATCGAGCAACTCAGTATTGAGTATATAGGTTAGATAAGTATTGCTGACCATGAACATATCTGTACGCGAAAATAGGTTGTGCACTTGGGACTAGTATAAATAGCCTGACTCATTGAGATGTCTCTCCCTCCAGATATGGTGTAACTGAAAGTTCTTAAGTGCAAGAGTCTTGAAGGCAGGGCCTAGTGGACGACCGGTGTTCCTGGAGCTGTCCAATCGAGAATTTAAGATACAGCTGAAGTCGCTGCCCCATATGATCATGTAATTAAGTTGATCCAAAAGGATTTCTGACATTTTGTTAAAAAAACGTAGGCTTGTCAATATTGGGGGCATGTGAAGTATGAATTTAATAGGAAGACTTTAATACTGTCTAGTTTGCCCCTTTATCTGTCAGTCATCCATGTATTGTGCCTCCAGGTCAAACTGGGTGCCAGGAGCTCACCACACCTCTTGCACTGGAGGAGAACAACAAGTGTATATTTGACCTCTCCATTTTCATGTGTAGTTTAATGTGCTCACAACTGGTCAAATGTGTTTCCTGAAGCATAGCAATTGTAATCTTGTACCCCCTTGAGTATGATATTACCTTCTGTCTCTTAGTGACCCTGTTAATCGTTCCCAGGTTCCATATATCAGCAATATTGTGCGATCAGCCATTCTAGGTTGAGTGAATCTTTATATACTCGCCGCTCGTAGATATCACACAACATAGACATTTCAGCCCATGCCATTCAGTGGTGAGAATAACATTTCAAACCAAAACATTATAACATCTCAACCCACCTGTGCTTCTAAACCCCAACTTTAGGAGCAACAATAATGCGCCCAGCAGATAGAGACCAACTAGGTACACCATCCCCACAAAATACCTAATCAACCAAACATGAACAGACAGATAGGAGGAAGAGGGGAGCGTCCAAGTGTAGGTAGCAACATCTATGCCCACAAAGCCTTTAGAGGGCTGGCCATTGGACGTTCAATGAGCTTTGAGGGCCAGGCAGCCAACTTCTGCAACAATAACTAAGGATGGAATTTAAGAGCCTTTTGAGGTACAATGTTTGTGTAGCAAACAAGAATATGTTCAGAGGAACTTGGTTAGGTTGAGTCTGGGCTGGGAGAGGTTCAATGAAATGTAGTACCGAGCCTGGGTCCATGAAGAAATGCCTTTTGCCTTTGCAGTCCACCCTCAGGTGAGCAGGGAGTAACAGGGTGTATTTTAATTTTAGTTTCCTGCTGCGCAGCAGCTTCTTCAAAAGACTGCCTCTGTTTCTGGGTGGCTACACTGTAATCGGGGTACAGTGATAGATGCATATCATTGTAGCCGATACCCCTGTGCTAACTTACCACTGTGATAACTGGACTTTGTCCTGGTATTTGGGGAACTTCATAATCATGGCCCTCAGCGGGCCCCCAGGAACAGGCTTCTGCAAAGGGATATATTGTGCTCTTTAAAACACATTATCTGCGTAGCTCATCTGGATTGGGCAGCAGTTCAGGGAGAAAGTTCTCCGGAAAGTTTTCTAACCCTTCCTTTCTGTTCCTTCAGCAATTCCCAGGAGTCGACCATTATTGCGCCATGAGAGATCTGTGACTTTACAATGCAGATCTGCGTCGTTTTTCCCCAGTAGCAAAACAGTTAGCACTGTGGAGACGGATTTGTACTTCACCTTGGAGATCTGTAGCTCAACGTCTGTGTTCCTCTCCCTCAGTTTATCCATATCATGCCATAGGTGCGTGATGCTGAGAGAGAGTGCATGTATTTGGCTGTAAATTTGCTTATTACTGTCTATAATAAGTTTCCTGAGGTCCCTATTGGTAAGGTTATCACGGTTGCTAGTGGTGTGACTTGAAATAGAAACTGGAGTGGGGGCACGGTCCATGTTTGTTGCAGACTGTGACTTCTTGACTGCAAAACATTTTTGGATAGTATAAGCTGACTCACTTGCAGTAGTGTGTCTATTGCTCTTCTGTTCTGTCATCTGCTGCCTGTGAAAGGTGAGACTATCAGATGCAGACTGTTGCCTTTGTTTACCCCCAGGAAGTGGTGTAACAGACCGACCAGAATGTAAGTGTTATACTTGTGCTGAGCATTCAAAGATTGTCACTGTGTTTGATCACCAGTCCTGTTTCAATGTCTATAGATCCTGGACAGTGAATTGACAGGGACGCCACTCGGTGAATGGAGCCTTGCAAGCCCACAGTGTACCACCATACTTAAGTGTGGTTCGGGCAGCTCCTGCACTGAATCGGACTGTTCCGCTGCTATCACTGTCTCAGCTGGATCACACCCCGCAGGGTGCTAGATGGAAGACAGCCTGTGTGTAGGCAGCAGCACTGTCAGGGGGTTTGGCGGAAGCTGTTGCTTGACAGTCGCCACTCCTGCAATCGTGTCAAGCTGGCAGCACGCACCACCAGTGACAAAAGGAGCTCCAATGGTATGTTTTTGCTGGTATAATGCTGATAGAATACAATTACAGTATATGTGGTACAGGAGTGGAAGCCCTGTGCTGCTAGTCGACATCTTGGCCATGCCCCCTCTGTTACCACGAATTTCTGACCTATTATCTGTCCATGCCTTTTAAGTATTTGGATTTTTAAGCACACCATTAGATTGGAGCCCAAATGTTGTCACCCAATATTTTGTTTGATGCATCTGGCAAATGATTTAGAAGAATACTGTACCACAGAGTTTGTCTGGTCCAGCAAAGTAATATCCCTTCAGCTACAAGGAATAGTTTGTAGTTTGGTTGAAGGCCAGGGGCCTGCTGAATAAATATTGAATTTAAATTTGAAAGTTGGTAAGTATGTTCTTGGCCATTAAACCATAATTGATTGGGTTTTATGATCCAGCTGCATCTTTTTCACTCTGTGAATTGGTCTGAAATATCTAAAATGTGGGTTATCCTTACAGATATGGGCCTTCCTGATGAGCTCTTAGAAATCATATGCGAGATTGTTATCTTATGTTATTTGGTCTTGTACCGCGCTCTGCTGCCACTTACGCAGTCTCTTGGCTCTCAGGTGGATCTGAAAAGGAAGGAGGGCTGCCGGGGAGCTTTGTTAGTGGGATTGAGCGGGAAAAGTGCAAGAGCTTTGATCTGCTGTTGGTAGCTTCGGTTGGGAAAAAACAGCTGTGTGCTGGTTTGTGTTTGGTGGTTGGAATGTACTTTGTGTACGGATGTGTGAGCAGTTTGTGTGGTTGGCTTAGTTTCTTGTTCGCTGTTGTGTGTAGTTCATTGTGGTTTGTGGTGGCCTTATGTTTTGTTGCGGTAGAGGTATGCCTTATGTTGTTGTGTTTTAGGATGAGTAAGCAGAATATTTGAGGGCTGTGAGTGGGTTTGTGGACATTTGTAGTGCGTTCACCTAAATCAACACATTGGCTGTCCTCAAAGAGTTCGGTGTGCTCGAGGCATAATCTAATGGCATTTCAGAGCACAGTCAGAAACATTGTGAGTTTGCAACTTTTGAGGATTCACAGCCTATGCGGTGTGAAAATGCGCCTAGATTCAAAACATACACTGTGTGAGAATACACCTAGATTAAAAACATACGGCTGTGTGAAAATACAGCTAGATTCAAAACATACTCCTGTGTGAAGATGCACCTAAATTCAAAACTTAACGCTGCATGAAATGAACCTAGATTCAAACATAGTTCTGTGTGAAAATACACCTAGATTCAATTATGCTGCTGTGTGAAAATACACCCAAATTCAAAACATAACACTGTGTGAGGGGATCCAACAATCCATGAGTATAATACATCTAAACTAGAGCATATTCTAATCTCACAAAGTTGGTTGTTATGGACCCTAAGGTTCTGATGCAGATCTGTGTACACGAAGGCTGATAGAAGAAGAAAAATCAGATAAGGGTCCTCTGTTTCTTCTGAATGCGGCAGCCATTGTACGTATGAACTTGGATGTTTTGAAGGGTGGGCACCACTGACTACAGGAGAACGCAAGGGAGGATTTGAAGCCCGGGGGCGCTTCCACCAAGTAATTCTTTCTGCTCAAACGTAGCTTGTATTCTGAAGCATATTCTCATAGGACAATGAGACCCAGGCAGTGAGCCATTTCCATCAAAACTAGACGCCCTGTTCTCTGTTACTAATAGATGGCAGGCAGTGCCTTTGCAATGCATGGGCTGCATGTGTGGCAGTACAAGGCCTCCCAGCCTTGCTCACCGAGAATGGCCATGATAGACATGTTGCAGGCCCCGCTTCACTCAGCAAGTTAAACAGCGCCTCCTATTGGTAGCCTCGCAAATACTTAATCGGCAGAGTATTTAAAAGGAAAGTGCTTTATTACTGGTGATTCATTGGAGCAACCATGCACTCAAACAAGACCCTAACATGTGTGATAAGAACTTTCACGAGATGGCTTTCCTCTGAAAGGCCAAACAAACTCCCGTTAGCTATTATAATTATAATTGTTCTTTTATAACACGCTTAATGCCGGAACCCCGTTTCTAAGCGCGAAATTCACAAATTCACATTTGTGCCTTTTTCAAGACAATTCAAATGAGTTACATTAAAAGGTTAACTGTCCCTCTTATTTCATGATTTGTGCTTGATAGAACTTCACATATTATTTACTTCATATATAATAACACGATGCATGCCTGTGTTAAACAAGAACTACAAGCAGGTGACCCAATCACCTGATCTCTTCTATTGTCTTTAAGACTGGAAAGAGCATTTGCATGCCTCAGGGGACATTTTTTAGGCTTGCATTCTTGTGCTTTTAGGCTTCCATTCAAGATTGGGAAATGACTACTACAGTCTTTATTTTAGCTTAGTATTTAAGCAATATACCCCGAGCGGCGGGGGCATTGCCGACTCAGGTAATGCCCCAGGCGCCATAGTTATACCACTCAACGAAGGCCGGTTGAGTGGTATAACATGACCAGAGTCGGTAATGCCCCCACCGCGAGGGGCATATAGCTATTAGTACCCTGGCCCGCAAGATCTGCGTGACCGGGGCACTTAAAACATTATTTTGTTGCCCTGAAATGCTGAAGAATTTTGGGACCAAAAAAAAAAAAGAAAACGACCAAGAAAATGGCCACCGGGAGAGAAAACGGTGTTCCCAGCGTGTCCGCTCCTGGAATAAAAAAGAAGGTAAGTGCGTTTGGGGGGGTGTAAGGGAGGGAGGTAGGGAGGGAGGGAGGAGGGGAAAGAAAACATACCTGGGTCCCCGGCGGGGCACGATGGAAGCCTCCAGCTGTGTGGAGGCTCGGAGCGGGGATGGCCATCGTCCCCCGCCGGAGAAAAAGCAGGCTAAAGGTAAGTGGGGTGGGAGGGGGAGGACAAACAACAACAAAAAAAAATACCTGAGTCCCCGGCCAAAGGCAGCTTCTCAGCTGTGGGGAGGCTCGGAGTGGGGATGGCCCTGCTTCGAGCATCCTCAATGGCTGAGGAGCTGCCACGCCCTCCCGCCGGGAATAATGGACATTGAATCCCGACCGAGGTATTCCCGGCAGGGTAATGCCTCGGCGAGGGCCAATCAGAATGGTTCTTTCATTCTGATTGCGCCCTGGCCGGGTACTAATTTTAAGGATTTATACTTGTGTCTGGTTGGGTACCTATGTGTGTACATTTCAAATTCTCTTTCTAAAATAGAATATTATTGAAAGCAAAACCTACCTTTCTGCCAACTAGACATCAAGAGATATGTACTCAAGTGCCTTAGTTGCAGACTGGTTTCAAATTTCTACTTCACCACTTAACTAAAGTGTATATCTCTCAGTGGTCGAAATGTACGAAAAGAAGTAGTGGAACTATGTTCCCTGCTGGACTGTCCCTGCTCCCCAAAAACCCCATCGCCACACCGCCTGCGACGTGCAATACAAACCCATAAGCAAATGCACCTGCTGTTTAGGGGAACGTTCAGTGCAGTGCACTGTAATGCAAGTTTCAACTTCTTCCTACACTTTAATTTTAAAACGAAACCATTCCGGAATGAGTTCTTTATAAGATAAAAGTGTAGGGACAGTAACACTTTAAAAAAAGTAGAGGAGCACCACTCCCACCCACTTCGACCACCGATATCTCTGGGCTCTCGTTTAATCTCATTTGCTTATCTGCCCAAATTCGAAGTCCCCAGAAGCGATTCATTTTGCAGTGCATGCTATTAAAACAAGCCGACTGGTTTTTGCTCCATAGATCTCTAGCCATTCATATAGTTCACATCACAAAGTTGTCTCTTGGCTTGCTTTTGGCATCTTGTTGTAGTGTTATGTTACAGAATTCTTTCGAGTATCAAAGACTAATGTCACATCCTGTGATGCCACTCCATTGATCCCCCATTTTGACAAAAAGCACTTGCAAATCCTCGAACAAGCGCTGATGGCAAGCCCATGATACGACGCATGTTAGATTTTTAGAGGATGTTGTCTGGGTTGGGGTTACCTAGGGGTCTGGAAGGACCTTGTGTGGATATCTCACATGTGTTTATTTTGATTAGTTCTACTTTTTCAATTTTCATAACTCATTCTCGAGTATACATTTCAAACGAAAACATGTTTAAAAGTCTTCAATTGGTTCAGCACAGGGACTTCTTAAAGGCCTTATCGACCTTGCCTGTGACCTATCTTCCCTTTCACTTTTTCAAAAGGCGAATGTGCCAGATAGTGCTGCGGCGGGCCCTGTTTCTGTGCTTGTTATGTTATGTTTTTGTCAACAGATAATCTGTCAGGATATAATGGATTTTTAATTGTTTGCACAGCATGTTTTAAACTTTAGCAAACAGTTTTTGATGCCCATTTTAATGTCTGGGGTTTATATTAGGCCCTCGCAGGCCTGTTATTTTTGTCAGATTCTGCGACTCCCTGACTGCTTCTTTCAGTTGATGCAGATTTTTACAATGAGATTTTAGGATGTTAATGTTTCTGTAATTCTCTGGGTGTGTACTCATTTTATATGTGTATTTGTGAAAGCTGTTTAGCGTGCTTTTATGACCGAAGTGTAACAAAGCCGCATGAGCTTATGGGAAAGCTTACCTTAATACCATCCCACCTCAAGCTTAGAGTGCAGGTAATACCATGAGCTGCAAAACCTATATCCATCCATGGTTTAGGGCCTCAGGAGTTAAGACCTTGTACTAACTGCAGATGCCATCACTGCCTCTCCTTTCTGAGCTGCTGCTGCCTGCATCAGCTCTGCAAGGCCTTTGGAACAATTGTGTCTGAGGCAGGGTAGGAAATGGGCCGGAACAAGACTCTGCCGCACTCTGGCAAAGTTTGTCTTGCTGAAGTGCTGCTCTGTTCCCTGACCAAGGGAACTCCCAGATCTGTTCCCAGGAAACTCCCAGATCTGTTCCCAAGCCGAGCTCTCTGCATGTGCAAGCACAGGAAACTAAACACAGAAACAGCCAAAGTCTCACATACCGTATTGTAGCTGTTCAAATTGGTACATATATCTTGAAATGTACAGACTTTTTTTGTCATTGTGAATATTATGACCAGTGAGGAAAGCAGAGTTTACCTTCCATTATTCGCTCAGAAGGGTTTCTTCAAATTTAAATTATGGGCATTCTTGTGTTCCCATAATGCTCTTTGCTTTTATGTAAATCACCAGGATTGAGGTCTATGAAGGGGTACTGTGCTGTGTGACCGAGCCAGAGGCCAAGCCCCTGCTCACTGCACCCCATGGCCCTGCCCCTCAATGGGAAAGATGGTCCTCGGAGTACCTTTTTTTTCCATTTCCAGCACTGGTCTGAGGCACTGTAACCACAGCAGGTGGCCTGTGACAGTGGCATACTAAGAGACCAAGAGTATTGAGAGAAACACGCCCCAGGTAATTTGTCTGCTTAACTTTATGGGTTTGATTAAACTGGTATTTGAGATTGAACTCCCATTTTTGGTTTTGTTTTATAGAATAATCCACAAGAACCTGTGACCTCTGCAGGTGTCAGTGGGCCCCTGGGAAGGAAGGCTACCTTTTGAAGTTTTTCAGTCCCATTATATTACCCTTTGTTCAGGGATGGGCGATTCTCTACGTCTCTGATAGTAATACTGGATGCCCAACCTAAAAAGCCATTGGTTCACAGTATGACTCAAAAAGCCCTGGCAGGAGAGTAAACATGCACTCAGTGAATCTGGGACTTGCACGCAATTGAAAAGGCAAAACGCCCTGACAGCAGAGTATACAAGGGATTGGAGAAACTGGGTAGAGACCCCAGGAAGTGCTGAGAAAACTGGGGAAGAACACCCCACCCATTTTAATTGAACCCTAGCCCTTTCTGAAAAAAGGCATCAGGGGGTGCAGAGAAAGAACTGTAAAGTGTTGTGTAAAGAGAGAAAACTCAAGGGAAGAGCCATCCCCTTTAGGATTGTGGAATGTATGAGAAGTGACACTTTGAATAACCAGAAAGACTCCAGGGAAAAGGAAGGCTCTTCTCTGGTGGATCATTTTTCTTTTCTGCACCTTAGAGACTTTATATTTGGAATTATGGAAGGAAGCTGCAGGTGTTCAGCCAAGCCACATTACCCATTTCACATTATATTGAGTGTAGTGTGCGAGGGTCAGCTTAAGATTTTGGACACAGGACCGAGAAACCCCTTTTTCTTTTCATAATAAAAGTCTTTGATAAACATGGAAAATGCAACTGTGCCCGTGTCTTACTTTTGCTCCCTCACAATAGGATGACTAAATCAAATGTTAAACACTGCTCATTATTTTCCAGACAAACTTTTATATACCCAAATTTGATAATTGGAAGAGAAACAAAAGCCAATATAGGAAATTGATGACACTTGACAAGTGTGCAAGTGAGCGTTGATTGAGTAGAGAACCTGCAAATCGGGTAACGCTATTGATTTAAGATAAAATTAGGTGAATTATAACAACTTGTCAGTCCATTAATTCAATGATATAGTGTACTAAATGGCATACATATTGCATTCCAGGTAGCCAATGAACAGAGTCTTCCTCTGCAGATCATGTTATTGAAATTGGTTAAACAAGAAATCAAGGTAAATAAATCAAGGTACAGAATATAAATATTTCATACAAGCGCACACAGAATTAGAAGAAGTTTGAAATATTTAACAAGTGCATGAAATCACTTTGTCTTGTTGCCGTGGAGGAAGCACGCGATATGGAAGGAGTGTGTCCCACCAAGTGTGAAGCACGTATTGGATGCAAGTAAATAAGTTTAATAGACTCATCTTACTTGCGGGACATAACATATATTTCAGAGCTAACAATTGAATCACAGACATTTCTTACCAGTGGAATAGATTTCAGTAACACAAAGGAACGTAGGATTATTAGAACAAAGAATGTGAACGTTTATCACAAATATTCATGTATTGTCCATTCTTGTTTGAAAAATGATATATTATCAATGTATTTTGTTTAACTACCTTGCTGTTGTCTAAATTCCTATCCACACATGAGCACATTGGGAAGCAAGTTATGTTTCTGATTCATTATTCACTGTGGCCACTCTGTGCCCCTCCAGATTTTAATAGGCAGCTAGCACTGTGTAGGTCCACCCCTACTAATGGTTCTTACAGACCTACCCAGAGTATCCAGTTTGTCTCGCACCCGACAACGGCCTTAGTCCCACTCTAGAAGCAAAATTAGCTGATGCCTCAAATGCTGTAGGCAGTTCTCTACATTACCCTACCTCTAATCTAGGTATGCTGTTGCATGGGTCTGAGTTCCTGTACCCTTCTCTGTAATGGATCATCCCGGATCATACCACCAGAGAACTCCATTCCATCCTTATGGACTTTATCGAAGACAGGCATTTGTTTCCTAAGTGCAATGACACCTGTGTTCACAAATCAATCTCAACACGGCTTGCATCAGCGTCTTGGGATGCCTGATCCGATAGCCCAAATTCAAAAGGAGTGGTGGAAATGGGTGGCGTTGTCATAGGAACATCTGCACTCGGATGCTGAAGGTTGGGACAGAAATGCACTTATCGCCTGACAAGGGAAGCAACCGATGAAAGTGTGCTCCTTGAAACTGAGCAAGCATGGGATGGCGGTTAGGTAAGGAGCAAGTGGGTTCCTGCTAATTTAGCCAGCATGGGATGGCGGTTAAGGAAGGAGGAAGTGCGCTCCTGCAAACTGAGCAAGCATGGGGTGGTGGTTAGAGAAGGAGGAAGTGTGATCCTGCAAACTGAGCCAGCCTTGGATGGCGGTTAGGGAAGGAGGAAGGGGCTTCATGCAAACTGAGCCAGCATGCGATGGCGGTTAGGGAAGGAGCAAGTGGGTTCCTGCTAACTTAGCCAGCATTGGATGGCGGTTAGGGAAGGAGGAAGTGGGTTCCTGCAAACTGAGCCAGCATGGGATGGTGGTTAGGGAAGGATAAAGCGGGTTCTTGGAAACTGAGACAGCATGGGATGGTGGTTAGGGAAGGAGGAAGTGGGTTCCTGCAAACTAAGACAGCATGGGATGGCGGTTAGGGAAGGATGAAGCGGGTTCTTGGAAACGGAGCCAGCATGGTATGACGGTTAGGGAAGGAGGAAGCGGGTTCCTGGAAACTGTGCCAGCATGGGATGGCGGTTAGGGAAGGAGGAAGCGGGTTCCTGGAAACTGCGCCAGCATGGGATGGCGGTTAGGGAAGGAGGAAGCGGGTTCCTGCAAATTGAGCCAGCATGGGATGGCGGTTAGGGAAGGAGGAAGTGGGTTCCTGGAAACTGAGCCAGCATGGGATGGCGGTTAGGGAAGGAGGAAGTGGGTTCCTGGAAACTGAGCCAGCATGGGATGGCGATTAGGAAAGGAGTATGCTCACCATCCAGTCCAAAAGGATGCTGATAATCGGATATTAGGAGACTTCTACGGGCCTGAGAAATTGGTTGATGGATGTCCTTAAAGCCCAGAGGAAGAGCCAGTGACTGGAAACCAGGAGATACTGAGGCAATGTTGGTGTTGTGTCTTCTGCCTGTGAACAAAACTGGTGGTTTTACACCACGCCCTGGTATCTTGAAGAGGCCACCCGCCTATTTCCCACAGATGTAGTATACTCCTTCATCAGTTAGAAGACAGAGGCTAGAACTGTGATGCAAACCAGAATCGCACAGATAGGTGCCTCTATACAATAATGGTCATTGTTGGAAATGTTCCAACTTTATCGTCGTGCTATTAAATAGTGTTTGCATTTATTGGTGAAGAGCTTTGAGAAAAACATTCGTTGTCAAATCTCCTCACCAATAAATAAACACATATACTGTGCGCTTGATGCAGTTGTGGACATTTTTTGTACTATTTTGCCGGTCGGTGTCCCCTGTGTGCTCAAGTAAGCACCGCTGCCCCAAGCACCGTTTCTCCCCCTGGCAGTCAGTTTCCCTCATCGTAAAGAGCAACTTGAAATACACGCCCCTGCTTTTAAATGCGTCCCACTTTTGTGCTTTTTCCACATCGGCGATATTTTATATTCGGGAGCTTATTTAATGTATCCAAAAGCCGTGCAGTTTTTAATGTTTCAGGCAGGACTGGTAGACACGGGACCAGTGGTTGCTGAGATTACAGTAGTTATTTAGTTTCATTACTTTTGATCTATTCTGCACTGAAAATATATATATATTTTTTTAAATAACCAAATTCTCTCTGAATAAGTAAAAAGTGACCTACATTTTGGCACCCAAATAAAGTGATGAAAGAGACGCCCAAAAATTGACACACGGTCTCGCCCTCTGGCTCCCTTTTCCACACAAGAAAGCCAGATTTCTGTAAATTGCCAATCACGAGCAAATCCTCAGGCCTGCCGCGAACCCGCAGGGGGTGCTTCCGTCTCTGATATGGCACATACTGACGTGTCTTTACGTTGCTTTGCCCTCTCCCCACGTGTTTCTAGGCGAAGCACAGTCAGCCTGCCTCCACTGCCCACAAAGCAAGGCATTCTCTTAAACGGCTATGAGCACAGGGCCTAATTCACAGAAGCACTTCCTAATGGCAACACCCCATTGGAAAACGCTCTGTGAATCAGGGCCACGCTGTGCTGACAGGCATGTTCCGCTGCTCCATGGACATGGCAAAAACAGAGAGGCCTGCATCGCGAAATACACCCCACACGGGTTTGACAGATCTACTGGCAGTGCTATGATCAGATCGTCCATGCTGTGTGGGGGTGGAGGGCCGGACCCCTCCTCCGGTCTCGGTTTATGCATACGCACCACTTTTAAATCTGAGGTGCTTTCAAGCAGGCTTATCATTCACTGCATTCACAGCCCTGGAGCGTCTTGAAGTAGCAGAAAATGAATTTCCTCATAACTCTGACACACATCATTTCTTTGAGCGAAGACCACTTCTTCCATGAAGATATGACCTTTTCTTTAAAGAGACCAGCAAGGAAGCTTTTATTATGCAAACTCCCTCCCTCTGGTTCTCTCCTTGAGCCGGGCCCACTGCCACAGAAAAACAGGAAGTGTGACCCGGATCTTCTCCATGAGAAATTCTCCCCATGATTCACACTCCCCTCAGATGCTGAGCAAATGGTCTTTCCCCTTTAGAGATGTTCACACACACCTTAGTGGTAAACAAGCCATGCCACCAGCCCTCTCCACAGCTCACCCACCAAGTGTACAAACCCAACGACAACCAAGTGCCAGCAGGTAGGGTGGGCGGGGTGCCACTCTTCGCAGGGTATCAATTCAAGATGCAAACAACCACTGATTCAACTATTAGCTATGCAACTTTTCAGTGTCTGCAGTTGCCCAATGTTC
This sequence comes from Ambystoma mexicanum, assembly GCF_040938575.1. NCBI lineage: Eukaryota > Metazoa > Chordata > Amphibia > Caudata > Ambystomatidae > Ambystoma > Ambystoma mexicanum. Next base: position 943,174,482 of record NC_090935.1, read on the forward strand.
TAGAGGTCGCAGCCTAAATTATTCAACACAGGCGACAGGCTGCCAAAGAGGGAAGCAAAAAGGGGAACGCATGCGGCGAGCGGGGCCCAAAGGGAGGCCTCGACTTCTGTTGTCCTCATTTACACTGGCTGAATAACCCTTTTTAAAGAGTTCCTTTTCCAAGCTGCCTCCCAGCCCTGCCAGAGCACGAGATCTACTGGAAGTCATGAGCTGACATTGTATTCTGTTTCTTGGCTCTCGGCACAGTTCTTACCCATGGTTCGAGTCGAGTTGCCCCCCCCACCCTTCGTGACCACATTACATGAATACTTATTCTTGTAACTATTTGAATAATGGTAGCCTCGCCAACTCTCGTCCCAACGTTCTGCACTGTCGCAAAGTGCAACTTTTTCTATGAAGTTAGGCAGGACACCTCAAAGCAGTTCCAGACCCTGCTTCTAAGTGTAGACCTCTGACCCCATCAATCCAATCTCTAGCTATCCGTGGGGAAAGTAAATGCCCAGATATTCCCTCCAGAAATAGAAAGTTCCACCACTTGGTGGAGTTCTGTAGCTATTATATGCCAGCTGCATCTTATGAAACATTACAATTTCACTCTAGGAAGCAAAAACTGGGGGAAGGGGGAGAAATCTAGACCCTGATTATACATTGGAGTGCTCGAGGGCACGGGGGTGTGTGGGTACTTCTCGAGTGGCTTCCTGTAGGCTGGTACCTAAAGGGGAGAAGAGCCAAAGCGAGAGAATGAGGAACGGAGGTTGAACAGAAAGAAGTGGATGGAAAGGAGGAGGACCTTAAGAGAGGAAGTGAATCAGAAGGGGAAAACTTTACAGAGAGGCAGAGAGTGGTGGCGAATGCACAAGCTGTATGGGGCAGCATCGAGAAAGTCAGAGTGGGAAGGTGGGAGAGGACAGAGAAGCTGGAGAGCGAAAAAAAAGCAAGAAGGAACAAGGGGGAGGAAAGCAGGTGGAGAGAGAAGGGGAAAGAGGAGGACATGACAAGGTCCACAGGAACTCAACCCTGGGCAGATCCTTACAGAGGTGAAGGGTCTGGTCGAAGCTGGAGAGCTGAAAGGATAACGAGCTGGCATGGGCTGACTCTATCAAAAAGGGGGGGCAGGAGAGGAGCTTGTTGATCCTGGGGTCCAACACCATGAAAAACTCAGGCACCCGCCCCCATCAAGGAAACCTTACTTTGCACCATAGGTGGTGGTGTCAGGTATTCCTAGAGTCCTGGTGGACCAGCGCAACATCCTGACAAGACCCGCCCCAAGCAAAAAACTCGACCAGATGCCAGGAAAGAAATGCAGGGCAAACAAAACCCCCCAGGAGACCAGGAATGGCTTTCCTTTCCTCCAGGAAGGCGGCTTGCACCCAGGGGGAGGGACGTCCTGAGAACCACAGCCCGAACAGAAGCTGAACCTTTTGTATCCTTCCCAAATCCCTTTCGGTTTGGGTAGGGTGCGGGGGATGTTCAGCCAAACCTAATGCCCCGGTTTTCTGTACTATTCAGTAAATAACGTAAACGTATATGTGTGTTTCGAGTTCTGCCTTGTTCCCCCAGCCATGACAGATCGTAGACTTCTAAAAGGAGTAAGAGCATCAGTAGCTCACATCACCAACTGCACCCTCACCCGCCATCGCAATCCATGTCAAGGTACTTCCTTCCTTACATTTTCTGTCTACAACCTCCTGCCAGGACTCCAGAGACTAGTAAGTTGCAATGCCTGCCCAGGTGCTGCGGTGCATTACCAACCGCATACAGCAGTGCATGCAAAGCCATTATATGGGCTTAACAGTCAATGTGTGGCAAAGCAATTTCATGGTGGGGCACATTCCCCAAGTGTGCTCGTCCTACTTGACGGCTCACATATAGCAGTGGAGCCCTTATACATTGTGATATGGAGAATTATGTGCAGTCGTTGGAACCAATGGTGTTCCATCAAAGTGCAAGCCATTAGTGATATTCTGGGTCACGCTATGCACGAGTATGCAAATGTTTATTTAACCACATGCCAGGAACATAGTCCAATGGCTCCTTCACATGCTGGCTATTCTGTCTGGCACCTTGCTATTGCCCCATATAGTTAATAGAAATCTGATGAACGGTGCAGGTTCTCACATGTATATATATTCAATGAAAAACTATGTTAAGGGGACTTTATGGTTAATTTGCGCTACTAAAAACCTATCAAATTCAGTGAAAAAACTTTTCAGGCCTGCTTCTTCCCCTATGTATGTGCATCATAAGATGCAATTGAATTCTAAGGAAACTACTGTAAGATCATGTGAGAATTGCAAGGTCTACAAATGTAATATCTTTTGAGTTTTAAGTTTTTGACTGTCAGTGAATAAACTCACCTGGCCTAGATATGTCAGTGAACACAAAAAGAAGGGGCTAGACATGTGATGTCATCAATCATATTTGTGATGTCATGAGTGTTATTCTTAGCAGTGCACGGTGGTGGCGCGAGTTATGGTTGCTTAGCTTACCATAACTGGCGTCCCTTTAACAAAGTTTTTCACTGAATTTGATAGGTTTTTATTACTGCAACTTAACCATAACGTCCCCTTAAAGTTTTTTAATTGAATTTCGTAGGTTTTTATTAGTGCAACTTAACCATAGCGTCCCCTTGACAACGTTTTTTCATTGAATTTCATAGGTTTTTATGAGTCCAACCTAGCCATAACATCTACGAACATCTGACTTCATTGCGGACCTTCCGGACAGTGCCACATGACCATACACTGGCGCGCAGCATGATGATGTGTCCGAGAACCCGTCCAGACTTCACAATAAGATCCGTGATTCGCGGACAGTTTGGAACTGCATTTTCTACTGATCTATGAACTTTCAACTTCAAAATTTCCCTTGCACAGCTCCAATACTTATTCCTACTCATCCATTAACAATCTAATACACAGCACATACTTTTAGCAAAACTGCGATTGATCTTAAAATGGAATCAGCTAATGCCATCCCTTCTCGCCAAGAGACACCACGACGGCTGTAATCAAGGAGCATGAGAAACACTACCCCCTACCTTAGAAATAACACACGTGCAACATTTTCCCCTGTCCACCTGCCCCTCCATATTAGTGTTTGGTGCCTCTATCCTCATTTACCTCCCCACTTTTTTGTTCTAAGCTCTCCTGCCAAAAAAAAAAATGCATCCAAAAACAATAAATGAAAGATTCCTTTAGGAACCACCTTTCACAGTTAAAATATAGAACAAAAAAAAAGTATAGACTCCATCTACTTTATATTTCTCAGGAAAGTACATAGACTCAATAAGATTTTGCAACATTTCCATTTGCATTTTGTGATATGCTAATGGCAATATTGTGGCGTTTATCCCCTGTTCCAGGGAAGGAGCGGCAGATAACAGCCTGGCAGCCCAAGTTATGAACCCAAGCGAAGCAAAGGTGGATAACGAAGTCTCTGGACCATTATTCCCCCATTCCAGCCCCTGCAATGGGGGATGAAGGCCATTTGCACCCTAAGTTCCCAAAGCGGGAACCCCGGGTGCTAGAAAAAAAAAAAATAATATTGCAAAATCCTTTTCCAAGATGGCCACCATGGAAAGGGAAGGCAGGGTTCCGTACAGGGCCCCTCTTCGCTTTCCATGGCAGTCTACAGAAGGCGAAAAGAGAACCCTATGTCCATATTACCACAAGCACATTTTTCTTCCCTTTCAAACCTGTCCCAATTTTGAATAACTTTACCACAAAGTCAGTCCCAGGTGGACATGGCCAATTTAACCCCATGTGTTGTCCCTTGTGGTCATGGTCAGTAGCCAGATTTCCGGATCATGACCTTATTCCATGACCTGGACAATCTGGCCACTGCCCATGGCCATAGGCTACACCTCAGTTACCAAAGTTATATCACTATTTTTTGTACCTACATTATGACACTTGTCAAAAAATAAAACACGGGCATATTTGCAAAACCATGCTTTCAGGTTCTTGCCAATGTTCCTTACACAAGTTTGCTGAAATCCACCCATGTTTCATTTTTTCAAAAGTGTCAAATGTATGCACATACAAGAGTTATATAACCTAGACCCCACTTGACAAAATCTTTTCTGTCTTTACGCAAACATTTATATCTAGAACTATAATCTTTTTACAAACCTTTGTGTAGAGTTCTCAAATGGCACCACATTTACAAGCCTTTACAATATTCTGAAACCCCCCCTCTAGTTTTGCCCCTCTTGACAAATGCCCACCAAACTTGGCAAAGACATTTATATGTAGATCTATTATCAGTTTGCCTAAGTAAGTATAGATTGGTCAAATGGCACCTCATTCATAAGCCTTTACATTATTTTGGGACCCCCCTTCTAATTTTGCCCCCTCTTGACAAAATCCCACCAAACTTTGCAGAAACATTTATATATAGATCTGTTATCAGTTTGCCAAATTAAGTGTAGATTTGTCAAATGGCACCTCATTTATAAGCCTTTACATTAATGTTGGACCCCCCCACTAATTTTGCCCCCTCTTGAAAGAATCCCACCAAACTTTGCAAACTCATTCGGAATTAGATCGGGAATAAAATTGCAAAATTTCATGCAATTTCATTAATTGAGTAATGCGCGCAAAAATAATATTGTCCCAAGTGTTCGGGCATGTGTATTTTAGCATACGTTAATCGATCGTAAAAACATTTCCTATGCACCTTACCGTGGTTTTGCTCATGTTTTACATATGTGAAATCAGGTAGTAGGGCGCAGCCATTTTGTGCTAATCTTATCCGTTTCTGCGTCGCCCTAACCTCAAGTGTCCTTTCGCACTAAATCATAGTCCCCGCCCCTGAAGCTAACATCACCATTCCTAGCGATATTCTCCGCTTATATCCATGACGCTACTGTGCAGCGTAGCCAAACACAGCCAATCATCACCTATATCAGTTGACACAGAAACCGGACTATCAACACACATCCTTTCACAGCACAGCGTGTCCCAATTTTGAATACAAAACACTATCTTTAAAGGAAACCGCAATACTCTACAATTTAGTATTTGCTTTTATTTCACAATAAACGCTCCGAGAACATCTGCTGATTTCCATATTCAACCAAATTATTTGTTGCTTTCTTTGTTCTCGATACAGATATGTTTATCATGAGTCACATGGTGTTCCTTTGGGTATAAGCTCATTGGAAGGAGGCACTGTGATTTGCAAGGCTTCGGCATCAGCTTGTTGCTACACCACCGTAAATGATGTCAAGATGCTCCTTATTGCTGGTACCGCAAAAAGGCATATGGGCTCGGGGCGATCATCCCAAAACAGGGTCATGCTCATCCAACCATTGAGGTGTATCATCAACTGCCGGCTGAAGAAGCCATCAATTTGTATCTGGAAATTATGACATTCGCAGTAAGGCAGGATGTGGCTGTGTAGAAAACATAACAGAAATGTGTCTCAGTAGCCGTTCTTAATTCTATTTGTAATCGATCCATTACTACAAACTAGAAACAATGCAAACATAGAGAAAACAACGTGCAATGTTGGAGTCAACTATGTGGTTGAGAGGTTAGTGCTATGCAGTGTGTTTAGCTCGCAATGGGAGGCCGATGCAGAAGTTTACTGAAGAATTCGAATAACACATAGACAGCATTTTAACATAACATTAGCCTAGAATTGGGCGTTGGTGGAACCTGTGCGAACACTTACGTGGACTCCATGCATTTCGGTGCTGGACTGCCCACGTGCCATGGGACAAATACAAGTACACAGCAGTTGTTTCTGAGTATCCTCACCAATTGCCAAAAACAAAAAACCATTTCAATGTTAGCCAGAAATCCATACCGGTCATAAAATGAAACCTTGACTCCTTTGTCTACAAATTAATCTACAGTAAAACTTACATAATAATCAGCATTTCCATTCTCTTGGCGTGATGCAGTGTCTGTTCAGATCAACGATTTTTTATCAAATGAAATGAAACGTTACTTTGTCCAGTTTTGGAATGTTGACCCTTATCATGTTTGATGTTTTTACATACCTCATTCCATTCATTTCCTTTCCTATTGAATCCTCCCTTTATTTCCAAGGACAAAAAACAATTTGGGCTTATGCCTAGCTTGCTTTTGGTAAATGAAGCAACAAAAGGACACGAGGGAATAGACAGCTCAAGGCATTGACCTTGAGGCCCACGGCATCGATTCTCACGTGCACCACTGTAGCATTAGGAATATTTATGAAAAACAAACAAATTATTTGCTTGCACACACCAATGCCGTGTGAAATTTCCAGAGATTTACTCATTTTATGAAAACACTTGGACTTCATAATCCACCTGTCAGCTGAGAACGTCTCCAGTTTTCTACTACCGAGCACCGCGCACAGGAAGTTCCAACAGCCCCCACCTTTGCAAAGGCTGGACACATCGAACAGTGACTGCCTGCCACCTTTTTTCCTCCAGCGCCTGTGTCGGACTAGCCTATTTGTCATGGCTGGTCCACCACGAAGTGTTATAATTCAAACAGTGTATTGGTTTTGCTTCCACAATTTATACTTTTGATAGCTTTGAAATTCAATTTACATATGTTTTCCATGTGAAATCAGAAGTGGGGTGAGGCGCACACTCCAATTCCTGGCCAATATACTACCTGAAGAAAGAAAAAAATAACTGGGTTAAATCCCAAAAGTGTCCAATTCACAATGTTCAGAGAGTTGGATCCCTTCTGCTGCATTTGTACTGCTGTTCTCCTCCTCCTAGCACTTTCGTGTCCCAACACACTTCAGGGAGGCTGTCTTGCCTTTCTTTTCAGGTGAATCCAATTAAATTGCTAAGGCAGTCTCTAAGGATTATGGGAGCTGTAGTGAAAACATGTGTTCAGTTCAGGTGACCAAGGAAAGACTCCCCTCCAGGAGCACACATTTTACCCTTAGCATGGGGAGGGGAGAAAACCATAACTATGGTTCTCCACTGTAGGGCAAAATATCCCCAGTGCTGCAGCATCTGGAGTCAGGATCTCCACAAATTACATGTAAAAAACAGAAGGGGGGTGAAAGTCAACACAGCCTCCCTGAAGAGTGTTGGGACACAAAAGCGCTAGGAGGAGGAGAACAGCAGTACAAATGCAGCAGATCCAACCCTGTGAACATTTTTTGCAACATTTGGAATCTAACCCAGTGAATTGAACACTTTGGGAATTAACCCAGTTATTCTTTTTCTTTTTTCAGGTAGTATATTGCCAGGACTTGGAGTGTGCGCCTCACCCCCTTTTGGTTTTACATATGTTTTCCATTGGTCATGTACAATGTACAATGTATCAAAATTGTTGAACATACAAATAGCTGATAATCATTTGTATCGGGATGCCAACTGTTCCACGAGTTCTGCTTTTGGTGAACAGAGCATATTTACAATGTTTTGTGGCAATGTATGTGTCCTAGGAACCAAACCACGAGCGATTCCATGAGTATGCATGTCCAACACACTCAAAATCAGATCTTTCACAAAATCGAATTCCATTTCATGATATATTGGCTTGAACACCCACTTTTTGGTTCTTTTTTTAAAGGTCCATGTTCACGTTTGTGAAAATCTTGGCTTTCTATCCATGAGTGAATGTTGGAGCAGTGGTGCATCAATGAGCGCCATTTTTCAATTAGAATTTCCAACTGCTTTTCACCAACCCTGTAATGCTGAGGTGTCCACAAACTTCTCACAGTCTTTCGTGGTGAAAAACACCTGTTTTTTTGCTTCTTGCAGCCATATCCCATCCCATCCTCATCACCCCTCACCTCCCCAGAGATTATTTGATAAGTTTGACAAGTGCAATGTTGTGTTTTATATATGATTTACCGCGATGTCCGCGGACACCGGTTGCTGTGTGCGGATCCAAGATGGCAGGAGTTTCCAAAAATCTGACGCACTTCACGCTTTTCACCACTCAATCAGTGTTCGCGTCTGATGTCCGCGGACACCACGTTGCCTTCTAAACCACTCGGATTCCTGTCTGCGGAGTGAACAGGAAAGTGTGTCCGCGGAGCGGACATACATATCGCTAATCTTTTAAGACCTACATTTTGGTCATTTTAAAAAGAAACTCCTGGACGAATTTCCACCAAATTTACAAAAGCACGCTTTCAGAATCAAACCGCTGCTCCTGCCACAAATTTGGTGAAACTCCGTCCAGTGGTTTGGGCTGTAAGCGTGCGCAAAGTTTTTTTCTCCTTTCAGTCTATGGAGAAAAAAATCAATTTTTGGACCCTCCTATAACTTTGCCCCCCCAAACCTCACCAACCTTTGCACAATAATTCAGATAGGGCCATATACCTTTTCTGCGATGTTTGGTGAGGATATGTCCAGGGGGAGCGAAGTTATAAGCCACCCTAAAAGTGCTCTTCCTATGGGTTTAGCAACTTAAGCATAACTACATGGCCATTACCGCTTCCTGTGTGTTAGTCTTAGCAGTGCACGGTGGTGGCACAAGTTATGGTTACTTAGCTCAACATAACTGGCGAATTTCTGAGGTTTTTCGGTTTACTTGTAACCATAACATCCCTTTAACAAAGTGTTTTCATTGAATTTCATAGGTTTTTATTAGTGCAACTTAACCATAATGTCCCTTTAACAACAATTTTTCAGTGAATTTCATGGTTTTTTATCAGTGTGTGCTAATTTCCTCCAATAATACTTACCCCAATATAGCAACATTTTAGTCCAATTTACAAAGTTTCACCTTAAAACTCTGCCATTCCCCACCCTCTGGCATACTTTTTAACACTTCTATACACTTCTTGCAACATTTTCCACTGTTTTTGCATCCGTCGATGTCCGCAAATGTCTGACGTCATCAGTGCCCTTCTGGACAGTGTCACGTGACCACATGCTCATGTGCGGCATGATGACGTGTCTGCACTTTGTGATCGGGGCTATGCGTCACGGTTGGTTCGAAACTGCACTTTCTACTGATCTAGGAACTTTCAAGCTCAAAATGTACCCTTGCACAGCCCCTACACCTTTTCTTAATAATTATACATTAACAATCTAGTACAGAGCACATACTTGGAGGAATATTTGCAAAACTGCAATTTATCTTAAAAATGGCATCAGCTATTGCCATCCCTCCTCACCAAGAGCAACCACCACTGCCAGATGCAGGACCAACACAACAAAAAAAGCGCAGTACTTCCAAAGACAATGAAGAGGACCAATAAGATAAGGTAGAGGAATTGCCTACCTCTCCAAGAGAGAATCATGGGTGTGGCAGTTCTTTACCACTGTTGGGAATGTACCAAAGGCTAAAGCTACCAAAGAAAAATGCACCGAGTGCAACGTTGTATTCAGTCGTGGACAACCTGGACAGTACTCCTACGGGATCAACTCCATGCACCACCAGACCCAATCCAACCACCGTAATACTCTCAGAAAGGCTGTTTGTTTCTTAGCAAGTAGTAGGCTGTCTTCCTCCATTTCATCTTCCTCAATCAGTACTATAACCACACAGCCTACTTCTATGGGACACCAAATCCCATCTGCTACCGTGCAAGTAATAAAAGAGGCTGTTGATCCATATCCTTCCAAGACAACAGTACCCTGTACATACTGCAACACAGCAGTCTGCAGGGGGCGGGGGCAATTTCAAAGTGCTTTTGAAGCTGTAATGAAAGAGCATGAGAAACACTTCTTCCCCTGTCTACAAGCAACTCCACATTTGTGGTCGGTGCCTCTTCTCTTGTTTTCCTCCCCATCTTACTTTCTAACCTCTCATGCAATAAAAAAATAATCAAGAAACAACAAAAAAGGTTTCTTTAGGAACCACCTTTCACAGTTTACAAAATAGCACAAAAAAGAATCTCATAGACTCCGTCTACTGTACATTTCCCAATAAAGTAGATAGTCTCAATAAGATTCTATCACCCTAACTTTGCAAGCCCTCACGGCACTGATTACGTTAGCCCACCCATAAAGCTAACATTACTGTATGTTCAAAATAAGCTCCACCTATTTCAATGACGTTAGTGGGGAGCGTAGCCAAAGGTACCCTGTCATCACCAACGTCATAAGGTTATCTAACGCAAAACAAGGAACTTAAGCACAGACATCTACAATAAATTAAAAACTTTTCCTTTCTTTTTACAAAAATGATAGAAACATTTTATTTTGAAGAAAACAATACTCGGGACCGTAACAAGTATTTTTCATTTTCACACATTGAAAAAACATTCAATTAAGTCCACGAAAACTTGGTTAACTTTTTCAAATACAGTTCATAGCTACCGAACTCTGTATCGTTCTCATTTTCAGTAAAACTGTCAACAGTCCTCTTCTAATGCCGAATCGGATCATCGATTAATTTAATGCAAGTCTTTGCGTTCTTCACCAAAAAGTATCTTCTATGACCAACAAATGTACGCACATGGCGCTCCATTACAGAGGAGAAATGAGTGCTTTCGAATTGAAATACAAGCAATACATTGACATCCGCACGTTTCTAGAACCTATACTCTCCCATGTTGCTGCTTGTTACTGCAACCGCAAAAAGGACAGATTGTTGCCTGGTGGTCAGCCCAGATGATTATTATTATAATCATTGCCCAAATACTGTTGAAAAAGCTGTCGAATGGTAGGCTGTACCCATGACATGCACACATCGGGATTATACAACTATATAAAATTAAGAAGTCAAAAACATATTTCAGTAACCACTTTCCAGTTAAATATACCCAGTACATTCTTGTTTTGCCTTTACATTTCAGTGACAATTCACAGGCACAATTACTTCCATTTTACTGCTATCGACACACCTGTTCCCAATAAATCTATGTTTTTTTTTAAAAACAACCCCAGGTGCAGTCCACACAGGCATGCGATTCCCTACACGTCAATAATAATCTGTCCCCTGCTTTCTGCTATGGGAAGCGTTTCCCCAGCAGAGACTTATAGCGACAACATCTAAGGTATTGTGAAAAAACGAGTTTCTCAAAAAGATCTGCAGAGGGGGCGTGGCTTGGAGCGCCACCGATGTGGCTGCTCCCCTGAGGCCCGCCGTGCGAAGCCCGCCGCTTCTGGGCCCCTGATGCGGCTCCGCGCCCGTATACCGGAGCCCAGCTGATCCCAAGGACGTCGGAGGACCTGAGGCCCACCCGGGCTGAAGCGGGGACCACGACGATCAACGGAGACGAAGTTAGCCGCTCCGGTTCACCGAGCCGGCCGCAGCGACGATCTCCCAAGATGGCGGCCGTGCTCGTCTCCCGGCCCTGGAGGGCGGTGAGAGCTTTCTGAGGCCGCATTCGGACGCGGCTCAGTTGCTCGAGCACCCGGGTCGCGGCGGAGCAACATCAGCCCCCCGGACCTCTCCTCCGGTGCTCTCCCTGGGGCGACCCTTGCTTCCGACGCTACCAGCCCGAGCCTGCACTGCCCGACGAGGGACGATACGGACGGTGCCCTTCAGGTAGGAGCTGCTGGGGGTGAGGTTCGCCGAGGCCACGCAGAGAAATCCCTCCACAGCGCCTGAGGTGGGGGCCGTGCCATCACCGCCCCCCCCCCCCCCTCCGCCCTCCAGCGGGCTCCTACCTCTCACCACCTAAGACCCAGAGATCCGGCCTCCATACGCCACACTCCTGGGGCGCCCCGGCCCACACCACCATCTGGAGCCCCCGCTCGGACCCGGGACCCCTCCCACTATCATCCCCACCGGGCGATTCAAGCCTGGGTCCTCGGAGGAGGAGCGGTCCTAGCTGGGTCACATCGAGGGACCCACAGCGGCAAGCCCCGAGAAGGGCCTGACCAACGCCGCCCACCTGGAGCCTCGACCTGGCCACACTCTCATCCCGGGCTGCCCCTGACGGGTAGGCCCCTTCGGCCTCGGAGGTGACCTGACTGCCTACACCTTGGGGCGACCCGCTCTGCTCTCTCTGGCCTAGTCTCAAGGGGGCGCACGTTACTCAATCCCCCCACCGGAACTTACGCCCCACATACCTGCCCACCATCAAGATTTGGAGAGTTCACCCCCTCACTCGAATCCACTACACACCGGCCAAGCTTGGAATCAGCTTCCCTTTTCTCAATCAAGAGCCTCGACGCTCATCCACAGGGTGGGCCGCATAAACCATCTCCCCACCCACGACTCACCAACATGTCGAGACAGTCGAAAGCTATCAAAAATGTGGACATTGCCACCATGCTCACCGCTCCTGATAAGGGAAAGAAACCGGACTCAGTTACTCCCACCCCAGGGCTCTCCCAGGAGGGGGGTGACTCCCCAGCCACCAGAGGTGATCTGTTGGCGTTTATGGCAGACATCAAAGCCGAGTTTCGGTCCTGCATGTCGGAACTTACCTCCAAATTGGAACAAACAGACCATAGGGTGACCGAAGTGGAGCAGAGACTGAGTGAGATCGAGGATCGCTCCCAAGACCAAACAGCCGCCATGGGAGATATCCAGCAAACAGTAAGAGCCCTCCAGGACAAGTGCGAAATCCTCGAATACAAACAAGAGGACCTGGAAAACAGAGCTCGTCGGAATAACCTCCGTATTAGGGGAGTTCCGTCCTCAGTCCCCGACCAAAATCTTGCAGGATACATAGGAGACCTCTTTCAAATTCTCCTCCCGCATCTAGATAAATCCCAACTGCTGCTGGATCGGACCCACAGACTTCGTCCGCGACGAGGAGTAGACTCCGACCAGCCCCCAGATGTCATAACGAGAGTACACTATTTCTCCACTAAAGAAGCTATCTCCGCCATCAGTCGGTCCGGAGATGAACTCTCCTTTCAAGGTCACCCGCTCCAAATTTATCAGGATCTCTCCCTCTCAACCCTACAGAAAAGAAGGGCTCTCCGACCTTTAACCCTCTTCCTCCAAGAGCGTAAAGTCAAATACAGATGGCTTTTTCCCACAGCCCTGCAATTTTCGTATAATGGCTCCCTCCGGAGAATATCCCACTTAGAAGATGCCGCTAAAATCATGCAGATATCCTCCCCCCCTGAGGGAACCACTTCCCCAGACTTGGAAGCCTCGGGAAGCCCTACGTCAGCCCTCCCCCCCCAACCCAGACGTCCTCCATGGTCCAAGGCCCCCCGAAACAGGAGAAGATAACCCGAGTCCGAGCGGCCCCGGATGCCTCCCGCACCTCCGGCGTCCCGGACGCCCAACGTCCTTTCAGCTATATTCAGAAATAGTAACTCCGGCCCAACACAATCCCACGCTCGCCCAGCGCGGCGGGCTTCCTCCACGGCCTATGCCCCCCCTCCAAGATCCGCTCCATCTTAGAGCCCTTGGATGCAAACGTTATTTTGCCAGACACAAATGGCCCTGTTGGCCTGGGGTGGGGTTACACCCACAATGTTTCCCACCCCGCTAGTTAAAAAGTTGGCCTCCCGTTGGGGGCCTCGGTTAAAACTGCAAGTGCGGTACAGTTCACCTCTCCACCCTCTTCACGATGGCAGCTGATGAACAACCTGGAGTCCCCCCTCCATCCCCTACGCATGGAACCCCTAGCTCCCCGATCCCGGAACACCGGACGCTGAGATGCCTTTCTTGGAACGTTAATGGTCTCAACTCCCCCCCCAAGCGCAAATCGATTCTCCAGAAGCTACAAGATGAGGAGGCCGATGTGGTGTTCCTCCAAGAGACTCATCTCCTCCCGGCAGACTTTGGCCGGCTTCGATCCAGCATATATCCACACCAGTTCTTCGCCTCGGGGAACTCCAAAAAAGGGGGCACAGCGATTATGTTCCGGAAAGACTTGCGCCCCCAGACCCTGGACTCCATGATGTGCCCGGAGGGCCGCTTTGTGGCTGTCAAGTGCCTCCTGTTGGGGGACCTCTACACCTTGGTATCGGCATACGCACCCAACTCAGGACAGGCAACCTTCTATGACTCCTTGGGCTCCTCCCTCTCAAGCTTTGTGGAAGGCCAGACAATAATCGGTGGGGACTTCAATGGGGTCCCAGACCCCACTAAGGACAAATCTAACCCCCCCGCCCTTGGCGAATTCGGCCAGGCCCTCAGTCTGCTGCGGCTCTTCAGAACCTTAGAGGTGGTGGATACATGGCGGGTGCTTCACCCCACCGAGAAAGATTACTCCTTCTTTTCGGGCGTACACCGAACTTTCTCCAGAATCGACCTCCTTCTGGCTTCCCCTCAAACTCTCGCCCTCGCTAATGAGGTATCGATAGGCCAGCGAATCCTATCGGACCATGCCCCAATAATAATGGAACTGAGCATTCAGAACACCCACGCCAAGGCAACACGCAGATGGGCGCTCTACGACCCGATCCTCAATGATATGTCAATCAGAGACAACATAACCACCACCATCAAGAACTTCTTTGAGGAGAACCTAGCTGCGGACACCTCCCTGGCCAATAACTGGGATGCAATGAAAGCTGTAATTCGGGGAACGTTGATAGCCCAAGGCGTGGCATACCACCGAAACCGGAAACAAATCCGTCTATCCCTGGAGGAGGACCTGCGAGCAGCTGAGGAAGCCCAGAAGAAGAGTGGCTGGTCCCCCAGAACACAGAGAGCGCTCCGCTCGGCCAGGAAGAAACTAGAGGCCCACTACGCAGAACACACTGCGCAACTCCTGGCGAAGACCAGACAATTCTACTATGCCAAAAGCAACAAGGCCAATAAGCTGCTGGTGGCCAAGCTAGCTAAAACAAGACGGACCAACACCATTATAGGGCTCAAGGACCCACAGGGGGTGATACACCACTCTGAACAGGCGAAATTACAACTAGCCTCAGACCACCTAATCCAGGTCATGACAGCGCCTCCCCGGGATCGATCAAAGCAGGAGGAATACCTACGGAACGCAGCCTTGACGCGTCTCCCAGACTCCACACGGGAGCAGTTGGAAGCCCCAATAACAGCTGAAGAAGTTGACGAAGCCATCAAGGCCCTCAAATCACGGGCCCCGGGCCCAGACGGATTCCCCCTGAGGTTCTATAAGATTTTTAAGCTCCAGCTCATCCCTCACATAGTGGCCCTGTTCAACTCTTTTAAGGTCTCGGGATCCGTGACCGCCACAATGCAGGAGTCGGTGACGGTTCTCCTTCCTAAGCCGGGGAAAGACCCGAGAGATCCGGCGTCATACAGACCCATCGCCCTACTGAATATCGACGCCAACCTGTACTCGAAGATTTTAGCTAACCGCCTGGCACTCATCCTCCCGGATATAATCCACCCCGACCAAACAGGCTTCATTCTTCACCGAGCGGCAGGGGACAACATCCGGCGGACTCTGAACCTAGTGAACATCGCCCACCGCAACTCCCAAGGCCTTGCCCTAATGGCCCTGGACGCAACCAAAGCCTTCGACAGAGTCGATTGGTCCTATCTGGAATGCACTCTGGAAGCATTTGGGTTCGGCCCCACAGCCCGAGCCATGATCCTGGCGAACTATAAGCACCCTCGAACCATCCTCAGGATCAATGGCATCCACTCAGCTCCGATACCTCTGTCTTGTGGGACGAGACAGGGCTGCCCGCTGTCTCCCCTACTCTTCGCCCTCACAATGGAACCCTTCGCCCAGAAGATCAGGTGCAATGAGTCCATTAAGGGCCTTCAGGTGGGCTCCTCCCACCACAAGATCGCTCTCTACGCGGACGATGTCCTATTGACACTCACCGAACCCAACACCTCAGCGAAACACGCTCTGGCCGAAATAAAGGAATTGGGGGAGGTCACCGGCTTCACTGTCAACTTCACCAAATCAGTGGCTTTAGGAGTCGGCCTCCGCCCAGAGGACAAGGAGGCGTTAACGGCTCTGTGCCCGATCGAATGGCGGGACCACTCGATCCCCTACCTAGGAGTTCTCATCCCAGCGAACCCAAAGGAGACCTATCAGGTGAACTTTCCCAAACTGACCAAGGAGCTGGAGGGGGACTTGAAACGCTGGTCCACGCAGGAGATCTCATTAATGGGCCGGATCACGGCCGTCAAGATGAACCTGCTTCCTAGGTTCCTCTATGCCTGCTCATCTCTATCGGTGCCCTTCCCAGCCCAGGCTCTCCATGACTTACAGAGGAAGATATCCAAATTCATATGGAAAGGCAAGAAGGCCAGGCTCCCCCACAAAACCCTGATTGGCAACGCCAGGCTAGGAGGCCTGGGGGTCCCGGACCTGCAGGCCTATAGGACAGCGGCGCAACTGTCACATCTACACGCCTGGCAGACGAGCACAGCCCGCCCCAGATGGGTGGAACTGGAGCAGGCCCAGCTTCCGCTTCCCCTCCGGTTCCTCCCTCACATCCAACCCTCCCTCAGGGCACGCTGGAAGGACATCCTACTAACAACAAAGCAGACCCTAAGCTCCTGGGATTGGGCTCTAAAGCAGAAGGGAATCCCGAGGGGCCGAAGCCCCCTTTCACCGATCTTTCACAACCCCGACTTCTCCCCGGGATCTCTCCCTCGCAACTTCCAGAATTGGATAGACGGAGGCCTGGAAACCCTGGGGCAGATGTACTCCGAAAACAGACCCCGGACCTTCGAGCGGTGCAAGGAGACTTTTCGGCTTCAAGAAAGGGACAGATTCACATACTGCCAGCTCCGCCACTGGTGTTCGCACCCCCAGACCCTCCAGGCGGCAACTCGCCCCCCGACTCCATTGGAGCTAACTCTTGCGGACCTGCCGGCTAGAGGAAGAATCTCGGCTATATATAGACGTTTCCTGGGGGACTTCTTGGCGACAAAAACTCGATCTATGGCTCAGTGGGAGGCGGACCTAGGCCATCCGATCGATGACCAAGCTTGGGTAGACATATGGTCCCGCACCCACTCTTCCTCCACTTGTGTCACCAACAAGGAATGTGCATATAAACTCACCCTACGCTGGTACTACCCCCCTCTCAGACTCCACCACATGAACCCACAAGTGGACCCCGCCTGCTGGAGAGGCTGCAGTCAACCAGGCTCCTACTTTCACATGTGGTGGACATGCCCCAAGATCCAGCAATTTTGGGCCAGGTGTCTCTCCACCATTGAACAAATCACCGGCTCCGCCCTCCCACTGGACCCTGAGACAATTCTGCTGGGGATCCCGGTCCCTGGAATTTACCCCCGCTCCGGCAACAGGGCTAAGCTCCTCACACAGTGCCTCCTGGCGGGCAAGACGGTTCTGGCCCGCTTCTGGAAGTCGCGGGACGGCCCCTGCCTGGCCCACTGGTGGGGAAAATTGTGGGACATCTTAATAGCGGAAAAGGTTACCGCTGCGAGAGCGGGGTCCCTGCACCGCTTCCAGAATGTGTGGGCCCCAGTGCTGGACTATGATCAGCGATATCCCGCAATGACGTTCAAGCCAATCAACACCCGCTGGGCCCTGAGAGACAAGGAGAATACGCATCAAGCGGGGGAGCTAAACTGAATCTCTGGCCCGGGAAAACCGGAATGAGGGGGGGAAAGGGACTCAAAACTAGAATCTTTTCTTTGCAATATCGTACTGCCACCCGATACTGTCTGTAACCTTTACTGCCTTGCTATAAATAAACATATTTAAAAAAAAAAAAAAAAAGATCTGCAGATAGACAGTCTTTTGCATAATGAAAAGGTCTTCACTTTCATCCTTAAACCAACCACAAAAGCATCACACTTTGTCTGCCATAATTGCTGGAACCTGAATGAATAATAGTAACGTACATACAAGTACACTGATCATGTAAACGTGTACACACACGAACAGTGCAGTACAGGCTTACTAGCTTCTGTGTACATCTATTCCCGCAATCATATCCATTTTTTGCATTCAGACACACGCCCCCATTGCCCTCTACAGTAAGATGTAAATGTGCAAATGCCACAGGCACATGTTCATAATGCACTTTGACAGTACAAATTCCTTTGCCCATTATTTCAATGTTGACTAACATTGTTGTACATAAACATTTGATATATTGCAATCTACAGCCACTTATCATTGTACCTACTTTCCCGCGTTTCAAATTACATCCAGTTCATTTACATAATTCCTTCATATTACAAACAATTTGCCCTCTCACTACTTTACCTACAATTACTATACACACATTACTACTGTGGTGGTTGTACCCAGTGAACATAATCTGGGGGCCATGCCACTGAATCTGGCCACCAACGTCCACGGACACTAAAATAGACTGCGGACTCGGCTGCATTTTTTAACCCTTTTTCACCTATAAAAACAGATCCACATTGCCTTCATTCCACTTCCCTACCATTTGTATGCCCTCTTCCAGCTATCAAATGACCCTAAATGTCTTTTACAAGCCGCTCGTCCACAGCACTGTCCGCAAACAACTACGGCTGCTGCCTGGCATTTTTCAGCCTATAAAAACAGCCTCATATAATCTTTTTTCCACTCCCTCACCCTTCCCAGTCACTCTTTCCACCACTAAATGACTCAAAATGTGTTTTGCACACTTTTTTCCCCACTGCGCTGTCTGCGGCCAGCTATGCCTGTCTGCGAATCCAACATGGCGGACGCTTCCAAGAATATGATGCACCTCACGCTTTTCACCAACCAATCGGTGGGTACGCCCAATGTATGCGGACTCCACGTTGCCCCCTGGACCAATTGGAGGCCCATCCGCAGACCGATCAGGGGAGAAAATCTGCGGACCGAACCCAGATATCACTAATTATTTTTGCCCTACTTTTTGGTCATTTAAAAAAAAACTACCGAACCGATTTACACAAAATTTACAAAAGCACACTTTCAGGACCAAGCCGCAGGTACTGCTGCAAATTTGGTGAGAATCCAAACAGCAGTTCGGGCTGTCTACGTGAGCAAATCTTTTTTCCATTGCATCTATGTGAAACACCACACATTTTGGGACCCCCTTATAACTTTGGCACCCCTTGACGAAACCTCACCAAACTTTGCAGGATCAATCTGCCAGGGTCAAATTATTTCTTTTACAAAGTTTGGTGAGGATTCATCTGTGGGGGCAAAGTTATAATCCACCCAAAAAGTGCTCTTCCTATGGGTTAAGCAACTTAACCATAAATTCAGGGCCACTAAGGCAGGCCTTGTAATTCTTCAGCTTTACGACATGACCATACACGGTATTGAGAGGCACACGAGAAAAAATATTACTGGAATGATAAGAGCAAATAGTAACAACCCCTTTCACAATGCACATATTGTGATATCATCAAGGGTGGCTGGGAAATCAGCACTTACGGCCCCTATAGAAGGACATGCATTTTATATCACTCCAAATGAGCCCTCATTTGATGTAATTCTTGTATCCCCAAACAACTGCTGCCAAGCGAATATCTAACTATGATGTTCTGGTGGCTTGGAGGAAGCAGAAACCGATCGTGCCTTTAAGGGCTGCTTCCATAGCAATAAAAATATGCATGGAAGCGCTCTATCATAATGCCTCCTGAGCAATCTGGGTATTGTTGGAATTTCCAACAAAACCTTCCCTCTATTGAGAATTCTCACCGATTTGTATCTACTGCAGTCGATAGAGTGTCAGCGGCCTTTGCAGATCATAACAATCGGAATTTGGTGTGGGGAGGATGCCTGGTCTACAACAAGAGAGGAAATGTTGCCATCTGCATGATGGTACACACCTGAAAATGTGCAGCTTTTAAAATCTGGCATGGTTCGCACTCTCGAAACAAGCTGTGATGAATCAAAGGTATTTGTCCCTTCTTCCCAAGGGGGAGCATCCCCCTTGAGGCTAAGGAGGTGAGCCCTCTGTAGGGGTATGGGCAAGTGGGACCTCACTGGGATAGTCTCCCAGTTAGGGGACAAGGACTCTGTTCCCTTGAAGAACTCCGTAGACCATCCACCATAATGGCACATATGGGATTGCCAGATATAAAGAACATTGTAAGCTCCTGGGACTTCTAAAACTAAACAAAACTAAAATATCCCTCTGTGCACAAAAAGGAGGAATGGTCTCTTTAAAGGGAGACGTACATTTACCTGTGACAAGGCTGGTGCAAAAGAGTATGCTGAGTAGAGGCGAAGCACTACCAGAGAGAGAAGAGCATAAGCAGGGGAATCCTCCGGCAGGAGGCAGAGCCAAAGGGAGCCGTGGAGCCTGCGACTTTCGTAGCGGTGCTGGACAGCAGAGGGAAACATGGGAAGCTTTGCATTTCCGAGGAAAGAGCAACGAAGAGGAAGGAAAGCCTGATCTCCATGGTGCTATGACCACAAGGACTTTGTGATGGGTAGTCTACCCGGCAAACAGCGCCGAACAACAGAGTCCATGAGAGACCCTGTGACCTGTAGTCTCACTCAGTCGCATAGAGGAAGAGAACCAAGTGAGAGATACTGACGCCAAGGTGGTATATGAGTAGCGAAGTAGAGAAGGAGCACCTGAGCGAGCAGTGAGCCCGAAAGTGTTCCCCTGCAAACACAGGGGTAACGGGGAGAACAGCAAATACTGGGAGGCAGCCGGGGCATCGCTATGTAAGTGAAGAAAATTGTCTCAGTAAAATTGATGATATACTGAATATAACACCAGTAAAGTGGAACTGTATGAATGTAACCACAAGAATAGAAGGCATCAAGGAACGGACACCAAGAGAAAGATGAGTCCCTAAATATAAAGCCTGTGAAGTTGAACTGTGTTAAGGTGAGCCTGAGAATAGTGAGTAGGCCTGCAAGAGAACGCATTAAGACCTGGAGACTAACACCCTGGGAAGAATGGTGGAATGTAATTGGGAAATTGAGTCAAGTGAAATAGGTCAGAGAAGAAGCTATCAAAATGGTGAAGGTTCACGTTTCTGCAACGGACAGCCAACTTAAAAATACCAGAGCTACAGAGATCTGAAAGGCATCTACACCTTGGAGACAGTATAAGAAAGAGAATGGCTGGCTCGTGGATTTCAAATGTGTATGAATGACAATGAATAGAACCTACTCACGGAGTCCCTGTATTACCATACACTGGCAGGGGTATTAACCAAAAACCCACTCTATGGTAGTGTATGTTGCACCTCTACATGTTAGCTCTTGCTTTCATCTCCAGTAGCCTCCCATGAGGTCAGACTTGCCTATGTTGAAAACCTTGCAGCTATTCCACTTCTCCACCCTGTGTGTTTTCTACTAAATAGGAACTGCAGTAATGTTCATAATTGTAGAAAAGATGTATTACTTTGATCTTGTGTTGAAAAAGAATGCAGCATTCACATCAAAGAGTTTAAAAAAGAAAAGCAATTACAGAGCATCTCCACTCGTTTTCTCATCACGTGCAAAACAGTCATGTGACCGCTTCGTGAAGGATGGTAAAATTAGAAGCCACACTGATTTGCAAATTTGACACCTTGAAACTGAAAGGTTTGAACATAGATGCTGAACTATACATGTTCCTACAGACATGGGTTTGCCCACTATGGGGCTAGTCATTTCCCCTTGTATTATGTTATGAAGGGTATGGTTTTTAGCATGGTTCTACCTATATCTTGCCTTGTGTATCTCTGTGAAATAGTTAGATACTTTAGGTAATTATTGTAATATACTCTGTATTCATGAGTTATAAGTTGCTATTTGCACATATCTGAAGAGTAGTCTCAGTCATTTGATGATCCTCTGGCTACATTTTCTTGACCTGTTCCAAGAAGGGTATAGTGTTTAGTATTGATCTATCTATACCATGCACATTGCACTTTTGTGAAAGAGTTGGTTATTGTTGTACTGTAATTCACCCAATTGCTCATTCTTTGAATAATGCTGCTATCCATTGGTATTGTATTTTTAAATTGTGATTTGCACGTTAGCATGAATCATATTCTGACAGAATTTGCCTCGTTAATATTGCTGTTCCAATTACATATGTTGATTAGATGAATGATCTTATGTGACTTTGATTCACAAGTGCCACTGGAAGATCAATCTGAATATAGGGCGTTCGCCCTCTGATACTTTATGTACCATAAGGACATTTTGCAGCAGTAGGGCACTTGCGCATTTACATATTGGCTGCTGCTGTTTGCTTGTTGCTCCAGGCTTGGAAGCACTTGCCCTTAGAGGGGGCGTATGGCTAATAGCGGCCATCCGTGCTGCATTTAGCCATTGTATGTTAAACAGGCACATTTGTGCATTTGTTACACATCGATTGTGATTTAATGACAATTTTTATATAAGGGCAGTTTCGAGCGTGTCTATGATCGTGCTATCATCACGGTAGTAACAGTGCAAAGTGAAGTTTTTGCACGATATATTCAAGCACTTTTCCTTTCTAACCTACCTCATTCATAGGTTTTTGACCATTCCAATATGGAGGTCATTATATTTCACGAAGCGGTCACATGACTGTTTTGCACGTGATGAGGAAATGAGTGGAGACGCTCTGTAATTGCTTTTCTTTTTTAAACTCTTTGATGTGAATGCCGCATTTGGATTTTAAAGGTCTGAGGAAGCCTGAGCATTCAGGCAGAACACGCGACTTTCTTCGACCCGTGGGGTGAGTGCTTTGTGCAACCTTACGTCTGTCACAGGGATGAATGACTTCACCCCTGTTTTTGTAATGTGCTGTATTATGCAATAATAAATATGACATTTTAAAATAGCTAGGTCTTGTGTGCTGGAGTACTCTTGTACATACCCACTGGGTGGTTTTTTGAAGTGCTACAACCACGTAGGGGTTTGTGTTTTTCTATATATATATAACAGTACAAAGGTTAAACAAGTACTAAGGTGCAAACAGTAATGGAGTGGGACTATTCCACATTTACTTCATGTTGTAGCCCCCATTCAAATTTTTTTTTGTTCATTGAATCTCAAAAGATCGTAATCTGTATGAGCACTCTATAATGATTTTCATATGCCTATGGATAGCTTGCCTTTAGCAGTGCTGTATAATTTAACACATTTTTAACAGGTTACGCTACCTGACTCTGACCCAGGGGGTGGCTGTCTGTGGGAGGACCACATGGAAGAGGACAACCCTAGGGGAGGCGAAGTGAGCCTGCTGGGTCAGAGCAGATCTTTACCTTTTTAAGTTGTCCACTGTGCACTAAACCTGCTGTTTGCTGTGAGGAACCTGAGGGCATCCTCACTTTTTTCTCTCCTGAGTCCTTCTCTCAGGTGGCCAGGGAAAGGACATCACTTTTGGATCCTGAACCTGGGAGTGGATATGCGAGGCAGGATCACCTGGCTGGAGGAGTCTTGGGGGGTGGGGGAGAGGACAACCTTGTGTCAGAAATGGTATTCCCCATTTCCTTTTCATAATGAACCCTCCATCCCAAAAGCCTTCATCAGATATTGTCAACCCTTTCCCTCGCCTTCCCTTAAAACATTCCTCAAGAATCAACTGTACTCTACTGAGACGAGGAAGAGACCAACACATCCTCAGTCTAATAATACACACACTTAGAGACCTCAAATGGGTACTGAGATGAGGAGGAGGACAGCAAGAGTAAGGCAGTACTACGGCTTCAGCAGTGAACGTTCTAGTCCTTTTTGGTCCAGTCATGATGGCGGGAACTTAAGGCAAAAGCCTTACAGAAATGTAGACCGAGTCGGAGTGGCAGGAGCCAGCTGAAGCCAGCTGAGAGAGCTGGAACCACAATCGATGGCATGCACAGAGGCGAGAGATTTGCAGGAGTACCAATTGAGCCCAATACGAATGGTTGAATTATAAGTACTTTTGAATACTGAATGAGATGAAAGGCATGATAAGTACTTTTGAATAACAAACAGAGACAAAGCAAAGTTTGAGCACTCATGAATATTATATTGAATGGAGTGAAAGATAGGTGGTGAATTTGGATGATACCACGAACTGTATTATCTGAGAAACCACGTATTTGCTAAAGCCAATAGAATTCAGGGAATTGCACTGTGAGAGTAAACGAGCATTGACAACATCCAAAGGAGTCCAAGGAACTGCATGTTATAAGGAAACCTGTATTGGTAAGAGCCAGAAGAACACAAGAAAGTGTGGCAAGTGCATGGTGGCCAACCAAGCCACTGTACAGTGTCAGGAAAGTGTGACAATGATGAATACACTAGGCATCATGGTCAAATTAAGCAGTAGCATATTGTTGATGGGTCTCAGCCAAGAAGGGGTATCGGTTGCGTGACCTGTGATGGGTGGACCTTGTGGTCCAACAACTGCGCCTAGACTGAGTGTCCCCTTGTATGGAAAAACCACTGAAAGCATTGATAAAGAAGCTTTTGTTTTTCAACAACCTCTTATGTGATTTGGAAGTTAAGAAACACAACTGCCTATGTGAATTAGTGAAAAATGCCAAGATCCAAAGAGCTGGGAAGTGTCCCAAGGGACTATGTGGTTTTTGTTGAAAAGTTGAAAGATTTGAAAACTTGGGGAAGGGAACTCTGATACCTTGTGAACTGTTTTGAACTTGGGGAAGGGGCAGCTGATTACAAGCCAAGAGCTGGAAGAAGCTCTGAACTTTATTTTCAACGCTACTCATTTTGATGCAAACATCCCTACAGATCGTATACAGTTAGTTGTGAGGGCAAGTGTAGGTTTTGGACACAGACAGACATTTGATTTGGACTTTCCTGACACAGACTATCATTAGTTTTCTTCAGGTAGTGAAATCCCACCTTAGCATAGGGCAAGTTAGGCCTTACTCCATCCTGCCTTTTAAGTTAATAACACTTGTGTGAACCAAACTTGGAACTGTTGGCTGTGTCTACTTCACGATGCCTTCACATTCCTCACACGCCCTGTAACGTACTATTGAAATGAATAGAAAAGAAATAAACCAGTGTTCTATTTTTTTTCAGCAAATATGCATTCCCCTTTTACACTCTGTAGAAAGTAAATATGTTTCATTATTTCCGGTATTAACTTTTGGTCAAACTGTTTTCTCTAAAGAATTCAGTTTGTGTTTCAGGTTTACTAGTACTGCCCCAAGGAGTGGTCTTCAAAGCTAGCAGACCACCATATGGAGCTCCCCTAGTGAACCTCCTCTCTGCAAGATCCTGTGGTGTTGTATTTTCACGTTCAGCCTGCATTGTGAAGATTACCCGGCACCTCCTCGGCGGCTGTAATGATGCACTTGTGCCACAGTGCAGTGCGTCCACATAGCCACGGTCTGCACTCTTTTGCGCATTCATGAGCATCTTCTGTGCCTGTAATGCAGGGCTGGACTGGCCTAGAGGTAACTCTGGAGATTTCCCGGCAGGCCTCTGCACCCTCGGCCCCTTTTGTGTGGTAGCCTAGTTTATTTCCACATTTTCTCATAGTAAACGTTTCGGGCTTGCTTAAAATGTACATTATTTCCAGGGCCACTTTTGGTTCCCAGTCCACCCCTGCTGTAATGATTTGCAAATCAGTACATGGACGAAGCATTTTATACAGAAATGCTATCTACGGAGCTGGTACTGTAGCACCAGTGGGCGGGGCCGTTTTAATAACCACTCTCATAAAGAAACTCTGCTGTAGGGGCCTTTGCATCCTGGCTCCATTTAGCTCCCTGGCACAGGAATAGACGAAAGATACGGTTCATTTCCCAGACAGATCTTTTAAAAATAAACTCTGCTGCATCTGGAGTTACACAAAACCAACATGGGATGTGTCCCCCCTCACTCCATTAATTCACTGTGTGACTTGAATTTGTTGAGACAGAAAGACCGGATGCCAGAAAGGATTGCCAGTGACTGACGTGGGTGACCCCCAGTCCAGAGGCTGCGAATATAATTGTGATTGTGATCATGCAAACATTTGTTGCCGACTATCCAAAGCCTTGAAATTGAAGGCACACTTTTTCATCTCTCTTTGGAGCTAGAAATATGATAAAAACATAAAAGCGTCAGATATTACCATCAATTGGAAGCAGGTAAAACAAGCAGGAGGACAGTTGGAGAGTAAACGATCTGAGTCTCTACACCATGAGTTTGGCCCTCCTGAGGCCTCGAAAAACTGGGATTGGGGAACCCTGGGAACCAGAAGCTACTTTATGTATTCGCCAACCAACGTCATTATTCTCCTCTTGCTCTGGACGTTGGCCTCCGCTCGCCTTTCCACAGGTGGATTAGTCTAACATTTCAAAGTCCGTTTTTTTTTTAGGTCTTTTCCATTCACCCCGACTGATTTCTAAAAGTCCCTTGTATTATCACATGGTAAAGTTCCCATTGTCCCGTCTGGCACGTTTTTACTTTTTTCACCTTCCAGGGTTATTCTCTTTCCAGGGCTCCACCAACAACCCTCTGTGCTTTCCATCTGCGTCCATTGCACCTTCATGATATTGGGCTACTGCCTGGCTTACAAGGAAAGAAAACCCCAAGAGACAAAACAAGGTATCAGATGGTTCTTTCAAACGCCCCTCCATCAGGATTTGCCTAATACTTTTCCTTTCACTGCAGCAAAGTGTACACGGCAGAGCAAAGTGTATTAAGATCCTCTCAATCGTGCACAAGTGCCTCTCCAAAACACACCGGCCTACCTTTCTCAGCGTGTGGTAAAATACACCCCTGTTCGCCCACTAAGATCCTCAAACGGTCACTTGCTCAAAGTGCCCAGGTTCCGTTGCCAAACTGCAGGCGGTTCTAGCTTCCCTGTTGTCACTGCCAGGCTTTGGAACAATCTCCCCACGTTCTTGAGACTGGAACCCTCCTATTAGACTTTTAGGAGAAATTAGAAAACTTGGCTCTTACCCTAAACTCCTGTGAGCCATGCCATTGCATCACTGTTGAACCTCATTGACCTATACATCCTGCTTTTCCTGCTTACCCTTACCTGCAAACCCCTTCCTCTTTCCCTGATTTAACTAGCGCCTAGATACCTGTGGGTTCAGTGCGCTGAAACAAATCCAAAATAAATAAATAAATCCTCTACTGCCAGGAGATCACAAGTGCTGCTTCTCTTCTTCTTGCCAGTCTGTCAGAGTGGCAGAGCATGTGGGGTTTTCAAGGCCAGAACATATTGCTGGAGGAATGTAGCTTGGCAGTACATGCGCCTTCATGGTGAAGTCATTGAGACTTCCATGTTTTCGTGTCTTGTGTTTGATCCAGCTCTCTGTCAGTTCTCGGGGATGTCTTGGCCAGTGAAGTGACTTTGCTAAAAATGTTGGGGTGGAATATGACATCTAATTGAAAGGGGCCCCTGCCAAAGGGGTGGGACAAAAAGGTGTGCCACAAACGTTGGGCGGGTACATACACCCTTGTCCCCGCCGAAAATTATGCCTATGGTCTTGACGCTGTTCAGGATCCCCTTTGACTCTTTCGTCCAAGTATATGATCTACATAGTTGGCCTCAGACTAATTTCTGAGCCATCTCAATGCTCTTCACACTTTATCAAACCTCTTTAAGTCGACATTTGGAAATTATGCACATATTTTATAGATGCCATTTTAATCTTCTTGCTCTGGGGTTGATTACCAAGTCAGATTGTTAGCCAAACACTGAAAAGCTTTTAGAAAATAACTGTAGCTTTACTCAGAAGGCACGCTCCAAGATGCTAAGAGATTTCACGCTACCCCCTCCTCAACTTTCAGGATCATACAGTACAGTGCTACCAAATGCTGCCTGTAGAATTGTTTGAGTGTCACAGGGGTAGAGGAACAGAATACTTTAAATAGTTGTAAAGGGAATAAAATAGTGTTATTCTTAGCTGACCCAAAGTTGAACATCCTACGCAAATAGGGATATATATTGTAAATCAGAGATGGCCTTCTTGCCAGTGCTGGTAGACTTCATCACCATCGTGCCCGGGCCAGGAGGCTGTACGTGTTGTCATTGTGATGGGAATGATGGAGGAGATGCAGGACCTCACCAAGATGGCCCGACGGCTGTTTATGCACCCTCCTCAAGATGACGCCTACATAAGCACGCTGACAGCATGGCACCAAGATTGCGAGTGCTGTAAAACCTCGACTTAGGATTCCACAAACACGACCGTAAAGGAACACACCACATGGTAGGTAAGCTGTGTGTCACAACTCTGTATTGCCCCTAGCTGCAAACGCTTCGTTTCCTGATTTCCTAGTACTCTATGCTTCTCCTTTTCTGACTCTACCATACATCTGTGGCAACCTTTTCCAGTGCTTCAGTGTTATTACTGGTCCTTGTGCTTCTCCTGGATCCTGCATCGCTGCGTCCTCTGGTGTTCCCTATGAAGTTAACTGCACACCTCCATCTTTCTACTCTGAACAGCCATAGGAGGTTTTTTCCCCCAATCATCTGGTTTTCAACTCCTATTAGCACTGTGCTCCTGTGGAAGCCCCTAGCGCCCTCTTTTCATTCAGGAAGGCGAGGTGGCTTCTCGGGAAGACAGGCCTTTTCTCTACCCGACAACCTCACGAAGAATCTCAGGTAAAGCCTGTTGCTGAGAGATTGCGACACCACCTACAGAAAGAAAAGATGGCGCAATGTACTAACACACCCTTGATTTATACGCTGTGATGTGGTCTAGTACTGTGTTAAAACATTATGATATTCATACCCTGTTCATTTGTTGAAACATGAATATAGTAGGTGTAAATCCAGTCGAAGGACTGGCCCTGCTAAATAAAAGCAGCTCTTTCTGAGCACGAAAGTGGTGTCTCAAGATGTGTGTATGGAATCTAGTTCCAGAGTAAAACAACCCTATTACTGGATACTTAGCTTACTTTTGAAGCACTAATGCTCAAATGACAACTGACACAGCACAGTAAATACTCTAATTAAGAAGAGAGTATACAACATTTGATATGTGGTTGGAGCCCCCCATTTTGTTCTCTATGCAGCTCCAAGAGTTGACAGCCGCAGTACAAAACCTCTCTTGAGGTTCAACATTTTAAAACCAAGAATAATGTCCTTCTTCGGGCCATGGCAACTCGTGGTGCTATGATGGACGCCTCCCAGACACGTAGCGCATCTATAGAGAAGTTCCAGGGTGATCCTAAGAAGTTTAGAGAATTCATGGACACATACATTGTTGCATTTACTTTTTGGCAAACAGTTTTCCCGATGGAGCGATCAAGGGTCTGGTTCCTAGGCTACCATGTGGTGGGACATGCCCTCTCTTGTGCTCCTGGGGAAACCCTTAGCACCCTGTATTCATTCAGGGAGGAGAGGTGGCTTCTCTGGCAGGCCTTTCCTCTACCCGACAACCTGACAAGGAACCACTCGGGTAAGGCCTGTCGCTGAGAAGTATACAACAGCTGGTGGGCCTCGACTTGGAAATCAGGACCATCTGCTGGGTGGTACGCTGTCTGCTCTTCCTTGCTCCTTGCTCTTACTCTCTCGCTCTTTCTGACTATGCCTTGGACCCCGGTTTAATTCATTTAGACCAAGGTCCAAGTCTGTTTTCTGGCATTTACTTCAGCCCCCTTTCTGTGCCCCGGAATAGGCTTATAGTGAGGAACTCTACAGGTTCCTAGTGGTGGTCCAATTGAAACATAAATGGGAATACTAAGGTGTCAATAGTGTCAGGAGGATTACATAAATCGGGAGCACAGGGTCTGGCACGAGGACCTAAAATCCATATCTACAGATAAAATGCATAACAGCCACTTGTACTCCCCTAAAAACAAGCAAATGCAATGTAAAAATAAGAAACAACGAACATATAGATGTCTGCCCCCTGCGTCCAGCCACAGAGCTCCACATATATGCTGATGGATACGCGTATATCCATGGTACCAACATATCTTCCCACACGAAAGTGCTCTAGTAGTGCTGCTTAATATATAGGGGAACTTATTATGTGTAAAGAAGCATGGATGACAAAAAGGTACCTGTTCTTTATTTAAAATATTTCCGCTTAAAATCGTATTTAGAGCCCTCCTAACATATTTAATCCAATGCCCAATTACCCAACCAACAGGATGCCAGGGCTGTCCCACCCTGAAAGGTTCTTCAGTTCACTAATAGTCCTGGGCTGTTCACAGCGCTCCAGCACGCTTCCTACTTCGATGCTGTAATCGGCTTCTACATGTGTGTCCCGCTTCTGTATTCCAAGGTTGTGGCTTCAACACCCATCACCCGATTTCCCTGGGAACTCCTTCATGCACTCCTACTAGGGCACAACCTCATGCTGTCACCACCTTCACCAGGCGGCTCCTCACTGGAATGGGCAGGATTTCGTGCAACCCCCTGGCTCCCGTTGGGTGCTTTTCTAACTTCAGTTACTGTTGCCCATCCCCCGCCCCCCTTCCTCCCAGCCAAGGACCAAAGTTCTGGGCTTGAGCTCGCATATCGTTTAGCAAGATCTCCAACACCTGCCAGGCTCCAGCATCAGCAGGACAGCAGGGCTTCACTCCTTTCTTTCCAGCTCTGCTGGACTCTGGATAGCCAGCAGGATCTGGGCTGCCCCTTCTCCGTAGTCCCTGGCTCCTGCCAGCTTCTGGGTTAGATCCCCCAGCAGGTGACTTCCACTTCTCAAAGGCTGAGACCATTGGCTTAGCCACCTGTTCTCTTCTTCTTCTACTACTCTCGCTGGCAACACACGGCTCTCTAGAATGCTCTCCTAATGCCCACTACGACGGTCTGTTTAATCCTCCTCATTAATTTTTCAGTGGATTTAAAACTCAGTATTTATTGTCACATCGTGCGGACAGCACAATGCTTCGGACTGTGGTGACAGTAGAGGACCTCCTTACACCCCAATTCAGCTGAAATATGTTACTAGGAACACCACCTTTAGGACTCCACATTCTTCCTCTCTTATTGTTATAACAAATGAAACCAATGTAATGGTTCAAAGAATCAAGGACTCAACACAGAACAATGAAATAACCGATGTGTAGAAAACGTATTATGGCTATGAGGAAGCACGCCGTGGACGAAACAAGTGTCAATCTAAGCACACCAATCAAAGGGCACATACAAATGTAAATATACAGAGCTGCCACCAGCAGGGGCAATAGATGGTTGTCTTTCATCAAGTTAATTGCGTGGAAGAGCCAGTTGGGAAATACTTAGTCCAAAGGTCATAAAAAAAGGAGTACCGAGCAGAAATCCAGAAATCTAGATTTCCACACACTGAGCAGCTCAACACCAACGAAACGGCCTTTTGGCCAGCATGCCAACAGTGAATCTGATTCCCTTTCGAAGAAGCATTGGTTAGGCATGTTCCTCATTACTTCTGGATCATTCAATTGGCTGATACTTTGGAGCCCCACCTCTTCATCAGGTGGGGCTCTCAAGTATTGGGCTTGTGTGGTGCTTTTCTCAATTGGCCGGATCTCGACCGGATTCGCAGTGTACACATGGGCTGAGGGCTCAAACAGGCCATCCACCATCTCTGGATCGGGAAAACCCAACATCGCAATCTGACACTTGGACGGTTATTGTTTGCTCACCTTTAAGCTTTTATAACACTGCTCCCGTGCACCTCGCACATTTGGGTTTGTTCCTTCTGCTCGTGGGCTCCTGTCCCCGCTCGACCCTAGGCCTTTCTAGACTTTGGGAAACATGTCACAAGACTGCCCCACTCTGTAAGTGGAAGCTCAGGGAGCGAGCATACGAGTGGTAATGCTGTGCCCTGCCTTGTATTCTCGGAGACAAGACTCCCCAGCAATTGCCTGTTTTAGGGACCACTAAAATCAACTTCCCCGCTCCTGGGCCTGTGATGAGGGATACTTCTCCTTTCCCGCATAATATCCTGGCACTATGCTTATTATTTCCAGGACGTCCAAAAAGGAGGACTTTCCGGAAGGGGTGACTGCTTGGATCAGGGAACAACATGAGATGGGGCAGGAGGAGTACTGGATGGAGTCTAAGGGTTTCTCCATATACTGCCTTCAAGGGTTAGATCAAGGATCTCCTTAGCCCCAAGAATCGTTCAATCTCCGCAAAAAAGCACATAAACACCAGTGATCTGTTTCTGTGTCTTTTTACAGGGCATGTGATTGCATAAAGAACAGTTTCAGCTTTTTTTCCCCTCTGCCTTGAGAATGTTGACCATAGGCCATACTTGGGTTTTTGCACACCATGCTATATGTCACATTATTATGGCATAGGAAGGGGCAGTGAACAGGAAAAGGGGCCAGGCAAGATAGCATTATGGGACGACTGTAGTTGGAGATAGCTCTGAGATATGAAAATGATGCAAATGAACCAACTGTGTCTGTGCCCATTTGCGGGTGAGGAGTGCTGGAGTGCCTATGCTGCTGCTTCTCTTGAGTGGGCGCTGTGGGCATGAATTGCTGCCCCAAAAGAAAACATGTGCAAACTCATCTAAGAGACACATATTAAACCTCCAATGCACACATTCTCTTCCAGTCCTCGGGTACCCAATATCCAGCGAGAAACCAAGAAGAAGAGCCTGGGTGCCCTGATACTCGGCTCACGCTGTCCAGTTCTGCTCTTTCCACATCTAAGCCAATAACACATTCTCGGCCAATGGAATACACTGCTCTGCGAAACTGACATGCACCTCTCAGCGGGAAGGAATTCCCAAACATTGCAAAGACATGAATTTTCGACAATTTACACTCACTCCCCTTTAGGCCTCGTGCTGCTTGAACCTTTTTTTAGGCAATGTCAAAAAGATTGAACAAACTTGACAGCTCACATGGGTTCTATTAGCGCCAGCACTATATCAACTACTGCCTCTCAAGGCACCACAAGCAGGTGTCCGTCACAAGTGATGGATGTACATGTGATCACAACTGATGATCTTACATGTGATAACGAAACTCCTTCCTCGTTTACAGATCACGCTAGAAGTTCTACTGGACGGTGAACAAGTGAGAGACAGAGACGTAATTAGGAAAGAGAAATAAAAAAATATGGAGTGGAAAGACGCGGATACTGACGTGGTCCCCGTCCTGCATGACCATAACTTGGATTCGGATGAACTTACTGACCGTGACAGACGCCAGAGAAGCGGGCACAGGAGCAAAGCGCAACATCGGACAGCCCCAGAGACTGACCAAGTGGACTCCTACTAGTGCACCAGGGAGACCTCGTATTTTCGCCTACAGCACCCGGTATTCCCAGGCGGTCTCCCATCCAGGTACTAACTAGGCCCAGCACTGCTTAGCTTCTGATATCAGATCGGGCGCATTCAGTGTGGAGGAGATCTCGTATTAGGGGCAGGCAACAGGAAGAGACGGAGCAGGGGAGTTAGGATTGTGGGAAAAGAAGAAAATTAGGAAAATATTTGAAAGGGTGATCTCCAGGATGACCACAAAATTAGACCCAGTGTGTCAGTCTATTTTACTTGGGGTATCCTGAATGATGGGTTATACATAGGTTTTCCTTGATTACAAACTGGCGACCTTTGAATTTAAACGTTGTTGTTCTTTCTTTTTACTTGTTTTAGTTGAAAACAGTCAATTTACGTGTCTTCATCTCTAAGGAATGGTCTTGGCATAACTTTTGCATAACCTGCATCCAGCTGGTCGCATCTGAGCACTGAATGTAGATGGACAAGACAAGGCCCAAGGGTTGGCTTGCGGACTTCTACTGGTGGAGTGACTCTTGCAGGTTTCTTGTCCTCAGTGTATAGAACGTGCTTGGGCCATGAGGCGTCCTGGCACGAAACCTTGGGATGCAGATAAAGGATGCATGTTCTGAGGTATCAAGCTCGCAGGATGAGTCTGAGGCCACATTATACGCACTCCTTTAGGCACACTCCCAGGATATTGCAGTGCGGGCGTGAACATTTTACGGAATGGTAAAGGACAATTTGCAGTAACATCTTTTTTAAGCATTCTTTAAGTAAAAGAAAATCATAGTTTCTGTTAAGAGGATTACACAATGAAACAAGTTTGTTTTAATCTAGGTTCTGGTCTTTTTTGCACCACCTACTGCCCACGTTTACCGCAAACACCGACTCATGGAATCCTGCCCCCTGTCTGCACCCCCAAAACGGAGTCCTTCTTCACCCCACCCCCAAACAGTTAATGCCTTGCGTTCTGTCCCCTCTACACCTTCCCAAAAGCCACCAAACCTCTGAACTCCCTCTCATTTGACCGCTGTCACCCCACCTTGGAATTATTTTGAACATCCCAGCAAGCCCCATAACTTCCACAGACTTCAGAGTTATTCTCCATTCACCTCCATTAATTGCTGCCTCTGAACTCCTTCTCTTTTGAGAGCCACCAGGTTGAGGGAGATGCGTATCCACACCTGGAGTCTGGCTTCCTCTGCAACCAAACATGCACATGCCTTGCACTCCACCCCCTCCCCAACAGAGCCCATACCTGCCAACCTGCCTCGGCTCTACCAATCCAAAGGCAATCTCCTTGCCTGGGGGTGGGAGGGGCGATGCTTCACCAGCTCGCTCATGTTTCCTAATGCCAGGCAGGAGTAGGTCGTACAGTCCAGCAGGGTCGGACAGGGGCGTAACATTAGCTTGGGCACCAATGAAAAAGGGGCTCACAGATACAACTGCATTTCATTCCTTTTGTGATAGACTGCTTGAGTAGCACCCAAGGGGAAAGTGTTTTGGAAAAATGTGCCGCAAATTGTGCATTTTAAAGAAAAGATTTGTTCAGTGAAACTGGTCAAAACTACTAGAAAATTTAAAGTAACTCATTAAGCTGGCCCACTTTGGACAAAACAAACGGACCCACACAAGCATGTTGGGCCTTAAATACAGTCATTGCCCTATAGACGAGTCCGAGCCTGCAGTCCTGGGGCCAGATTAGACAGTTTGCACCGGTGCATGGTATTAGCAATAGCGCAAAGTTTACCCTATT
The DNA here is from genome assembly GCF_040938575.1 of Ambystoma mexicanum. Taxonomy (NCBI): domain Eukaryota; kingdom Metazoa; phylum Chordata; class Amphibia; order Caudata; family Ambystomatidae; genus Ambystoma; species Ambystoma mexicanum. The sequence continues at coordinate 943,208,994 of NC_090935.1, forward strand.
TTTTAGAAAAAATGGGACATATTAGAAAACTATTGCACCATGACAAGTGCAGTGTTGTAATGTGTTACTTGGAGATGTGATGTCACCGACTGTGGAATGTGTGAGGTCGGTGGGAGTGTTGGAATGTGTGTGATCTTATGACTGGGGTTATGCAGCAGTTGGTAGTTTGTAGCTGGCTTGATGGGATGTGCTGGTGTCGCTGACTGTAGCATTTCCAGACATCTACTAGACGTAAGAATAAAGCTTACAGCAACTTACCTGCTGGCTCGGGTTGTTGACTGGTTCGAGAACCAAGTTATTTCACTGGCGACGAGGATGGTTCTGCCGCGGAGGGGGCAGCAGTAGAGTCTATACAGCCCTCCATCGTCCACGTCCCATCTTGGTGGTGCCAGCACACCTTGGTTCCAGGAAGTCGGTCCAGGGAGCTAATTTCAGTAGACCGGGTGGTGCTGAAGTGAGGTGACTCCTGTTGTGGTGCTGCAGCTGATGCCGGACGGCGCAGAGTCCGGTGAGCAGTACAGGAGCCGAGAGAGGCGCAGCAGCCATGTTGGAGGTAGTCGCAGTGTCGCGGTGCACTGTAGTCGGGAGCGTGGGGCGGAGAAGTTCGGACTGGTGGGCAGTGCAGGAGGGTGCGAGGATCAACGTCCATGTGAGGAGGTAGCCGCGGACTTGCAGCGCCCTGAAGCCAGGTGCCGGGGCGGAGGACCGGACCGGGACCAGACGGTGGCGTAGGTGTTGGACTTCAGCACTACATTCTGCAGCAATAGACAGTGCCGTAGTAAAACCCAAATGGTACCAAGGACTCCGGAGAGGGTGCCGGAGCTAGCGTGGGGTAGAGATGTTTCCCCTCATAGCTGGCGGCAGGTATTGTGATGTTGGCAGCTCCAGAGGAAGCGTTCCAGCTGACCATGCTGGAACGCAACGTGGCTCTGGAACACAGCACACCTTCTGTTGCGCTGGAACGTGACGCATATCCACAGTGTTGCCATGTCCGCTTATAACAAGCGCCTTTGAGCTTGTTTTTGAACCAAGTCGCATGTTGTTTTCACAGGTCGCTTGTCGCGGGTTTTGTCTGCTTTTGTGATTTTTTTGCTTATTGTTGTGCTTATTTCTTCATAAGCACAACAATAAGAACACTTCAGTTCCCCCAGCAACTAAGATCAGCCCCTCCCATCACAATGCCAGCACCAAACTGCTAATGATGGGCCATTAGTCACTGAATGGTTTCGTGCTGGCATTGTAATGGGAGGGGAGGTGCAGCGGTGCATGGGGAGTGGGCCTGAATTGTAGGCAGCTTTGCCTCTCTGCAGGTGTGCAACTGTCATCAGTTAACACTCTGTGACTCATTCATACCAGCACCAGTATGCCCGCGTAAAAAGCGCTTATAAACACCCCAATGCCACTAACGGAGCACTGACAGCAGCCGCTTGCCACATGCCTGCCGTCTCCAGTGAGCCAGAGCCAGCTTCATCTTTGTCAGTCCCCAGAGGATCAGCCTGACCGACCCGCCTTCCCCATACAGTATCTTCAGTAAGATAAGTCATGTGTGTTCCGCTTTTTATCACTCTTTCTCTCCCCGTTCTCTTGCTCTCTCCCTGTTCTCTTGCTCTCTCCCCCTCCCCATTTCCTTCACACACCCTTTACAACTTTATGTTAACCCCTCTTTCTCTCTTGCTCCTCTGTCAAATTCTGTATGGGCCACCAAAGCCTTCCTTCTCACCGTGGGCCCAAAGTGTGTGCTTGTTTTTTCAGCTTATCCATATGGGAGTCAGCTTGTTTTGGGCTTGTTTTGAAGGGGCATTCAGCTTATTTTCTCATTCTGACCTGGCAACACTGATCATCCATGGTGAAGGAGCAGAGGTGCTTTTGTCTTCTGGTTCGGGAGTGGAGTGTTTGGACAACGAACTGCAAAAGGGGAACAGCGGAGTCCGCAATGCCTTGTGCTGTGTCCGTGGACATGTTAGCTGGGAAGAAGAGGAAGTGTCCAGTAACTGTTCATTGTGGAGATGTGGACTTTCTGGAGGTTCGCACAAGGATGACGTTCCAACAAACGTGCTCCATTTGCGCCACGAATGAGGGCTTGCAGGAGGAGTTGTGCAATATCTGCAGTGTCATAGTCGACATCCTGTGGAAATTGGATCTGGATTTTTGGCAGTTCTATGTGAGCATTAAAGTCCCCACGTTGGCAGAACACTAGCATAGCAGGTGTTGGGTGAGGCTGGTTTGCATGGTGTCACGTGTTATGAGTTCTGGTTTTGGGGTTCAGTTTTCTTGGGTAATTGGGGTTTTGTCGTGAGTGTTGAGGGCCTGTAAGGGTGCAAGTGTTTATGTGTAGCTCTCATGTTTAGTAGCTATTCTGTTTTTGTTTTCCCCCATTACATGTTCTAACCTGTTTTCTTCCAGGCGGGGTTTGGAATCGTGGTGTGGGGCCTAGCACCACCAACAGTTTTTAGATGTCCCCTGTGTGAGAACTTGAACTGTGGGGTGCGGGGGGATCACGGGACTCTACAGTATTGAACTTGTGGGCGGTATTGTATCGCACTGTACCTGTATAGTCTAATTAATGCAATTTTGAACCTGTTCATTGATATGCTCATTCGGATTTCGTGGATGTTTACATCTTCAGTGTGTTGGGTGTTTCTATCAGGTGCTTGTGGTTACAGCCGGGCGGTTGTATTAGTGTGGATGTTAAAGTTATACATTGTGTGTGTGATTGTGTGGAGTATATAACCATGGTGTTCTATTGTCGGGTAATGGGTTCACTGAATGCCGGGCAAGATCCGTGTTCGTCATGGCTGGGGTTTACAGCCAATCCAACATGGTGGTTGCAAGTGACTGAGGGTTACAGTCTGTTGGCCTAAAGGGGTCGGTTCCATTAGCGTTTTGTGTACTTTGGTTGCACCTTGTATTTAGGTCATACCTTTAGATATAGTAGTGGTCTTACAGGTTGCCGGGCGTGAGTAGCTGGGGATAAAGTATAAGGCATGGTGTATTAGGTTTTGGCGTTGTTGCGTAGAAATCGCTCTGCTTCGGGATACCGGCCTGGTCCTGTGGTGGTGTCGCAACCATGGTTACATTGGGGTGACTTTTGGTTGGTGTGCGCGTTGGGTGCATTGTATGATTATTTATTTTGTTCTTGGAGTGGTGGCGGTCATCTGTTGCAGAGATTAATACTGCTGCGGCAGTAGTGGCAGGGACTTGGTGTTGGGCGTAAAGGGGTGAGTTGGTTAGGTGTGCTGTAGAGCACTGGTTCATAGTGGTGTTTGTGTGCAGTTGTGGGGCACCAATCATGGTGGCCAGGAATACTATTGTTTGATTCTGTTCCATAGTTTTAATATCTGCCGGTGGAGTCCCAAGCTTCAGACCCGTGTCATGCAGCAATGACTAAACTTTCAGGCTGCCAAGCCCGCAGTAAGGCACGCAACCGGTCTTGTGAGGTGGAGAGAGCAAAGGCAGTGAAGCTTGGGGATCATGGGAAACATCTTCATCTTCTGCATCCATAGTTTTAATGTTTCTCATGATCCTCAGGCTTCGCCGCCTTTGCTCTCTCCACCTCACAAGTCTGGTTGCGCGCCTTACCACGGGCTTGGCAGCCTGAAAGTTTAGTCAGTGCTGCATGACAGGGGTCTGCAGCTTGGGACTCCACCAGCAGATAGTAAAACTATGGATGCAGAAGATGTAGATGTTTCCCGTGATCCCTAGGCTTCACCGCCTCTGCTCTCTCCACCTCACAAGACCGGTTGCGTGCCTTACCGCGGGCATGGCAGCATGAAAGATTAGTCTGCACAGCAGGACACAGGCCTTAATCTACGGACAGCAGGGGGCGATAGTGCAGTTAGCTTCACCTTTCTTCAGATTGTCGTTGGGCCCTGCAATTGTAGGGAAGGGGTATTTTGAAAGAGTGTTGATCACTGGCGAGGGCTAGACAGATACGCCAAAATCCCGCACTACAGACTGTGGGTTTGTAATTAAATGCATGCATTTGAAAGGTTGCCCTGACGCTGTCATAGGTGGAGTAGTAAGTTAACGAGTGCAAATAGAGTGCATTCTAGTCCTGGCAAATAGATGAAACCCTGCCTGCCTGCATTCCTAGTTATATGTAAATGGTCCAGTTGCATCCAGCCCTCCCCAGAGAAACCGGTCCGTCCTGCTACATTGGTCAGCTCCCGGGAAACTCTCTTCATGGAACTTTACAAACGACATAAATGCGTTTATGGCCCAACTACTGATTTCGCAATGTTGTGCATGCTGGCAGCGGCTAAGCCTGTGCGTTATTTCCTTCCTGTCACGATGCTACAGTTCTTGTCCTGGGTCTAGTGCACGCAGGACTTCACCACAGCTGTTGACAGTAAACACCTTCTGATTATAGGTGGAACACCGCCTGAAAACGCCAGAAATATGTACCATGATGGTAATTATCCCATTATGGTAATCTGAGCGGCTCCACCATTTTACAAGATTACTGTCATGGATGCAGATTTGCAGAAATACTGCACCGCGAGTGGTATTTCAGTGAATCTGCACACATCTGGTCAAATAGGAATATTTCCCATTTCCGTCCACCTCTTGAGGATGGACATGGTTTATGGGCATAAAACGGGTCATACACTTTTGTGCGTTGCTCTTAATAAAGCATAGAACGGTGATCATTAGCACCTGGAGGGAGCAGGTGGTAACAGAGAGGCCCACCATTTCACACCCTTTGGAAGCACGTCCAAGGCCCTTTGCAATATGAACAAAATGTCAGAACTTTCGGGGGGCCATCAACTATTTTTTACCTCCACTTCTTGGGTGGAGGCACACATTTGTGGTGTTTTCGGGCAGTATTCTGCCTGTAATCAGATGATGTTTACTGTCAAAAGTGTTGGCTCACAGTGCCGCCAGCGGCATACACCTCCAAGCCTGTAATGTGGCGGCCAGCAAACGGGGACTATTTCTACAATGGTGGCTGTTTTACCTACTCAGCTGTGTTGAGGACAAGAGTACGGTCCTTACAGCCATTTAAACAGTATTTTTTTGGTGCTGCAGAAGAAAGAGTTCACTTTAAGCCAGAACTAACGGATATGATATAAAAGGCGGGCTTGTGCCCCAGTGCACTTGATAGTTAAGTTGATTGTGTCGTTCCACTGGTGTTTTCAGTGTCTCTTCTTCTGTGGTGTACCAAGTGTGGTCTGCAATGCTGCCCCGCACTTAAGATCAACAACGCTCCAGAGCCCAGCCAATGGGGGCTGTGGATTGCGTGCTTTGTGGCATTGTCACGAGGGCTGCTAAGAAGACTTCACAGCCCCTTCCCTTTGGGACACGTTAATTGGGAGTCACACACTGATCTGGAGAGGGGAAATCTGTACCGAGCGACGCGTGGGGTTCAGTGCATTCAGGGATATAGTCTTCTGTGGAATGCTTGCTGCATGCGGTAGAGTACGTGGGAAGCATTGCATACTAGGACGTGTGAGACTCTGGCAGACTGTATTGAGTAAGGTGGATTCTGGGGCATGGGAAAAACCTGTGCATGGGGCTATGTACTAAGTGAAGAAGAGTGCAGGTTGGGTCCTCCTGGCGCCTCAGCTAAATAAAACATGGCGCACTCTGGTCAATTTACTCCTGAGGAGGCCTTGGAACTAGTGTTAGGCTGTTGTGCACGAGGCAGTTGTGTGGAGGTGTCTACACCGAGATTCACTCTGCTGAGGTAGGGTGCATTCTGTGGTGTATATAGTGGTCTGGGGTTGCATCCCCGATCGAAGCAAAATGCATCCCTGGACCTGTGGTTCTTTGGTGTGGGGGTGGGGATTTTGTATTGAGTGAGATAGGGTGCACATCGGAGATGTCTTTTAGGCACCTCCAGTTAGTGAGGCAGAGTGTTTGATTGGAAGTGGTGGGGCTTCAATACTGAGTGAGCTACTGCACATTTGACCTGTAGCCATATTTGTGGGGGCAAAGGTCATCAATACTTGGTGCTGCATGCATGGCCTTCACACAGCTCTTGCTCGTTCCTTCCAGTGCTTGCTTCTTGAGGTATTCCACCACCAAGCCACAAACACTTCTACAAAATGTTAAACTATGGATGCCACAAAACCTCCCCTTTACCCCTAATTCTGCAGTTTGTTTTTTTGTCCTCTCGACTGGGGTCCTGGGAACCTACTTGGCTGCTTTTCGTGATCTGTACTCAGAGGCATGGATTGTGTGTTTTTCGTTGTTTGTGTGGGCTCAGATCTGCTGCTGGGCTTCAAATCTGTGGGTATGATGCACAATGCAGCTTGAAGCCTTGCCCGTTGGATTTGCATTTTCCTGGAGGTCTTGCTTACATCCCAAGCAACATTATACATATAACAAAACGCTAAACAAAGTACAACAATCAAAAGGTTTCCATTTTTGGGTGATCCTGCCTCCCCGTGATGTAACTAACCGGATTACAATAATTTGATCTCAAATCCCAGACACATTTAAGAAAAGGAAAGCAGACGCCCATTGATGATATTAAAGTACAGTCTAACCCAGATCGCCGCATTCTTTATATTTGTAAAGCAATCTTAATAATAGTGGCTAACCTGTACGAGTTTGGCCATTCAAGTTTGCCATATAATAAAGTTCCTCTCCATAGGTTCTAATATCTACTAGCTTGAGGATGGAAATAAGCCATCGCTATCAAATTTGCAAGAACCATGGACAGAAGTAAAGGACATTCGTACACGGGAAGGGCGCTCAGCCAATGAGGTGGCTGGAACAGTGGGCGAGAATATACAATCCCTGCCCACTGTCCCAGCCACCCGAGGCTCTTACCCGGGTGGTGCTTTTTCTTCTTTCTTTTTTAATCATTGTGGGGAGGTAACAGGAAGCCTCATTTTTCATCAGATCATCAGCTGCGCTAGCTGCGGGGATCTCCCAATGAACATTTATGAAAGCCATTCGCACCCCGGATGAACCCTGGGGTGCGAATGGATTTCATGCCTGCCAGGAGGGCAGACCTGGTCTTTAACGGACCACAGCCCGAGCTGAGGCCCTCGCTTTGCTCAGGCCTGACTTAGCTCTGGCTGGTGGGCTGTTAAAGCCCTTGTCTGCCCTCCTGGCAGGGCATGAGAGCCACATGAATAACTTCTTCCTCCATGGCTGGCAGTTGTGAGCACACACCTGAAAGGCCAGCTCTAATGGCTTTCCCATCGAGCCATCCAATTAATTAAGTGTAGGTCATTAAGACTCAGTTTGGCTATAAACAACCTATGGAAGCTAATGGAGATCATTTGGCAAACTGTTGTCTTCTGCTGGATTCCACGTCTTATTTATAACATAACATTGCTGGTATGGCTTTAAGGGCTTCCCAGTAAACATCTTCATTAATATTTATTACAGTTGACTTTAGAATGTTCGACCTGCAGGATTATAGAACTGGAAGCAAGAAACCATTACTCCCTACTAATTTCCTGCAGAATGCTTCTCTGGGTTAGCCAAACAATCTAACTTGAACTCTCTACAAAGAAGCTTCCTTACCCGGTCCACCTTCCAAGGATATTTGACAAAGATTTATTTACTCCCAGCAATTGTTTCAGTAAACCATGTTCAATTAATTATATTTTTCCCTGGTTTGCTGTCATACTTCGGCTCCATATAATATCGGGGCAGTGGATTTCCAAAAGGCTGCTGGTATATATACCCACCCAATGTTTTATGCAATACCAAGAGTGCCCGAGTAGATTAATTCATTTGCATGAGTCCTGTGCAAGCCACTTCATATTCGACATGAAATAGACCACCAAATAGTCATAAGATGTTACTGTGACTAAATTACTTCTGCCCAACAGGAGTATAAGAAAGAGTAGTGTCTAAACCACCTACTTGGCTCTCGTCCTTCTACAAAACAAGAGTGATACTAATTTTAAAGTTGAAACGGGAGATGTACCTCATACTAGGGACGTTATTTCACCAAAATGCCAGGGATAGTGGAAGTGACATCACACGACCCTTGACTTTTGATGACATCACAGGAAGTGATGTCATTTGACCCCACCCCTATTGACAAAACGGGAAGTGATGGCACACGTCCTTTCACCGCTTGACAAAACAGGAAGTGGCATCACATCGCACTGTTCCTCAGTACACTGAGAAAAATATGGTTACGCTATCAATGTGATATGATATAAGTTATATCCCACATTCCAATAGTGGTCAGAGTTAGCTATTGATGGGATCTTGTCAACACTATTCAGCTATGCCAAACCTCTGGACATCATTGTAGACGCCAGTAAAATAAATGTATACAATCTTTCTTCAGGTCTTCTTCCCTCCAATGACATTGTATACCGAGGAATGCAATACTTCTTACTACTTATCAGCAGGCAGCTGTCCAGGCATCATTTAACTCTTCACTGGCTAGTGGCAGTGAGCACTTAAACCACTGAGCTATTTTACCAGTTATTTATCCTTAAATGTGCATACCACAGGATTTGGCCATGTGTTGGCTATGGGCGTTACATTTCTTATTAACATAAGACTTATTATTACAGTGCTAAATATTTATTTTAATGACTCCTTAGGTTGGTGGGTAGATAGCCTCATAAATGTTTCTTTTTAACTATACAATTGATTCTACGATGTTAAAACCATAAGGCTTTTTTCTATTCCTACTGCAAAATGAGCTGTAAAATGGGTTGTTTCGACTTGGGGATGGGTACAGCTCACATGTGTCACTCAGTGTGGGAATCTCTGCCCCCGTAGCAAAAATCAAAAGCGTTGCCAATTTATATATGCACAGTAAGTGAACATATCTTAAAGTAAAATATACACATTTAGTTCAATTGAGCCTTCCCTTTAAAAGGAAGTTCATAAGACAAATGAGTATTTGCCTTTCAAAAAAGTAATCAACACTGGAAAAATAATCTGCGAGAGGAGAATTTCCAATAACTATGCTGGCAAAGTACCTGCGGGGGGGCAGGTCTCACGTTCTCATTCGTGGACATGGTGACGGTAGTACCAGATTGGTGTCTTGATCTGCCATAAAAGAAAACATGACTAAAGTACACTGCCAGGTCGTCGAATTAGTCCCGATAAAGGCCTCATTTCACCTGATCAGGTCAACCCTTGGCCCCTCCTGTCAACCGAAGCCAGTGATAAAAACACAATGTATGTCCTCCCCAGGATGTCGGAAGCCCTCTTCTATCTCAATCTCTGCCTCCTTCAACACATCCTTATGCTGACCTGCATTAGGCAATGGAGACCTGGGTGAGAGCTATATGAGGTGCTAGATGGAATAGTAGCCACAACTGGTGGCACTGCTGTACAATTATAAATTGGCCAAAATGCCTGAGTGCTCCTCCCCATAGTCAGCAAATCCATACTTTGCTACTTCGCAAACCCTGTGGCTCGGCCTACAGCTCCAGGCACAACGTGGTGCATTAAATAGACTCAGTAATACGTTCGACGACTGGTACTACTCGTACTAGCAATAATACCACACGCCACACAACTAATCAAGCCGTACCTTGGATATGCCATTTCCCGCTCACTTTCCACTTACTGCCAAGCAGCCCTCTCCAGCGTGCCAGCACTCTGAGCCAAAGATGGAGACAGGGGCAGGAGGCCGAACACAAGCGGGCACAGAGAGCAGGAGACAGCACAGCATAGAGGCCCCGCCAGACAGAGGAAAGCATACATGCAACAGCATGGCTACTGATTCACCTGCCGACATGGTACACGGTGCACAGCCACACAGCACTAACAGGCTGGCAACTATTAAAAACTAGCACATACAGTGACTGCTTCCGTCAGCATTCCTGACAGTTGATCTCTTGCCGAATGCTGTGGGAGACACTGTCAGAATTGCACATCCCAGACAGGCACTGGGCGTCAACTTCCACTGTGTTGATTGCGACACTGACTGTCTCCGTAGTAAGGGCAGCAGTAATTTGGCTTAAAGCTTACAGACCTTGGCCCTTCTCTTTCGCAAGGACCATGTAACGATGAGGTAACCCTTGAAAATCAGGATAGTGATGTACCAATGTAATTAGAAAGATATACAGTGAAAGCTTATAAAGCTTATAAAAACATGATGCTACATTCCAATCAACAGTTTTTATTGATGCATTTTAACGACAGCAATATGGGAGACTGAAATTGTTTGCTGGGGGATTAAGGAGGGTAATTATTTTTTGTACAAACCTGAGAGCTTGCATGTCTCCTCGAAGTAGGTGCTGCCTCGCTTGCTCGCTCCCTCTCTTGTTGCGTTGTGCCCGCCTCCAACAGTATAGTTAACAGTCTCCAGGGAGAGGCCCAGGCAATGGGGATGGGAGGATAGCTCAGGGGCAATGTGTTGGTCTTGGAAGCAAGACAACGCAGCAACACAAGTTTGAATCCCACGGTCCCGTGCTCTTTAAATGAGATTTAACACTCCAGCACCCGCCCCTGATGCAAAGGCAAGCATAATGGAGTTTGCGTCTTGTTGTTTTAAATAGTTTGTTGTTTTCAACAGGGGTCCTGGTCCCCTGTTGAAAACAACAAAGGATTCTTTTTAAAATGCAAGCTCCATTACAGGGGTGTCAGGATAGACACCTGGGGTAGTAGCTGCAACCACAGGGGGTGTACTTGCTACCCCTGGCTACCACCAAATGACATCCAGGCCTCATTCACCTCATGTGGTAATTCGAGCCGAGGGCATACTATAATCTCAAGAGGGGTGTGAATGCGAAACAGTAGCAACCCAAACTGCAAAGTATAACAGTCCAAAATAAAGGAATGTCCAATCAAGGTTCTATACAAATATATATATATATATATATATATATATATATATATATATATATATATATATATATATATATATATATATAGATTTTAATTAAATACACCATATGCAAAAAGAAACGAAAGAGAACAACACTATACAAACCCCACTGCAGAATATGAACACAGAATATGCAAAAGATAGAAAGATGTACTCTGGGTAATAAAACAGAAGTGAAAGGTAATCAATAAGTATAATGTTTATACAATGGTATGTTCTTGTCATAGAAAAGAGATTAAGAGTGATCCAACCAGTCTCCAGGGCACAAAGAATGACAGGGGTGGGGTTTGGGGGTGCAGATAGCAGTCAATAATACCATCTTTCTGTTCTTGACAGTTCGGTGTCCTTGAAGACCGCCTCCACTGAGGCTCATGTTCAACATCCTCAACCAGAGCTACCATTTGTCATGGAGGCGGAAGCCTCGGATTACAACCTGGGGACAGTCTTGTCCTAAAAGGTGTTCGCAAACCCATAGCCTGCACCCTATGGCGAACTACTCCCAGATGCTGCTTCCTGCTGAAAGGAACCACTCAATTATGGACAAAGAGCTTCTCGCCATTGTTGGTGGCTTTAAGGCGTGGGGACATTACCTGCTTAGGGCATGCCATCAGGAACTAATTTGCACAGACTACTGGAATGTTCTAGCATTTTGCACCATCCCGCCAAACAAGCGAGCTGACATCTGCTGTTGTCTGAATTTTTTTCATGATGATTTATCGCCCAGGGGCATAGAACGGAAAAGAGGATGCTGTCTCTTGGATGCATAATCTTACGCTTGAGTCACCAGTAGTAGTGCAACCCACAACAATTCCTGATAGACAGGTGGTCTGCGTCTGTGACACACCTGCATCGCTACTGGATAAGCTTCACCGATGGGTACTGCAAAACCCATCTGTAAAACCCCAGAAGTCATATATACTTATCAACGGCTTACCTTACATCATTGACAGATTGTACATACCAACCCTGCACTTCCACATTACAGTGATGTCATGATGCTTTTTCATTTGGCCACACAAAAATCTTAGCATTGCTATCACAATGGTGTTCGTGGTCATCTATCAGTAAAAGCACAAAATCCCACAGTGAGACATGCTACCTGTACCCAATGTAAAGCCTCCAGGCTGAAACCTGCGGCTCTGTTACAACCCCTACCAAGCCAAACCTTGACATACCAGTAGTATACACCATGTCATTGATCTACCACCCGTGGATGGCAATGATACCATTGTGGTAGTAATGGATAGCCTCACCAAGATGGGACAATTCATCCCTACCAAAAAGGATACCTTTGGTTCCTTTTTTAGCTTTCTTGTTCATCAACCATGTCTTTCATTTGCTTGGGTTACCTATGGTGATTACAAACAATAGAGAAACCCAATTTACTGCCAGATTTTGGAAGGCCCTGGCCCGGATACTAGACCTCAATCAGTGATTGTCCTCTGCATATCACCCTCAAACAGACTGCCAAATAGAAAGTCTCAATCAGACTCTCAAACAATACCTATGTTGCTGTGTACTATAGAACCAAACGGATTGGTTTCATCTCCTAGCGACAACAGAACTTGCTTAAAACAACGGTCTACGTGTCTTCACGGTTTTAACTGTCTTTTGCTAATACCGGTATCCATCAACAAATGGTACCTCTATTCATGCCCACACAGTCGGAGGTGCCCGCTGCTAACAACTGTGTTTTTTACTCCAAACGATACATGCTTGCATGAAACAACAGTTGTTGCGCATGCAAGTAAATGGGAAAAGACAGGCCGATAAAAAATCATATGGAGGCTCCAGAATATTAAAAGGGTGATAAAGTGTGGTTGTCCTCCAGGCATCTCCCACTTTAGGGAACCAAGTAGCTACTTCCAAAATACATCGATCGCAAGGCCATTGTGATGGGTCAGAAGGATGCAGATTCTTTAAGGACATTTTTCAACCAGGTTTATTAAATAATAAGGTGTAAAACTAACTATCCTTATGGCTAATGGGGTATTCCCTACCTAAAGGAATAACTAGTGCTAGTTAGTCTTTTCCAATGTCCAAAAAGAATCTGTCCACCTTCCAAAAACGAACACTATTTGACCCTATCACTATTCCAAAAAAAATAAAAGGGGTATGATAATGACCCCCTTCTCCGGTGCTTCCAGAACTTGTCTTCTCAATATGTGCTTTTTCTATAGTTCTTGGTAACTCTTTTTATCAGTTCATTCAATTCTTTCCTCAATTTACTATATATTCTCCCCATTAGATATTGATTTTCTTAGTTACGATTGATTTATCGTAAAGACCGTTTTGGTCTTCAGCTCTTCACACCCTTTATTTCTTAGGTCTACTCTTCTGCTTTGGACACAGGTTTTATCTTTCTTTCTTTCCAGGACAAAGAGTTATTTACTTTATTATTCCCATCTTTGTGGCTTTCTGTCTTTTATTCAAAACACTTAAGCTCATTAAGGTTGACGTTAAGCTTTTCTCACTCTTCTTCACCTCCCTTTTTGGGATCGTTATTATTCCTTTTCTTGTATTTGCACAGTTCGATTTTACAAGGAAATCACATTTTTGTTCTCATCCCCTTCAGGAATCGATATTGTTCTCTTTCTCAGACTGTCACAGTTCACATTCAACAGATTTAGCTTCAGGTTTTTTTAGTACTGAGACAAGTTATTAGTGTTGTATAATATTTGTCCATGATCTTCCCGTTCCTCCCCTGTTACCTTTGGCTTCACCAGGAAACGTTTTCGGGATCTTATGAGATCCAGTGATGGTTTGTTTCTCCACCACAGTATTGAGCCGACTTCCTCAGCGTCTCTCACATATGGTTGTTGCTCCTCCTCTCAGTTATTTGGATTCGTAATGGGGAGCCACTCTGCTTGTTGTAGCTTTTCTATGGCGGTATCAGTGTAGTTGCGTGGGCCAGCTGCCCACCACGATTTTCTGTGGTCATGCCACCACCAATTCTTGAGCCCCATTCGGCCCATCCCTTCTCAGGCTCTCAGTTACGCTGGCTTATATGCGTTCTCTGTGCTGCTTCCTAGCAGATTTGGATTTTGCGGGCTCTGCATCCTCCCGCAGCTCCTCCTCTACCCAGGTTCACCGTACCAGGGTACCGTCGCTATTTGGAGACTCCTTCCTCTCTCGCTTCTCGACTCCTTTTTCACCTCATACTTGACGAGTGTTCCCCTTTCAATCCATTTGTATCAGCGGACTTGTTACTTTTTCTTAAAGAGAGAGTTTCTCTTTCTTTGGAATAATAGCATCGGTAATCATCTTCTTGGGCCCAGTCCTGATAGTTGACAGTGTTTAAAAGACCCATATATGCCATCATGTTTACTGGTGAAGGGAGGTCCTCACAGAAACAGGAGTCCCTGTCTCCTAAGGCGGAGTCTCTCCCAGTGAGGTCCCACTTGCTTCTACCCCTAGGGAGGGTTTTGCGGAGCGGGCTCACCTCCCTTGCTTCACAGGGGGTGGGGGTTCTCCCCCTTGGAGAGAAGGGACAAATTCCCTCGATTCATAACACTGTCTGGTTGTCCTTAACCGCTACATGAAATATACATCTGGTTTTCCATGTGTCCCTGATCAAAACTTACCGGAATTAAACTAGGGTCCAGTCATGCCCAGCCCTGCATGTGAACGGTTCCCAGGAGTATGAAGGACAGTCCATTATGGACCTGTGTAGAATACGTGGAACGACCTACCTGTTCATAGATTGGAACAGGTATTACCCGGAAGATCGGCCGTGAGAGCCGCTGGCCAACGTACATCTTGTCTTCTGCGCCAGATTCTTAGGCGCTGGGGTCACCAATGCGCTGGACCCCCATTGGGAGGGGTAATGTGAGGTTTTATCAGCACCACAGCCATTTTGCTCTGAACTCCTGCAAACATTACGTCAGGGAGTGGAGAGTGCTGTGGCAATTGGGACTACAAGTCCTAGATCGCCATGTGGGCCACACAAGGCGCCCGTTGGCAGATGCCTCAGCAGTTGCCATGGTAACATTAGCAACGAACGGAAGACTGAAAAGGTTGCTGGGACCAAGCCGCGGCGCTTGACAAATCAACAGTGAGTCCTGCATTTGGTGCTGCCTTTGTTTTTCTGTACCATCCTTGTTTCCCTTGTTTGCCCCCTTCTGGAATTTTATAAATTTCCCTGGCCCGAGTCTGTGGATATTTGGTTTCTGACCCAGCCTGCCTTTTGTACGGAAGGCATGGTATCAACAGTAAGACAGACACAAGTGACCCCAGTTCAAGGGAATTTATCACATCCTTGCGAAAGTTCAATAAACGCCTATCTAAACCTAAATCTACAGATGTGAGCAGGCTACGACCATCAAATAATAATAATAATGCAGTCCTAGTGGAGTCTTGTCAAAATAAAAGGGCCTATACTAAAAAACCTATTTACAATCCTTACTGCTAATTTACAAATAGTGTGGGGTGGTGTTCATGAAATGATATGTCAGAATGTTCAGGCCATTGGCCTCCATTCCCCGTGTTTTGAGCACAGGGCATGACGGTTCACTCGAGCAAAGCATACACTCTGGCTTCTGCGGCATGAGGATATAGTTCCATTACCAGCATCAGAATCTTCTCTGTCCAAGTCTCTTTACTACTTAAACATTCTCTTGATTCATAGGGCCTGATGCACAAAAAACTAGATGCAAAAGTGTGTTTCCTTTTACAAGTACCTCCGACACACTATACAGGTTTGATCACCTTTAGTCACTGGTCTTAGGTTTCTTACTTTCCAAGGTTCTCAAAAGTAACAGTCTTTAAAGGTCAAGGGCACTTCCCTCCTTGCAACCATCTCTTTTCTCACCATCTTTCTCCTCGTATCAAACTGCCATCTTGGAACTGCTCTTGTGTGTTTTGCCTCGCTCAGAGTGTGCTTTCGTGCTCCACCTTTTATCCGTTTGGGGAAGTGTGATGGAAGTCAGGTGTGTGTAATGATCAGTAATTGCCTGACCATTCTATTGGGACATGTCAGGTATACGGCTCTGGTGTTAGTCTGTTGTCACTCACTGCAAGCTGTCCGTGAGAAGATATTCATGTCAGGAAAGGGGAGGTTCCTAGATATCCTACCTGGTAGGAAAAGGTGTTTCAGGGAAGGGGATACCGTGTCTCACCATCCAGTATCCCACTTCCACTCCCCGAAGACCCCTCATCCAGCTGATCCTCCCGCACTGGCCCACCCCCAGGAACTGGATCAAAAAGCGATTCCCGTGTCCTGGCCACCTGGATGACAGATCCCCGGGGACAGCGGGTGAGACACCTTCAGGTTTCTCACACTTTAACCTGCCTTACAGATCTCCCTTACTCTGACACCCTGGTTGATTTGGATCTTGGTTGCCACCCCAGCATGTTTTACTGATCTGTCACCGTATTGCACTTGCATGTGTTTCTGAACTGTGATTTACTGACATCGGACAGCCATTCTTCCCGAGACATGTACCTGCAGATTAATGTGCCTTCCTTCTACATACTGCTTGCTATGAGCAAACTATGACTTGGTTTTCCCCTTTCGCTTCATCCATGTGCCTCCCGGGAGTGCCCTGTGTTACTTTTTTTCTTTTTTTCTTCATGCCATCCGTGGTGGGTTTCCTTGGTACTCTGGACTCCTATCCTACATCACTTCGCAGACACATCCAGAATATGAGTCTATCTATATTATCTTGCTGTTGTACAGTGCTGTGAGTAACCTAAGGGTATTCTCACTTCTCAAACCCATGGATTCTATGCGCAGGTGGCCAGGGAAAGGCCATTGCTATTGGATCCCGGGCAGAGAAGCGTGGCAGGATCACCTGGGTGGAGGGTCCTTGGGGACTAAGAGTGGGGTATCGTTGGGCGAGACATGGTATCGGCCTTTCCCTAGTAACAACCAACCCAACCCTTCCCCAACCTTTATGGGCCATTGTACGTCAGTGTAGCCTGAAACACATTTTTGAAGGCCTCCGATCAGTGAGTTGCTCAATTAAAGGAAATAAACCACTATATCTATTAACAATATAACTAAGGGAAATACTGTGTATCGAGTGGTCACGTGTGGCAAATAACGTGTTTTCGAAAGTCTCTGAACACCGAACTATTCAATTAAAGTATAACAAATAGTTACATTTGATAAAAGGGAATATCTTGCATCAGAGTGGTTGCATGTGGCAAGAAGCATGTTTTTGAATGTCTCTGCACATTAAACTATGTATTTTAAGTGAAATTAAGAATTATTGAACACCAAATTGAATTAAGACTTGGCTGTTGCACAGAACTGAGACTTTATTTATTTTATTTTATTTACTTTATTCATTTATTAATATAGCGCTGCAGCCCACGGGCATCAGAGCGCATTCCATGACGACGTTACATGAGGATTCAAGACGGGTCAGTGGTTAAACCACACAAGTAGGTCAGGTAGGGCTTAGTGCGTAGCAGATTGCTATTAGAACAAAGGGTCTTACGTTGTTTCCTGAAGCGTAGATGATTGTTTCTAGCCTCAAAGTTACAGGCAGTTCATTCCATTTTGGGACGCTTCTGCTTGTGAAGGCCCTGCCTAGACCCTTTACCTTTTTTGCTGGTATTGTTTGAAGGAGGCCTTTATTAGTTGATCTCAGATTATGGCTGGGCTTGTGCCATTTGAATTGTATTTTAAGGTATGTGGGGGCATTACCATACAAGCAGCGGTGGACCAGTGTAAGAGATTTAAAGATAATTTTCTCCTCAATGGCCAGCCAGTGCAAGTCTCTTCTGTCGTTTGTAATGTGTTCCTTTCTTGATTCGCCTGTGATAGCTCTTATGGTGTTGTTCTGTATCACTTGACATTGTTTCAAGCATTTGTTCTTTGCTCCTAGAAGTAGGGAGTTACCATAGTCCAATAGGGAGAGAATTGTAGCTCTAGCTATGGTAGTGCTGTTCTTCTGGTTTAGCAACGGTCTGATTTTTCTGAATTAAACATGATTAAATGGTTGACATCTTAAGGAGGAAAGAAAGTTTAAATTGATATAAACCATCATACATTGAAGTGCAAAAATGAATAGAATTATAAACCAATCACTGAATGCTGCAATATAAAAGAATGTAAAAAGAACAGGCAAACAAAGGATACTGAAGCCTGATTTACAGTGACATTTTCAACTTGTGGGAAAGCTACAAAATTATCTGAACTATACATTTGAAAACAAAATCCAACTATACTATATAAGTCAATGACCTTTTTGTGTTTCTTTTGGAATTGTGACATTTGGAACTTGGGGAAGGAAACCCCGAGACCTGAAGAGACTATTACATTCTATTTATCAGAAAGGGAATTTTGAGACTTTACTTTGTTGAACTATTTTATACTTGGGAAGGGAGCTGAAGGAGAGCTGCGAGCTGGAAGAAGCTCAAGACTGTGTGTCGAACACTGTTTTCTTTTTGATTGCTGACATCCCTACACATTGTAGGTTTTGGACACAGGATGCGAGATCCTCACAACAATCAACAGTTTTTGGACATATTTATTTCAATCTCAAAAACCAGTGTCTTAAATTATTACAAAGCTTTCGCTAAGCACGAAAGCGATAACGGACAGATTTCAATACATAAACATAGGGAAGTGCAGTTGTGCACCCTCATCAGGATGTGGAGGATGAGTCCCCTATTGACAAGCACATATGAGTATAGGAGGTTGGTGAAACAAGTAACTCAAGTGAGTGCTGCCCAAGGCTGTTTTTCAACCGGGGTGTGTTTTGAACAAAAACGGTGTACACAACACTAAAATGGAAACATACAACAAAGGGTATTTTCACAGTTGTGCCACAAGTGATCGACACAGTTGTGTTTCGGCCACAATGGCTTGGTAGAAGCTTGTAGTTGTGGTGGCCTTCATCAGGAGAGACTAGTTGGGAGAGTCTGTCTGTGGGTTTGATCGTCCAACCGGAGTGAGGCGGTGTTGCTGTGCTGTCAGCAATCCTAGGAGCAGTCCTAGGGCTGGTGGTGTGATGGATACACCAGTAAGTGTGGATCTGCCGTGTCGGGGTAAACCGATTCAGACGGCACTGGCCTTATGATTAGCCATCGATCTGATTAGCATTCTTTAAGTTCTTGCTGTGTTCACGGCGGCGCTGGTGTGAACACAGCAAGAACTTAAAGAACTGCTCCTAGGATTGCAGACAGCACATTTTAGTGTTGTGTACACTGTTTTTGACTCATCCTCCACATCCTGATGAGGGTGCACAACTGCACTTCCCTATGTTTTTGTATTGAAATCTGTCCGTTATCGCTCTCGTGCTTAGCGAAAGCTTTGTAATAATTTAAGACACTGGTTTTTGAGATTGAAATAAATATGTCCAAAAACTGTGGATTGTTGTGAGGATCTCGCATCCTGATTATTTTTTGTTATCAACACATGTGCCCTCCTGGGCATATCAGGACTCCGCCAGGCGCCCTTTATTGTTTCCTAGGTTTTGGACACAGACAGATTTCTAAGTTGAACTCTTTGACTCACTTTCCTTAGTTTTATTTAGGTAGGGAAATCCCACCTTAGTATAGGGCAAGTTAGGCCTTTTTCCATCCAGACATTTAAGTTATTAAACATGGTTATTTTGAATTCAGAATCTGTTGTCTTTGTCCTTCTTCATGATGCCTTCACAGAGCTTTGCGAATACCCCTCTTAACAGGTGTGCTTTGCACCAATGAGACCTTTTGCTGTGGTTCCTATCTATATATTGATTCACTGAAAAAACATTGTTAAAGAGATGTTATGGTTGCAAGTGAACCCAAAAACCCTCAGAAATTTGCAGGTTATGGTAGGCTAAGCAACCATAACTCACGCCACCAGTGTGCACTGCCATGACTAACACCCAGGACATGAAAGATGACATCACAAATCGAATTTCAATGACATCATTGAATTTCATCGGTTTCATTAGTGCAATTTAAGCATAATGTCTCTTTAACAAAGAGTTTGCAGTACATTTCATGGGTTTTTACCAGTGCACCCTAATTTCCTACAAGCTATTAATATCTACTTTCCTCAATATAACAACATTTTTACCTTAAAACTCTCCCATTTCCCACCATCTAGCATAATTTCTAAAATTTCTAGACACTTTTTGCAACTTTTTTCACTGTTTTCCTGCTTGCTGATGTTCCCGAATGTTTGACGACACCACAGACCTTTCCGGTCTCCGTCACGTGACCTCTTGTGCGTGCGTCATGATAATGTGTTCGCCAACGCATCTGCACTTCTTGAACTGGTGTATGCTTTGCGAACCGTTTGGAACTGTATTTTCTAGCTCATCTAGGATCTTTGAAGCTCAAAATGTAGCCTTGCACAGCTCCTATGCCTAGTCTTCCTCTCTTCCCTGCTAATCTTACAGCAGCGTGACTGATGTGCAGGGCCGTAATGTGTCCTCGGAGCCTCGACCCCCACATCTCTCATCCAAGCTGCTGTCTTTATGCTGCACTTACCTGGGCTCACCCTACCCACAGGTGGCTGCACTTATGTTCTTCTACTCTTAGCACTTACCCTGAGCACTTCTCCATGAGCATCAAAGCACTTATACTTCCCCTCTCCCCCCTCTGTACTTGCATGTTCTGAACGCCCTGTTTTCCCTGTGGGCGCTTTGAAACAGTTTTGTTAATTGTATAAGCGCCTAACAAGTGACCAATAAATACATTCTTACTCATTATCCATTAACAATCTAGCAAACAGCACATACTTGGAACAATATTAGCAAAACTGCTATTTATCTTAAAAATTGCATTAGCTATTGCCATCCCTCCTTTCCAAGAGCCGCAACCACCACCACCATCACAAGCTGGAGGACCTACACAATGAAAGAAGCGCAATACTTCAAAAGATAATGAAGAGTACCAGGAAGATGAGGTAGAGGAAATACCTACCTCTAGCACCCAGAGAGAATCATGGGTGCGGCAGTTCTTAACCACTGTTAGAAATGTACCAAAGGATAAAGCTACCACAGTGAAATGCACAGAGTGCAACGTTTTACTCTGTAGCGGACTACCTTGGCAGTACTCCTACAGGACAACCCTCCATGCGCTGCCACACCAAATCCAATCACCGCAATGCTCATCTTCCTCAACCAATACATTAACCACACAGCCTACTTCTGTGTGACACAGAATCCCATCAGCTACCTTGCAAACGATAAGAGGATGTTGATCCATATCTTTCAAGGACAATAGTACTCTATATTTACTGCAACACACCACAGGGGGAGCAATTTCAAAGTGCTTTTGAAGCTGTAATCAAGGAGCATGAGAAACACTGCCCCTACCTTATATGGAAAACACACACAACATCTTCCCCTGCCCTTTCATACTTGTGGTTGGTGCCCCTTCCCTCATTCCCCTGCCCCCCCTTACTTTCTGGCCTCTCCTGCAAAAAATACAAAATACATACTAAAAAGGAACCACCTTTCGCAGTTAAAAAATAGAACTAGAAAATAAACTTATAGATTACATCTACTTTACATTTTTCAGTGAAGTATTTAGATTCAATAAGATTCTCCAATATTCCCATTAGCATTTTCTACTATGCTAATGGAAATAATGGACAATTGTATACTACAGAAAAAGAAAAGCACAGAAACAATTTTCTGTCTGAAATTCTTCTCTCTAGTATAGAATAAGCACCATATTACATTGCCCTTCATGACTATCCACAGTCTCTGCATTCCCCTGTCTTGCCCATGCCTTATTAGAAAACCTGGATTGCACATGCACACCACCACACAAAACAGCCCTTCTACTCTTTTTACTGTTATGTTTGTAACACTCCCTCATTGCCTGCTTTAAACCGTTCACACATATATACACCATCACTTAAAAAACTCTACGTATATCTTATTAACATATTACACTTCCACTCCCCAACTGCCACTTAACAATGTTCTACAAATCTTTTGCATCTGCATTTCCCATACGTATACCAACAAAGTATACATACTGCTCCTATAAATGCACATATGCATTGTGCAGTGAGAGAACTCCATAAATAAAAGGGGCCGTACGGATGGACAAGTGATCATGAGAGCCCAGGAGAAACGTGCAATGGGATGCCAACGTAGGAGGCCACTAGCTAACTGCTAGAGCACAGGAGTGCCAAGGGTGGGGGGTGCATCTTAAACGTAACATCCCTTTTTAACAAATTTACTGTCAATTGAATATGTTTTATAAGTGAAAATGTTTCATAATGTTGCATCACTAAATATGTTATAAATAATTTATCTTTTAACATATATTACACAACTATAAACCTCCTTTAGCAAACATATTTGTTGCAACACATACATATGTGTATCGTTATCAGCAACGCATGCTGGGGATGCATTGTTCAATTGCCTAGTGCATGAGGGTCAACCATGACCCTAGCCCCACCAAACCACCCCCGTTATCCACTGCACCTACCCAGCATCCTAGTTCAGTGTCCACAATACCCTCATAATGTAACCAATGGACAGTGCCCATGGCTTGCATGGCCAGTCTCCACAATCCATGGGGCATGGCGTTCGGCCCCTGCCGTATACCCCAAAAAGCAAATCAGAGCAGACATTTGTCCTTGCCGAGGGCCAGGCAGACTGTCCACAGCAGAAAAGGCATATCACTATTTTTTGTACTTAGGTTTAAACACTTTCAAAAAAGTAAAACGCAGGACAGATGTGCAAAAGCATCCTGTCAGGTCCTTGCTAATGCTCCTCGCACAAATTTGCTGCAATCCCATCCAGCATTCCGGACATCAGCCGCAAGCTGAATTTTGTTTCCCATTTGAACCTAGAGCTTTGTCCATGCTGCATGCCTCAATAAATAAATCAGAGTAGGCATTTGTCCTTGCCAAGGGCCATGCCCATTGTCCATGCACCAAACTTTTATCACTATTTTATTGTGCCACTGTTATATCACTATTTTTTCTGCTTATATTTGGACACTATTGAAAAATAAAACACAAAACAGATTTGCAAAAGCATGCTGTCAGGTCTTCACTAATGCTGCTCACGCAGGTTTGTTGTAAGTCAGTACAGCACTTCAGGCTGTAGCCACAAGCAAAAAAATGTTTCCCATTCAAGCCTAGGGCTTTGCTCATACTGCATGCCCGAAATAATCAAATCCGAGTACACGATTATCAGTTAATTGCACGGCAGTAGAATGGGTAGATCACTGTGCTTCATCTTGTCGGGGTGATTATCCCGGGGCTGGCAGAACCGTCCGCGGACCTCCGGGCTGGCCTCCCAACTCCTCCCGTGTTTCCCAAAAGGAGTATGAGACACACAGAAGGAGCAAGGTGGTTCTGCTGTTTATTATAACAACGACAGGGATGGGTCTCGGATCGTACGCGTCCGTCCAGACTCTCACTCTTAGTGGGGCTCGCAGGCCCTTTTTACGGCAGTATGACGCACTATCTGCGTCACCTGGGAAAGTTAGAAAAAAACCTATTGCCACTCCGGATTGGTTCCCCGAGTGGTAGGGTTAGTATAGGGTACATATGGATAAGGATGTTAGTGGTTAAGGATGAGTCAGGTGGTATACTTGGGCTGTCCCTACTATTAGATACTTGAAAATTGCTACAAAATTGGACCCCTGGTGATTGGCTAATACTACTGGCGTCAGTGATAAGCCCTCCTGTGTTCTGATTGGTTCTCCTGCGAGCCCCCAAGCCTGGGACCATCGTCGTTCCCAGCTCGCGGTGTACCGGTCATTAGCAACAATGTGCAACTATGTGCAACGTACAGGTCTGCTCATAGGCTTGTGAGCAGGTCGTTCCCATCGCCGTAGGTGTCCATCTTGCCGCTTCGTTGTTGCAACCTGTGTCCCAGATGTGGGACCCAGGCGACTTTCTGTCTCGTGGGTCTGGCACCTTGTCAGATCGGCTTGGTCACGTGTGGAGAGACCGTAGCTGGAGCAGAATCCTGCACATTAGATTTGTATTTCGTTTCTGTGGGCTTGGCTTTTTTTACAGGTGTAACCTTGGCGCCGGGCTGGTAGCATGCGAGTTGCAACATCGTGGCCTTGGCTGTGAGCTCTCGCTGGGGCTCGTTCTGCATGATCAGCACTTGTACTCTTGCTCTGAGGATTTTCATGATGAGGCTCTTGCTTGTGGCCTACTCGGGGCTAGTTCATGGGTGGCGATACATAATCCATTGTATGGAGATCGCGGGTTGACATGGCGTCACAAGCAGTGTTAGGTATACATGATGGTGTCGTCACAGGGCGAGTGGTGGGAGAAGCGTCAGCAAGCGTATACACGAGCTCTTCAGGCGTCTTGTGTTTCTGCATTACTATAAAAAAGGCCTATGTGAAAAATAACAACGATGCACGTCAGTGGGTGTCAGTCACCTACGTCATAGCACTGAATATGTTCTTCGTGTAGGTTGGTGTGTGAGTGACCAGTGTGCATGGTGGCACGTGTGTTCTTGGCAGTTGGCTAGGTCGTTATGGCATCTCTAACAATGTGGCTACTTCTGGCTGTTGTCTTAGTCGAGTTCATCCATGCCGCAGGTGTCGGCTTGAGTCGGACAGGCTGGTGGGCATACCCTTATGTTCCTGAACCAGGGTAATTTTGTCATCTAGTAGATAGACAAACTCGTCCCATGGGGGGTGCCTGGGCTGTGATCCTCTAGGCCATGGTCTTGATGAGATTGGGGGGAGCTTGTTTTCCCATTCTCCCACTTCAATCTAGTACTTTAAACGGAATACCCTGCTGCAAGTGATGTGTTGGGTTTCGAATAGGAGAGTGTGCCCTGGGTTATTCAATAAATAACTATTGTCATAATAATAATAAATATATTTATTGTTGGAAGTCTGCCGACACGTGTTTCGACTCTCTAGAGTTTTTCTGAATGCGTGTAGATTGTGGGCAGTCATTGCTCGTGGATGTGGAAATTTGTTTGTCGTGCAATCCCAATATCTTGTCCCGGTATGGTCGTAGATAAATGTGGTTAATGATTTCAAGGGGTGCCCTGGTGACGTGGGCACCTGGTTCAGTGTCCTCTGCAATTATCTGCTGGTTAGCATTGCCTCGGGGTGTATGCAGCAGTAGTCAGGACGATCTGCTGATGCAACCCTGTGCAGCACTTCGAGCTGTAGCCAGGGGTAGAATTTTAGCCACAGGCAAAAGAATTCCCATTCAAACTTCTCCCGATTTTGAAAAACTTTACCACATAGCCATTCCCTGGTGGCCATGCCCACTTTAACCCCATTGCCAGTCCCTCGTGGTCATGGCCAATACCTAGATTGTCTGAGCCATGGCCGCAGTCTATGACTCGTACAATCTGGCCACTGCACATGGTCACAGGCTATACCTCAGTCACCAAAAGTAAATCACAATTTTTTGTACCTACATTATGACACTTTTCAAAAAATAAAACACAGACACATTTGCAAAACCAGGCTTTCAGGTCCTTGCCAATGCTCCTTTCACGACTTTGCTGCAAATCAGTCCATGTTTTTTGCTGTTGAAAAGTGTCAAAATGTACATACATAAAATAGTCATATAACTTAGCTCCCACAAGACGAAATACATTCAGGCTTTGCACAAACATTCAAGGTTGGGTCTAACCTCTTTTAAAAATATTTTTTACACAGTCGTCAAACGGCAACAAAGTTATAAACCGTCTAAAAATGTTCAAACCCCCCTCTTCACAAAATCCCACCAAACTTTGCAAAAACATTCAAATGTGGGTCTTAAATCTTTTTGCTAACTTTTGTGCAGATTTCTGAAACGATGCCAAATGTATAAGCCTTTCAAATATTTTTGGACCCCCCTCTAATTTTGTTTCCTCTTGGCAAAACAGCAGCAGACTTTGTGGAACCATTCAAGGTCAGATCTAGCATGATATCTCAAAATGTCACACAAAAAGGAGGGTTCCCTCAATGAACAAATTCAAAATGTAATTCTGTGGAGCCACACTCCTGCTAGATCATGTGGCTATCGTCAATAATATTTGAATAAATCTACTGCACATAACTACTAGCCGAAGGCTAGACCTAAGCCACATCCCACTTGGAGGCAATGGCTGATCTGACCAATGTTAGAGGCTCACTCAGAGAGACAGTGCCAACTTACCCCCACCTGATCATCAATTGCTCGATCTTACTTTAGCTTTGCTTTCATTTCTCTCATGCCAATTTGCAGAGTCATTCTTGGTTTTGGGTTGGTTTTTCAGGATGTCGTGTTGGTCTGCCTGCACTTTGGAAAACCTGCCATCCATGTTGTGTTGCCATCTTGAGAGAGGCTGGACGTCAGACTCTTTCACTGCTTGTGGACCCAGAATTAGCAAGATTTCCTGTCCATGAGGTGGGCCGGGCACAGCATAGTTAATCGTCCAGGCTGCCCTATGCCACCTAATCCTCCTCCATAACTGTGTGATTATGACTAGGGTCAATAAACTGGAGATTTTCCCTTGCTCGCCTCTTAGCTTCAATCCATTCCTCCTCCTGTCCTATCTTCTCCTTATTCCCTTCCCCTCCCTTCTTGGTCTCTTCCATCGCTTCCATTCTCTGATTGTTCCCTCCTTTCGCCTCTGACCTCTTCGATGCTCACAGCTGGCACTTCTGAAACAGATGACGCACAGCTCATTCCTTCACCACAACTCGCCTCCTTTCTCGCCTTTTTGTGAACTTTGGCTTCTGCTTTGCAGGCACTGCGTTCTCTACTTCTCTCACTCTTTTTTGATATGTTTCTCCTCCCCAGAGTCCTTTTTCGCATCCATCATGTTTTGTTTTCTCTTTTTTGTTGCTTTGTTGCCCCATCTCTCTCTTCACCACCTTCTTCCATCTTTCAATCCCAACCATTAGTTCCTCTCCTTCTCTGTTCTAGTGCCTTCCTCAAACCTCTTCGGCTATGTGTCCATGCTGTCTTTCTGCCTCTTTTCTACTTCGTCCTACCTCTGCCTTTTCCTTTCTCCTTCACTCATTTCTCCTTCTTTCCGCACTTGCTTGGTTCTTGTCCTTCCTCTGCATTTCTCTTGACCTCTACTTTTCGTTCCCACACCGTTGCTCCTCTTTCTCCACCAATGCTCTTCTCTTTCCCCTGCTTCTTTCTCCCACCTTTGCTTCTCTCCTCCAAATATGCTCTTTTCTATACCTCTGCTCCTCTTTCTCCCGCGTTCAATTGTCTCTTCTCCTTTCTCTGCTCCTCTTTCCACCTCTGGTTCTCCTTCTAGTTTCTTCTCCACCTCCACATAGCTTTTTGTCTTCCTTTTATTTTCCACACTGCCACGCTCCAAACATCTCCCTGCACTCCAAACTACTAACTCAGAAAAAATGTGTTCGCTCTGATACCTGTTATCCTTATAGGGGCTCAGGCCTGAATTTCTGACAGAGACAAATGTGTTCAGCTGTGATTGTGTTACGAGAATGTTATGCAATTGGGCTGCACTATGCTGAAGTACAGAATTGACAGTTAAGCATACTAGGCAAGCAGTCCGCCTTGCGCCGCTGCTAGCTGATGTATTAAAACTCCTGGCTGCCATCTTAGTTTTACTTTCTACATGTGGGATGTTAATGCTGTCTGACAATCTGAGCCTCCTGCTTTGTAGCACAGTGATTTTGAAGGTTTGTGGTCTGCACAAGTGAGCATGCCTATGGTCCCTAGACCATGAGGGAGATGATTTTGTGTGTTGCATGTTGATAAACCAGGCTTCGCTTTTAGGGAACCTGCTGATGTCCATAGTGGCAGCTCCACGAACGGCATGATCTTGGCCTGCCGCTTGATTGTTTTGCTCATAGTGAAATGTATCGCTAAGCTGCCCGGGGGGGGGGGGAGAGAGAGGGTTGATGAAAACATAGTGGGCAATACCTGCAAGGCTATAGATGGTATGGGGAGCATGGGGGATTCTCTGTACACTCCTCCGTGGTCTGCATCACAGAGTGGTTGGTGGTCTCTAGCCATTAGGGTCATCCCATCTCGTCTACTAGCCCTACATATGGGACTTTGTCACAATACCCAGTAGCTGCTTTTACCTCCTGCACATTTCAATCCAGGATACCACTCAGACCTGCGGGCTTAGTGCTCTTTCTCTGCCTGGGGCACCTATGCTAAGGACCTCGGCTAGCAACTCACCTTGGAAGTACCAATTACAAAATGTCCAGAGGTGGGCTCTTTGAGTGGCCCATTCCCCTACATTCGGGGTGAGCTGCTGTCCAATACTCTTGTGGCAGCTCAGTGGCTGTTCGTGCTTGTGTGCTGCTGGTTGGAACCGGGTGATCAATGTTCTGTGTGTTTTGCTCTCCCTTTTCTATGCATTGTGTGGATCTGTATGACTCCTTCAGCACAGAGTGAACGGGGAGGTTGGTACCAATTAGCCTTCCTAGCTATGCTACCTGGATTACCCAGTATAATGATGATATATTCCTAAACCAGTTTGTTCTACTCACTTAGTCTGACCCTTAATTATGTTTTTTTTATTTATTTGGTTGGTTGTAAAACAACATGTCAAATAATTCATGGAAAAGAAAAAGATACAATCACATAATATATATAATGCATACATTGTTCACAAAAACATATTAACAATTAAAAGCGAAATAAACAAGAATCAAAATACATATTTGTCATGCGCCGCATTCTCAGCTGGCGCCTTTGGCCCCGATGCTGCTTACGGACTTCCTGATTCCCGTCACGCATGACACTACGTTCTCTAAGCGGTCTAGTCTTTCTCCGCTTGGTTGACCGTAACGTTATTTTGCCACTCCTCTCCCATTGCTCAGCGCGTTGCAACCTTCCATGGTCAGCTGCTTTTCCTCGCTGCCGCGGTCTTGCTACACGCTGTTACTCCTTGCTCCTCGAGCCTTTCCCTTTGTTTTTCCTTTCTACTCCTGTCTATTCTCCGGTCCCCGCCTTCGGGACTCTTCCTCCTTCCTCCCGTCTTTTCCTTGTTCCCGGCTTTCTGCTTCCCGTTTGTTTTACTTGCATTCCGGTGTTGCTGGAGTTTACATTTCCTGGTGCTTCCTGTTTGCTGCTTTCTCCCTTCACTCGTCAGTTCCCTACGAGCCCAGCTGCCATCAGGATACCTGCCGGTCCTAGGGTTTTTTTTGCCTACTTTGGCTTTTTTCCCCTTTTTGTCCCTCCTGGGAGGGGGACACGGTCAGGGCGTATTTACACGCTCTCACTGTGGCTTCCTCTTGTGGGAGACATGCTCATCCTCGAAAAAAAGAAAAGGACTACAAGTCACACCGAGCGCTCAGCCCAGTAGAGGAGGATTCCGACTCCACAGGTGAGGAGGTTGAAGAGAGAAAGAGGGGGACTGAAACCGTATCAGAAGCCAGTGCTGACAATATTAAATACAAAAGTAAGCCTTAGCTAATTTTTGTCAAAGCTCCACTAAACCTAAACATTCATCAAAATCTATCACACAAAACAAATAACATATGTTCTGTATCATACTTGTCATTGTGGTCAGTAGCCTAATTACTGACTAGTTTCAATATTGACCAATGATAAAATGTTTTCTAAAGTTTGTACTACAGCAATTCTAATTGCCAGTTTCCTGCTAGTAAAGCTTGCAAACCAAACTTCGTCTTCGGTCAATGGAATATATACAGATAATAGACCTTGAAAGTAGGTTTTTCTTATTGAGGTTAGTTCTGGACAGATGATAACCAGATGCTGTAGTGTTTCTAGATGTTTCTCATTAAGTCAAAATCGACAATGACTTGAGTATTTTGGAAGGTGACCCCTTCTTACCAATATGTCTGCCATTGGTAATAAATTCAATGTAAATCGCATGTACTGTTGTCTAAAATAAGAGGAAGGAAATTTTAACAAATAATCGGCCATGACTCGGAATTCTTTTGAACCAAACAGTTGGCCGTTGAAATCCCTGTAAGTGCACATTTAGCTCTGTTACAAATCCAGTCGTGCTGAAACAGTTTCGTTTTCGCACAATTTGGATTCGTGAGCAATAGCTCAATTGATATGCACGTGTCGGACAGTGCGTTTAATACATGGTTTCGCCACTGAACAGGAAAGACATGGTCTGAGTTGATTAGATGATAAGCAAGAGCACACAAGATGTTCTTTGTTCCGAGGCCTAATAGACATTTACGAAAGAAGTTGCACATTTTCCATAACAGTTGAGCAGATAAGGATAGAAGACCTAGTTCAAAGCGGATTTTGGGTAGTGGAGTGCATTTTGGCCATTTCACCACAGATTTCCAGAACCTTCCCTCACATACATCCCAACATGTGTGTTTTAAAGGTAATTTGGCTTCAGCGCCATATAGCAAAATCGGTACCACCTTACTTTGGTAAAACATCATAATATGTTTGCATGAAAATTTCCTAAATTTAGATGTCAGAATGTTTGCTTGAGACTTCAAGTTTTGCAGCTTTGAAGTCAACGTTGAAATATAAAGATACATCTGAGAGTACATTGTACACCATTAAATCCAAGTACTTGCATTCAGAAGCATTCATTAATTGTACAGTCTGCAAGTGCCAACTGCAGTTTTTTTGAGAAATGAATTTATTGCAATGACAGGCAACTACTTGGGTTTTTTCTAGATTGATTATGAGATTGTTATCTATAGAATATCTTGATAATTCATTCAGTAAATTTTGCAATCCACTGGGTGTTTGGGACAACAAAATCAAATCATCTGCATATAACATCCATACAATTCGTTGTCCACCAATTTTTGGCGCATCATTTATAGAGTTCATTAGATGCTTGCCCAGATCAAGAATAAACATATTAAACAAAAAAGAGGCCAAAATGCAACTTTGTTTAAGGCCTCGTTCGGGCAAGATAAATGCAGATAATAAACCTTCTATCGTGAGTCTAATTTGTAGAGTTGCATCGTTGTGCAACTGCTTGATGATGGAAATTAGTGAGGACGGACAGCCATACTGAACCAATTTGTCATATAACATCTTGCGATCAACAGAATCAAATGCCACCCGGAAGTCAACAAATGCAAGATATAATGGTTGTTTCCGGATGGCAAACTGGGATCTCAGAATATTCAGCGTCATGATGTTTGGGGATGTTCCCAATCCTGAGATGAAACCTGTTTGGAATGGGTCTCTTTTCCCTAGATCTGTTGCCCACCTATTTATGTCCCTGAGAACAATTCAGTTAAATATTTTCCCCGGGGCATCCAACAAGGCAATTGGCCTGTAGTTTGCTGGGTTTGATCTATCCCCCTTTTTATATATCAGGAGTATAATCGAATGTTTCCATGACTTTGGGATTTTTTGTGTTTGAATGATGTTAGAAAACATAGTATACAATATTTCCGACCATAATTTAGGATGTTGTTTCAGAGTGTAGTTTGATTAACCATCGGGTCCTGGAGCGCGTGATTGGCTTGCTCCATTTATATAGTATTCAATATCTTCTCTATCAAAGTTCAATGTGAATTTATCAACCGAACACTCTACATGGGTTTTATTTTTGCATGTTGGATGTTTGAATAGATCTGTATAATACTTGATCCAAGCTTGCTCAGGAACATTTTTAGACTGATGTTTGAGTTGGTGTCCAGCAGTGGATTAAGAATTGCCCGAATTTGAGCTGGGTTCTTCCCAGCTAAAGCCCTTAGCAGAGAAGCACCGTCATTCTGGTATATTGAAGCTTTGTAATGTTGCAACCAGTTTTTATACCTTGTTTTAATATTCGCTAATGTTGGACCTCTAATACTGGGTGTTAGTTTCATGGCCTTTCGCTTATTAAAGCAATGAATGGTTTTGGCGGCTCGTACCTGTTTGTTATATGCGTGTAACCTTTGTAACTTGGGAACTGAACATTTTTTCATCTTGGGTTGGAATAGTTGCATGAGATCACGGTACACAATTTCACAATGCTGCTCCTTAGTTGCTTTGGTTATCTCCAGAGCATAGAAATGATTAAACCTTTTCAAGGAGGTTTCAGACCATCGTAGTCTGATACCTCCACTATTTACTGTGACCATACCTGCTGGACAGTTGTCTCTTAGATTTGGCAAGGACTCATTTATCTGCCAATTCATAAATAGACAATTGTGGTCACTCAGGTTTGTCGGCCGAATTGAAATTGTAGTTACATCAGCAATCATTTCTTGACTGACATAAATGTAGTCTATGATTGCTGTCGACTTTGCTCTATGCCATGTTGGTCTTGGAGGTATATCATCTGCAAATGTTCCATTCAGCATTTGGAGATTTCGTGACTTGATGAAATGATTCCATGCCTTGAGTCTAGATTTATGTACGGATTTCCCCAAACAATGCAAGTTCAAATCTGCCGCCAAAATGACGGAGGAGACAGTGCTATCAAGACATGCTAAATCCAAAAGACGAGCCACATTTCTCAGGAAGATGGTTTCGGAAATACCAAGGGGTTCCAGTAAGCATTGATCAAGGCATAAATTACAGTGCCTAGTTTCAGTTTTACCATTTGTAGAAAGGGATTTGGAGGTATCCAGTTCTCAGATTTAAATGATACATTTTGTTTTATGGTTATTAATAGCCCAGAAGTTGGCCTACCAGAGCTCGATTTCTGGGCCAAATTTAGATATACATCATATTTATCCCAAGTCGGGACTGTAGTTAACCATGTTTCTTGAAACAAGACGATGTCAATGTTAACCAGATTTTTATTTCGACTGTTTATTAAATGCTGGAAGCCCCTCGTGTTCCAACTAACAAGAGAGATGTTGGTTCTTCCTGAGGATTGGCCTAGTTAATGTATGTCTTGACAGTTATATGCTCCCTTTCCATTATGTTCCCAAACAGTTTGTTTAGCTCCGTTTAAACCCTTGTTCTCTTGGGAGGGTGCACACACTGGAATGCGTGATGGATGATTTGGTCCTGTGTCTTGAGCTGTTCTATTATTCACATTTATAATGAATCCCAACGCGTACAATTGTTTTTTTGCAGAGCTGGATCTCTGTTCAACATGTGGGTGGCACATTGACTCCAGCATGGGTTGAGCTCTGAGGGGATGCAGTGTTGTTGCACGTTCCTTGGTGCACAGAACGAGTACACTTCCTGTTGTTGGTTCTTCACAGTGTGCCTTTGTCATCCCACCAAAGGGGTTCTATGTTCATTTATCGTCTGTCACTTTTTCGATGGGTTTTTTGCGGATTTAGTTTCTCGAAAAAAAACATCAGAAATTGATTTTTTTTCTTTTTGGGTGGTTCCCCCCCAAACTCCCTTCCCCTATTAATCTAAAGCTATTCCTGCCCCACTCCTACCCCTTATATGCCCTTTCCCACACACCCCTATTTTTTTTCAAGAAAAAAAAATCAGCAAAAAAAAAAAATCGAAAAATGACTGACGATAAATGAACATCGTACCCACTACAGGGTACGACGTCAGCCCCCTTGCAATGTCTGCTTGGGGGAGTCTTTCAAGGGCTCCGCCACACGCTATTGAGATGATTGCCTCCCTGCTCTGACACAGGAGCGGCCGGTTTTCATTAGAATAGGGTGCTCATGCAAAAAAACAAAAAAGGGATTCATCTCCGAGCATGGGGGAATCATATGAATTATTGTCTAAAGGTACATTTTTAAAATCTTTTTGATGTTTTTTATGTGTATACTTCATGCATTTAGTGTTTGGTGTAAAGGTTGTTTTTATAGATTGCGATCTTAGTGTATTACATGTTGTGTTACCTGTGTTTATTTTGTTGTAATATTGTTGCTTTTCTAAAGACTTTTGTGTCGAGTAAAGCCTGTTGAACTGAACTGAACTTTGTCTTAGGACAGGGGCATGCATATATGTTATGCCTACGTACTTGGGAATGTGAAGTGCATTCTAGAATATGGAGTTGGGATTTTCGCTGAGTTGCGGAGTGCATTCTGGGAAAGGTGGTCCAATAGGACCGCTATACCTCGCAAAGCAGTGTGCATTCTGTCATGTGACGTGAGCGCCCTGGAATGTGATGTTGTACTTTGGAAACTGTGATTGTGGATTGCGCTGTATGGCTCTACCTAATATACTGTGACAGTACTAGCTCATACAATCTTACACCTGGCGTATGATGGACATACTTGGCTGTAGCTACACATATAGGTATATGGAGCCTATGCAGCCTGGCCAGAACCGGTCATACATGTGACAGGCACCTCTTATTAGGGATTCGTAGATGCTGCGCCTTTTCCTCTGTAGACTGTAATATACGAGTACATGTTAAGCAACAAAAAGTCTACATTATGTTTTGTAGTACAGTACTCGTGTGTTCGTGCCTTCTTTTGACACTTGTTGCGGGGGAACGTGCTTTATTTTGCCTTATAATACTTCTAAAACTCTGAGGCAATGCTGGCTGTGTGTATTACTTGATAGGTTAAGTATATAAAAATACTGTGCCATGTTCAGCTTTTAATATGATGGGTGTCTTCGTGTTTTAAGCAATTCGTGGGGTGAGTATACTACACAAACGGACGTTGTCTTGCAGTGTGTACATGCACACAGTAAACCCCAAACAGCAATGTTATGAGAAGCGCAAAGTAAAAGTAGTGCAGATTTGCCAACCCGAAAAAGTATTTTCCACCGCACGAAAGGCAACATGATCCCCCAAAAGGGTCAGGCGCTGAGTGCAGTGCAGCTCCGCCCTGCAGAGGGGGTTGATGTGCGCCTACAGCGAGCATAAAACCCGCTTTTCCGCGCACAGTGGGGCAGTGTGTGCCGCTGCCTGGGAAGGTGCGTCTGTGCCAGCAGCAGCCAGAGGCTCGGATGTGGCGGCGGGAGGCGGGGCCCGCGCGCGCACAGGCGCCGCCGCCACCACCGCGGCCATTGGCGGAGGCGCGGAACTTTCCCCTCTCTGGCCCCGCCCCCTTCCTGCCCCGTCCCCGGGCTGACAGAAGGGACTCGCTGCTGCCTCCGAGGAGGGCACGTCAGCCGCACTCCGGTCTCCAGTGGCGCGCGCTCACACCATGGGCTCCGAGGCGGAGGAATCCAAAGACGGTAGAGTTGCTGCTCAACTTTTGTTCTCTACAGCGCGCGAGGCAGCCGTGGTCGCCTTTGCAGCTGTGGTAGCTGCGGGTTCACTTAGTTGTATTTTTCTGATCTCGGGGGAGAGGAGCTGACGTTTTGGGTTCCTTTTACAGTGTAGCCATTCAGAGGGAGAATTAAAAAAAAAAATCTTTGGCTGAGGGACAGCGGAGCTCGGCTTTGGGTTTCCTGTGAAGGGGAACAGCTCCTAGCATTGACGGGGGGGGGGGGGGGGGGCTCTGCTCTGCTCACTAGTGAAGGAGCCTGCGGTCCACGAAACCACATGGCAAGAGCTAATGAATGATGCCCACTGCCAGCTCAGGTAAAATCCTGAAACCTGGCTGTGCCCATGGTGCCCCTGGAAGTTGGTTGAATTTAAAATCAGGTGTGTTGCTTGCAGGCTTCTTCTGCATGTGATGGCGTGGGGACTGCAGAAGCCTCCTGCATGCAGAACGTGTTTGCCTGTGGTGGCTTGGTGCTGAAGTGAGCACCCTGACGAAAGAACAACTCAGATGCGAGGCATTCTGGTTACTGTAGGCGTATGCCTGCCTTAATAATAGCATGCGCCCTGTCATCGTCTGGTGACAGGAAACCTTTTGCCTTTAAACGCCTGCTACCTCTAACAGCACACCCCATGTAGCCATGTGCTCAGCAGTGGACTGGCCTACGGGGAACTATGGATGATTCCAAGGGGGGGGGGGGCTCTGTACCATGGGCCTCTTGTGTGGGCAACCCGGCTTCTGCTCCTCTTACCAACTCTCCCACTCAACACACCCCCTTCCTTCCATCGATCCTCCTCACCCACATCCCTTTGAAGGAAATCATTTGTGATAACTTCCAGTATGTTATTCCTCTCTCTTAAATGTTTTATGTCAGTTTTTATTACGCTTAACTA
Source organism: Ambystoma mexicanum (assembly GCF_040938575.1). Classification (NCBI taxonomy): domain Eukaryota; kingdom Metazoa; phylum Chordata; class Amphibia; order Caudata; family Ambystomatidae; genus Ambystoma; species Ambystoma mexicanum. The sequence continues at coordinate 943,244,553 of NC_090935.1, forward strand.
CTCTCATATAACTTCACTATTTGCCCAATTTTCAAAATGTTTTTGAGCGCACAGTCCCCTTAGCCCTACTTGGAGGAATTGCTCTGCCTTGCTACATTCTCTTACAGGGTGTAGTGTCAGGCCACTTTCACAAGCATTTCCAGTGCAGCTATTGGTTACCAGTCTACCCCTGAATATGCAGCCTATAATGGCCCCATGACTGTAAATATGTGTATACTGCGGAGCCTGTAACGTGTAGCTTGCCGCCTACCCAGATGGTGGATGGTAGAAGTATTTTACCTCCTGGCAAGATAACTCGGTGGGTTGAGTGCTCGCTGCTTCAATCTGTGTGAGATCATCTGCCGGTCACAGGTTCGAATCCCGGTGCCTTTCAAGGTCTGTAAAATGAGTAGCAATTTCGATTACGTCGAATAATTGTATATACAAATGTTCTATGTAAAACACTATATATATGACAAGTTGTTATTTGCATAACCTGTAATGGCTCCCGCAGACACATGTTGCCTGTTCTAACTTGGTGACTTTAAATGCCAGGTAAGGGTAGAAACCGTATGCGTGCACGTGACCTGGTGATTCCAGTATACTCTTGCCTGTATGCCTGGTGGCTATAGAAACCTGTTGCATATAATCGCGTGGTGCCCGTGCGTCCTAGTTTAGTGACCGTAGAAGGGCGTGGCCTGGAATAATCTATTGGCTCAAGAGGCCTGCTTGGTGTTCTGGGGTCACGCTTGGGGGTTCGAAACTCCAAACTCCCCTTAAGATCAAGACCGAGGAAGCCGTGCCTCGGAGGAGGGGAGAAGCGAAATGCAATTACTTGGGAAGGAGCTTGCCGCTGCCTAGTAATGAAGCGGCTGGACCACGTCCAACACATACACACTTATTCATCAGCAGCTGGGTGTGAGTTTTTTTTTCTTTACTTTTTTTTATTTCTTCCTCCCCTTTACAGTGTGCGCACACAGCGTCAAATGAAAGCAGGGCGACGAGGGGGTAGCTTAGCAATTTTCTCTAATAATTTGGGGCGGAGGAACAGAGAGCTCCTTTCATGATATTTTTTAGTAGCCTCCAGGGAAATTTGGCCAGTTAAAGAGCAGTGGCGGATGGGGTTTAGGGTCGGCAGCGCGGGCGAGACGGGTGAAGGGAGGGAGTTTATATTGGGCGAGCGGGACGTGTCGCCCGAATCCCTTTTCGCTCTGGACGCGGCCCTTTTAGTCGCGCCCCCCCCCCCCTCCTTGTGTGGAAGAAGGCCCGGCGTTTTGTCGACTCTGGCGAATGGAGCAGAAGTACTGTGCTGTCACTGAGCGAGAGTTCACGTCAGAGACTGCAAATGCGTACCAGATGCGCGGCCGCCTGCACACAGCCAACTGTGCCCAGGCCCCCCACCCTCACCCTCACTCCCAGCACATGGAGCAAGAAACAGCGGGGCAAGGTACGCAAGGGTGCGTATTCCTGAAAAACTGGCCGGGCCTCCCCTCTGCGGCTGTTTGGACATGGGGCTTGCATTCCTATGGCAACTCGCATTCCACGCGGTACAGTAGGAAGGCGGCAGCACATGCCCGGCAGGCCCCGCCCCACCCCACCCCGCCCTGCCCTGACAGGCGCTGACACATGCACGGGGGCAAGCGGCATCCACTCCTCTCCTGGGCCTTGCTTGGAGGGGAACCGTACTGCAGTGTGCTGATCTATCCCAATTAGCAAACTTTTCAGACGATCAGGTGCTTTTTACTAGGCCTCGAGCTAGGGTTGGAGTTGTTTTATTTATTGATAGTTTGTTATTACAGGGCGGCCCTTGAAAACACTTGTGTATAGGCGCGTTATAAATACCATATCATATAAATCCTAAATGAAAGTAGGTGGGCACTGGCTAATATTCACAATCCTGTCTATGTATGAAGCACGCCAATGTTCACAATTATATCCAAATATGGCACTGGCCCACCTTCAAAATCTTGTCTAGATGCGAAGCAAGCTAGCATTCACAATTCTGTTTAAATGTGGCATTGGTAATATTCCCAATGCAGTCTAGATGTGGCACAGGCTGACATTCACAATCCTGTTTAGATGTGACACAGGCTAATGTTCACAATTCTATCATAGTGTGGCACTTGCTAACATTCACAATCCTACTGAGATGCAACACAAGTGGGCCAGGGCTCAGCCCAGGCAGTCTCTAAATACTGCTATTGAGACAGGCCTCTCTGTACTGACCACCTGTACCAAATGAATTTAAAAATATTAGTGGCAATACTGCTCTTTTCCAGTAAGTGTCCCTTCCAGTGATGATTAGAATTACAACATCAGTTAAAGAAATTTGAAATGGGGTACTTTTCAAAAAGGAAAGGGAAATAAGAGAATGCATTGTTTGAATTTTTCCACACATTGTATCGAAGTATTATGCCTTTAATAGGTATCTATGATAAATGGATTTCTTTCAGAAGAACAGTGGGAGTGCAGTGTACTGACCCCTTTTGGATGTTGTTTCAGATTTGAATATATTTATTTTACAACATTTGTACACACATTAACCATATTTAAATGCTCTTTTAAACCCTAATGTATGCCCTTTTATTGCACGTCTGTACGGCTCTGAGTGGCATGAGCTAAACCTGAAGCTACCTGGAGCCTTTGGAGGAGCTCTGTGCGTTGCTTGGATTCTCGTGGGATGTGCTTTAGTGGGCCGGGGCTACACGGGGTCGACCCCAGCAGTCTCCAGCCATGCTGACACCTGAAGCAGCCCGTGTAGTGGCTGTATGGTTACATGAGCTGCCTGCGGGTGTCGGCACTTGGTATTTGAAGAAAAGAAAAGGCATTGCCTTTTCTTTTTTTCTAAACCGAAGTGGGCACACCTGCAAGCAGCAGGTGAACTGTGCAGTGCGGGCTGCTTGATGGCTCTGTACTCTGAAACAGGAGGAGGGCTGGGCTGCTCAGCCCTCTTTTTGTTTCTGAGTAAATGGTCATCCCCCAGCATGAAGCCCCTGGGCTCCTCACGCTGGCTGATGGCTATTTACTCGGAAATAAAAGGAGAGCTGGGCAGTCCAGCGCTCCTCCTGTTTGAGTACAGAGCCATCCGCAGCAGGCAGCACTTTCATTCAAGGAGCCTGTGTTAAAGCATTGCACACCACGTGGCTCCTTGAATGAAAAGGCTGTCTGCTGGGTGTGAGCTGGGGCACATTGGCACCACCCCTCCTGCGCACACCTGGGCAACGCGGGCAGGAGGCGCCACATTTTTCTTTTCATTCCTCCTCGCTCCGGCGCATCGCAGTGAGCTAATCACTGGAATAGGACGCTCATGCTAATGCATGAGCGTCCTATTCCAGTGCAAACCGCCTCGCTCCCACGTCGGAGTGAGGAGGTAATCGTGTGACTAGGGTGCTGTAACAAAAGGGTGCCTGCCGCGCCTTCTCCCACTACGCAACGTCGAGGCAGCCTTTGAAAGACTGCCCAAGCTCGCGTGGTGGGGCCTATTGGCACCCTGGGCGCTCGCCCGGCCTGCTCTGCCCTAAGGCCAGTCCTGCACTGGTGTCACAAATAGACTGCGCTCAGCCCCTTCTTTTGTTTAAAAGGAGGGGATGGTCGCATCAAAGGTAATAATGCCAGTGCGCCCGAGCTCTGCTTCTTTTAGCAGTCCCCACCCCGCAGGCGAGGGGGGTGGCTCTCGATAGGGGGCACGGCCTAAGCACACCCGTACTTAGGCAACGCCCCCTAATGAGAGCCCCCCTCGATTTCTAATCCCACTTAAAGCAGTGCTTGTGGGAATGTCTTAGTGACACCTCTTTGCACAAGTGATCCTCTGAGGGGGTCCATGCTTCTAAGGGCCAGGACTCGGATAGCTCAGGGGACACGGGTTTGTCTTGGAAGCAAGGCAACTCGGACTAACACAGGATCAAATCCCGCTTAGAGACTGGTCTCTGGTAATTAGCATGTTAGAAAGGATTCATTAAATAATGGGATCCAGGCTTCTCCAGCTTTGCTCTAGTTAAAATCTCAAACGAGCTGAAGTTGTCTGGTTATGATGCGCACTGGACATTGAATAATTATGTTGGATGTTTGTGTAGTGCATGTTTCTATAGCGTTTCCGCTGACCCTGAGGACTCTTGCAATCACAGGGAGGGCACCAGGAGACGGAGGAGAAAACAGGAGAAGAGGAGGGAATGGGAAGGAAAAGGCGGAAACCTGCGTGTGGAGAAGGAGAGACCGTGTGAAGGATGGCACGAGCAAAAGGAAAATGTCAGGTGGAAGGGAAAATAAGTGGGAAGGATAAAACATGGCGCTTCTTTGGGTTGGTTGCTCTTTTATCCCACACTGCAAACTGAATTAACAACAAAAGGCCCCCGGGAATTTGGATCTGCTGCCCTGAAGGAAACATTCACTGCAACATGACGATCTCTTAAATTCCCTTCTGTATGAAACGATGATGAAATGCAGAGTCACACAAGGGGACTTGAACCGAAGAGGTCATTCAATGCGCAATTCAATGAAATTCAATGAGTCATTGCTCAGAAGGAATAAAAATGCCATTGTAACCGATACATGAACGGAAACTGCATTGCTACTTTTCTGGGTGTCTGTCGGAGCCCTTGCATGCATTTGGTTTGTAAGATCTGTTTTGATAGGTTTCTGACCTCCCCCCCTTCCCACACTAACCTACTTTCTTCTAAATCATGTAAAGATATTGACACAATCTGGACAATGTTGAGCCTTGTTCTGGAGCTGCGACACACATTGCCTAAACCATAAAGCAGACATTGCCCTGGGATTACATAGAGGTGAACAAGTTCATCACCAAGGCTCAACAATAGACCAGGTTTTTTGGCGGACTAGCAGGAATGTGCATGACAATTGTGGCGACAGCAAGTATTCTAGGTCAACCTCAGAGGTGTTTATTAAAAAAAATATATTGCCCAGCAGGGATCGGTATGGCTTCACAGCGCTGTACCCATGTCGAAATGTGCATGAACTGCTGTAGCTCAGCACTCTGGAGTCTTGTGTCAGGCTAGATGGTGCCTTGGATGGATATTGGCGACTTGCAGGTGTAAGAGGTGCTCCCAGGGGTGCGCCGAGTTGGGCATGAAATGGCTGGTGTGGGCTGGGGCTCAGGTACATCTTCCTGCGTGGAGAGCACGCTACCCGTCACCAGAGTCTATCCTGGGTTCAGGTGCAGCCCTCACATAAAAACAGTTATTAGGTATTTTTGGCTCTTGTGCCACTGCAGTTCTGATCCTGTGAGCCGAGATGTGGTTTGTAGGGGTTGAGATCCTAGTTAGACTTATTTTTATTTATTTAACGCGCCTAACACCAGAGTTGGGTTTCTAAGGCGGATCCGGGATTCGAACCTCTATTGCTCTGGTTTCGTTTCCAAGACCAGCACGTTGCCCCTGTGCTATTCTCCCTCAGTTCGCAACACTTGACATCTGAAGGCAAATACTTAATTGCTGGTCTTCTTTGTGATCTCTCACGTTGTTATTCTTAAGCCAGCACTTCTAGCCAGGAGCACGAGCAAGTGCAAACTCTTCCATTCTACCTTTCGCCCTCTATTGGAAAACCCTAGACAAGACCCGGCTTCTTGCTGGTCTGCATGTGATCTGCTTACTAAGGGAGAGCTTCATGATGCACGCATCCTGCAAACCATGACTGCCCTGCTACAGAAGATTGATGGCCCGATGGAAGAACATGGGGTCGTTTCTTCCATCTTGGTGTTGCCCATCCAGTCAATTGAGTAACGGACAGGAACATATACTGGGCGGCTGGCGCATAAGTAAAGCGGTCACTTTTAAGGCATATGCTATCGGTCTCTCCTTCACAGAACTATGGCTACATGCTAGATTGGGGCAAGGTGTAAATGCCTATCTGCCACAACTTTGATGAAAGCAGCAAAAATGTGTCCCGGATGAAGCTGTTAGATTGCTATTTTGATTCAGGTGGGACACTTTGTATGTGTTAGTTGCATCAAGGCTCAGTGACACACTATGGTCTTAATTCTTGCAGGTCAGGGAGTCATCGAGATCCCATCACTGCATGCTGTAATGTTAGGATTATGTTGGGTAAATATTAGAATTCTTGCATCCCATAGGTTGCGGACTGCCCACCATTTCTGATGCATGCTGTGATGTGCATAATGCAGCATTTCAGATTCCTCCCACTTCTACGCACTGTGATAATGGAACCAATTTAATGGCATTGCATGTATTGATCTCAGAAGGATGAACAGCTGAGTCGGCCGTGGCAGGATTCCAGTGTATGAATCTGAGGATGGCCCCATGTCTAGGACGAGAACTTTCCTTGCCGAGGTCGACGCGGAGGATGTGAGTTCCCTTGCGCAGCTTGGCATTGGTTGTTTTGCCAATTCTGAGTCTGTGACACGTGTCCCACGCCATTTGTTTCAATGCCTGCACAGGTTTCTCTCTGGATTTAAGAGGCTACCTGTCCTAACTGATTCTTCTACACCTGGGTGGCACTTCCATAATGTTGAGTGTGCTGCAGCCGAGGGTGGCAGCGGGGTTGTTCCAGCAAGAAGACTTGTTTTTGGGATTGTTAAACCCTATAGGCTCTGCCCCCAAACTGCATCTGTGTGTATATAGAAGACCCCTTCCCCACGAGACATTCTGTACGATACCCAAAGAATTTGATCGATTTGTAGCCGGGTTGAAGAGGCGGATGCCAGTAGTCTGGCGAGGAAGAGTAGAACTGAGGGTAATGAAGATTACTGGTAAGTAATGTTATTTTAAAGGTACTTATATAGCGCACCGTCACCAACGGAATTGGTCCCCAGGCGATCTGGCAGATCTGTAAACGGGAAGGACGGGTAGGGTTAGTCGGGAGGAGGGGAAAAGGAGAGTGGGAGATGTGGTGTGCTGTTGGCAGCTGTAGCTCGGTATACACCGAGTGCTGGGCTTTGGTGCTAGTATCGGATCGGACGAGACCTCGAGTGCTGTAGGTGATTATGTGTTGTTGATGCGGTGTGGTAAAGTGCGTGCGGATTGCTGGGAGAGAGATGGTTGTGTGGCTTTGTGTGGATTAAGTATGCATAACATTGAGGTTTGGGTAAGTGGGGTCTGTATCCTGATTCATGTACTTCTGGTTACGTTAGAGTTGTATCCCTGTGGGTTGGGTTGCTGCTGGTTCCTCGTGGGCCGCCTCGCTTTGGTGGTGCTGCGCTGATCCAGCTGTTTCATAATGACTATTGTATGGAGTGATAGGTGTGTATGAACCTTTTCTTCGGGTGTGGGACTGGGTTGGTAATATCTAGTCTCTTGTTATCTAGTGTGACACTGGTCGGTTGAGGCTTTGAATGGTTCAGGGTTGGAGTGCTGTTGATGTAAGTAAGGAAAATATCACCCCACATCTCTTCCACGTCCCAGTACAATGCTTCATGAAGGGTACCAAAGACCAGATTCATCTGTCCTGAGAATCGTGCAAAGAAAACACACAACGGGTATGATGCCCTGCCAGTGATGACATACTAACATGTAGACCCAAATTACGAAGGCCTCTGCAAATGCCAGATCTGCCTGATCAGTTAAATGGAGTCTGTATTGATCCATGAACATGGAAGGACAAGCCCGGGTAGATGCCCTACACATTTCCTGTGAACTGGTCCCTCTTGCCTCAGCCCAAGATGTAGCAATGCTTTTTAGTTGAGTGCGCCTGCCCTGAACATGGGGAGGGTGTCCCAGACAGAAAATATGCCACAGTTATGACCTCATTTAACCAATGATTAAGACTGATTGGAAGCCTTGCAAAGCCTCCCGCTGCTCTAAAGGTGACAAATAGATTGTTAGAGGAGCAGATTGCTGCCCTTTATTCAACATAGAATGAGTCTGACCAAAAACCTATGCTTCAACACAGTGTCAATTGAAAGACTTGGAATGATAATATCCTGTTACATATAGAAAGTAGAGGTAAACTTTGGATGAAAAGCGGGATCACACCTCAAGACTACTGAATGAGGGGTGACACGAAGTGAGGGAATGCTCCCAACTCCCTACTCTATCTGGCCTTGGGAATCCCCACTAGAAAAACAGCTGTGTGGGTAAGGTACCTTAAATCAGTGAAGGACAGGGGTTCAAAAGACATGCACTGTAGAAACAACACTCCCAACAGCATGCGCAAGAGTGCCAAAAAAGACCATGATCTTTTGCCAGACCCCCAGGAAGATCTTCAAGAGTCTGGCAATGAAATCCTGCTGCTGAACTCCTACCGAGAGATGCCTGGTGATTCTGATGGTCTCTAACTGGGACCATAAAGAGGAAAGGCGAGGCCATGATCGCGCCCATCCCGGAGAACTCTTCCCAAGCTCGTGTTACTCCAGTTCTTTACCAAACAGCTTAACAACCCTTTATTGGGCAAGTGGAGGGTCACCAAGGGCTGTCGTCTATCGGGAAGAGACTGTTGTCCACACAGGTGCATCCTCTTACCCCCAAGAAGCAACTACTGTCCTCATGATGAGGAATGCTGCTCTCACTTCATCCTACACAAGATCCGAGACGGACTCTTGATTACAACTTCATATTTTTCTGCTAGCTCAGTAGAGTTGTAACAGATATAGTGTCCTTCTAATAGGATCTGAGGATTGTCATTTGCAAGTGACTGGGTTATGGCAGTCGTAGCCGAGTACGTGTTCAGGTTCAGAGAAACCATTGTATCGGGTGGAAAAATGAAGTGATGCAGTTCTGTATGGAGCAAGGAGGGACACCCGGAGGTGTGGAATGCGAGACTGAGGAAGTGAAAGGTGCGACCCAAGGTTTGTAGCCAGGGCACCGGATACATAAGTGTATGCTGGGATTCAAGTGGGGAGCACAGCAGAGACTGAGATGAGTAGGGAGTTTAGGGATTGCATAGCCCTATATGATGGGGTAGATTGGGCAGCCGAGACAATGTAGACGGCCAGCGTAGAAACATCAATACAGAGAGGTTGATCACTAGAGGGTGCGTTCACAGGGTCACAGGGGATGAAAGCGGGGGAGGTAATGAAGTGAACATAGTACTGAAGTACATGGTTGGTATCGGCTTACCAGCATCAGGGGAGGAACAATCCGGAATTTGCAGCCACGGCGGGCGGTGGGGGAGGGCCACCAGAGCCCTCCAGGTCCCAGACAGGAATCGTAGTGCCCCTTAAGTACGGCCCTTGGGTAGACGCCGACATTCGCCTTCCGGCTCAATTGGCAGCCCGTTTTGAATGAGTGTTGGTCCAATTTAATCTGCCTCAGGCAGGATGAGGCAGGACGGGGTCAGGCAGTGGCAGCCATGATGGATTAGGCCTCGCTGGGCCCATGAGCGCCCCTCCACGTGGTCCTGGGGCTGTGGACTGGTGAAGTGAGCCTTCCTTCAGTGATGTTCAGGGGAAAAAAGGCGATTAAAATGCCATCCCAAAAAGAATGTTCCACATTTACATTTTTTATTTGTTTATGGTTAACTCTATCAGCCGTAAAACATACACAGCCAATTGAACCAGTTGGAGCGGTATTTACGGTATCCAGACGAGCAGAGGTGCACACTTGATCTAGGGGAGGGCTCTCCATGCGTATCGCAGGCTCTCGGCCCCCCACTTACCCCCAACATTTGCTCCTGACCATCGTGTTGCGCTAAGGACGTAACAATTACATTGTTTTTAAATGAAACGTTATGGCTGAGGTGCAACACTTATGACACGTAGTTCATTTGGACTGTGAGCTGTGACCGAGAATTGCACAGGTGTTGGGAGCATCACTTTACCCCCCTGATGGGCGCTGCACACCTCTGGTGGGCCATCTAGAGCTGGCCATTGGAATTCTGTTTGGATACACGTTGTCAGATTGGCAAGTCACTGGAATGTTACATTGACGGCAGCAGAACATTTTTGGAATGTCGAGTACAGATGGTTCGCATTTTCTGAAGACGTACTCCAGGGCAGGGAGTGTTGCAGGTGGAAGGTGCGCGGCTCTGACAGAGAGAGGATGTGCGCTGCAGAGGTCCTGTGCTGATGTGGCTACACAGGAATGCAGTTCCATCTTGATAACCCCAAGCAGTTTTCACTGAAGCCCGGTTCCCCCGGCCCGGTTTTGATGCTGCAGGGGAAACTTCATTCCCTGGCCTCTACAATGCGGGAGACGCCCCCGTTCCCTCCGCCACCCCCTCCCCCCCACGGCTTGTCCCTTGTTCGGCAGGGGACACCCCTGGATTCCCGACCCACCCTCCCGCTCCCGAAGTGTAAATTACACATATACATACCCCTGCCCCCCCAACACCTTCCATAAAAACTCCTTATCTCTGCGCCACCGCCGTCTGCCCGCTGTTGCGCTGTAAACTCACGCATTGTTCCCTGACAGGCCGCCGTTCGGTGAAAGCAGCCTGTCCACTAGGAAATGTTTGCGAACAAACTGGGCATTTTCGAGCAATGCTCCGCCAATTCTCTCTTCCCTGTCATAACTTCCCTTTGCCCTACGCCCCCTCAAGCTAAAACAATTCTACATTAACATAGGTCTTGTTGAAAGCTAGAGGAGGAGTCTTGCTACTATTTTAACTGCATGGATGTTCGATACAATGTGTGTGATTTAACTTTGAGGTTTGTATTGCTCCTAAGGCGTAATAGAGGTGCTGAGTGAAGGCCGCTGTTCTGAATGTGCAAGGATGGCAAGGGAACTGTTTTCTGCTGGTCCGCTGTTCTGTTGCCTTTGAGCCCCTTTGGTTTATGACTTGTAAGACCCTCCATCTGCACACAATATCTACGCGAGGCGGAGGAGGCTCTGACTACAGACGGAAAGAGGCTGGCTCACACTGATATTGCTCTGTTATAAAAAGCTACACAGATAGAACAGCAATAATCGGGGCTTTAAGTGGGACCATTGCTAGCTGGTGCCGAGTCCCGGTATTTTCTAAAACTGCCCATCATGTGGGTCACTTCCGGGACTCCCTTAGTTCCCCATGAAGATGGTGTGTCGGCCAACACGTAACTCCCAAAGGCTCAGGCTGTCCAAATGGGTATATAGGACTCGTGATTAGCAGTCATTTTACTCTTGGGGTGCATTGGTGGCGCCCGCTCCTGGCTTGGAAGGGCTAATGCCCTCCGGCTTTGAGGCAGAAGGCATCACTCTGCTGTGACACCCAGCCCGTCAACAGCAATAAGTCTGTAAAATGTCTCACCTGGGAGAGCAATGTATTTACTAATGTTTAAGCAATCATTAACGTGATTGCAGCAGCAAACGTGTAGGGGCTCAGGACAAAAGCCCGCCAAGAAAATATCAATAGACCCCCTATGATGAAGCCAAACTCTTGTTGCTGCGCTCGGCGTTTAGATGGCCCACTCCTCCAGTGATTAGCATTTTTGCGAAACTAAATCACCTCTGAAATGGGGTAAAAGATGCACCTAATGGTACAAAGGAAGGAAAAATAGCTAATCAGCATCCAGGGTTCAGAAAATCAGGCTGGATATCGATGGTGCAATGGATTACATGGCAAACTCGCTAGCAGCTTTCAAAACTGCCTTCGAGATCGACCCTCACCCCCCCCCCCCCTCTCCAAGTGGCGTCGCTAGGGGTGGGTCTGGGGGGACCAGGCCCCCCCCCTGTGAAACCTTGTGCCCCCAACCTAAAATGAGCAGTGACCATGTTCTCCCCCTACTTTTGTCTGTACCCCCCTACTTTTGTCTTTGGCCCCCTCTGTGCCCCTCCTAAATTTGATTCCTGGCGGCACCACTGTAAACCCCCCCCCCCCCCACGCCACAAATTGTGAGTCGGTCTCTGCCATAGGGTATTAATATGAAAGAAATAAGTGGCATGTTAGCGTGGATTATGTTCTCTGAAGGGTGCATCCATGAATCACTGTAATAGTGTACGAGGTTTTAATTGGGCGACATCCCCATTTGGGGGAGTTTACAAATCAAACCCAAACCAGGGGTGCACAATTTTTATTTATTGAATAAAGTTCTGATCCGGAGACCCCCCCCAATTTACCAATATTGACTCCGAACAGCCCCCACCTCCTTTTGGGAGTAGAAACATGTAGGATTGCACACAAGGCCCACTCATTCATAAAAATAGAATGACATTGAATCAATTTAATTTTACACATTATGCATGTATGAAATTCCAACATCAATGGTCAAAACAGAATTATTATGAAAGTGAACTTTTAAAACGCACGGATCATGTGTGCATTTGAATTATCCTGAGCGTGCCCTCCACCCCCATGTGTTGAACCACGAATGAGGGCTCAGGATAAAATTGTCATTTTAAACAAAATCAGATTGAATCAGAACATCCCTACCTATCTGAAACCCCTACTTCTCATTCATTGCGAATAAACACCCCCCACTCAATGAACCTGCATCTTAGAAAACTCAATTGCATGACAATCTCCTTAACATTCCCGCGTGTGAATCACTTACAAAGTCAAAGGGTATGTTTCCTGAAATCCCTTCAGTGGTGTTTCTCTTGCAGTACCATGAGAAGGTGTTCATTTGTCATCTTCAATGGGCAACTAAAAGGCGGGAAAATAGGTGGCAGCTAATAACCCTTCCCATTTACTTGAGTGGATCAGCGCCAGTAATGGAACTCTGCTTGGTAACGTTGTCAGGAAATGACTTCAATTACTTTATTTGCCTAGTTATGTACACAGTGAGATGTCATTTGCTTTTACAAGCCTGTGTATTTAACAGAAAAGGAGTAAAGGGATCTCCCAATATATACACCAAACAATCTATTCCATCAAATCTATAATTCCAGAAGCACATACACTTTTGAAATATTTACTTCTTGCCCAGGATGTACAGTCAATTTATGTACCTCTGCCCCTCAGTACTTATAAAGGACAGGGTCTGGGATTTAATCAATTTCACTTTAGAGTATCGCTTCCCTCAGGATTATCAGCCATCTATATTAAATTTGTCAGAGTTCCTTTTGGTTGTCTCAGACAGGTGGGTACCCTCTTAACGACTGGTTCAATTCTCCGCCTCTAGGAACAGGTGGGCATCAATCATCAAGATGATGCCAGCTACCCCCCCATGGCCTGGTCTCCCTCTTTTTGGATTGTTACCTTCCCTCTTTTTGGATTACCTGTCTGCTGTCTCTTCCAATGAAGAAGGCCTGAGTCTTTAACTCCAAGTAGGCCTCTCTTACAGTGCTTTGCTAGTAATTTATAAAATGGGTCCAAAAAGGAAAAGGAAGGCCATCTATTCCATTCTCATTTCTGTTCTCTCTCCTTTCTCCCTCTCCATCGGTCAGTGGCGGGGGGGTGCCTACAGAATTTATGGGTTTGAACTTTTATAGAGCAGTAACCACACTCCTTTAAGGTGTTCATTTCTTTAACCTAATTGTTCAGTGTATGTGATTGGACAGTATTCCATATGTGATATCACACAACTAGCCCTTCTGTGGTCATATGTGCATATTGATGAAGGGGGCAGTCTGATGGGAGTAACTTCTAAACTGCCACTCTTCTTTGATTCAATGTCATCTTGGTGATTTTGGTATTAAACAATGTTAACTTTCTGAAACAGCATATTCCACACATATAATCGGGTTACTAATCGTTTTATCATATTGCTCTCACTCAAACAAATTAAATGATGCTAGTCTGATCTCATCATGACTTGGGATGTGTGTGCTACACATTTGTGTCTTTTTCGCTCTGATACTTTTACACACAAATTCAATTTCCAGTTCAGAATAACGGGCTCTGCAGTTAGGAAATATAAATCACTGGCTTGTGCCGTTTTTGCGTGACGATATCCACATTTGCTTAATTCACAAAACGACAATGGCGTCACAAAAATATTGTTTTACAGCCATCTAGCAGGGCTTTTCAAGCTGGATTTTTTTTTTTTTCTTTTTTTTTTTTTTTTCTCTGCAACCTTTGGTTCGAAAGTTATAAGCGATATGTAATTTCAACGGTGCATTTTTTTTTTTCTTCTTTACACTTTTTATATGGCAGCTCCAGTTAATCTGCCCAGCAACACAACATCTGGTGTCCTATCCAGTTAGTACAGGGCTTTTATGACTTCTGTGAATGCTCCGTCACTTTGGAAAGTGTTCTATGTAGTTAAGCTGGCAGGGATTTGTATTGCCTTCAGTCCTGCCTGCTTGGGTGATTCCAGAACTTGGCTGCCCCTTTGAGGCAGACCTCCCATTTGAAAGGTGTTAAAATTCCTTCTTTCGGGAAAGCCTTGCTGATTGTGAGATATGATTATTTGAGAAGCTACCACTACTGACCGCTGCTCTGAATGAAACCAATGTATATTTAAGGTATTTAGTCCAAGCCCAGAAACAGATGGAAGTTGTACATGGAGGGGGGGCATTTGTTTTTATTGCAGGGCCTTTGAATCCTGTGAATCAACTTCAAGCAGTGATCAGTTTTTAAAGCCTTCAGTTTCATTTCCTCATGGGAGGCAAACTATCTCCCACAGTCCTCTTCTTGCTCTTTTGCTATAGGTTGGGGAAGTAAGGAATACCATTTCACCATATAAGCTTAGTTCCATTCACAATAGCAGCCTTTAAAGTTAACTTTTCTTTAACCTTTTCATTTAACTTTTTCTTTTCATAATAGTTTTTTTTACCCTTGATATTACATTTCACAAAACACAATTACCTCTTTCCAACATGTGTAGGTTCAATATACTGAGTATTAACCCTGGAAATGAAATCAACACAATGCAAGGACCAATTCTGTTTATCCTCTGCTATCAATGCTATGCTCTTACTCTCCGATTGGACAGTTCCCCATTGTTAGGCAGAATCATATGCAGTACCCTTTGGGAACACCACAAACAATTAAGACTAGTGTCGGTACAATTTCACCTTTGGTACAAGCCTGTAATAAACAGTAAAGTGGTAGCGATGGCTGAGCAGCCAGACTTATCTCAAGAGTAAAGTGAGCAGTACAAGAAGTTACCCAAAGGACAGCAATTACTATGATTCAAACAAACACTGACTCAATGTTTCTGAGTAAAAGAATATACATTTATTTACGCCATCAGTTAGAAAACAGTTCACTATTATAAAACAGCAGAAAATCACAATCTTAATACACTACACAACACTCAATCAATTATGGATAAGTTAAGCTCAAAATGAAGTGTGAACAAAATGGCACTCCAGCAATTTAAAAGGGGAGGAAAGGCAAGGTTATTCAAAAGCAACAACCCCAATGAGTTATAGGCAGGGCAATCTAGAAAAGGCTTACTACAACTGGGATTCAAATTAATACGCCTGAGCCAACGTTAATGGTTCAGAGTCTTTGCAGAGGATCACACGGTTCAGAGTAGTTTGCGGTTAAGTTTTTGCCAAGAGTTCAAAACGAAGTTGTTCGGAGGAAATGTTATTCAACAGAGTAGAGAAAGACAAGCCTTCGGAGAGGCAAAAGATTTAAAACACTTTCACCCCGGTCGGACAGAACGAACAACCGGATTTGAACAGTACCTTAGATGAAGAAGAATGCTGTAGCTGAGGCGGTAGTTCCTGCAGGCTCACGGTTCCAGAAGCGACTGTCGGACTAACAAGAAGGAGAAAGACTGGAGGGTCCTGCGCTGCCCAGGGAAAAAGACAGCCGCAGAGAAACGTGTTGAATAAAAGGTGCGCTCCTAAAAAGCACAAAGGGACTCTCTCTCACTGGCTAACCGGTTTCCTGTAGCACAGCAAATTCGACCAGGCTGAAGAGGAGGTCCAAGGGCTTTGTGAGCTGGACCAGGCTCAAGGGGAAAAGACTCCTTGCGGATCTCCTCTGTCGAAGTTTCAGGCGATTTTGACCTGCAGCAGAGGTTCGCCGGGATGTCCAGTAGTTGCAGTAGTCGTCCTTCAGCTTCTCATTGGCTCTCCCGATCAAGTGGCGACTCTGCCTTCCAGTCCCAGAGACCGGCTTATTTTCATAGATTGTGGTAGGAAGAAAAGGGTACAGGCCACTGCCACCAGCCAAATCTTAAAGAAAGGGGAACAAAATAATGTCCCATGAGAAACAGACAAAAAGGGATCACTATTAACCCTTCCAGTGCTCTATGGAAGATAGTTTGTACTGGGTCTGTAAGTTTAAAAAGACTAGCAAAGTCAATGGCAACTTTACATGTTCTGGGAGACAGTAGTCAGTCCCGGAAAATGGAGTTTAATAGTGGGAAGTCTAAAAAGACAACCCTGTGTCACTGCACTAAAGGTGCTGTGTGACACAGTAAAAAGATGCCTATGGAGTTGGTGAGACTCCATATCCATGAACACAAAAATGTACAACACACAGCAAAAACACATGTAAGAGTGGGGGAAAAAAGGCTCACACTCTTACCAGCTGAAAAAATAAATCCTAGAAATCCAGCAAAGCTGCTGCGGGACTCAGTAGGTAAGGGAAATTACAAAAACACCTTGGGGGAGGTAAGAGGATTGTTAGCCCGGTTCTTAGCACATCCTCAAACAGTTCAGGCGCGAAGCCTTGAACAAGAAACATAATAGTGCTAAGGGGCTTATCTGTTCCCTTATCGGTAGGAGTCCCGATGCCTAGAGCGTCAATCAACAATTACAAATCAGATTCCAAACAGGTTTACAAAAATGTCATTTATTAATTTTTGCTAAGCAAAGCTAAACATTTGTTCACAATGTCAACAAATATTTAAAAAATTCAATATCCAGATCACTGGAAAAAGTGCAAGTACAAATAACACGCACCCCTAAAGGTTATACGATAAACAAGCAGAGTGAACACCAAACAAAATACAAAAAATAATAAATTGTGTGTAAACCAAGAGTAATCCAAAACTAAGGTCGCTCTGAGGTAGTGTTGTACAAGTGCCACCAAAATCAACTTATTTCTACACTACATTCATTCCAATTCAAACATACTCATTCTCTCATCACATTCCCCACCTGTTTCTTTCTGATCGTGTGTGTCAACAGTGTAAACAGAAATTCATCAGGGGTAGTCTGCCATCTACCAAATCGATTGTAACCAAAGATAGTTATTTATAAGGGTACATTTCCTCTAGTTTCGTCCACAATTAACTATTGCGAACTCTGCATGTAGAGGCAAGCCAATATTCATGTGAATAGGCTTCACGCAAAAAATTCATGCGATTAAGTCGTCCAAACTTTACAAGTCCTGTGAGTAGTCCATGATTCGTTTGGGGCCCAACAGCGAAAGGGATTCCATATCTGAAAAGGGAACAGATCAGGGTATAAGTAAAGGATGCCCTGATTACTTATTCTCTACATGTAGAATTAAGTTAGCATTAAACTGACCTAGTCATGAATACTGATCAGGTAAGTGGTGCACAAACCCTAAGTGGCAAGTGCACTACTAAAGTAGTCCATTGACAACAGTGACATCATTTTCAAATTGTTATCCACTCTGTGAGAGAGTGAGGAAAACGCCAGCGATATTACCACGATATATGTTAATGACAGAGAATGGGACAAACAGAATAGCTAGAATATACGTTTTTAAGCACGTTAGACTATGTGTATAATTCACCACTTATTCATAAGTGGAATGGTCCGGAAGCTGTCTGATGTTCAGTATCGGGGGTCTCGCGGTCCTTCATCCTGTGTTTAGGGTCAGGCACCAAACTGAGTGGAACTAGCTGTCTTAGACTATGGGAGACACAGGAGTACGTAAGTATCAACTATTTAATGATATGTTCTAATGCTAGTTAGGCACTTCTGGTCCTGTTAATTTGCAGAGTTTACCACTCTTAGTGCGTATGCGAGCACGACGCTGGTCAGTGCAGTGCCTTCTGGTTTTGCACGATCGTGTCGTCTCGCGTTCTGTTGAGAAGTAAACAGACCCAGAAAGGCCGCCCCGTAATGTTCCTGGCTGGCGTTTGCCGTAGGCGCAATTGTGGTGCTAGGCCGTTGCCTGTGTGGTAAATAGGCACAGATAGGCATGGGTTGAGTTGGGTGGATGAGCCCATATTACAAAAGTCCCTATTTCTGTTACTCATTATACACATTTTCGGTTTTACTAGTGAATTCCGGGAATCCGACTTACTTCCATAGTGCTTGTTTTAGAAGTAAAATTCTTAATGGGCCATGGCTGGGTCGGGTCTACGAAAGTGTAGCCGGGTCGCTCCTGCGGGGGAAGTAAGATTACTTTATTGTATTCACAACTTCAGGCTTCTGTGATCTATGTGAAGCGACAAGGAGTTGTAACCTATTAGGAACGTGTCGAAATGGCGGGAAAAGGAATTCTTGCAGCTATGCGTGCTCCGCCCAATTCTCCCTCTTACCGGAATAGCATTGTCTTCCAGTGTCCTCCGTCAGTGCTCCCAGTTCCGTTGACGAACTCGTCACAGGGTCACCTGATTTTTGTACGCTATTGTGTGCGTGTCAATGTCGTGCGTGCCGTGTGATTGGAGCACGGGTATTGTGGACGCATTACCATTCAAATACTAATGTTGTGTATTGCTACGTCACCAATCCCATGTGCATCAAGTCGGTGTCTCCTTTTTGCAAGGTGAATGAATTGCCACAAAGCAGTCTGAGCTGAAACGTTGGTCAAATTCAAGCGGCATAAAGTGCTACGTGAGTTTCTTATTTGACTCCATTAGTTTTTTCCGTGTTTCACCTGAGACGGTCTCGTGTGTCTACAAGTTCCAATCCATTTTTTCGTTTAGACCAGTTATTGAGCTCTTGGTTAAAAAAATGAGTTGTTGTTCTTTCCTCAGTAAAATCGTTCTATCTTTATTGATGTCCATGCTTGGTGTTAGTTTATACATTACTGTCCATTTCAGATCTTCTAATGAGTGTTGATGTTCCACCCAATGGTCAACCATGCGTTTTTAGTCCGGTTTTTAAGGCAGCTTTTGTTTTCACCAATGCAGAGTTTCACTTTCCGGCTGTCTTGCCAATGTACACTTTATTGCAGGGGCACCATACTGCATAAATTACCATGGTTGAGTTGCAGTTGGTGTGTAGTTTTGGTTTCCATTTTGATCGTAAACCTATGTCTACCTCTGTGCTTTTTGAGGTGTATTTGCAGTACATGCATTGTCCACATGGATGATGTCCTTCAATTTTTGGAAGACCCCACTGTTGTCAAGCTCATTGTCTGTTGGGGTTTTAGTGTCACATCGTTCCTTGTGACTTGCTCTTTCAGGTTTTTGCTGTGTTTGAATGCAACTACAGGTCTTGGGACTGGTACATCTCCTTTTTCAAGAGTTGGCAAATTCTTCAAAATAATTTTCTTAATGTCATTAGACATGTTTCTTAAGGCGTTCACGAAGATTAGTTTTGGATCTTTTTTGGTTTGAGTGTTCTTTGTATTCTAATAAGGAGTCACGATTGTTGATGTTGGCACGTTTGAGCGCCTTCTTAACTACACTTTTCAGATAACCTCTTTGGAGTAGCTTAGATTCCATCTTGCTTGCTTCTTCAGTGAAGTCATTTTTTCTAGAGGTATTTCTTTTGAGCCTCAAATTGGCTTAAAGGAAGATTGTCCCTTAGGTGTTTTGGATGTGAGCTGCTATAATGTAGCAGAGAGTTCTTATCTGTCGGTTTGTTATATGGTTTCAGAAAGATGCATTTTTTTTTAATGGGGTCCACCATGATCGTAATGTCCAAGAATTTAAGTTTGCTAGTACTGAAGTTAGATGTGAACTTAAGGTATCTGTCTTGAGTATTGATCCAGGCGAGAAATTCTTCAAGTGCCGTTGCTGGACCATGCCATATGAGAATGTCATCAATATACCTTTGCCAAGTGCGCACATATTTCAAGAATGGATTAGATGTGTGTATAATTTTACTGATTTCAAAAGCTTCCATATACAGATTGGCTACGCTTGGGGCTGAAGTAGCTCCCATAGCCGTGCCATGTATTTGTTGAAAGAATTCTCCATTGAAGTGGAAATAGTTCTCAACTAAGCTCATTTCAGCACACCATAAAATGAAAAGTCGGTGTGGAACCTCCTTGGTTGTCAGAAAGGAGTTTTTCTTCCAACATGTCAATGGATGCTCTCTGCAGAATACTTGTGTATAGCGCTACTACATCTAACCTTAGTAGGAGTTCGGTGGTGGGACCAAAGGGTATTCCTTCCATTTCCTTGATTATCTTTGTGGTGTCTTGAACAAACAATGCCATCTTACGAACCATTGGCTGGAGAAAGGCGTCAGCAAATTTGGACAGGGGTTCCAATACGGAATTGACCCCTGAAACGATAGTTTGGCCCGGTGGTTTAGCCATTGACTTATGTATTTTAGGGAGCGTATAAAATTGCGGTATACGCGGTTTGTCCTTTACCAGAAACCTGGCCTCTTTCTTGGTAAGGGAAATTAGCCATTCTGGAGAATTCTCCCTAACACCCATTTTAATAACAGTTTGCTGGATTCTTTCTGGTAATTGGAAGGGCTTATTTTCTTGGCTTTATCAGTTACTTAAGACATACATTCTGATTGTACATGGGCTGCAAACCTTGGACATTTTGCTCGGACGTGTTTCTGTTAGATGATGTTTGCGGGGCGAAGCTTGCATTTATGTTTTTAATACTGGCGCTTTTTTTTCTTTGCATATTTGTCTTTGATATAGATTTCCCTACAACAGCTATGTCGTATATAAAATGTCTTCATTCTTATGTGCACAAAAATTGATTTTATGCAAAGCAACAAGTAGCTTGCATTGGTTGTATTTGGTCTCCTCTCCTTGCACAGGGGCGATTTTAGGGCCAGCTGAAGATGTGAGGGGCTCAGTGGTGGCCCATTTCAAATGTTTAGGTGCCTTTTTGAACCATCTTCTGAGGCATCTGTTTGGTGCAAAAATGATATTTCCTAATGCAAATTCCAATGAGTTTCCTGGGTTTATCATAGGGGGTGAATAACATGAGCCCCTCCTTGATCCTCATTAGCCCCCAAGAATATCCCTTACCCCCACACCACAGGGTGAAACCAAGTTCACATCTTTTAACACCTTTTAAAGATGTCTTTAGATTTTGATTGCAAAACTGATTTATTTACAGACAGCAGATTATTTAGAAACTGAACCAGTGGAAGCTGTATTTACAGTATGCAGACAAGAGCACCCGAGACCATGCTCAGGGACCCAAAGTTGATATTTGCAGGGCCTCACAATGTATTGTTTGGCGGTAGATGTATTGAATAGTTTTGTGACACTGTCTCAAAACACATTGAGGAATTGGAGCGGTGGGAGGGAAGGGAAGAGTAGGGTGTGATATGGGTGCAGCTCTGCCACTCATTCTTTATTATTGGCAGGTTGCAGAATTGGCCCGCTCTTGCAAGAATCTAATGGGAAACTGCCAGCCCTCTAAATGTGAGCTCCTCTGCTATGGTGCTGATTATCTACCAGGGCTAGCAGTATAGATGACTTGCCTCAACGGCATTGAGGGCCCGCACATATAGGACTAGTTTAAAAAAATGCCCTTCCAGTAATTGTTTGGAGTCCTTTAGGATGCCACAATGTGATTCACATCTGTAAGATTTATCACATTGATGGGGAGCATGATTCTGCATAATTCTGTTTCTTACCCCTTTCGTACGCCTGTAATACACGTTGAGCAGCGTAAAGTGTTGCCATTTAAGTTTTGAGTTTGAGGGCTTTGTGCTTCACTTCTTCTGAAATGTTCTCCATCCGTATTGTCGTCCAGCAAGTAGCGGGTTTCCACCAGTTCTCTTTTGTCTGTACTGTCATTGTGTTTTGCAGGCCGCAATATTTGCACCCCCTGATAGCTATTGGTTAGTGATAACTGACTCTTGGCGAGTACGAAATTGTATGCTGCGTGTATGTGGAGAACTGAGGGGGTGAGTGACTTTTTTTGACCCTGCTAATCGTTTGTTATGTAATTGAGAAAGTGATGTTAGCCATTTTTCCCAGAAAGAATGCACAGTTTTACAATACTCTAACCCAATGGTCAGCTGTTTCGATTTTGTAGATATCCTGCAAAAGATGGCTATTATTTCATTAGTGCAAATAATTGGCCATCTTCTGACGGATGTAACCTGGCACAAAATAGTGTAAGTGTGGCCATAAGGAGGGTTTGCTTTAAGACCATGATGACTATGATGTTTTGTTTCTCGTTTATTTGTGTTTTACCATTTTGTTGTTTTGTTTTTAGACCTACGTTTTCATGCTTTTCTGTAAACAAGCATGCCTTTAATAACGGGGCAAGAATATCAAGTTAGGATTTAATTTGCTTCATGGCTTAATTGTGCTGCATTTCCAGCTTTTATTCTTTAAAAGTATGGCTCCAGGTGACCCCTCGTTTTGTTACTGGTGAAAAATGTCCAAGCTCGACATGGCTCCTCTATATGTGGGTTGAGTGCCTCCCATAATCATAATTGTTGAGCACAGGATGCAAAATGTGTACTCTCCACTAGCCACGGGCTAGTTATATTTGACTCTTAGCGAGTAAGACATGGTGTGCTGTTTGTATGTACAGAATTGAGGTGGCGAGCACATTTTTTATTGCTAGATAGAAGCTTGCATTTTTGCACCCTGGTTGAGCGTGCGCCCTCAGTTATGCAGACTTTCTTTTTTTAAATCCTTTGCATCCTTTGCATACTGTAAAACGTGCATCAGAGTCCACTTACCGCTTAGTGTTTTTGCTTGCTAGTATTGGAAATGATAGTCTGATAGGAGAATAGTGTGTGCAGGTTATCGGTGCAATCATTTTTATATTGGTATGTAACGCTGCATGCTGATGTCGCAAATACCATATGCAATGGCCAGTACTGCTTTTGGTCGTTGGAGTAGGGTAATGGGCACATTCAAATCAGTTTAGAGGTTATTTTCTCCAAATGCCCCTTTTGGCATGCAGGTTTTGGTCTTGCCAGATATCCTTAGAGTGAAGGGGGGGCCTATGAGTTCCCCGCTTTATTCTCCTCTATGGCCCGGTATGATTCTCGCTCAGTGTTCTTCTGCTACTAGCGTTTCCAAGCCCCAAGCTCTCATCACGAGAGCTGCTCTGGTCTGCGTGGTAAGTACCACCATCAGCACTGTGAATACTGGTGCCTAGAGTCCAATTCAGGCATCCAGCAACCAACGTGCCGCCCATTACCAAATGTTTCCTTCCACCTTAGTGGGGAGGGGGCAGGGGCAGGAATAGCTAGTAACCTGGCATTCCCTGGTGGTGCTCTATCGATAGCTGTCAGGTTGGCTCGGAGTTACCTGTATTTCAGCACACCTGCTAGAATTCTAATGGATGTGGCAGTGACCACGCGCACCTGCGCTGCCTTCCTGAAGGGCGCAAGCGGCTCAAACACGTTAAGAACACTGGAGAATCATACCGGCCTGAACTGGTAAATATAGGGGGGAACGGGAGTGCGCCCATCGCACCCCAAGAAAGCATGTGTTCAAGAGATCGTCTCTTTCTTGGGATCCACTGGTACATTAAAACACCGGCCATAAGGAGTGCCATGTTAATTCCATAAACAAGTCTCTGTATGTTTTCTTGCCATCCACATTTGAAACATACAGAAGCACATTTTGATTTACTCCCCATGGAGAATGGATCTTGTTCATCGCTTTTATTTTTCTTGATTTGTACGTTCAGATCAATCTGTAGTCTGCCGGTCCCACTTGCAGAGGGGGTTGTTGCTGGCAACACCGATTTGCAGGAGGCAATTTTATTTAGAGCGCTTGTATCTTTACATGTTAGATACGTTTCTTGTGGGCATGACACATAAAGTCACACGTTATGAATTTCCTGTTGCACGATTTCTAAGTTTCATTATGAATAATCTGTCGGTCGATTTTAATTTTTTTTTTCTCCAAGTTGCAGTGTTTAACCCATTCGTAGCCCTATTTCTTTTCTATTTGGACCGTGCGTCCGTGTTCCTCATTTTCCTTCTTCTTTTAACTATCGCTTTATTATTTTTATTCATTTTAGCTGCCGGTTTTTGTTTTCTCCCTATCATTTTGACTGCATAGATTTTTTTTTTTAATTCTCCCGTGATCCCCCATTTTTCAAATTGTTTACTGTGTTCTTATGGCAACTGGGAGTCCTGTCCCCATCTCCAGGCACGCCCGTATGCGCGCGCACCTCTCACGCCCAGGGTCATGCGCTCTACTATAGATTAGTAAACGTTGCACACACAGAACAGGACGGTGTTCAGAGAAAGCGGGGTCCGCATAGGAACATTCGCCTAAAAAAAAAAAAAAAATAAGGAAACTTCATTACCAGAGTAGGAGCTAATGTATTAGATCTGGCAACACAACCCGGAGCAAAACACTTTAACATTACTATATTCAAGTTCAGATGCACTACTGCACAAGCATCAACACAACAGAAGACTCGACCACAGTGCACGCAGACAATTACACACATATGTGCAAATGTCCTGCGCCAGTTTTTCGGTCTGTCGGACCATAGAGGTGCATGGTAACCTTTCTGAAGCAGGGAGCTCTTGCTCACCGCACTGGTGTTCGGATGGTAAAGTCCGTCCTTCCTTTCGTTAGCGTATCTTCCACGGACACATTGCCATTAATAACGTGCTTCGTGTTTGCCGCAGCCTCGAGACTCTGCGTCAAATAGTTTTTCCATGACCCCTACCTGCTCTTGTCATGCAGATTGTAGTCGCGGATGGACCGGCCTATAGGGAACTCTGGAGACTTCCCGGTAGACCCCTGCGCCAAGGGCCCCTTTGTGTGCAACGATTTTATTTCCAATTGTTCTCATCGGAAAAGGGTTGGGATTGCTGAAAATGTGTAACATGGGACCACTTTGAATATTATTTCCAGGGCCTCTTTTGGTTCCTAGTCCCCCCATGACTGTAGCTAGTGAGCCAGCAGATACTGGGGTCGTTGTATAGTTGTACTGAGCAGAATGGGATCTGGCGTGCGGCAAGGTGGGGAATGAGAGAGGTGGCCTTGTGCGTGCAGGGTCTCCCATGCTCAGGACTTGTTGGAGCTGAACCACGATTAGAGCGGCTTGTTGATGGAGGTCAGGAAAGGCACCGGGCCTTGGACATGTGCCAGACTTACGGGGCATCGCCTGAGCATTTGCACAATTTGCTTGAAGAGAGTTGGGATCTCTTTTTGCCTTGCTGGCTTGTTAGTTGGATCTGCAATTTAAAGTGTTTACAATCTACAATGGACACTTGTGCAACTGCCATGATTGGTACATTTACACTTTCTCTAGGTATCTTGGTATAATGTTGTGATCTCTCATTGTAAATAGTGGGGTAGTGTGGAAGGCTTCTCAGCACGTGCTGCAGTCTGCATCAGGCCGTACTTCAGAAGCAAGTTAGAGCTGTCACTCCAGCTGCATGCCGAGGATATGCAGTCTGTGTAACCATAGCTACTGCTGGGCACACATCCCCTCACATAGTCCTTCTGACAGCACAGACTCTTCATAGCTGGGTTATGCTACTCCGTGTGTTCTGCTACTGGTTGACTAAGTGCACA
The DNA here is from genome assembly GCF_040938575.1 of Ambystoma mexicanum. NCBI lineage: Eukaryota > Metazoa > Chordata > Amphibia > Caudata > Ambystomatidae > Ambystoma > Ambystoma mexicanum. The sequence continues at coordinate 943,269,846 of NC_090935.1, forward strand.
ATCTCCAGCAGGGGTCGCTGCTGAGCATTAGTAATGGGCACTACATTCCCTCCAGAGGCAACATTGAAAGAGGGGGAATATAACCATAAGAATACACCACATCCCCGACTGGGCAACTGCAGCCTGTATTCACAAGACAGTCACTACTGATGGGCCATGCCAGGCCTTTCAGCCCAGCATACCAATAATAGCTGGCAGGGGGCCTCCACCCCAAGTTCTGAAATCGTGCCAGCACGCTTTTATTGATATATGATGTAGCATTTATAACGCACCTATACACAAGTGTTTCAAGGCCCAACGAGCCAAGGGAGGGGGCAACAAAGGGAAGAACGATCCTCCTACGCCAGGTATCGCTTAGATCACACAAGTGCATGGGGAGGGGGAAAGGTAAGTGCGTGGGGAAGCGAGAGGGGGAAGTGCAGTACAAGGGATAGTAAAATAAATTAGATAAAACGGCCACTGGTGGTAAGTGCAGACATAAGTGCTGGTAGGGGGACTTTAGGAATGCAGAAAACAGTCCTGGGTGCAGGGGTTGCCAGGGAGGCAGTGCAGTTACTGCCAGGAATTTAGCAGGGGAGAGGGGAAGAGAAAGCAGAGGCAAAGAAGATGGTTCTCCTCAAGTTTCAGGGAGGCAGGAAGGCTGTTCTAGAGGGAGGCCCAGCAGAAGAGAGAGATCTACCACCAACTTGTTGCTTGGAGAAGCGACTCACCCTGAGGGAGTTGGAGGGGGATGAGCGAAGAGCTCGAGAAGGAAGATATTTAGGAAGAGAGAGTTGAAGGTATTTTGGCCCAAGGCCCCAGAAGGCCTTGTGGACAATGCAGAGGGTTTTGAACTTAAGCCTCGCAGCGACTGGGAGCCAGTGAAGAGAGTTCAGTCCTGGAGAGATACGATCCCTGGGCTTGAGGCAGAGAGTAGAATCGGGCAGATTTAGATAGAGGCTGTTACAATAGGCCAGCCTAGAGAGAACCAGAGCTCTGGAGACAGTGAGCTTCTGGGGGAAGGAGAGGAAAGGAAGGACACCTCTGAGGAGCTGCAGCTGGTAGTGTGACTTCTTAGAGACGTTAGAGACGTTGGAGATGTGTGGAGTCGAAGATGAGTCCGAGGTTTTTAGCCTTGCAGGTGGAAGCAGGAAGAGGGCCAAGGGAGGCCAGCCAGAGAGCTGCAGGGAAGGAGGGAGTGGGTGTGCCGATGAGTAGAATCTCGGTCTTACTGGCATTAAGGCAGAGGTCATTGGCAGCACACCACTCATGGATGGCAGACAGACAGTCAGAGATGACGGAAGGCGAGGAGGAGGCCGAGGATAGCCTGAAAATGAGCTGGGTATCATCCGCATAGCACTGAAAGTTAGAGCAAAGGACAGGGATGCGGTGGGCAAGGAGTGCTAGGTATTGGCTCACAAGCCAGGGAGAGAGGTTAGACCCATGGGGGACACCACAGGTAGAGATAAAGATATCGGAGAGGAAGGACCCAAGTTGGACCTGGGAGGGTCGGTCGGAGAGGAAAGAAAGCCATGTCAGAGCCTGACCAGTGATACCCAGGTTATCATAGAGACGGTTGAGCAGGATGGCATGATTGACGGTGTCAAAGACTGACCTAGTCAACCACACAGTACATCCCACCCAAGGCATACATTGTTAGAGATAATGTTTACAGTAGTCCACTATGCCACAGCAATTGTTCTGTTCCTGCCATTTTAATGTATAATGTTAAAACATGTAATTGGGCTTTTATATCGGTCGTCATGGCGGAGTCCAGCCTCTGAGCGGGGGACTGGGTATCGAACCTATGGTGCACAGAGTTGCCTTGCTTCCAAGACAAGCAAATTCCCCCTGAGCTATCCAGTGTTGGGTTCCTACTATGGTCTACTAAATTCCCAGGCAACCCACTTAGTGCATCGCGGCCATAAGTCTGGCAGTTGAGCAGCTATGCAAATGTTGCATAGCATAGCATAGCCTGCAGGTTGGCCCGGAAAGTGATGCTGAATTGTTCTTGGAATCGGCGTGTTGTTGCTAGGTCTGGAAATTATCCGGGGCTAGGCTAATGCTGGGACTGTTGCTAGTCTTAGCCCCTGAGCTTCTTTCCAGGCCTACAATCAAAAGACCCAAGGCTGTAGACCCTCTTCCCGCCCCCGCACCGCCTCCAGCAGCGCCTCTGCTTGGAATATGCAATGGCACAGTGCATGGATGGATGCAAGACGCAGCCGTGTTTCCAACCTGTCAGCAGCAGCGGCAGGCCCCTTTCCATTCATCAGGGATTTACACGCTGTTGCTCAGCGTTCGCACCCGGTTTCGTTTTGTGGAGACTTTTTTTTTTGTCTTACGCCTGGTCAAATTATCAGACCACTGTTTTACTCTATGCATCGCCAATCTCGGTGTCCACACAAGGTTGACAAGTCCCCCTTTTGCTCAGTATTTCATTTTTAATATGTGAAACTGTTTTCAAAGACCTTCGAGTGTAAAACGTTAGCCTGCATTTTTTATTGTGAATGTTGTGCGGAATAAGTACAAGGGTCAACTGATTCTTGTGCGCACTTCAAGAAAGGAAATCAATCCGCAGACAAGCCAACATCTGGCATCACAAAACCAGATGTTCAGACGGGGGTGGTTGGCTACTTAAAAGCAATCATATCAAACTGAATGTAGGTCATTGCTGTGCGTTCTTTCCTAATACGCTCAAAATCACTAGTCGTTTGAGATCTAGTTTAAAAAAAAATTGTGCAGCTGCATTTTACATTTTTTAAATTTAATTGAACAACATATAAATCATCTGTCATTATTTATAAAAAAATTTCCAAAATTACTTACAAAAAATAACACCTACTAAAGATGACATAAAAACAAAATTCGAATTTTTCTGTGAGGTTAATCTACTGTCAACAATGGCAGTCAGGGAACATTTTCTAACGTTGCCAGAAGGCATTTGGATACATTTGTTAAAGATTTTAATATTTTGTAGACTAATATTCTATTCAATAGGTCTATGTCATTAAAAAAAACAATCACGGTAAAGAACGTGTTCCGATCCTCCTCGGAAGCGGGTGGCCGTCATCTTCTCTGCCAGACAGCAGGTAACTGATTTCCCCCATGCCTCCTTCCATTGAACCCCCCCCCCCAATTTCCACCTCCATCGCCCACTCTCCCTCCCACATCCCTCTTACCTGCAGCACTTGGAGTTCCAGCACTTCCCCTGCCTGGGCAATGGTCGCCATGGAAAGGGAGAAAGGATTCTGTGTAGTTTTCTTCTGCCTTGTCCATGATGGCTATCTTGTTTTTGTAGTTTTTTTAAAGTTGAGAAACGGCTACCTAGCATCCCTAAAAGCCACATTGTAAAAAGACACCACAGTCCATCGCAAAGTCCCTACCTGCACATAACCCCCTCCTGACATTCGACAGCTACCTCACTCAAGGCACGTTCCCACCCACACTGACCACCTAACTAACTCTCCAACTCCTGAAAAACCCATGTTGGACCCCGGTGACCATAGCAACTACTGCCCCAAATAGTTGATTCAAGGCCTATGAAACAAAACAAGTCACTCATGACATCTACTGATTAAACTTCTGGGTTGTATGGAAATGCATCAAAATGTTTGTGTCTGACTAAGGCAGACTATTGAAGCTACGTGACTTATTGAAAATGACAGTAATCTATAAATGAGATTGTAAATAACACATTTTGCTCATCATTTTATTCCAAGGTGAGATTTAAAAACAAAAATGTATTTTATCCTATTCTATGTTGCTGATTTAAATGATAACTTTTGTGGCCATATGGCAGAAATATAGGTTGTTTGATTGAACTACTGCCCCATCACCCACATTCCCTTCCTAGGCTAGATCCCTGAAATAGTAGCAGCCGCTCAATTTAACCAACACATCGACACCAACAACCCCCTGCATTCTTGTAAATCCTGATTCAGATCCAGATTCGGTATTGATAGCAACCATTCAAGGGATAGACAATTCCCTCATCATCCTTCACGACCAACACTCTTGCCTCCTGGTTCTCTTCAATGTCTCAGCCATGTTTTCACACAGTAGACCACCTTGCTCTAACTGACATACTTCATCACGAAATGGGGATTATCAAGACCGTTCTCCAAGGATTTAGGTCTGATCTCACTTCCACCATCAGTTCATCCAGATAGACACCACCATATTACCTACTTTATCTGTTACCTGTGTAGTACGGCAAGGATCCGTCCTCTTTCCACAATCTTCAACCTGTACGGCCCAGCATTACATCCACATCCATTAAGATACTAATGACACACAGCTATACCTCAAGATTCCGCCCACCAAAGACATCTGCAGACTCTAGGCCTGCCTCACACTTACAGTCCTGGATGCCCAATGCTTACCTCAAGGTAAATCTCTCCAACACCAAATTCCTACTTGTCACCAACCACACTGAAGACTGACAGCCACATCAACTAACATCTCCCCTTCAAGAGACGCATAGCTAAAAAGAAACAAACCAGATGGTACCAACTCTCTCCTGAAGAAAATCAAGCCCTTGCTCTCAGCATGCAAGTTCAAATCTATTGTCCAAGCCCTCGTTCTCAACCACAGGGGTGGTGGCAATGCCCTTTTGGAAGGCATCCTGGAGATGAACCTACCTCCCCATCAAAGGACTCTGCAAATTTGACCACGTCAGACCAGCCCTCGTTAACCTGCATTGACTCCTGCTACATGTACACATCATATTCAGATCCTTCTGCATCATCTACAACATGCTCATCCTAAAGTCATCCAGCTACCTTGCTATGAAGCTCAGGATGCCCACAGCCAGCGCTCCACCAGAAACCAGGATTTGAGCAGACTAGAACAACGCCACTGTAGGAAGGAAAGGGACCGGAAGACCGTGCATCTGTCTATGCCCCAGTCTCTGGAACTGCCTCCCAGTCATCATCATCACCACCCCCTTTCTTTTGCAATTCAGAAAGAAGCTCAAGACCTTCCTCTTCATGAACTTGGTTCTCATCAACATCTAGGACTTCACCCCTGCTCTCCCCTTGGACTGGACTCTTGGGTCAATTCTGTATCTCACTTCCTTTATAACAGACCCTAACCCTGGCCTGCTCCCCTTGGCCGGTGGAAGCATTGACTCCCTCCTGTAAAGCCTGCTGTGTTTCTCTGCTCCTTCTGCCCACTGCTACTGTGCACCCTCTTCAAGTTAACCCCCACCCCCACTGCTCTTACTTTTACCTGACATTAGTCCACTCTTGCCTGCGTCTCTGTATTGTCACCTGCCTCCCTTGATCGTACGGTCACTGCTCCTATGCGAAAGCCCTCATTGTTAACACCCCCTTCATGTAATTTCCCGTACTACACTCTTTAGCGCTTTGTTGATTTATGAAGCTAGGTCTGCGCTCAGTAAATGCAAAAAATAAATAAAAGGATGTTTCTACCTCTGCATTGTTTTCAGGAACTAAATAAGTTAGATAGGCTGTAGCCCATCCCAACGGAAAAACATATCTCGTTGTACTCTGCTACTCCGTGTGATGCTTGCCAGTTCAGTGTGTCTCACTCTCTGCCTTTGATTTAGATGTGTCCAATATGCTATCTGCCCACGCTACTCGTAGATCTTGTGAGAGTGGATTAACATCTTTCTTTTTTGACTGTTCGATCATAGGTGTTGGTTCAAGAACATGTGTTCCTGCATTGTCGGTTATCTGTATTCTTTTATTCTCTATGGACCACTCTTTCTTATTTGTTGTCTTCCCAGGAACTTTAAGGTGTATTAGTGTCTGATTTGCTGTACCCGACGGAGCCAGGTTTTGGTGCCAGGGGGAGGGGGGAGAAGAAGTAGCACTCAGGGGGGTGCTGCCACGCCCTGCGCAACATGCTGGTCGTTTCACTAGAGGGGTTGGTCTGGGGGTTACGACCATTGACTTAATCTTGCAGATATAACAAGCTCTGAAATCTTGGCTAATTCAAAATGTGGCTGTTTTTCAGCTTCACAGTGTATCTTGGAATGTACATGCGTCACAATATTTTTCTGTTCCTTTTTTTAAAAATTGGAAAAACCACAGCTACGATCAGACCAAACCTTTTGAAAGTGTTCCCTTTTTTTATCGGCAAATAGCCAAAATGCAAAGTGAAAAAGACAGTTACTTCTAGGAGAATACACTAACCACTGCCTTACTACAGAGAAACCACCTGCAACCTTTTTTCTTATACCGTTCTGGGTTAAATCTTCAAAGATTGGAGTCATATGGATATTTTTTTATAGACCTCTTTTAATCCAGGCTGACATGGACCAGCTGCAAGAAGTGCTCGAACTAAAGGTAGCCATTGCCCTGCTTTGAAAGAGGTGTGGGTCTGTTGGGTAATCTTGCTGCATGTCAAGTGTGACCTGCATTTTTACATGATCACTACATTCCCCAGTGTCCTCAGTATCCATGTCTTCTTGTACTACTTGTGTGCCAACATGGGTATCTTCAACAGTTTCAGGCCAATCAGCAGTTGTGCGACCAAGCTTACCTTCAGGCTGGGTAAAGGTGTCTGTTGAGTGATCAGGCTGGGTAACAGTGTCTGTTGAGCGATCAGGAGTCAGACACTCTGTAGAGTCAGTAGAGCATTGTGGACGCTCAATGTTGGTGCATGATGGGTGATCTGCGGAATGTAGCATGGTAGAAGGAGAAGCAGTAGACAAATGCTCATCACCAGAGGGATGAGGGAGAGAATGCAGGGGGTTTGGCTGCTCCGTTCTGAAAGCAAGGATTGAAAGAATCTTGTAATTACAATAACATCATACAGTGGTTACAAATGTTGGCATTACTTAAATGGGCCATAACTTACCTTTGCTCCTGCTTGTCAGTGGAACCTTTGGGTTGGATCTTGAAAGCAGACATCTTGAGAGGATTTTGCTGCTTTGGCAAATTTCAGTTTGCTGACTTGTTTTCGTTGTGTGGCTCCAGACATTTTTGGTTTTGATGACTCTGGATTCATGATGTTGCTCTAGTCCCTACTTAGGCAGAAAGAGAAGCACAGCAACACAGAATTGCTATCCATTTGTACTTGTGGTGGATACTCTGTTAGCCACCTCTATGAACAAGGAGCTACTAACTAAACACAAATCTATTTTATGCACACTTCAATTTTTTGTTGGCCCTTTTAATCTATTAGGCTTGAAATGTCTTGCAGTCATACTTTACTCATTCTCAATCGAAAGTTAAGGTCACGTAAGTATGTATTTATGCCACTGGTTCGGGTTGGATTGATGGACTAAATGTAGTGACTGGTGCTGGTAGGTAGGTGTGGACACCAGGCTAACCAGGTTTGTCTAGACTGATTGAAAGCAGGAGCTACTCTTTGAGCTCAGTCATTTAGCTGTTGCAGTAAGGCTTTGGAATGAGGTGGCGAGACACTAATGTGTTCCTGCAAGCTCAACTGACATCATGGTTTAATGGCAAAATAAATATTCATATATAGCTACAATAGAACAAAAAGAAAGCAAATGAGCATTGTCTGCGTGGACCGGTTTTTTGGGTCTAAGTGGGGCACCAGCACTTATTTGTGGGCCAGTTTGATAAGTTACTTCACCAAGTGGCTAGTGGTTTTGGCTAGTATTACTGAATACATATTCTTTAAAGTGCACAATTTGCATCACATTTTATCAAAAATCTCCCCCCTGGCCTAATACTACTACTTAAACATTCTTTAGCTAAAGGAATGTGAATAGCAATTTGCGACCGAATCTGGGCCTGGGCCACCCACTTTTTATCACTGTGCCCAAGACAATTTTATGGGCAGACTGACAGTCGCCCGGGCCAATTTGGCCCAGTCTAATGAGTTAATTCACTCTGCAGATTGCAGGCGGCTAGTTGTTTTGCCTAGTGTTGCTGAATAAATATTCTTTAAAATGCACAATTTGCATCACACTTTGTCACTAGACAAGCTACCAATAGTGTCAAAAAAGGAATGAATAGCGTGCTGCATAGCTCTCTCTCTCTCTCTCTCCTTCTCTCTCTCTCCTTCTCTCTCTCTCCTTCTCTCTCTCTCCTCTCTCTCTCCTTCTCTCTCTCCTTCTCTCACCTCCCCTCTCTCTTTCTCTCTCACCTCCCCTCTCTCTCTTTCTCTCTCACCTCCCCTCTCTCTCTTTCTCTCACCTCCCCCCTCTCTCTCACCTCCCCCCTCTCTCACCTCCCCCCCTCTCTCACCTCTCTCCCCCCTATCTTTCACCTCTCTCCCCCCTATCTTTCCCTCGCTATCCCTCTTTCGCTCTCCCTCTTTCGCCCTCCCTCTTTCGCCCTCCCTCTTTCGCTCTCCCTCTTTCGCTCTCCCTCTTTCGCTCTCCCTCTTTCGCTCTCCCTCTTTCGCTCTCCCTCTTTCGCTCTCCCTCTTTCGCTCTCCCTCTTTTGCTCTCTGTCTCTTTCTCTCTGTCTCTTTCTCTCTGTCTCGCTCTGTCTCTTTCTCTCTCTCTCTTTCTCTCTTAAATCCCCCTTGGTAACTAGGCAAGGTACCAATAGTGTCAAAAAAGGAATGAATAGCGTGCTGCATAGCTCTCTCGCTCTCTCTCATCTCCCCTCTCTCTCATCTCCCCTCTCTCTCTCCTCCCTCTCATCTCCCCTCTCTCTCTCCCCTCTCTCTCATCTCCCCTCTCTCTCACCTCTCTCTCACCTCTCTCTCACCTCTATCCCCCCCTCTCTCTCTCACCTCTATCCCCCCCCCTCTCTCTCTCACCTCTATCCCCCCTGTCTCTCTCACCTCTATCCCCCCTCTCTCTCTGCCTCCCCCCTCTCTCACCTCTCCTCTCTCTCTTTCTTTCCCTCTCTCTCTTTCTCTTTAAAAGCTTTCCTTCCAAATCCAAGCTCAGCTCCCTCTCCGTGGTGTGAATTGGGAAAAATTGATGAAAGGGCTCTTTCTGGCCTGTATTCTTATACCGCAAAACGGCGAAAAAACAGAGGGGGGGGCCCCAAACTGTTCAGTGTAGAGGCTTGGCCTTTTGTCTGTCGCTTTTGACTCTAGGACCTGTGACAATGTTCCACCTTTTGTCATGTTTGTACACCACCTGGCACCTGTGTCCCCTTCTCCTTCCTGTTTCCCCCCTGCCTGCGATGGCACCCGGAGAGTCTGCAGTTGGTGGCCTGCTAACCTAGGGCTGGCTGAAACAAACTGGCACTAAGGTGTTTACAGGAGCAAGGGGGAGGGGCGGGGGGCAGGGCACCCAGGGCACCCAGGCCACCTGCCCTCACATGAGACTCGCCACTCCATTTGCATGCCACACCAGCTCAGCTGCCCCCCTCGCCCGGACCTTTACCCAGGGCCTGCAGCCGGCGATATGTAGGTGCCATGGGGTGGCTATCTGATGAAATGTGCCCCCTGGCCTACCTACCTGAGTCCATCCACCATATCCTGGAGATGAAGGAAATGCATCATTGTGCAACATGCCCCACCCATCCCCAGCCTGTTGCTGCCTTGATGTTGTCAGGGCAACTGAGGTGGCAGGCTCCAGATAGTCTGGAGAGGGCCCAGAGAAGTCTGAAGGTTTTACACAAAGTGCGATTTTCAGCACCAAATGTAACTAACTCTAAACAAACAAATCATCCCTGGGCCTGACCCAGGGCAGGCAAGAGCTGCAGCCGAGTGACACCACAGCACACGTGTGGCGACGCTCGTCCGCTAGCCCTGCAGGAAACCGGCCCCAACGGGGGGGGCTTGTAGTGGGTACCAGCGGTGGAGCTAGCGGGGCCAACAGACCCCTTTGCCCCCCCCCCGTGTCTCCGCCACTGGTACCAGGATTGTGTATTCTTTGCTTTTGAGCAACTGTGACTTCGACTCTGAGTCATCCTAACCACAAACTGCTCTGACGTCTTGAGAATGAGAAGACTCCACCTCAGCAAGACTTTTACATTTCTGATTTAGTTATTTTAAATCTACTGCACTTTTCAGCGCGGTTTCTCTATGAAGTCTGGGGAACAAGAGGTTCACACAGATGCTCACTAGAAGAGCATTTCATTTATTCTGATAGCTGCACATAAAACTTCACAGAAGAAATTAGCACTAAATGTAGCACTTTTAATGAGGGTTTCCATGAGTCCATTTAAAAGCAAGTCCAATCCATGTTCATCCCTAACTGCTCTATTGAAACCTTCATCCTCAAGACTTTTCCAGAAGAAGGAGCTCACCTTGTCCAGCGTTCATACAATTCCATTATCACGTGTTAAAAGACTATTAGTAGTTAATCACTTTCTGATTTGTGTAGAGCTCAATCCTATTAGTGAGGTTGGTTCAGTGACAGATGTTTTTCGTTAAGCTTGTTAATTTTGCTAAATTGGGCCATTATTTTAATTTTCACAGATTCATAAAATGTCATGTGCTCTATTGGTTCCACTCCCTTTACCCCAGCTGTAGCTTCAGTTAACCCCAATTGTCTGTGCCGGTTGGTCCATAATGCATCCATAATTCACTGGTATAACAACCCCATTTCCTGCTTTTCTTCTAAAAGTACACAAGGAGATGTCAACTGTTAGCTTAAAAGCTATGTTGGAAGCCGTCTTAGTAGAGGACGGTACTCTGCGTATGCAGAGATGAGTGTTATGAGTTGTAACAAGGCCGAGGAACCATGCAGCAACTGCGAAATGAAGACCTGTAGAAGAATTTACTGGTTCCATTGACAGACTCAATCTCAAGTGTACAGACAAGTGGCAGGACCTTGTGCATGTGTTCATCAGCATTCCCACTGTGGACTGTGGTAGACTGCTTTCACACTTTGCCATAGCTGGAAGGGCTATGATGACGCGCACAGCATGCCGGTCAAATTCTCATCCCCTAACCCCTGCACTGACCATGAATTAAGATTCCTTCTTGAATAACCTCCTCCAGATTGCATTCACTTGCCAGCATGTCGCCAGTGCCAGTTTAATATTTCTAGTTATACTGCTTTTTTTTTTTTAATCCGTTGTCATGGCAAAATATAATTCACTTCTGGTTTGAGCTAGTCACTCACGTTATCGCTTGAATATGTCAGAAGCTTCGCTGTTGTGATCCTTGCCTTCAAACCATCAGTGCGGGGAGTCACTGTACTTGTCATGAGTTTCCCAGAGAAATGTTATGTTAGGATTTTCTGTACCAATGTACAGCGCAACCGACACCCAAAGGCAACCTGGTACAAAGACTGAGTAAACACTATTGAAGGAAGGAAACAGGCTTAGAACAGTAGAGTTTTCAGAGCCTTTCTGAATTGCTGATGGGCGGCCACAGAGTGGAGAGCAATGGGTAGGGCATTCCACAACATTGCAGCTTTAACAGAAAGTGAACGGCCGCCAATTCTAGCACAGCGAAACCTAGGGACCGCAAGAAGGAAGTGGTCCCTACAGCGTAACACACAGCCAGGAATATCAGGCCGAAATCTGGACTGTAAATACTCAGGGCCAGGAGCGTGAAAAGCAGTATGCACCAAACAAAGATATTTGAAGTGGACACGTTTAGCCACTGGCAGCCAATGCAGAGCATTGAGCACTGGAGAGTATTCCCGATTGGAAGCACTAGTGGCAAGACGGGCAGCTGAATTTTGAAGAATTTGAAGGCGGCGTAACAGGTAGTCAGGCTGGGCCAGATAAAGAGAATAACAATTATCGATCCGACTAAGGACCAAAGCGGAGACCACCATAGCCCGCAGATTAAAAGGAATAAACTGCAAAACCTTTCTGAGTATCTTCAGCTGGAATTGACCAGCCTGACAAACTGAGCTGGTCTGAGAGGTCCTAGAAAGAGAAGCGGACAGCTTTACACCCAAATTATTGATCACAAGGACAGCAGCGGGAAAGGACCCAAAGGAGGTGGGCCAAAAAGATGAAGTCCAAGGGGATGTGACAACAGTAGATCCCACAACCATAACCTCAGCCTTATCCCCATTCAATTTGAGCCAAGTGTCGCTCATCCAGCACCCCACAGCAGACAGAATCTCACAGCTCAGTGGCATGGGCCAGATGCGAAAGGTCAAGCCAATCAAGAATCTGAGGATCAGTGTACGAGTAACATCTAAACCCATGGGAGCGGATAAGAGCGACCAGAGGCTGGATGTAAATATTGAAAAGAGTGGGAGATGAGGCAGAACCTTGAAGAATCCCACACACACCAAAGCTGAAATGGCAGAAAGAAAGGACTGGAGCGACAGCAGTTGCGAGCGGTCAGAGAGAAAAGAATGGAACCATGAAAGAGCAGAGCCAGATACACCAGCCACTGGCAGGTGACTGATCAGGATGGAGTGATCGACAGTATCAAAAGCGGCAGAGAGATCCAGCAGGATCAATGCCGCCTCTCCACCCTGTTCAGCAATGAGTGTCAGGTCATCAAGCACCGAGACCAGAACAGTCTCAGTACCACGTCCTGGCCTAAACCCCAACTGAAAAGCATCAACCAAGGACATATTTTCACAGAACTGCCCAAGCAGCAGGAAGACCAGGGATTCCAGCAAGTTCATAAAAACCGGCAGGAGGGAAATGGGCCGAACGTTTGCAAGTACTAAAGGATCCAAGTGAGTTTTCTTTTTAACAAAGGAATTACTGTGGCGCATTTTAGAACAGAGGGAATGGTCTCGGTTGAACAAGAATGATTGACCGCAGCTATGATGTTAGACATAATCGGAGGCAAGATAGCTTTCACCATTCTCAGAGGGATGACCTCAGTAGGAGAAGCCAACTTCATTCGCTCAACTGCAACCGTAAAAAGCAGAAAAGAGTCTGAGGGCGCACCAGATGGTAACATAGGCCCTGGGAGCAACACCAGGGATATACCTGGTGTCACCACAACCGGATTGCGAGTGGCAAAGATATGATCCCGAATATTGTCTATTTTGCAAACAAAAAAATTGCCAAAGAATCACAATGTTCTTGGGTCGGAGGAGTAGAGTCATCAGAAGGGTCTTTGGCGCACAGAATGCACTAGCCTAAAAAGCTCTTTAGGCTGAGTGATAGAGTTCTCAATTTGGGAGGTGAAGAACTTTTGTTTTGGGCAATGCTGCATGGGCATCTCACAAGCGAGGCAGGGTAGCTGCTGTTACCATCGGCAGCTGGGAGAGGGGCAGCCCCAACCCCCCCGCGCCTGAGACGTGCAGTCTTGGCGGCACAAAAGCCACGGAAGGGTTAGGTGCGAACAGTCATTGCACCCTTCCTCCAAACAGCAAGGCGCTAAGCGCCATAAGGAAACAACCATCAGGCAGGGCCCAGGTTCAAAGATCTGCCCCCACCGGGGGGGTCAGACAGTCGGCTATCCGGCCGGGGGCTGCCACCACATACACAACAAAGACCCAGGGCCTCCCTGGGTCCTATAAATGAGAGCAGCATGCTCAGAGTAAACGCAATCTGTTTGTGGACCCTGAACTGGGACCCAAGCAAACAGGAGGTTCACAGTTTACTCAGTGTCTTCCAAATCTTCTTGCTTCTTTAGCAATTCTTGAAGTTCGCTGTACATCAGTGTCTTTTTCCTTCCTGAACATTGTACTGTTCAAACCAATTGCAATGCAGTCTTGAACAAGGAAGAAACGGCAACCGAACGGCCAGCGCGGACGCTGTCAACTTCAACATTTTCGGCATAGATCGAAAAGCGAGCGACGAGCGGGTCCAATCTACAGCAAACAAAGACTCGTGCTGCTGAATTATCCACAAAACCAGTGTGAACAAAGGAGAAGCGGCACTCGAACAGCACGGCGCGGATGGTTTTCCGATTCAACATTTTACAGGTGAGCCACCGCGCTGGGGCTACGAGGGAAGAAAAATAGACATTTATGTCCAGGATAGATGCATGGTATTTACAGTGGACCGGAACCCCCGCGTTATAAGGCAGACGGGGCAAGATAACACAACAAATTTTAAATTTGGCAGAGTCACAAACCGGCTTGGGAGCTCGCCTTTGCTTGACAGCCACGCAGAGCTGGTGAACACATTGCCAAGCTCGGCGGGCCCAAAGACTGCAGATTTAAAATAATTTCTGTAATATTGCAGGGCGATCCCACAGCGAAACCAATTATTTAAATCAAGCCTGGGGGCTGCCCACTTGTCGGAAACCCGGTCAAGAAGGCAGTCAACAGTTACCCAGCAACAAATAGAACAAGCGCAAAGAACTCGCCGATAACGGTTTTAACTCTGTGATAAAACCCTTTTTTCTTTTTCCTATAGCAGGCATAGAAAAACATGGGCCCCAAACGGAAAACACGGGCACCACCAACACCGACGCAGAAGCCCAAATCACCACAATTGCTAGCAGCCATTGAAGTGGCAGAGGACTACGGATGGGCATGGGTTAGAGAAAACATGTACGGCTTACACAGGGAAGGAATTACCAGCCCATCCAGCCAGGAGGAGGTTCCTGCACCATTGAAAAAGAGTAAAATATCCGAAGACGCCAGAAAAGGTACCAAAAAATTGTCAAAATTATGCGAGAATATGGCGGAATTGCAGCAACTAATGGTAGAAATAAGGGGGAAACAGACGCCACCCGCAAGGGAACCTGGGGCCTCAAAAACCCCCATCACAATAGAACCTCCTATAACGGTTGTCAATCCAACTGTAACACCACCTATAGCAACTCCGCCACAAGTACAGCAGTTGCCAATAGCAGCCACAGCTATAAATGCAACAGCCTCCACAACTCCAGCAACTGATCCAACAGGTGCCCTAAAAGCATGGACAACGCCAGGCGCAGACAGCCCAGGCGCGACAGGGACACCCGGCAGCAATACAACTGCCATTATAGCAATCTGTAATGCGCAAGTAGAACAAAAAAATGAAATCTTTCCAAACAGAGATATTAAATAGATACAAAAGATGCCTGGCATCGAACATTGATACCACAATCAAAGAAGCCATATGGGCCAAAGAGTTTATAGAAATCTTTTCCCTAATATAAGCACAGCGCAAAGGGAAAGCCGCTTTTAGAGATCCCCAAAAAAAAATAGAAGAGAAAGCCATTGCCGGGAACGCCCAGGTCGAGCAAAACTGGGAAAACTGGTTACAAGCTTTTGCCATACTAGCAACAATATATGAAGAAAAATTTCCCATGGATGGTAGGAAGATCTGGGCATATGTTGATAAAATAAGGGAAGTAAAAGTAACACAGAAGGGGAAGACATGGCTTGCATACGACATCAGATTTAGGAGGAGCAAGTCAGAAAGACCGGCCATTTGAGTGGGATGAAGTCCAGAACGATTTATACACCCTCAACGCCGAACCTCCCCAGGAAGAAGATACCATGCTTTCTTCTTCCAAAAATAGCAAACATTCGCAAGTAAGCAAATCCCATGACAGTGATAAATCCAAAAAAGGGAGCAGCCCTTTCGGAGGAACCGGCCTTGGGCGGCGAAAAATAATGCCTACAGACAGCACAAACCGCAGGCTGGCAAATCCAACATCCGATGCAGAAATTTTGGGAAAAATCAGTGTACATGGGGCAAAGAAGGCTGGTACAAACACGCCTGCACAAACTGCAACGGCGACCATGCAACAAGCAACTGCACCAGACTCCCAGCCAAGAAAGAATGATAGCCCAATTTTAGAACCAGGACGAACGCCCATCAACCCGGGCAATTTTAGGGACGCCCTAAACAGCTACCCAGACACAGAAACCAGCAGGATAATATCGCAGGGTTTCACCAAAGGGTTTTTTATCCCATTTAAGGGCTCTGGGTCACAATACATCCCGATGAATCTAAAGTCAGCCAGGGACAACCCCCAGATAGTAGAAACCAAAATCAAGAAAGAACTACAACTGGGCAGGGTAGCAGGTCCTTGGGATGCCATGCCTCTAAAGGACTATTTAATATCTCCACTAGGCCTGGTTCCCAAAAAAGAACCTGGAAAAATGAGACTAATCCATCACCTATCCTACCCCAAAGGCCAGTCTTTAAACAATGGCATCCCACACACAGAATTCGCTGTAATTTACACGCGTTTCCAAGAAACGGTAAGGCTCATACAAGAGTGCAGCAGAAACGCCTTGATGGCGAACCTGGACATCGAATCTGCTTTCAGACTTTTGCCAGTCCACCCAGAGTGTCAGCAGTGGCTAGGTTTCACTTTTAACAACAAATTCTACATAGATAGATGCCTTCCCATGAGGTGCGCAGTATCCTGTGCACTATTTGAGCAATTCAGTTCCTTTTTTCATTCGGCTTTCCCAGTGCTCCAGATAAGATTTTGAGGTAGGAGTATTTTACGCATGATTTTTGAAATTGGAGAGCAAATGCAATTTCAAGAGTAAAAATGAGTTTTCTCCTCTGCAAGAGAGTAAAACGTATCCAACATATACACCCAGTGCATATGTAAAATCAGACCCGTAGACAAAAATAGTTGTAGCTCAAAGTTGTCTGGCTTGCCTTTAACAATTTTATTACACTTGCGGAAAATATTCTGCCATGAAATAACTTGTAAGTACAAGTGCACACATCCAGGGGTGCACCTGGGGTACAATTCAGACAGGGCTAACCCTTCAAATGTTGGGAGAAGCACTAACTTCAGAGACGGTGGAGGGGTGGCAAACTTACTTGTGTAAGGGCATTTAACTTCTTACTTGTAATGAGACTATTCTAGTGCAGCTTCAATGTTACAATCAGTTAACTCTCTTTTAAGTCTGAAACAACCACTTCTTGCAGATCCTGAAGGTCCTAGAAAGTGTCCAAATGGCAGATGGTGTGCAATGAAAGACTCAATATCATAGCATAACGGGGACATTGCAGAGTGGGGGGCAGTACTCTGGACGGCCCAAACCACTTCAGTTGCTGGGAGCAACAGGGGAGAAAATGTAATGTTGGTTCTACCACAGTCTGCTATACTAGAATTTCTGGTGCACTGACTGACTGGCTGGTGGGACTGTCTGCCTGTCAAATCCAGTGTTACGAGATTGGAGGCGGGCCAGTGCAGCAATAATGCATTTATTTTTTATTAGCTTATAAAAACCTTTAAAATAATGCATTTCCATGCGGCAGTATTGGAGCTACTAGCAGAGGAGCACCCGCGTACACCAATGTGGCCCTACACTTACTAAAACTGTCCTATTGTAGTAAGGGTGTACACGTAATCATTCATAAGCACTCCATTTTTTGCAGTTGAACTTAGGGTGAGATTACAATATTTGCCCAGGATCACACATTTACGCTAAACAGCGAAGCAGGGATTTTAACCCACTCTTTCAATTTGGGCATGGCCACTTTCTTCCATTCCATACTTAAAAATATTTAAGTTTTGGGTGTCGAGACCTACAAAAATACTGTCCTACAGAGTTTACTTGCAAAATACCCAAATTGCATAGTAAAGCATCATGACAACATGTAAATCCTTATAGCAGCATGTTGGGGCAAAATAATATCACTGTACCTTTTATTTTCCACATCCTGAATGGAAAACGATATGATGCAAAAGAAAAATATCCTGATTTAGCCACTTTATTTTCAGCGCTATAACAACGCACCAAAAAATAAGTTGTGCGCATGACACACGGTAATGGGGGCATGGGGCAGAGACAGTCGTGGGGAGGGCAGGCATGACACGTAATGGGGGAGGGTAAGAGGGCACAGACAGTCACGGGGGTCGGGGGGGTGCATGACACGGTAACGGGGGGGTATGGGGGCAGAGACAGTCGCGGGGGAGGGCAGGCATGACACGTAATGGGGGGGCTAGGGGGCACAGAGACGGTCACGGGGGGCAGGGGGAGGGAGGGCAGGTATGACATGTAAAGGGGGGCAAGGGGGCACAGACAGTCACGGGGGAGGGAGGGCAGGCATGACACGTAACGGGGGGGCAAGGGGGCACAGACAGTCACGGGGGAGGGAGGGCAGGCATGACACGTAACGGGGGGGCAAGGGGGCACAGACAGTCATGGGGGGAGGGAGACGAGGCATGACACGGTAACGGGGGGCAAGGGGGCACAGACAGTCACGGAGGGTGGAGGGAGGGGAGGCATGACATGTAACGGGGCAAGGGGGCACAGACAGTCACAGGGGGTGGGGGGAGGGAGGGCAGGCATGACACGTAATGGGGGCCAAGGGGGCACAGACAGTCGCGGAGGGAGGGGAGGCATGACACGTAACGGGGGCAAGGGGGCACAGAGAGTCACGGGAGGTGGGGGGAGGGAGGGGAGGCATGACACGTAACGGGGGGGCAAGGGGGCACAGACAGTCACGGGGGGTGGGGGAGGGAGGGCAGGCATGACACGTGAAGGGGGGCACAGAGACAGTCGTGGGGGGGTGGGGGAGGGAGGGCAGGCATGACACGTAACGGGGGAAGGGGGGCACAGACAGTCGGGAGGGGAGGCATGACACGTAACGGGGGAAGGGGGCACAGAGACAGTCATGGGGGGAGGGAGGGGAGGCATGACACGGTAACGGGGGGGGTAAGGGGGCACACAGTCACGGGGTGGGGGGGAGGCATGACACATAACGGGGGCAAGGGGGCACAGAGACAGTCACGGGGGTGGGGGAGGGAGGGCAGGCATGACATGTAACGGGGGGGCAAGGGGGCACAGACAGTCGCGGGAGGGAGGGAGGGGAGGCATGACACGGTAACTGGGGCAAGGGGGCACAGACAGTCACGGGGAGGGAGGGGAGGCATGACACTTAACAGGGGCACGGGGGGGCACAGAGACAGTCACAGGGGAGGGAGAGGAGGCATGACACGATAATGGGGGGCATGGGGGCAACAAAGTCACAGGGCGGGGGGCGGGCTATGCTGCTGATGACAAAGGAAACATGTTTCCCAGAGTCACAGCCCCCCCAAGACACACAGGCTGCGTCGACAACACTGTGGTGGAGTTCATCAGGGACACAGCCTGTGTCTCAGGGGGACTGTGACTCTGGGAAACGGGCAGTTGGTTGATCATCCGACCCGAGCAGATGGATTTGCTTCGGAAGAAACAAAATACTTTGAACTGGTTTCAATTGTGGTTTTATTTCTCTGACAGCCCAGACCATGCGAGATTCAATCAAATAGCGGTCCGGGCTGTCAGACAGAAAATAAAAATGACATTGAAAAGCGCCTGCAGCAGAAGGGCGGGTTGCTTACCTGGCTGGTGTCACCGCGTTTGTGGCCTCCTCTCTCAGCTTACTCTACAAATGAAAAAACGTAGCAGAAGGACACGTTCGTTTCTGGAAAGGTCTTCCAGGGCCGAGGGGGTGGGTTGAGCCCTGGATTAGGATACATGTCTCAGAGACTGGCAAGGGAAGGGCCTGCCTGCCTCAAGGCAGGAGCTTGCTACAGTGCCATCTAGTGGTGGAAAGTATGCTCTTTTTAATTAATAAACACAGTGTACATGGTACGCAGTAGAAACAAAAATCATCCGTATTTCCCATAATTAGATGCGTAAATAAGCACAATACGCACCTTATCTAGAGGACTGGGCTTTCCTAAAGCAGAGACCAGGGACAAAAGTAGTACATTACCTAGACGATTTCATGGTCATAGGGCCACCAAAATCCGAGGAATGCGGCCAGGCTTTAGCAAACCTGGAGCGCATGGGCGCACAGTGGGGAATTCCCCTAGCCAGGGAAAAAACCACCAAACCAGACACAAACATAATCTTCCTGGGGCTCTGCAGAATCCCAAAAACAAAAATAACAGAACTCCAGGCAAAAATACAAAACCTGATAATGAGAGATAAGGGGACTGTAAAGGAAATGCAATCCTTAGCTGGCAGCCTCAATTTCGTATCCAAAGTAATACCTCAAGGGAGGATATTTTCCAGAAGCCTGGAGTTCAAAATCAAATCACTCACCAAACCACACTTGCATATCCGGCTAGGCAGAGAGGTGAAACGGTTACCAGACATTTCGTCGAAAACAAATGGTCGACAGGACATTTGGTCGAAACCATTTGGTCGAAAACCAAATGGTCGAATTTTTTTTTATTTTCACTTTTTTTGGGGGGGGGGGTTCCCCCCCACCCCCTTTTTTTTCTAAAAAAAAAAACCCTTTTATACATAATAACATTGCTGATGCCTTATCTCGCTTCCAGTGGACAAGATTCCGAGAGCTAGCGCCGCACGCCCAAGAACAGATGACGCCAATACCAGCAGAATGCTGGGCAATAATGGGAAGACAAGAGTAACGGCATCATCGCCAATGCCAGAGAGCACAGGCCGGGATGCCCAACGAAAACCAGGCACCTCTAAAATGGGTGCCAACAACGCATTGGCATCAACAAGAATCAGGCACAACAACAACGGGTGCCAACAACCTCACAGGCTTCTTAACAGAGATGGCAGAGAGGGTGGTGGCAAGCAACACAGTATACAGTAAGTGTTTGCAAACAGTATTCAAAACCACAGGTTTAAACCACGTAGAACTAATAACGATTAAAGATATAGAAGTATTTTTAAAATGGGCCCGGGAACAAGGTTTCAAAAGGGATTGGGCCAAAAGACACCTGTGGCAATCTCATACTTTATGAAAATTCGGGGCGATTCAGACCCCACCCAGAACACAATAATTTCTAATGCAATGAAGGGATGGGGCAGATTGGACGGGCCGCAAGTAGACACCCGCCGACCCCTTGATTTCACCAAACTGGTACAGATAGCAAGCCATTTGGAAGCCATATGTTGGCACCCTTACGAGATAATGTTATTTAAAACAGCCTTTTTCCTAGCCTACTTCGGGGCTTTCCGGGTAGGAGAACTCATCGCTTCCAGCACCAAGGCCACAAACAGACTGGGCGTCATGGAAATCAGGGTGAGACAGGAGAGAGTTAATATAGAAATGCAGCAGTCGAAAAGGGGTGCAAAAAGAACCATCAATATTTGTTGCATCGACGAGGCATGCATCACCAACCTCTATTACGCACAACGACCTAAAGTGGGGGGGAGTTTTTTAATCCACAAGGATGCATCGGCCCTAAGCCGCTACCAATTTAAAGGAGTGCTGATGAAAGCAATCACCAGAGCACAGTGGGATCCCAAACATTTCGGCACTCATTCCTTCAGGATAGGTGCCGCCACCGCTGCATGGCAAGGAGGTTTAGCAACGCAACTACTAAAAAACATAGGGGGATGGAAGTCAGACTGTTATAAAAGATATATCAGACCGCAACCGATATAGCCATCCACTCGTATAATATTGTCTTCCTTTTCCCTCCCTCCCACCACCACAGAAACAACAGGCGAATTGAGGACCACACTCCGATCAGCATGGATAGTTGGCCACTCATTCGTTTTCAGGACAGGCAGATGAGCAGAAGAAACTAAAGATGGGCCACCTTTCAGAAACACCATTACGTCATGGTGGGGATACAGAGGCCTACGTTGGGCGGACGTCCACGAAACATTAGCGGAACTGGTGGCATACAGGGACCCACCAGAATTCCTGATCATACATCTAGGGGGCAACGACCTAGTCAACACAGCTAGACGCACCCTATGCAAAGAACTGTGCTCCTCCCTAGCAGGCATTGCGCACAACTGGAGGAGTACTGAAATATATTTCTCAACCATCTTACCAAGAAAGAAATGGCTAGGGGCCAACTGCTACAAATCTATAGACATATCCAGAAGAAAACTGAACAGGACCATAGAGAGATACTGTATGACTAGAGGACTGGGTTTCATAAAACACCCAGCCATTACACTAGGCAACCCAGCCCTTTTTCTCGACGACGGCACCCATCTGTCTAGCCAGGGCATGGAGCATTTTTACCGGGAAATCAATACAACTCTTGCTCACAGGGGCTGTCACTAGGGCATACTCTTGGGGGAACACGGCCAGTCGGGAACCTGCCCGTGTGTGGCGCCACGGGTCCGAGGGGGTAACCTCAGGACCCGGTGCCCAAAAGTATGATACCATTATGATATGTGATATTGTTATTGTCATAACCCATATCTGTACAATAAAATCCTACAGCCTTTTATTGCCAGCACTTGTAACAAGTTGTGAGCCTATCATTACGGGTCAGGGTTCGGGGTTCGGCCATTACTAATGCATGCATATGGGTTCAGCAGTTATGCCTGTTGAATGGCCAAATGGTAGGAAGAGGTGGTGGAACAGAAACCAGTTCTATCCCCAGCAGAGTAAGAGGACTGCCATTTATGTTCTGCTTGTCTGCATTTGAGACGAAGAGCCATGAGGTGGTCACTAAACCAAAGCTCAGACAGCCAACCACGTACCCAAAACTCCACCAGAGGGGCCAATAAATCAGCCACAGTAGTAAATATTTCAAAGAAAGTACCAAGATGCAGAGAAGGAACAGCACAGCAGCAAGCATTAATAATGGGCTGCAAGCAGAGAGAAATCGACTGCGCGCCAATTGCGCTTGCTTACTCTGTTTGCCAGAGACAACAGGGCAGTCAGTATAGTTGTACACGAATGGGATAACAAAGTGGTCAGACCAGGTAATCCGAAAGGCAGTGGAAACAACCACAAGGTCCTGTTTAGCAAACACCAGATGCAGACGATTGCCAAGGATATGTGTCAGCTCAGTGACACACTGCACCAGCGAAAGATCATCCATGACCGCAATAAACTTGGAAGCTACTTTATCGGAAGGGTAATTGCACCTAAAATTTAAATCGCAAGCAACAATCAAATTTGTGTATTGAAGCTGTAATGAAGCTACTAAATACGCAAACACATCAATGAAGGTAAAGTCAGAGCCTGGAGGGCGATAAGACACGAACATGAACAGTCCTAGACGCAGAAAGAACCATGAAGACAAAAAGAGCCTCAATCTTGCAGTGAGCAGACGGAGGAATTGCAGTAGATGCAAATCTAAATTTAAAAATAAAGGCTACGCCACCCCCAGGGTGACTGGCAACTCAATCAGATCTCAGGATATTATAATCATCATGGAGCATTGCTACCACAGCTGGTCGTGAGGACTCGGAGAGCCAGGTTTCGCTCACCAGTAAACAATCTGGTTTAAAATCAGAGAACAAATGGAAACAGTCTGCAGCATGGGCCACCAAAGATCTGGCATTGCATAACAGACAGTTCAGCTGATAGGGATTATATACTGGCCCAATAATGGTAGCTGCTAATTTAAGTAAAAAGCCAGAAGGCCAAAGAGTGTCTGGCAGGGCCAGGGCAATGAGCTGTTCCCTCATCCAAGAGCGGAAGAACCAAAAACAGCCTACTAGTTAAGCGGAAGGGACCCTGACCCAGCCACCCTGCTGGAACCCAACGGGCCTAGACAGGCTTGCCTTAAGCAAACCTTCGGTGTGCAGCAGGCGTGCCCGCTGCGCCCGTCCGCTGTGCTACCGTAATGGGCGACACATAAAGGTCGTCAATGAAGGCCATGTGACCACAGCAATGAAAGAGACTAATTAAGTAGCTGGCGTATGAGGAAAGACTACGCTCCTAAAACAAACATTGCCGTAGCAAAGTGATAAAAATACACAACCAGGAAATTTGGAGAGCATGAGCGCAGGCACACAAATAAAATGAAATGCACAGAAAAATAAGTAGCACGTATTAGAAGTCAGAGCAGCTAAAATAGCATCAGCAACAGACCACCAGAAATACTGGTGCCACGTAAATGGGTCCGACTTTCATATTAGGAGTCGGTGGACTTACAAACTCTGTCCTCCCTAATCACAAGATGGCTTGTGTGATATACACTCAGTTACTAAATGCTTCAAGTAAATGCCTACCTTCAATCAACTCTGGGATTATCTCCACCATAGTAGTCACTACAACAAATATCACATGTGTTTGGCATGCAAGGTGATAATTGGGGTTCTCTCCTTCGTAGTCCCAAAGAGATGGTATAAATGTTGCATACTCAGTTAAGCCTGCTCAATATAATTTCCTGCCTCAGGCATACTCTGGGAATTGCAAATATGGCCAATCTTTCCTATTTCAATTTTCTTCTCGCTCGACTACACTAGCAGCCATCTGTCTGCAAGAGTGGTCCTCAACCCCAATCATGCATTTCTTAAATTCTAAAGCCGAACTCTCCTTAACCTGGAAGGACGTTTGCAAAATGTCAGTCTGGCCAGATAGGTTGAGCTCTGGGTGATTCAAAGTTCATACCAATATTCACCCAAGCTTACTTGGGACCCTTTGTCAGTGATATACCTCCATTGGCCAATCATCCAGGAGACACTGATGGTTCAGAAGTTTATGAATTGGTGTTGAGTTGTCCCTCGGTACATAGGGTCTGACCAGAAATATCCAGCCTGATCCCACTGTAGGCTCATTGAAGTGGCGGGTATATTTTATCATAACTTTCCTAGCTCTAAACATTCTCATGGATGCCAGATTTACACTTTACTAGCCGATATACCCGGCGTTGCCCAGGCTTTCATTCCATCATAGGTACAGGTAACTGCAAAATTTGGTGCAGATTGGTGAAACGGTGTGGAATTGTATAAGGAACAAAAAGCTTCACCAAGCCACAAACCCACAAACAAATAAACAAATGTTGACTTTTGCTGAAATCCAGAGAAAGGGGTGTCCAAATGTCATGTAGCCAGTAATGTCTGGAGGGTTCTAATAGGTGACTGTGCAAAATTTGGTGCAGATTGGTGAAACAGTGTGCAATTGTATAGGGAACATACGCGAAGCCACAAACCCACACCCAATTTTTCACTTTTCATGAAATCCAGGGAAAGGGGTGGAGTGTCCAGATTATCATCCTTTCTCCTTTTTACACGAGTTGTAGCAGTTCCTTGGTTAAGTTACTGTCAAGTTGACATGTTCCCCTTTATCTAAAAAACACACATTTATTTTAGTTTTGGGGAAATACCTCCTGTTAGGGAGAATTCTCTGTTTAGGCAGAAGCCGTCCAAAGTGGTGCCACGCTGTCTGGGAGGGGGTTTAGGCACCTTGGACTAAGTTGCCGTGCCAATCCAAGTCGCACTCTTGTGTGATTGGCCCAAGTGGTGAGCCTCCCCGCTCACCACTTAGCATGTTTGACAGCTAGGCTGAATGAATGGGGGTTTCTTGCATAAAATCAGGGCTTTTGGGACTGGAACTTCAGAAGTCGCCACAGGACCTGAAAATCCGAAGAGGGGAAAAGCTGAGCCGACCTGCTACGACGACACCAACGACAACACCACCGGTGGAGCCCTGCTGAACCGACTCACCACTTCCCAACAACAGAGGAGATCTCCCTGCTGGAGAGTCTTCTTCCCTCGACTGGTGGGAACAACCAGTTTACCTTCTTTTTTGCTTCCAAGACGTCCAAGTGGTCGAATTGCCCGTGCCAAGCACCCCGGCAACCGGATAGCCACTTACCCTTGCACCGTGAATAAAAGGACCGCTACTTTTAATTGAGAACTCTGTGGCTGGTTTCTTCCCTGGCAGTGCAACGGCCTTCTGCTTTCCTCCACGACGAGATCCTCTCTTCCCCCGGACGAAGCACCGACTTGCACCCGCTGCCAGGAACAACTGCCCCCGCTGGAGCGTTCTCAACATTTTAAGGTACCGTGTCCGCCAGGCTTCCCTTTCTATAGATTGCTACAAGGTGACAGTAACTCCTTAACCTTCTGGACTGGGCTGGCCGCCTGACCATCTAACTGGTCCCTTTCTGTTGTCCAACACTTTTCTGAACCTTTGTCGAGACTTCGGTGCACTTTCAACCATTTGACCTTGGACACATTTCTCGCGGATGCTCTTAAAGTGGGGCCGGCTTTCTGAACTTTAACTTCACGGTTTTAACCTGCCTTCTTCTCTTACTGTGTTAGTGTTGGGACCTGTTCTATCTATGCTTTGCCTTTCTCTCCCTTTTTAACCAAGTTATTAGAGTGCCATCTTCGTTAAGCGCTCACCGCTGTATGAAAATAGTGTTGCTTTACTTAAGACTTGTCTAATAACCGTTTAAGGGAGTGTATATCTTTTATTGACCGTGTTTTTGAACTGCTTGATATTAGTGCTGGTGTGTTTACTAGATGTGTTTTTAAATAATTATATCTCTTTAACACCAAGCTCTGGTCAGTGTTTGCTTGTTCTACTGTGCTCTCTTGACCTATTGTGTATGCTCTGTATACTGCCTAACTCTTCTTGAGAGAAGTCTGACTGCTCAGCCACAGCTACCAGGTAAATCTGGGTGGTGCAGACTGCTACCAATTGGGTTTACTGCCAAACACCTGTAGTCTTATATCTTTTGCAGTGGTCGCAGAGGGAACTGCACAGGTTTCTGTCTAACACCTCCTAATTATCTATGGATGCTTTTGCATGCCTATGAGAAACGTAGGAAAGAATCTGGCCTCCTGGATATAGATGGAAGGGAATGCTGGGATATATCTATTTACAAATGGTAATGAACATGTGACTTCACGCGGCATGACATGTAACGTCACATGTTGCCAGCAGATGTATAAATAAATGTTGGCTGCCACACGGAACACCAGACAGGGAGCCTGAAAAGGTCCCTGCAAATAATCAAAAAGGAGTACAAGTGAGCCATTTTACTTTGGATGAATGGTGGAATAGGTCACAGCTAAAATACTGCTAGGAATTTAACCGGCATTCCAGATCCGCCAACCAGCACAGAGACAACGATTCTTGGACCTGAGCTGCCCTGCCGGACAGCCTGCAGACGTCTGTCCAGCCTCGCTTGCCAAACAGCCTGCCGCCTGGTACCCACAGCTGTCTCCCGCCACTAACACTCTCAAGGGCTGCAAAGTGCCTTGGAACCGCCTAGACTCTGTCGAGCACCAAGAACTTCTTCAACACAAGGTACATTATGGTTCTGCCTCCCACCTCCCCCCAAAACCCCCATGGTCCTTCTCCAAAGGCCCTTAGAGACACTTACAACCCTTTGCCCCCTTGGTGCTGGAACCAAATAACCTTGAACTGTAAGACTGATTACTTTACCAACTACCCTCCTGTCAGTATTCAGAGCGCATCCCTTTCCTTTGTAAAACTGTCCTCTGTTCCTTTACAGGGTGGTTTGTATTTTATAGTGTGTTAGAACAATCTGTTGTAGTAAAAATAAAGTAAATATTTGTATACAACCTTGACTGGACAGTCCCTTTTTATCATTGGGTACTCACTGTATTTTCGCTGTGTTGCAACTAACCAATGATCCACGACCTTGCAGAGATGAGCCTGCCGTTCCGTCCACGTTACCAAAAATTGGGCAAGGAGGTCTAATAATTCACTTGTATTACAATCTGTCCGGATCCCTTCTGGTGTACTAGAGGTGTGGGGTTGATTGATGCTTTAGAAACCGATATTCATCCCTGGACCACTGGTGCCCCGGAAGTTGATTTCACACCTTCTGCTGATTCAACAGTGAACGCCTGCTGGTCAGTGGAATGCAGGATTGATCCCTTTCCCCTCTCTGATATTACAGCATGAAACAAGAATAATACGACCTCAGTGTTTGGATTTTCCAACTACTATGGAGCTTGATTTGATGGTGTGCGCTCGTCTCGTAGTGTCTCCATAACCTCTGCCAGTCCTGTGCCTCCTCTAAAGTGACTTGGTAAACTCCTTATAATAACACATTCAGGAAAAATGCTTGCAGGATTTTGCTGTGTACAGTATTTAGTGCATATGGGCATGTACTCTTATGTACCACTTGCTTACCTCCATATAAGGTTCCCAGCTATCGACTTTGGACTGTGTTCCATGGATGAGTTGAGATGCATATGGACGCCACCAAGCCAAAAACAGCCTACAAGTACCTGATATACATGTGTGCATGATACACCCAGTCAACTGCGTGTGGCGATGCAGCCTACATGGCATTCAGGTACACCACACACAACTTCCTACTACATGGAATCCAGCCCATGGTTTTGATCCATGGTTCCAACGTTTATGTATAAAATGTGATTTATAATGTTTGAAAATAAAATAGTTAAATGCAGAATGAGGATAGTTGTGAAATGGACCTTCGGGTAGATCACTTGTGTAAATACGTGAGATCAGCTTTGGAATCTAGGCAACTTGCAATGTTGTAATGGTTCCCGAGGTCCCATACTATTTTCTGGCAATAAGGTTTGCGGCGTTCAGTGCTCAAAAGATCATTGGAGCCTAGACTCTCCACCAATGCCTGCCAAAAAGTCACAAGCCCCCTAGTGGGCTTTTTAAGGTTGTCCTATGTGTACCAAATGTCAATTACCTGTCAAATGCCCGCACACCAGGTGAGCCACCTGCAAAGTCTACACGCCAATCTGGTCAAATTGACGAGATCTGGGCCATTGTGCTATCCAGACTCGATTTACAAAAATATGTTGTACCATTGTCTCCCACCATACAATACACTTTCCTCTGGTGCACGGTACCATAGTGCTACAATGGGCCTCATTATGACCCCGGCGGTAGCCGTGCCGATAAAAACTGCATAAGTGCCATCTGAGTTTTGTTTTTTTCCAGCACCCGGAAATGTGGACTTACCGGGACATTACAGCCCTGGCGGTCCTAGTAATTCCCCATTGCCGGGAAAAATTACTCCCCATTCCCATTGGAGTCTCATTGGACTCATTGGGAATGGGGAAGACGGATGCACCATTCATAAATGGTGCCGGTGCATCTATCAAGGTCTGCAAGCGGGTGCCGTTCCGCCGGCTCGCCATTTTTTTCATTTAAAGGAATTTTCACAGAACATTTTCACGTTGTGTAACTTATTAAACATGATACGTCTCAATCATGTTGATGACAAGATTTGCACCTTCCAAGACTTCCTTTTCTGGTTGTCTGAGGCTGAAGGAGACGTTTACATGGCTTACTGGGCACTGCAAGCTGAAAACAACCTTACAGCCCTTGGGGTGACCCCTTCGTGCAAGACTCGGCCATTGATCTGGAGCCATGCGAGGACCCTCTATTGAACAACATGCCAAAGGCTCTTGAGACTTTTGCACGCGATTCGTGTATGTGTGCATGCCTTGTGTAGTCATACGACTTCCTGTCACGTGGCACAAGCTTCTTGTTTTTGTCTCTCCTCGAAATGTTGTTCCACGCGCTTTCTAAGGTCCTTGTTGAAAGTGTGCATGTTTATTACCGCCGTGTTGTAAAGCTGTGTGGGACCCTGACAGCAATCCCTGCCATTGAAATAACATCCAACTAACTATCTGCTGTGTGCATATGCAGCACGAGGCTGTCCTTTCACGGTACGTCTGAAGGTGGTAATGAACATACCTGTGCCATGGGTGGGATGCTGTGGCATGGGTGGGTACGCATTCTATCAATGCCAGGGTAAATGCTGGGTTCTTGACACAGGTACAAGACAAAAGAACGCTGATTTGAAATAAATAAATAAAAGCAAGCTGAACTCCTACAGAAGAGAGGGTAGAGATCCAGTGTGTCAACAGCTTTTTAGAGACTGAACTGAACACGTTACAGTCCAGGTGAGCTGCTAGCTTACTAGTTGCGAGGCAGAGAAAATCAAAGATCTGCCTCAGAAATTAAATGATGTATGCCCTCGATCATTATGTGTATACTCTTGATGCACAAAATAAATCCTACTTCTGTGTACCCATGTCCGCACATACTCCTGAGTGGCGCGCCAGGTTTACGAGCGAGCAATATTATGCATCCAAATGAAAAGTTGCATTTTAGGTATTTTGTCAAAAAAGGAGCTCTGCCCCCACCTTACCTATACTCAGGCGGATTGTTGGAGGCATTCATAACATCTGCGGTTTCTTCCGGAACTTCCGCTGAAGTGGGGCCCGGGTGTTGCGAAAGCGCGCGTGAGGCCTAGGAGTTGGAGGAAGTCCGCCAGGCAGGCGTGCAGTCGTTCTGCTGTGGTTGCATTTTGCATTCATGTTCATGCTTGGTACTCGGATGGCCAGCCATGAAACGGAGATGGCAACGGCCTTCGCGTCAACATATTTGCCAACATGCTGTGGCCAAAAAGATGTAGGATTTTTCAAGTTTCAAAAATAATTATTCGCATAACAATGACATCATAGGAAAATACAAAACGTACATTGTTGGCAACAAGGGAGCCTTCTAAAATGCCCAACCCATCAAACAGCACAACATGGAAAGATGTTCAAATGTTAAAAATGTATAATTCTGAATAGTAAGTTAACACCAAATTCAATTACACAGAAGGTAATCACACAGAACTGGTAGGCAACATTTGCCACTGCTCTCTGTAGCGGCATCCTGGGCATGCTTTGTCCTGCAGCCTGCCCTAGAGTCACACAAATTACCTGCCACTATAAAAAGCGGTAGGATTTGTCACCCAAATCTGTAGGCAGCAGGACTGCTTAAAAAGCAGTAGCCTACTGCCTAAATCTGTAGGGTTGGCAAGTATGCTTCAAGTGCGAGGCATTTTAAACTGTTGGTTGCTGCCTTGTTGCTGTTATCCAGCAAGCAGTAGCCGGAAGTGCGTGGTGTGCTGTCTCTGCTGAGACTAGAAGTGGTAAACGGCTAAACACATCTCCTCGAAAATCAGGAAAACATACAGTGAAGATGTAAAACGTGTTTACTGACAATAACCACGCTAAAAACAAAGAAAGGTAAAATAGTTCGACTTAAGCGTTATAACAAAGAAAAACATGAAATCGACCAAAAGAAAAAGTATGATTTTGAGCAAGAGAGTTAGGGTGGTGTTTTGAAAGGGTGCTTTTGTGTAGGGTGACAAACAGTTCTTTATTTTGTGGTACCATCCGGCTTTGGAGGGCGCGACTTTGACCCAAACCCAGGCCTGTGCGCCTGCAGATTGAGCACCCGTGCGCTGCTGCAAATGCTTTGCAGTCATGCTATAACAGTGAATGGACTCGCACTCTTACACCTGGCTTAATTCCAGTGCTAAAGTTCAGGAGGTTGTAATGGTCACATGTACACGGGGAACTCTGTCGGTTACCATATCCTCCTAAGGATAAATCACTGGGATTGGGATTAAGCCGGTTTACAGCGTTAACACACATTAACCGAGCTAGCCACAACATATTTTGGGAGGGTCAGGGAGGTTGGGGGTGGGGGGCTGGATAGCAGTTTTGAAAGCTGGTAGTGAGTGGGGGGGGGGGTCATTAAACCTAATTCACTGTTGCTCCCCACCTTGAGCCCAGGAGGCTGAGTAGATGTTGCGCCTTCCTTTGGTCCATTATATGCATCTTTCACCCCAAACTCACCAGAGGAGTATCAAGGATTGTGTAATAAGTGGGGCCTTGAGCGAACATAGTGGGGCTCACCCTAAGGGGAGCCCGAAGAGGGAACTGGGCTTGTTCTGCCCCGACTGAATCTGTAGTACCAAGCGTGGCAAGGGAGAGCAAACCAACCTAGGTGGGTTCAGAGGGCTTCTCGCCCAGAGAAAAATGTTTAAATAAGGGGTTCAAATGGTGAATTTTACGGTACACTTTCTGTGATAGATTAGGTAAAAGTCACACAGTTTACAATCAGTATTGTAGGGTTTTGTAGGGTAAGGCATGAAAAAACTTAATTGGATGCCAAGTCATCAACAATGCACAGGAGCATTTTCAAACACATTTTCATAATGCCTTTGCCCACTGCATGCCAGAACCCTGCAAGTGTAAAAAAAACATTTTCATACTGATTGTGCCCAAACACATCCATTTTGGTGCTCCTATGTATGCCAGTATTCCTACATATACTCCTGTTGGCTTTGCCCATGATGCCAGTAATGATCCTACAACAAAACCTGCTCATGCTGGCTCTGCCAATATATCCCGCATCCCGACGTACAAACATGCTCTTGTTGGCTTTGCCTTAATGTCGGAAAAAAAAAACCTTGCCACAGTCCGAAAACATGCCTTTGCTGGTTAGCTGGTACACTAGCTTACGGTTGAGCCCTTACTGCCTCAATCTGTGTGATCTGCAGGTCACCGGTTCAAATCCTGGCAAGGCCTACTCAGCCTTTCATCCTTCTGAGGTCAATAAATGAGTACCAACTTCAGTTGGCTGATCATTTTATATAAATCTGTTCTCTGTACACTGCTTTGGCGAAAGCGCTATAAATCTAACAAATCTTTATCACTACACAAATCCCCCATATAAGAACACTCATGTTGTAGTTGCCCCCTAATGCCAGTAGAAAATGTCATGCAATAATAACAAAGCATTGCTTTTTGAGCTGCACAAAGTCCCCCCCCCCACCCCTGCCTATGTAAGAACACTTATCATGTTGACATTGAGCTTAACACCAGTAAAACAATGCCTTGTCACAGTAAGAAAACGCTCACAAACCTGGCTTTATCCTTAATGCGAGTACACATTTCAATGCCATAGTAGGACCCAGCCAGCCCCATTGCAGTACCCTTCCCCAACACAACCACTCCTTCACATGATAACACTCAAGTTGGCTTTGCCCTGCCCTAAAATGCCAGTAAAACATGCCATGTTCATGCTCCAATGCGCGCGCCAGCCTATAGGCAAAAGGGCAATGCCCGAACCAAAAACGCAAAATGCTAGCTTGGCCCAGTTCTTGGGTCAAAGTGAGACACTTTGATGAGTTACTTCATTAAACGGCTAGTAGTTTTGAAAAGTGTTTCTGTATAAATATTCTTTAAAATGAACAATTTGCATCACATTTTATCAAAAAACTCCCCCGAGGTAGGAATGAATTGCTATTTGCAACTGTGGGCCACTTTTTCATAGGTGCCCATGACAATTGCATACCCCAGTCCGAGCCTGGCGAGCGCGTGCACACATACACATATACACACACACACACCCTTCACATGCATGCATACATGCATGCATACAATACACACACACCTTCACATGCATGCTTACTTATATACATACAATGCACACACCCCTTCATATGCATACACATACATGCATACAATACACACAATTATTTTCATACCTTTTTCCCTCTCGGCCCTCCCTGTCTAGACCTCTGCATCTCACAGGCTATTTGGTTAAAGAAAGGAACGCTCATCACTGGGTGCATGGGCCTACTAAAAGCCGAGCCCAGCAGTTAAGCCTTTAGTTTCCACATAGGGGGTCTGTTGTTATCATCCCCTGGGCAGCCTTTTGTCCTCGGCATGTTCCCTGAGGCCGCAATCACGCTAAAATACTATTTTCTCACCTTGGAGAGCAGTGTATTTGCTTACTTTTAAAGTTTAAAAGTACGTTTAAAAGTACGTGAACGCACTGCTCTCAGGGGTGACAAATGTGACTGTTTTTGCCGTCTGAGCCCGGGCTGGGCATCACAGCATATTGATAACTTCTGCATGAAAGTGGGAGGGCTACTGCCCTCCCAAGCCCATGCCTGGGGCTGCCCATGCTCATTAATCAATGCCTTGAATAACAATTGTGGGCGGGCCAAGGGTAAATGATGTCATGAAATTGTCACTGTGTATGAAAGTGACCTGCAAAGTGGTGCTCGCAAGATGGCCTTCCTACTTGTGGGCAGTGGTCGAAATGAGCGGGAGCGGTTGGGAACGGTGCTCGTCTACTGTTTTAAAATACATTGACTTTATTTTAAAAAGAAATCGTTCCGTAATGGTTTCGTTTTAAAGTAAAAATGTAGGAAGAAGTTGAAACTTGCACTTCACTTACACAGCAGGCGCATGTGTTTGGGGGTTTGTACTGTGTGTGCTAGGGGGGCTTGGTGATGGGGTTTGTGGGGAGTGGGTGCAGGCCAGCAGGGAACATAGTTCCACTACTTTTTTTTCGTACACTTCGACCACTGCTTGTGGGTATGATGTGAGTCTTCCCAACTTCCACACCCTTGACCCTGTTTTGGAACTAGACCTTTACTGATGGAAATCTGTGTGTGAAAAAAATGGTGCCGAGATCCCTAAGCTTCAGAATCACCACATTTGGACTGTATCGTGAGGAAGCATCAAATCCGTGTTTTCCAACAATTGTCATGATTTTGGGTCCTTTTACTCCTTTTAAAAAAATGTTCCCCCTTCTTGCCCACTGTGGCGGGGTTCTCCCATACATAGGTATGATGCTTTCATGTCACCTTACCCCCCCCCCCCCCACCCCTTAAATCCCATTCCCAAGACCTATGTTCAATGTGAGGTTGTCGAAATTCGTCAATACCAACTTTTTTTGCATGAGGTTGCTTTACTCATTTTATGGAAATGTGTTTCCAAACATAAAGGCCTATTCGATTTGGACTGAATTTCCCATATTGAAAAAAAATAAGTAAAAATAAATGTAGCTGTTTTCATTTTCTTCATTTAAAGTGCTCTAGCACCTTGAAGCGTCTTTTGTGCTCCATGGAATTACAAATAATGATCTCGGACCAAATAATCAGACAGACTCAAGGAATATGGCAAAGTACTACTTTATTCTTATTTTAATAAAACCCGGGAGAACTCACAGGCATCGGACTGATGCTTGCACAGTAGCTTGATTAAATAGAGGTTTTATACCCCAATATGCGTCATTTATGATGTCATTTTACATGGCAAAATACAAAACCTATTGAGTTACGGGATTGGTTAAGGGAACACATCTACTTATAGAACATATAAGGATTAGTATATAATTGGCTACCTCTTATCTGTAGGGCACGCCTTGAACTACCTCTAAATATGTATAGTACTGATTATAGTGGAAAAAACAGTGAATTGGTTTATGCAACATTGTGTGTTAGGCTGTCCCCCAACCCGCATTGTTTAGCATGCTATCCCAAGCTTGGGCTTTTGACTCTTTAGCAGCACGTACTTGAAACGAAACTTAGGTGTTTTAATCCCATCAGACTACTCCCCATTTTCACAATTAGTCCATCTTTCATCAGTATGCCATAAGCCAAAAGTCTTCCATTTGTAGTTGACCTTGTTGCCTGTTCACTGTCCTGGAACATGTAATGGAGTGTCAGCACACAGCTATCTTCGCTTGAGGCTATAATGAATAGCCTTTCTTTTCAACTTCTGAGTCACGTGTGAAGATATGATATGGCATTTATAATGTGCCTATGCACATTTGTTTCCACAGATTTGTCCATTTCAGCATTCTATTTACTGCAATTTAATTTAATTACACTGGGTGCTATTGCTCATCTTGGCCTCTAGAGACTTGCTCTCACTATCTCACATGAACCTTTGTATGCTTTTATTTGACGAGCAGTTTGGGTCTCACAGATGTTTTCTTCTTCTTCCATCTATGAGGAATCTACCCCATTCAGAGCTTATTCGTGTACTCCCTTTGTGCTTATCCCTTAAAATAGCATCCTTCATTCTGGGCCAACCTTGAATCATCGTCGGCTCTGCACACAGCTGTTTTTCTGCGTTTCCTGATTCTTCAGCCTCGGTCTGTCTCTCAGGTAGCTTGGTTAAGTTCAACGTGAGCCAGCGTCCATTTGCCTATTTTGGTCGTCCTTGCCACGTTTTATATTCCTCTATAGCAAGCTTCTGTATGTTTTCTTTCTACCTTCCTTTACTGCGTATTTACAGTTATTGGTCAGTAAATTACTGTCTTTGTTTCCATGATTACTTTAGCTTTAGGTACATGTTTCTCTTGCTGCTTCAGTTACATCGTTACTACTTAAGTATTTTCATTTTGTTTCAACATAGCTTTATATGTCTTCTTTATGGCATCCCTCTGTCCTCATCAGATTTCACGTAACGCATGTCCATAGGTGCGTTCTGACACCCTGGCGTGCAACATCCTTCCATGTGGCATCCTTCCACACTTTCAGTGCGAGGGTACACTCTGTATGGCTGTCTTGAATGCATAATGTCTCTCAGACACTCAATGCTCAATGGGCTATGGAAACAATACCGGGGGTCCATTTAATGTTAGTCTACGACTATTCTAGTATGATGGTGTTGAGGGGGTGGGAACTAGTGAGGTAGTGTCTACCTGCTCCTCTACATTTGTATTATGCTCAAGATAAATAACATATTTGTACCTTTCAATTTTCAGCCCAAGTTTATTATTGCTGGACTTTTGTTATAGTGCACCAATCGGGCATATGTAACACAAAAAAAACTTGACGTATGCCAGAATTGCAGAACATTTTACAGCAGTAATGCCGAGGGACGAATACACATGTATTGCGCTTCACCCCAAATTCATCATGAAGAACACAAAGCTGCCTGACCTCTGCGCATGGCTGGGTGCTTTACTGGGCCAAAGGGAAGGCGCGAATAAGCTTTGAACCTCCTGGAGATGAGAAGCAGACTGAGGAAGGAGAAGTAGTGCTTTGTGTTGTGTAATCGCTGGCCCCATGTGACAGCTGACATGAATGCCATCTACATTTCATATCAATGATACTCGGCAGCTGCTTTTTTTTTTTTTTTTTTTTTTAACTAAGACCGCAAAGGAGGCAAATGGGGAAATATCACACATGGCTTTCAATTTTTCTCATCATTTGAACATTCCTTGTTACGTTTTAAGCTTAAAATGTGCGGAGAGCAACAGAGTTAGACGGCCCGGATCCTGGACTGAAAGGCGAGTCCCACTGGAGTGTGAGTGGCAGGCCTCTCTAGAAGCTTTCCAGTTGCCCGCTTCTTCGACAGCATTCTAGGATGCACACCTCGAATTTCTCAGGTTACCACCCTAATTTAAAAAGATGGTTTCCTTTGATTGCGTGTGTCTTTATGAACTGGATTCTGAAATGGTCAATTGGGCAAGCTCTGGCCAAGGTCTTCTAAATGACTTTGGATTTGCCGGACACTTCAGATGCTCAACTGGGAAGA
This sequence comes from Ambystoma mexicanum, assembly GCF_040938575.1. Lineage (NCBI taxonomy): Eukaryota > Metazoa > Chordata > Amphibia > Caudata > Ambystomatidae > Ambystoma > Ambystoma mexicanum. The sequence goes on from NC_090935.1 coordinate 943,306,294, forward strand.
GCTGGTAATTCGGCACAAGGGGGACTGTAGTTTCACTTTCTAAATATTGGCGTGCAGCCAAGTGTTTCCACTTATACGCTTTGACCCATAGTAGTGTTTTTCTTTTTCTACTGTAATCTAGACACTAGCGATGTCCATGCCCTGTGTTGAGAAATATTGCCGTGTAATATCATGCTATGTCCACCCTTTACACACCTTTTCTATTTTTTTGTGGGGGTTTTCTTATCCCAAGTTGTAGGGTGTGACTTGTGTGTAAGGGGCATGCCACGTGGGAACCTACGTGCCCTTCTTAGTGAAACATTCAGCCTTTTGTCTCCTGGCCTCACTGAGCTTCATACAATATATGAACCCTGAAAGGTCTCTTGGTGCTGAGCCCGGAGAAGTGATCCAGTACCCAAAGGTGGATTCAGAGGAACACGAAATGCCATATGCTACCGATATTGACCAGGGCTTGGCTAAAGCGGGATGATGCAGAGGAGGAGTGAAATCATCTCACATCAAGAGCTGTGTCTTCTAGTTCACTTTAAAGATTCTAACTCTATCATCAAAATAACAATTTCCTTTGTGGGCTTCAGTCGTATCAATGAGCGATACGAGACCGAAACCTACATGTTACTTCTGATCAACGCTAAGTAGATCTGGCATTAAAGCACATTTTCAAAGGCAACGCTTGTGCAAAACCTTCCCCCAAATGCACAAGATTAATCATGAGAGATTCCTCCAAGGCGTCTGCGGCTTTTCTGATCCAGATGCAGGTTCAGTGCTAGGCTCTTACTTCAGCGTTGCTTCAATCGACGCCCCCTCTTTCGCCCTACCAATGAAACAGAAGTGAAGTTGGTCTCTACGGAGTCCACGCATTGCTCTGCTCTGCATTTTCTTTAGCCAGCCAAAAATGTGACGACACCCAAGACAGATGGAGGATCTTTGTGGTGATTCAAGCCCCTTCTGTTAGACATTAATGCTAGGCCTGTATTCCCTTACTTCCTCTGGTAAACATTCTGAACAGCTGCTTACCTTTGGTAGTCCTGTCAAAGGTGGTGAACCGTAGCTCTTCTCCTGCTCCTACTAAGAAGGCTTCGCCACCTGCACTGATGAGAGCATTGTAATGATGCCAGTGGACTGCTGGCTATGATACCTGTACAGGCCATCCTTTAATAAATGGTACCGGCTTTTTCCCCCCTATGCTGCATCTTCTGTCTAGTGCATGATGTTGCTAGGTCAAAAGGGGTTACAAAGTACACCTTGCCATCTGCATGATCTTCTGACACTTGTGGATATCTTAAGTGATCCCCGAAGTTCTGGACTGTTGGGTATGCCATGGTATAGATCTCTGGGGGATCTCTTGGGGAGTGAGATGTGGGTGGTCACTACCTATAGACCCTCCCAATCTCTGTTGTCCAGATTTATTGGAGTAATGTGTGTATATTTCTTTGGTTGCTCATTAATGGGTACAGGTGGGTTGAGGCGGCGTCAAGAAAATATTGCCCCTACACATCTTCTGTCTGTCCCAATTTCGTGAGGTGAGGTGCGATTTTGGGCCTATCACTTTGCTGAACAGTGCTCTCAGTGGTCAACACAGACGCCTTTGCCCAGGGGAAGACGTCACATTTCCTGTGGGTTAGTCAGCGTTTTAGTCCTGGCACGTGCTTGGTTGCGTGTAGGCCCTTATTGCATGCTTTGTGGTCTGTGATGGGTGCAAGCGACGCATTAGTGTATCTGTGGATCCTGATAATTGTTTTGCTTTGTTTTGTGGTCCACAAGTCTTTGGAAGACTTGCCAAGGTCTAGGTTTGTGTGGTATGCAAGCTGCTTAGTCGAGGCGAGGGGGGAGGGACTCGACCCCACCTGACTGGTCTGCTGGTCTTTGGATAGGGTGTATAAGAGTCTTTGTTGTTTGAGATCAGTGCTGTAATGTGGCTGCCATTGCACTGGCTTGTGATGGGCTGATGTGGTGGAAGTCTCCGATGATGGTCCGGTGTGCAGTGCTTGCATGAGCACCTAAAGGCCTTGCATGCCAAACTATGTTCTGTTTAAGGTGATGTGTGATCATCCGTAGGAACTGTTTGAGTCATGGTTTGTGCATGCGTGGTTAGATGGCTCTGAAAGAGACTAATAGTGCACGTTCCTCAAAGAAAGAAACTATTACCCTTCCTTGATCTGTATTGTTGGATGATGGGGAGAAGCAGCCCGTGCTTGGTCAGAATCGCAAGCTTGTGTGGATGTTCGCTATGTGGAAATGTTTCTCTGTGATGCAGATCTATTACTCGGGTGTTTTTGGAGCATTCACCCCCCCCCATCTTTCCTGACCCCACGGATATTATGGAATCCATGGGGGCAGGTGATGGATGGGGAAAACCTTTCCCTTGATGATGTTGTCTGAATCAAGAAAGGAGAACCGCCTACAGCTGCTCAATGAGAAAATTATAGTATGTCTCCAATTTCTCTGGCCCCACGAAGACTCTGCCCCACCCCCTTGACGACCCTTTCTAGCACTATGCTTCTAAAATGTTAAACTGCGGACCCAAAAAACGGTGGCTCCTGTAAGTTTCCTTCCAAGTACTTTTAAAAATCCTTCCAAGGCATATGCAATATTCCTTGGCTGAAGCTTTCCAGGAACTGAGCCCTAACCCGATGCATGTGCATGGAGTGGTCCTCCTCGGCAACCTCCTGCCCCCCTGGATAGAGCTCTGGCAGCGGCAGGGGTGGATGGCGCAGGTTTCCTCCCCTGACTCTGCCAGGATCCCTTTGCAATGAATGGGACCGCCCAGGCAAACCGTCATTTGGGAGGGTCGAGGGGTATGCTTGGAGCCGTATCTTTTCAAACCACCCGAGCCTGTCTTTTTGTAATTTAGAGACTGCACATCTGCACATGTTTGAAGTACTACATGGGTGCAGTCTGTCCGCTGTCTCGGTGTCCTGTGCCCATGCCTCCCTGGCCTGGTTGCAGTCTGTGGTCAGCCAAGTATGTCTCGCTGCACCCGTCATTGAATGTCGCTCCAGAGAACTTGAAGACTACCCTGGAGGGGAGCCCAGCGAGCCCAAAAGGCCAAAGTACTCCAGACCCATCAAGACCTCAGCTGGGGGTGGCTCAGCGAGCCCGAATCTCAAAGTATTCCAGACCCTTCAGGACCGCAGCTGGGGCTTTGCCCGAAGCAGCAGGAGCCCTGGTGGCTTATAGTTCATTGAAGCCATGCGCTTGGCATTCATTCCTCCTTGACAAGGAGTTCCGAGCGCGCGTAGGGCGTCTGTACCTTGTCATCAAGCGGAGATTGTGTAATTGGTCGCCCTGGTTGTTCTGCTGCATTTTGTATTAACCACGCATATTTCTTACTGACCTTTTTCTAAGTGGGTTATGTCTAGTACACAGTGCGCTATATATACCTATGTTCTACTTTATTATGCATAAATAATATTGCACGAGTCTCCTTCTATGGATAAAGCAGGTGTTTGTAAATGAAAATAAAATAAAATGAGGCAATCAATATAACACTCCTTTATTTCCTATCCGATGTTCTAGCTCGGTAGTAATCCCTTTTCGTTAATTCCGAGGGGAACAATGTTCTCTCTAGTAGCATCCTGATCGGCTTCCCCAATCGGAGTCCTCAAAATGTGGGTGTCATTTGCTGACGTAAATAACACCCACATGTCCCAGTCATAGATGGCAGGACTTTAATAACAGCAAAAAAATCCTGCGTTCAATGACTTGGACGGCGCCCATGCTCCATCCACCCCACCCCACCCCTCCGACCGGCTGCTGTCCATGCACCATTACCAAACTACCATGACACTTAACCCCGGTCTTAACCACTGACTAGTTCCAGTATTGGCCGCCATGGGCTGGGAAAGGGCCTACTCCTCGTGTAACCTTTCCTCTCGTTTGCTGGCAACCAAGATTGTTTAGGCTACCTTTAGGAGGGTATGATGACGCGTATGTCCTTTCATAAGAGTCATTCTTATTACTTTATTACCTTTACAATGACGAGAATGTCTCAGAAACTGGTCACGGCCAGCGGGCCTTGGTAATGAAAAGTTTCCTGAAAATACAATAGCGGCACAAAATCCCGAGGGGTTGCCAGTTGTGCACTAGTTCAGCCTACCTTCTTCCACGAGGAGGGACATAAGCAGCCTAGGTCTACCGGTAAGATAGCTCAGCGGGTTGAGCAGTTGCAGCTGTGATCTGTGTGTGATTTGCAGGTCGCAGGTTCGAATCCCAGCAATACCAGCTTTCATCTTTCCGAGGTCGATAAGTGAGTACCATCTTCGGTTGGGTGATATTTTATGTAAATGTGCTATATGAATAACACATCACTATCTGCTGCCAGAGTCCCAGAGAGGGTGCGTGCTGACTACTTGTCAGTCAGGCGAATGTTGGGGGTTGGTGGAAACATTGGATTTCTCCAGCAAGTAGCCAGTGTGCTGGATTATTTTGGCATGGCATTCCAATTCTCTGCCACCAAAGCTGTGCATAATTAAGTAAATGTGATGGGACATAACAATAAATAGCATCTTCCTCATGATAATGCCCTGTAAAAGGTTCATTAATCTTCTTGGAACATTTCCGTTGTGGGAAGCAGAACTTCTCCGCTGCCTTTCTTTCAAAATATGCTGAAATCAATTCTGTCGATGTTTATTATGGCTTTCTGCAGAACTTCTCCTCTTCGGTGCAAACTATAGAACCACCCACGGGACACTGACATTAATGTGTTTTGCGGCACTATGAAAACGTGAATAAGCTCCAGCGTGGTACTACGTTATTGTCCTTTCATAATGTGCAGCAGTATTATAGACCAGTTAGAAACATTTTATATGACGAGAAATCATTTCGATACTGTCCGATCAGGTGATGGCAACAGGAACTTAAATTGTATCTAATTGATCTGAATGCATATTCTGTCAGCACAGACAACGACCACAGAAGCTCCTTGCATACAAAACAAGCTGGCGTTTACATCAGAGGGGGCACACTCCCGAGTAGGTACCCCATTCAGTTTCTGCAGGAGTGGGCACACTACCTAGTAGGTACCCCATTGGTTTTCTGCACATTTCCCACTGATAGGCTGTAAAAGATTGCCCAGTTTTTGTATTTTTATAAATGTTGCTAATTACACGAAATTCTCTCCTTATTTTCTAAGACCACTCGTATTCGCAACGCTTGTTAACATCACACCGTCGCCCACAGTTCAAGAACTCAGTGGGCACGGCCTCAAGGATTACTTTCCTACAAGATCTAGCTAGCCAGTCCTCGATAGATTTTCAAACAGTTGCACGAAGGGTGATTAACCTCTTTAGTCCATGATGTTGGGGAAGCTGCCAATGTGGCTGCAGTGGAGTGGCTCAGGGATGATCTAACCCCCACCCTTTGTGTTTTGTACTGTCTGGTGCCTCCAGGGATGTCATTGCACCAAAATGCTAGGGGTAGCGGAAGTGACATGACATGGCCCTTGACCCCCTGATGACAACACAGGAAGTGATGTCATTTGACCCCACCCCAGAGTGATATCGGAGGAAGTGATGTAACACGACCTTTCACCCGTTGACAAAACAGGAAGTGGCATCACATAGCATTGTACACTACGAAAATTGTGGTTACGATATCACTGTGATGTACATTTCATACAAGAATGGATCGCCATATGTATCGTTAAGATCAGCGTGTATAGGCCCATATTATCAAATTACTATGAATGCAAGCAGACGTCCATGACCAAATGATGATGATGTGCTATTATATAGCACTTGCGCTTAAGCGCTTTATATAGAAAAAATATACACCCGATATCACCCAACCTGTGGTGGTACTCATTTATTGACCTGAGAAGGATGAAAGGCTGAGTTGAGGCGTTTAAGAAGAGACTAAATCAGTGACTCACTCCCTGAAGTGTGCGTGAAATAAACCTTTAACGAGTCTAGCAATTATTGTATAGAATTCCAGAAAGACACATTATTTGGGCATTCCTATTCTTTCTTATGTAGGGTCAGTGCTGAAAGTGTTAGACTTGTGGCACTCCTGTTCTTATTTTTCTTCTATTTTTTTAAAGGGCCTGAACAGGAAAGCCAGCCACTCCAGAAGTAAAGTCACATGGTGCTGGCCACAGTCCAGGAGCTTGCATTACAAAAAAGCAAACAAAACAAAATAACTTTATTAACATTTTTTTTAGAGAGGTCGCAAGGAAGACTTCACAGGTCGCAGTTGGAACCTCTGGTGACCCCTAAATGACGTCCCTGGGTGCCTCGCTTGGAGGGGTCTCGGAGTGCTATGCAGGTATGGGAAGAAGGATGTGGACGAGAAATGACCCAATGACAGACAGACCACAGGAGTTCCAGAATCTCTGTACTACCGAGTGCATACTGGCAAAGGTCTGCGGTGGGGTTGGTGTTTGTCCAAGTCAGAAAATAGTTGACCGCTCCTTTTCAGCTCCAAGGAAAGGTGGTTCTAGGGTCGGTACAAGGCTACTTTGCTACGGTTGGAAGGCATCGGAGAAGAGGAAGGTTTTCCGTTGAAATGTTTTTGTCTTAAATTGAGTATATTGCAGTGTTTGGGATCTCTGGAAACTTTTTGTCACCATAGCGTTTTGAGTTGATGATGTAGGGCACATTTATTTGTTGATATTTATATAGCACACCGAGCCTTGAGGCATCTGAGCGCTTTAAGCTTAAGAAAGCGGTTTTGCTATTGTTGATCTGAAGTTGTACTATATAATGTTGAGGCAGACTGCTCAAATATTTGGGGCCAGTAGACCCATAACCTCTGTGCATAAAATCTTGAGCATAGTGCTTTGTTCCTACGGGCGCATGGATTTCAGAGCAGTTGTTCTCATGCCTTTTTTAATCCAGGTTTTTGTCCACTCCATTTTCTGCCGGTTGCAGCTGGTTTATCTGTTTTGTAGACCTGTAAATTTACTCTTGGTTATAATCTAGATGCCTAGTACAATGGCCAAAGCTCAACTAATGTATGGCTTACTTGAGCACTTGTAGCGGAAGGTTAGCACGCTTAGTGATTGTGTTCACTTGTGGGATGAACATTCAAGATATCGAATAGGACGCTCTATGGTCTTACTTGATTAACCAGTTTTGGAGGATTCGGCACAGGCGATTTCAAAAACAGTGTGAACTTCTTTTCATTCAACTGCTCAAGAGTATCACGTTGTTCTTTGAGCCAGTGAGGCATAGGCTCCTTGGGGTCATCTATTCCTACACTTAAAAGAGGCAGGTTGAGACGCAAGGATATAGTTGTATGCTTTTTCCAATATACTTTGTGAATTTGCGAGAGAGGGAATGCCCAGACGTGGGTCGCTTGCTCGCTGCGCCATAGGGAACCAACCTGCACCTCACTGCTGAGGCCCAACAAGGCTGAAGCATGTCTGGGATTGCTTGTGTTTCTGTGCAGCGGGGACCTGGCCTAGCAGTTCGGGCAGGGCTGCTCTCATTGGTGGCAGTACCTGACTGATTTGCATATGGCTGGACCCCTTTTCAGTGACGCAGATGGGCTAAAAAACAGCGTTGCAGAAGGTTGCTCATAGCAATGCTAGTGTTTCAGATTAATTCAAAACCTTCCACCCATCACTTTTTTGGTTTCAGTTTATCTGTTTTGTAGACCTATACATTTACTCCTGATATAATCTAGATGCCTAGTACAATGGGCAAAGCTCAGCTAATTTAGGGATTACTTGAGCACTTGTAGCTGAAGGTTAGCATGCTTAGTTACTGTGTTCACTTGTGGAATGAACATTCAAGATATCTTATAGGACGCTCTACGGTCTTACTTGATCAACCAGTTTTGGAGGATTTGGCGCAGATGATTAGCAAAAACAGTGTGAACAACTTTTCGTTAAACTGCTCAAGAGTATCACTTTGTTCTTTGAGCCAGTGAGGCATAAGCTCCTTGGGGTCATCTTTTCCTGCACTTAGAAGAGGCAGGTTGAGACGCAAGGGTAAAGTTTCATGATTTTTCCAATATGCATTGTGAATGTGCATGTCATTGGGATACATTTGAATTGGCATCAATATTTCTCACCTTCATGGCACTAAAAAAAAGATGGGAACATGCCCATTGAGCTGGAAGAGCACAATCGTTATTCCCATATACAAAAAGGGAGAGGGGCCATGCCCTAAATCTTATCGACCATTTGTCTGTTAGCTACCTCTGTCAAACATTAGAATAAGGCCAAGCTGAATATAATATTTGCATGCCTCTGTTCATCAGATATGACCCAACCAGGAAAGGACATGATGGATGCAGCATTACAGTGCTTGACCCTCCACCTGACAGTCTACAAGTAGGAACAGGTCCTTGCAGGCGACTTGCACCTCACCCTTTTAAACAAGGCCATTGCATTTGATCGCACAGTAGAGTTCTAGGAATGTAGAACCTTACATTCATTGGCTTTTCCTCCAGAGATTCTGTATTTACTATTAGAACCTCAAGACACGCGGGTGAAGCATGGGGTAGAGTAATGCCAAAAAACAATAAATGATCTCAGGTTGCACAACTTCTCTCCCTCAAAGATCTGCACTGGCTCTATTGTGAAATCCTCTTACCTTAGGGAGCGCTGATGTGCCGCCTAGCCAATATGGACAGAGAAGGGAAATTGACCCTCTTTTCAACTAGTGATTAAAAAAAAGCCAAACCAAACTGTACCTAGTACATACCCATCAAGTTTCTCTGGATCTATACATCCAATGGTCACCTCCCTCAGTTTAATACGACCCCAAACTGAGTAGAGGCTACTAGGATCCCACTAAATGGAGAACATCAAAGGAGCAACACCAAGGAATAGAAACATTAGGGCTGATATGCTTGCACTATCACCAAGAAGCATTTGAATGGGGATTTCACCATTTATTAGACCCGCATCCAAGTGTGCACCCTCAAGTTACTGTCATGCATGTGTTAATTACATACATATCCAGCCATTCGTTTTAAAACATCAATTCATTGTGCATATGGATCCCTTTAGACATACCTGTAAACGACATCCTGTGTAGGTCAACCGATTTCGGTGGATCGGAAGTGGCTTCCCACCTTCTTCGGCGACCAACAAGATTGCTTCTAACCTAGCAGCAGGTCACCGAGGTCGAACACCTTCTAAAGCTCATACTTAACAGAGATCGACGCCACTGTCCTCTAAATAAAGAGACAACATGAATCGCTCACTTTTCGTCATTAATACTGTAAATCAATTGCCAGCAAATTGCTTGAGTATGGTCAAAAGCCATATTGAAATGCATATAGGATCCTGCCATTGCGGAAGTGTCTACTAATAGAACTCGATAACATGGTGTGTGTTGGGAATGGGTGGGGTAGCTATCCACTTTACGGCAAGTTATTAACACCCAAACTAGAGACTGTGATCACTAACATACTGAGTTGAGGTTAATGTATGTTACCCATCCGTTCCTACACCAACAATGCAATGTTAATGGCCAGGACACCCGTAGCAGTAAAGAAATTTAGCACAGCATATCCTCAAACGTCAGGTAAGAGTCTAAACATCAATACCTCCATGACTGCAGGGATGCACTCGGATAATTTCCCCAACCAAGTGAAGCATCGCCCCACTAGCAGTGTGGTGTTGGCAAAGTGATCCACCTGGAAATGAGACTCTCGAGTAACCCACCTGAACAGATATGTATAGTGTATATATCAAATGTATGACTTAATCTTAAACTGTTCCAAGCGGATAAAAAGGCAGACCATCAGGATTGTGTCAAATCTGTGTCACCAAATCAATTGCCACAGCCATATTAGGCTGGACAGTCTCGGCTGTAACTTCATCTAACCCTCAGCGTACAGGAGAAGATATAGGGCCTCATTACGACCCTGGCGTTTACCATGGCGCTATTAGTGCCATGGTTGACGCCGGTATTTTACCAACTCCGCGATGGTGAATGGCGGAATTACTGCCCCATTCCAAGGTTGGCGGGCCGGTAATTCCCCATTCACCATTGGCCCTTCCCCATTCCCATTTTTGCCCCCATGGGACTCAATGGGAATGGGGAAGGCAGTAATTACGGTACCGCAAATTGCGGTACCGTAATTACCTCCAAAGTCCCTTTGCGGGTTCCTTCCTTAACGGCTGGTAAAACCAGCTGTTAAGGTCGGGACCCGCAAAGGGACCTCGTAATTAGGCAGTAAGGGTTTAACGGCACCGACACCTTTTACGGCGCCGTTAACCCCTTACCGCCTGGGTCGTAATGAGGCCAATAGTGTTTAAGGTACCACCCTGCGCCTCATGCTATATCATTCAGAAGGATTTGGAAATGCCTCCTGTTGCTGTCGATGTTGCAACTCAGCCTCTGGAAATGTGGCTTTTCTTCTGGCTTAGCCCCAGGCAGCTCTGACAGAGTATGTTCTGTTGTCCAGTCTTTGGTGGTTTTACATGAGATGCAACCTAACCGAGCCAGAGTTCGCCACTGGTGTAACAACCCTCTTTTAATACCACTTAATGCTAAGAAGGTTTTTGTGTTTAAGATGTGCCAGTTCGTAACCAATATTTGCCGCAAGTGTGCATTTCGAGTAACTACAGTGACTCGTTAAATACCAATCGTGCAAAAGCAGGGAATTTGATTAATTATATTTGCTAAAACATAGTCTCCTACTTACCTGCTTTAGAGTGGGGCTTCGTCCACTGGTCGCAATGACCGGCAGATGGAAAGGGATACTACACCACGAAGTTCCTGTCTTGGCAATACCACTCCTTAGAAAACATAGGGCCTCATTCATTACCAGTCATAACCTGCATTCCATCCTGGTGCTGGGGCCTCAAGCCCTGGCCTTCAATTTTCCTTTGCTGTGGGTGAGCTGTTTCTATTTTATCTCTCTCCCATTCCCGAGCTCCCTGTGCCCCTTAACCTTTCTCCTTTCCCCACTTACATAGTCTCTTCAGCGTGCTCCTTGTTGCCCTCTAACATAAAAATGGGCAAGGGGCTCCAGAAATAGGTCTGGAACCACGGCACCCATTTTTACAGCAGACATCATATCTGTCGTTTTTTGGGAGCAAACCCTGCTTGCATGTTTGCCACGAACTGCGCATGGTCACGCAAGATTCCCTTGCCACTATGGTAATTTACTAGGAATGTTAATAGCAGTAATGCCGAGTTCAGCAGACTGCAAAGGATAGTGGCCCAGCACCCTTATTAAAAGCCCTTGCCTCACTGAGGCCTATTAATTGGGAGAGCGTGCCGTTACCACGCACAATGGGCCGCCGAGTGAGGCATTATTGCTTAACTAAATCATAGGGGGCCTTGACATTGCAAAATGCTGTCTGCATATCTAGTTGGATCTACAGCAAGCAGTACAAAGCTGTGGGAAAAGAAAAGGCCAACATATATGACTAGATATCACTTCAATGTGGTTACATTTAGAAATGTGATGTTACTGTTTGTTTCCAAGACTAACGGGCTAATTCGGAGTTGGCCGGTCCGGAAATAAGGTGCTGGTAACCATGCATACACAGTCCCTACCAGCCAACTCCAAGTCCGCCGGTAGGGGCTGTGATCTACCGGCAGGCCTGACCTGCTGGTCATTCAGGCCCCTACCGACAGACAATTGCCGCAATCGCCAGCACCGGGATTACCATGCTGGTGATTGCGGCATGGACTCCATGGGAATGGAAAGTTACCAGTGTCTCCACTGCCCATAATATCTCAGTAACACCGGGATATCGTGCGGCGCAGAAGGTACGGCAGTTCCCCGGAATTCCGGCGGGATACCGCAAAACTTGTAATGATCCAAGTCCACTTATCTTTGAAAAATGTATGAATGTTAGATTTGCTGCGTAATCAAAGGCAAACTGTTGCAGATTATGTCGTAGGTCTGTTCCTCTCATAAACAAAATAAGCACATCATTGATATGTAAATACACAGATTGCCTTAGAAGATAAAGATGGAGGAGCTCTGAGAACCTCGATAAACCTAAGGAAGGTCAGGCAGATAGCGATTACTAGGAGAGCGGCCATAACATTGCCCTGCGGAAGATTTGAGAATGCATTTCTATGGAGAGCTGCCCCGTCACAACTCTATCTAGTCTAGCGATACGTTTAGAACACCAGCAATGAAGACTAGTGGCAACTACGAACCCCCACCACTAATGGATGTTTTGCCGTCTGAAAGAAAAGGATTCCCTTTGAGATGCAGACCGGGCACCCACCGAGCACCCATACGATTGAGACTTGTGTTGAAAATTCGTTGATTCATTGCCCATGCCCCTATGAAGAATTGCAGTGTCTATTACCACTTCTCAATAACAATCCATTCCAGAACGTCCTGCAATAATGATTCCATAAAGAACCTGCCAGGCAAGTGCAATGATGCCCTTTTTCGGTAAAATAAGGCAACGCTGTGAGGAATTCCCTTGGATGTAAAAGCTGGCGTTACATGTTCTGAGGCAACTGGAAGAGATTCAAAACCGGTTGCCAGTAGTGTACGATATCATTTGGTTCAACGCTTAGGATTCCACCGGCGCATATTGAATATCGGAGTGTTGGAAGTATTTGAGTTCTTTTAAAGCATGAATGGAATTCTAAGTGTGTTGATTCACTGCCATCACTCCTGTCCAGCTCCAGCTATTGAATCTCCCAGGCCCAGCATCGGTGGGACTATTTGAATGGATAGCCCCTCTTCCCGTTCAAAGCCAGTTGCAATTCTAAAGCACTAACAGCATGAAGTGCGGAGGAGGAAAAACCAGTGTGCATGGGTTTACATCACGTGCACACAGGCCCAGCTGCTGCTCCTTTAGACCTGTGTGTTTAACACGGAACCTCTGAGCCTCCACCTAGTGTGACAAGACAGGGTTGCCACAGGACACGCAGCATATGTGGCCACACTGCCAGCTGCATGTGACATGAGCACGTTTTTATGGCCATTAGCTGACTTTGAGGAATGAATCCGCAGTCGATCTCGCGTTGTTTCACCAGTACTATTTTTCTTGTTTTCCTTTATACTTACTTGGATTTACAGGAGTGTATTGAAGTGATGCAATGCACCACAGTCACTTGTTACTAACCTCACATAATTGATGTATTGACCAACCCTAAAGTGTTCATACGAGTTGAAGACATCAAAGTGATTGTTCTACCTTGCTGTTTTTTACTTTTTGATGCTATGATGAATACATTTGTGTTTTTCTGAAAGAAGTACCTGGAAAAACAGATTAATTAATGCATCTGTATCTCTGGGTTTCACTACCAAAACCTACCAGTGTGAAAGGGAGGGGTAGCCTGTGTCTCACCTCCTTTAACTACTTAGTTGGTCCAGGCATAATTGGTGATCTTTAGAGCTACATCAGTAGCCAAGTTGCTAGTGCGACCTTTTTCGCCCATTTCTCCAACTCCTAAAAAAGAGGAAACAAGGGGGTCCTGGATTTCCATGTAGTGGCCTAGTCCCACGCTGCCAATCTGCATATGGTGGGTTACTGCAGAGAGCGCAAGCATGAAGGGCAGCGCCTGCGCATTTGAAACCCAGCATGAAGAGCGACACACTGGAGAGGTGCGGGACGGCGTGGCTCCTCCATAAAGATCAAAGTGACGACTGATGATGTGTGCATGGTTTGACACCGGTCATCTTCACATATGCACACAACGCTGGCCAATCAGTTGTTTAACTACATTCTGCTAATGCAATTATTTGATGAAAGACCAAACTAAAAATCGTTCAGTTGAGCTTTAAGTTATTTTTTAGTGGTCACACGAAACAAGAATGATTGTTACAGTGTACAAATCCACAGCAGTCCCTGCATTTGAATGCACAAGCTGAAAATGTGGACCGAAACATATTCTAAGTGGCATATGTACAGCACCACATGTAGACCGAACTACGTCGACGCATACAAATCTCGATACTACCCTATGGTATGCCTGTAACAAAACCGGCACGTCTCCGGAGATCTATGGAATACCAGATAGTTCTCAATCTTCTTGTGATTCTGGGGCAAGACATTCAATAAGCCAGGCGGCCCAATTGAAAATCCTCTATCCCCCTGCTCTTTATTTGGCTCTTACATTTTGGCTCTTACATTCTCCAGATGCAGAAGATTTTCTGAGCAAAAGGATCAACGTGGCCTTCGTGGGCGAATCTTAGCTTGAAGTGCTTGGGCCATCCCGTACAAGCAATTAAAGACCATCATTGGGTTCTTTATCTTAATTCTGCAATTGACAGAGAGCCAGTGCAGAGAACACCAGGCAGCAGGCACGGCGAATACCTAGGAAGCCCGCAAGCCACTTGAACTGCTGCATTCTGCAGCCTTTGCAGACGTGACAGCTGATAATCCACTGCCCCATACATAGGGCATAATATGAATCCAAGCAGGAGTGGCTTGAGGCTCCAGGAACCCTATTGGCATGCACTTTATTCAGACATGGGAGGGTGCAATTCATCAGATGTAGTTTCTAGAATGCAGCCTTTTAACTTCTCCAATATAATAATTTAAATCCAGGTTAGATTGCTAGTAATCTCCTAGATTTTTTTTTACCTTCTCTTAAAAGCCTAGTGGGGATCTAAAAATGGCTGATGCAGTATGCACTTGCTCGGCTTTGTGAAGATTGTGTTTGGAGCCCAGGTATCTGTTGTCCCTGGTTTCGACTGCAGCCTGTTAAATAGCACACAACTCTCTACTTCATCCAGACCGGTAGTAATGATGTCAAGTCTGGGTTCTGAACTTTAAAGTAAACCTGAGTGTCATCAGCACACAAGTCATACATTATACCGTGCTTAGTGAAAATCCACAATATCGGGGTCATATTTAAAAGGAGCGACGATGGAGAACCCTGAGGAACACCCAAAGAAGGTATTTGCTTGGCAGACCTGTATGGACCCAGTCTAACCCATTGAGATCATTTTAATGCATGGAGTGACACACCCATTGTATTTGAATGGCAGTCGAGAAGAAAATCATGGTTCACTGTGTCAAATGCTGCAGATAGGTCAAGCATGACCAGCATAGTCAGAAAAACTTTGTCGCCATTCAGCAAAATTTCACCCCAGACTATCGATAGAGCTGGTTCTGTGATGTGGGGGGTGAACATCTATTAGAGAGAGGATTTCAATGAATCCATGTAGTCGTGCAATAAACACTCTGCTCCAACACTTTTGAGACCCATGCTAGCCCAGCTGCAGGTCTACCATTCTTAAATGAAGTAGCATCCAGTGAAGACTGCTTAAGAAGTGGCGAGATTATGGATTCTTCAAGCAGGTCCGGGACACAAACCTCATCCAATGATTTGTTAATAAAGTAGACCATACAATCGGCAATAGCTGTGGCCTGAGTTTTAGCTAACAGGGCTTGTGAAGCGTCTTCTGTCTGACACACATGTCGTTTTTTAGCAATGGGAGAACATTAGATGGTGAAAGTGAAAAGTGGTGCTTGACACACCTAGAGGATACTAGATATCAGGGGGCATAGAATGGTTTGTAATTCCCAGTTTTCTTTTCCGAATGTCAATATTCTTTTGGATTTTGACCATCTTTGAAATAAAAAGATTACTTGAGCATTGGCATAACTACTCTGAAATGAGGGACATCTAGAAACCTTTCTGGTTTTCACAAAAACCTGAATTCTTTGGAAAGCTTCTTAGATATATTTGAGGCCTTGTTGGTCCTATTTTCAATAAAAGTTGTTTTTAGCTTCAAAGATAGCCGCCTTGTACTTTGTTTGGGGTATTTAAGAATTCTTCCGATTGTCCTCAATTTTGTTCCTTCTCCATCCGCTCTGCTTTATATTACAGGTATGTAATGTTAGTCATACCATGGGGCTGAAGATTTTCAAATTCTACAAACTTGAGGGGAGCCCAATCCATCTCAAAAGCTCTCAAAGTAGTTGAAATCTGGTCAAAGTAGTCACTGTAAAGCAATCCAGGATAAAAAGAGATGTTCTCTAGGTTGTCTTGGAAGGTTTGTGAGAGGAAGTTGTGTTTCTTCCTCATTAAGTCTTTACTGATTGCATTATTGGTCCCATAGTGCAAGGCCTTAAGGATCTCCAATCTAAAGAGCTTAAGAAAATGATCCGACCATGGTACCTGTACAATATTTCCCTCAACAATATAAACTTCCCTTTAAAACACCTGGTCAGGGCAATGGCCTTTGACATGGTCTGAGATGGAGCATATTGTATGAGATCATTATCTTTCAGCTGGCCTGCCTCGTGATTATCTTGGCAGTTCATGCATAGATTAACATATCCGAAAATGATAGTGCTTTATATTTATCACGATTGAACTAATAAATGTATCCAATCCTTTAGGAAAAGATTTAGCTGGTTCTGGGGGTCTCTAACGGACTAGCATTTTCATTACCCAATGCCGATCAGGTTCACATTTAGGCAACATTACATTTGTGTACAGGTCCCATGAAGTAAAAGGAATAACTGCAAAGTTGAGAAACTAGTTAAAAATGAGTGCAACCCCTCCTCCGCGTTGGCCATCTCCATTCATCCGTTTAATATTATATCTCGGTGAAGCTCTGTGGTATGAAATGGAGCTTCACAATCTTACCCGAAACATTTCTCAATGATGAAAACCATTTCCAGAGAACTGTCATGAACATAGTCTAGAATGACTGAGGCCTTAGCCATGGCTGACCGTGTATTGAGTGCAGGATCTGGCAAAGTTATTCATATTAGAATCCTTTGCACCAATAATATCTGATTAGGTCGGCTTAAGTCCAGCCCTAAGATTAATAGTTAAAAAAGGGTTTCTTCATTTAACTTGTATTATCGTTTCACAAACCTAAGAACACAACTCCAAATTGGAAGAAGCGCTGCTCCATGAAGAGCAGAGAAGAGCCACATAACCGAAGATGGTTGAAGTTGGTATGTCAGGAGCACATCCTCTTTATTGAGGAAGAGGGTGAAAGAGTCTCACGGCCACTGTCGATGCTACTAGAGAAGAACAACGCCTTAGGATTGACGATGAATCGGAAACCAGTAGAGGAGGCGCTACTGAACCTCGCTCTGGGAACTCACACAGGCACTGATCTTGATAACGGACTGTTATCTGAGCCTACTTCGCCAAAAGAAGATGGGAGCACAGGAAGCTCCTAATCTCCTGCAATGTCAGAAGAAAGTGGTTTCATACCCAGTGCCAGCATGACGAATATACCAAGCATGCACAAAAGACCCTGAAAGGCACGAAAGTGTTTTTTCTATTCAAAGAGAAGCTATGCAGAGGATTTGTCTGCGGCGATGTTCCGCATTGCTAATTACTGACTTACCACTGATCAGTGTAGAGAACACAAGCGCAAAGTGTTGCTTGTGCGCATTAGACGTGTGTCCTTTAGCGGACATGAAGAGGGGGACATTGGTGAGATATAGGGAGATCCGACACGATGGTGAATGCATGGTTTGGAACAGAGCTTCCTTACTGAGAAGGAGGATACCCACGCCCTACCACTGGCCTCATGTAACTGGTAAAAGCTCCCCGATTGCCGGCGGGTTTGTGTGCGCGCTCTACAAATGAAAAATAAATAAAACAAATAAATAAACCCGGTGCGCGTGTACGAGGTTCTCTATTGAAGGGCATTCTGCTCATTACATTGTTCTTTAGCTATGGGCCTACCTTTATGGCCTTCTGCATCCGCATCTGGCCAACTTGACTCAAAGGGTAAAATAGCTAGCCTCCGTCTCCCCGGCTAGGTCACTAAATGCAGCTGAATTCGACCTGATAGTACACCATGCAGAGCTCAGCTCAGATGAGGAAAGAGGGGACGCTTCTCCGACGCTACAGCAGCAGAGCAGACTATGCTGGCCAGCTCTCTGGGCAGCGCTCCAGGAGAGCCTGCAGAGTCCTCTTGCTTTGCACCTTTGCGTACAGTTGCACACTGCGCACAGTCCTGTTACTTTGTGTTTTACTTTCACGTTTGTACTTGTGTTCAAACATGGTGAATTTTGATAGACGGTAGCAATATGTGTTATTGGCTGTGTTTATCACCGGGAATGCTTTCAAGGAAGTCTGTCAGCAGGGCAAAAGCAGGCGGTTTTGTAATGCGGGTACAGAGGTCACCAAGGATGCCCAGATTTAGTCTGGCTAGATAATGTTTAGGAATCTGGCTTGGACTGTAGAATCCCAGAAGGTGCCCAGCCCAGAACCAAGACTAGTTAAAAAGACCAAACTTTTTGGCAGATCTCTTTTTAGGTAAACCATGATGAGAGCAGCAGCAACAGGAAGCACAAGGGTGTCCCTGAACAACAAAACCCCGGCAACTCGGGAGAGCACAAAGGCTCAAACATGTTAAATGAAATAAGCAAGCCAAGAAACATGAAGAGGGCTGGTTCGGCTGGACACGAGAGGCGGCCTGCAGGTGGTGGTGAACCGGTTTTCCATCAGGTCGGCATAGAGCGCAGGGTGGATCCAGGAGAGGCTCTGCTAGTGACCCATGAGGTTTAGTTGTATATGTGCAGAGGGAAATCCTCAAAACTATGCTCACTCTCCTCTAAGCAAAGGGAGTTTAGGGTGTGTGTGTTGCGCATCCAGTGGTTTTCTCAACTGGTAACAGTGTACCTGCCTGGTGATTTCCAGGCGCTTCTACTAGCATCAAATGCACACTCAGACATACTGACAATATAAGCTGTGATTACGTGTGCTGTGCTTTGTAATTGATCCAACAGCGCGCACCCTATGAGCATGCAATGTAAAATGGTGTGTGCACGCTCCCTCCGCCGCTTGCACAACTTTGGGCTTTGTAGAACTACTTCCTACTGATACGCAATTTACCTTTCACACGCCCGTGCTGCTGCCCTCGTGCCCCGCCTCATGAACTCCCTCTTTCCCGACCTCTGCCAGAAACTTACCCGTCCTCTGGCTAGGCCCTACTTTTGAATGCAGAGGTCCTTCCACATGTTATCCGGATTTTTCTTGGTGTGAGCTAGTTTAAATGTAGCCTCGTTGGCTTGATTGAAATAAGTCTGGTGTATGAGCCAGACTCAATATATTGGGGGACACAGTGAGTTTTCCCTTTATCGCACTCTGTGCCAATACACCAGGCTTGATCAAGGCCTTAATGCAGGGGGTCAAAGGGTACGGAAAAAGTAGTGGAACTGTCGCCCCCCCAGCCCCCCCATGAACACCATGCCGGCTCTCGCTCTCCCTCCTCGCAAATACAAACCCCTTACCTGGGACTTAAGTTTCCTCCACTCCGTCCACAACCCTGTGTTTTATAACTGTACTATCAAGACTGACAGACATCTTGACAAAAAATTAATTTTAAATGGCCACCATGGCTTTCAGTTATTGTCCCCAACAGAATGCAACTTTAAACCAACTTCCATGTCTAATCACCCACCATTGAACATGCCAAAAACTACAGGCATCCCCATAGCACCCATTACCTACACACACAGCTGTGCCTGCAGCACTTTCATATGGATCATGCTTAAGTTTAGAAGACGAACGCTGATCACTGCGGCTGCAGGGCAAAGTGGTTGCTTAGGAATGGGCTTTTGAAATAAAAACAAATGTATATAAACCAAGGCAAATGAACAAAGCCAAGGTAGGTCAGCTAGATGTGACTTTAGAGAATTCCCTGCACGACCCAGGGTCAAATATCCAGTAGGGAAGCAGCAAAAATAAGCGCTGTAGGCTTGCCGCCCAGAAGCCTACCGGAAGTGCTCTCCCAAGCGATAATAAATAATGGAATGATGGCGGACGTCTCCAAAACGGAGAGTAACGTGTTGCCCTTTAGTTCCTTCCCACTTGGTTCCCTCGGAAATAAAGGCTGAGCACAATCAGCCCAGCAACATTGAAGCATCCAGAGTAGCATTTGCTGACAGCACCCCTTTCCTATAGTCCGGGCTTTGTACCCCACATTTCCGGTGTCTGGAGCCCTACTTGCGCTAGGCCCCGAGTCAGCATGTGATGCAATCTGGGGGTTCAGATCTGATTTACATAAATGCTGCTCTGTGAGGTACTGTTGTACTCCATGATGACGGCAAAGTGCTTTGTAAGTGCATACTATTGCCTGGCATGCCTGGGTTAACCCAATAATGGCACCCTTGCCAGCCGGTGCATTTGAGACCCTTGATTCCCCTAGTCAGCAACTTGGCATGCCTTTCTTCTCCAAGGCAAGAACACGCGCTGATCCTTTGCATTCTGTTTTATTGGCTGGAAGGGCAGAGGCTTATCAGTTGCTATTGCTTTGAAGGACATACATGGTCTTCTGCCAAGCAAGGGAAGATGGCGTTATAACTCGGGCGCAAGGAATGAGGCCAGATACCAACATCAACATATTTTTCGGTGCCTGTTCCTCGCTTTGCTGGAATATCCTGGCATTGGCAAACACACTGTGGAGCTTTCCTTTGCAGGAATCCTGCAGTTTCAGGCACCGGGCATCCTCTGTCACTCTGTGTCCTCAAAGTACCTGTGCATGTGTGCAGCAGACATGGTCTTCATGTGCAAAGATGCATGTTGGAGCGTGGGCACTGTGATGGACTTGCGCCCAGACGGCATTTCTGCACACACTTTTATCATTTCCCTCAAGGGAGAGGGTTTGTTTATAGGATAGATTTTGAAAAATGCAGAGGAATTTTACTGTGAGATGCGAATCCTGGTGGAACAGCCTGGTATTCTCGGGTGTATGCATTCACGCATGAGCAGCAGGCAAAATCTGCTCGTGAAAGTAGGTGGCCACGCCCCTTTAAGAGGAATCTACCATCCTTGCTGTGGTGCAAGGGACATGTAAGGGACATGTAACGCAACGAAACCAACACTGAAATTGGCAAGTGCTTTGGCACTTGTATAATGAACATGTGTTCTGTGCTGCCAGGTTTTGGCATCACACCCCAATTTACTGATGCATTTTCTCCGCTTTTGCTGCGACATGCCCTACTACTGGCATTGTGCACAAGTTATTGCCACGTCAGTCCTGGGCACTCCCTACCATTGTTAGCCTTGCATTGGCTTTGTGCTTCCAAGTACAGACACCATTGCTGGTATTGGCCATTGCATGCTCTGCCACTTATATCATTAGCCAGTGATTGCCATCAATTGCCTACCCACTGCCCGGATATATTAAGTATTGCCACAGTTTGTCAGATATTTGCATGATATGCCCAGGTCTGCACACAGTTTACTAGACATTTCCATAATATCCCCACATGGTTACACCATTTGTCAGGTATTCGCATTGTCACAGGGACCAAGGTGGCATCGTTTCACCTGGCATCAATAATTATGCCAAGATCATATGTTAAAAGACACTGGGCCTCATCACGAGTTGGGTTGTATGCCAAATGGGATACTGACCAACTGTATTTGCGTTACCGGCCAACCCTCTAGCGGTATCACCGCCGGATCACGGGTTGGGCGGTAACTGTAATTCCCCATTGGGTCGACCCAATGGGAAATTGTCGGCGCTTATAGCGCAGCGCTAATCGCTCCCAAAAATTGGCATTTTTCCGCTGCATTTACCCCCAGCTTGGATCTGGGAGTAAATGCTGCCAGACTCATGTTTGGGCTGACCCTTCAATGCGGCAATAATAGCATCATCGCCATATTTAAGGGCTACCGCCCAATTCGAGATGAGGCCCACTCTGCTTTATTAAGGGATTGGGCAGCTGAAATGAAAAATGGGGTTGTCCCAACAAAACGATAGCCAGGGTGGTTCGCCCCCGCCCAACGCGAGGTCCAGACTCTCCTCTCAGAACCTCTTCTGGTCCAATGTCTGTTTCACAGGATTCGGGTTCACAAGCCTTCCTTTCCTCTGAACTAAGTGACCCAGTTCCTTCAATTAAAAAAGGGGTTAGCTCCCCTCCTGCAGGAATTGCAGGATTTACGCTGATCCAACCCCTTCTTCGCTGCCTCCGTTAGATGCAGACTTTTTCCGTCTCCTGTACCACACAACTCACACTGTTGTAAAGTGTTGAGTGGACTTGCCAGTGGCCAGCTGGGAGAGCTAGAGATGGGTCCCTGGGCTTGCTCTTCCACTCCTTCACCACAAAGTTTTCACAGTAGCTTCGCTCACCCCCATCTTGATCCTGTTTCCATCATGAAGGCTTTTATTCGACTGTTTGTCATTTGCCAAAATACATGAAAAAAACACTACCATAAAATACATGTAAACGTGAACAATACATTTTAACAATCTTAAAATAACATTAAAAATGTAATAAATCCAACCTTAGAATGAAAGGACAGCTAAATCTGCATGTACAATAAAAGCTGAGCCCCAAAGCCAAAATGCAAACGATGCTGGTAGTGCAACATGTGCAACAATGTAAAGATTCTAATTCTGATCTGTGCAAACTCTGCAATGTGACATAGTGCAAAGACACGCAACAGATATACGATTAATTCTATTATCCGCAGACCTCATTAGCCTAGATCTCTTGAGCCAGGCTTGATGGATATAACTTCCTTTTCAAGCTCTTCGCTCTTCCACCTCCAGCTGACTCCCTGAGGGTCAGCCGCTTTTCTAAGCAACGAGTTGGGGGCAGATCTCTCTCTCTCTTCGGCCGGCGCTTCCCACTGGAACAGACTCTGTGCCTCTCTGAACCTTCAGCAGAACCATCTCCGGTTCCAGAAGCAGCTCAATACGTCTCTTTTCTTCTCCCTTCTTTCTTCCACTTCCCTGCTGATCTCCTGTCTGATAATGCACTGGTTACCTGGCTACCCTCTGAATCACAGATCCAGGTCCCTGCCCTCCCAGTTGCACACTTGCAATGCCTCTTGGCAACCCTGCACTTGGGGGCTGTAGCTGCATCCCTACAGTCCCCATACTTGCACATATCCAACACTTGTTGTCTGCACAAAACCCCTGCACTGCCCCCTGTTGGCCACACTCCTTTCTTATGTCTTGATCCTATGTCTCGCACTTCTCGTCCTCCACTTACACATTTCCCCTTCCATCTCCCCCGCACTTGCGTGATCTCAATGTCACTTGGCCTAGTAATATCGTTGTCTTGTCCCCCCTCCCTTAACTTTTTGCGCCTTGTAACACGTGTATAGGCGCGCTATAAATAAAATATCATATAACTGGCTACACAATATACAATTTTATAATCACGTGTCTGCCTTACCAACGATAAGGTTTGACTAACATAAAGTACACTGCACTGCAGGCATTACACATCCGTTTCAGAAACCTAGCACAAAGAGTTCGATAGCCCTCACAGAAGAGCAAGAAATGACATGTTTCTTTTGTTAAAACACCCACTAGGCACAAGTCATTTCCGTCCACTGTCCAGGCACTGTATTCAGAATATTCAATCTCACTTTCAAATACAGGCATCGCGCCAAAGGTGGACAGGCAACATCCAGATATCTTTTTTAAATCAAAGGAATATTTGCCAATTTGATCAAATGTGCCCGTGTGTAAAACACTTCAGGTGTCAATGAGTTTGACTTCTGCCAGTTCGTGGGCCATTGGCTTAACCACTTCCACCCTTCCTTTTGTAATCCTGGAGGGACGATCCCATAGTTTGCTTAAATGTAGGTCAAACAAACCATTTTTTAACATGTATGAACCATGGGAGTGATTTTTCCACCCTCCAAGGATAGGAAATGCTCAACTACATTACGATAATTCACAAGCCCCGGGACTGACCATACTCTCAAACGATATGATACTGGGCGAGGGCCCGCATCTCCATCTATGGGCCTCAAGCCTAGCTCCAGATAAAGCGTGTGGCTAGGGCATGCAGAAGGCATTCCTAACAGATACTTAAAGGGTCTTTCCGCCAAACCCAGGCTCTTGTTGTTAGCATATCCCCACATTTCTGCCCCATAAAAGGCTGCTGTCTTTGCCCGTGCCATATACATCTTAACAGCAGGGGTTATGGCACCTCCTCGCTGGGTATTAAAGAATTTTAATATTGCCCCACCATACTTTTCAAGTACTGACCGTCTGGGTTATCCATTGTCCAAAATCGTTATATCTGACACCCAGATACTCGTAATGTGAAACATTGTCCAGTTGTCCAGAGCTAGGCCGTTAACAATCAATGTGAGCTTTTTATATTTCTAAATGTAGGTTGAAAGACCAGGGTTTTTGTTTTCTCAGCATTAACCTCAAATTAAAGTCGTTCAGCACATTTTGTCCATAAATGCACACAGCTGTTTTCAAGCGTTTTTTGACGTGGCCAAGAGCACGGCGGCATCTGCAAAAAACACTGTCTAGTCCTGCCTAACGTTGGCTTGGCGGCCTCCCAGAACCCGCTTACTCTGGCTTTCTAGGAACTCCCTTGCTCTAGCTTTAATCTTCATTTTAGCCCCTGATGGCCTTATCTCTTCTACCACCCCCTGGCATATTATTGCCTGGTCTGCTCTGGTCTTTCTGGTCTTTCTGCTGTTGCTACTTCTATACCACTTCCTCCTTTGGTGCTACCTCTGCCAGTCTACTCAGTACCATCTTCACCACCACCTCCACCTCATGGTATTCCTTCCCCCTCCACATTACTTGCTTCTCCTGTTACCCCCTCTGTTTTACTTCCAGGTTCTGATATTGTTAGCTCCTTTTCCCTGGGGTATCCCCACCTCCTCCAGAACCCTAATTCCTACTACCTCATCTTGACTGGATCTATGTGATCACTACGACCCCCAGAATTCCGACAGACGAAAATGCCAACTTTTTATTTTATTTTTTATAAACCCCCTTTACACCACATATGCGGGATGGGACCCCCCACAACCTCCCATATTACTATTATTTCGAGGGGTCTGGGTCCTCCGACGTATTCCATATCTATGACGGGTAATGTCCACAGCTGTGCTGCGGACATTACCTGTCATAGATATGGAATACGTCGTCGGACCATCCCATCGAAAGAACGTTACCAGGTAAGAAAGTAACTTGTTCATCCCATCCCCACCACATATATATGTGGTGAAAGGGGGGGGTCGAAAAAAAAGCCAGAATTTCGGGAGTCGAATTCTGAGGGCGACATTTTGGCCCATTACCCTCTTGGCTTCCACTCCTGGGTCCTGACATCACAACCTCCTGCAACAACCATCCTCCGCTTGATGTTACCACCCCCCTTCCCTCTAATATCCAAATCCGCCTTCACCTTAACTTCCGCCATTTCCTTTTGTCCACTCTCACTTACTGACTTTGCAATCTCTTCCTTAGTGTGTAGCTCTCAGCACTTCTTCCTGCTCTCCAGTGCTGCTGCTCCCCACTCTTCCTGCGCTCAGCCTCTGCTCGGTAGAGCAAGCCATGCTTCTTGGTGCTTTTCTGAAATCGAGGTAGTGTAGGGACCGCCGACTCATGCTGTTCAAGTGACAAGTCAACAGCAAGGCGGCTTGAAGACTTGCATCTCTGTGCATGAAGTCGCCATCTGAGACTGATCAAGTCGATGGCTCCCAACAGGCGGAGTCTTTGGTCAAGTCTGATTGAGACAATACTTCCACTGTGTTCAGATGGCGCTCAAGCTGGGCACGTTGATGGCTTCTAGCATCTCAAATCTGCTTTCGATTTTGCTGACGGCAATGCTTCTGTTAGGTCAAGTAGGCACTCCAGATGCAGCAAGTTGGGTGCTTCCACAGTGATGAGCCAACCGTTGATGTCTTCACTGGGTCAAGTCGGCAGTGAGATAGCTCAAAGAAGGAGGCAAGCAATTTGAAGTTCTTAGAGTGCTAAAAGCAGTACTGCATGTCTTGTGGCAGTTTGAAGTGCGTTGAGAGTGGTTTAGCCATCACAAATGTGTCTTGGGGTAGTTAACGGCATTCTGAGCGGCTTCTGGGCTTTTGAGACCCAGTCCAAGTTCTCCAAGGACACAATGAGTAAGTTGTTCCACATTTGAACTCCAGGAAGATTTTAGCACCAGCAAGGGTCATTCACTTCCAGTGCGCAGGATCGTGGTTCCAGTGCACGGGCAGCAGATATGCATTGGTCCTCATCACTTTTCCCACAAAAGTGTCCTTGAAGTGGGTAGGGCGAAGAGCTTTCCTCTCCTTCGAGCCTTCGGTTTTTCACCTCTTTGGCAGAGGACGTTTTGGAATAGACTGTATCTGTAACAGAGTTCCAGGTGAATCCTTCATGTCTTGAAGTCCAAAGATGAATCATCTAAGCAGAGGATTTTGCCTTTTTTCGGATTGGTCCAAAGCAAATCTAATTTGGGCAAGCCTGTTGTTGGGGGACCAATCCAGGCTGTTGGATCGAGTGGCTTTTGCATTCTGATGTCCTACCCAGAGTGCTTTGTCTGCGCGAAGTGAAGAGGGGGCAGGACGTTTAGGGAGTCCTAGCAGTATCCAAGATGGTGGAACCCCTCTGTGAGCTAAACCTCTCTGCTAGGGACTCTAACTCATCCCTGTTTTCTGTTTGCCTAGCAAAAGGACTCCAGTAATCAACACCCTGGTGTGAAAGGGCATTTGTACTGTCAGGAATGTATTTTAAGCATTCCCAAGGGGCTTATCTGGGAGGGATACTCTCTTTTGGAGGGAAGTTGTTAACCTTTCACAGGGGAATAAAAGATGGGCTTCCTTGGCATGGACCCCAATGGTTGTTGTGGGTTCACCAAGGCCAGACTGCTGATAGACACCCAGCCACTTCACAAAGAGTCGCGTCGACAAGCTAACAGCTGGCTTTAATTGTGTAATTTCAGTAGCCACCATGTTATGAGACATGGCTTATGTTTCGATATCTACTTGCCAAGAGGTTACTGGGGTACACAATTGTATGATTTTTGAACTGGAGGTGCAGACAATTAAAATGCTACCTCTACATGTTGGAGCTTGGTGTTCTAGCAGCTGTTCAGAAATGTAAATGTGACATTTGAACCTGATCTACTGCCACTTCAGGGCAGGCACTGGGGATGTCAGAAGATTGTCACAGCAAAGGTCTATGGGTGCACTATGTTTTTAGCATGGAGCATTATTACAGATGGGTCTGATTAGAAAGCCTCTGTACCGGAAACAGATTTACCTGCATCGTTTTATATCTAAAAATGAAAGTTCAGGCTATCCCACCTTCACCAGATGGTATTCTGTCACACTGGGGACCTACAGTAATTTTCCCTTGTACAAGCTCTTGTAGGTGCATGGCCCACAACTATTTTACAAAATCAACCAAGGAAGGCCGGGTATAGGAAAATCGTTTAGTTAGATATGCCCAAATTTAGATTTCTTCTGAAGCGTGGCAAGCACTGCATGTTTCCAAGCAGGACTACTAGGGGGATGAAAATGTAGATGCAATTGTTCATCACTTGTGTGTTTTTTTTTTTTTTTTTTTTTAATTGTTTGGCTGTATAAAACAACCTTTCATTAATTACAAAAAAAGAATAAAAACATATCATAAACATATTACAAATCAATTCATCATCTCACAATTAATAAAAACCAATGTATGTACAGCTTAATAGCAGCATTTTTTTATCACCTTCCCCTCATAAAACCATTCACAATTACTTTGGGTATAATTAATTTAAAAAACCCGTTGTTGCTAATCTAATTGACATTCTCTTTGCACCAAAAATCAATAGTCATAATTCTTCCATATCGGTTATCATTTGTGCTTTAAAACAATGAAAATAATTATGACGTATAGCATATAATGCAGGACAGTAAGCGATGACATGTTTCAAGGTTTCTGTGGTATCAGGCTCCTTACAAAATCGACAGATATTCTCACTGACATCTATTAGTTTTCACCTAAATAGTATATCCTTTGTATGCCACTTGTGTATTTGGTGGCTGTATCGGAAAGAGACCCAATTATCTCCATTGGGCCCATAAACAAATCTTAAGGTAATAATTTCAGTTGGAGGATATCGTAGAGCATGCAAAGTAAACACGGCAAATCCAATCAACCAAATAAATATATTTAAACATTCTAAAGGGATATTCTTCCATTTACTGATCCAGCCGCATTTTGCCTTCAAGTGCCTGCAGTGTTCTTTTGACACTGACATTGATGGACATCGTACCATTCGACATAAGGTTTGATTTAATCATAGCTTCTTTTCTAGTTATGTTGACGTGAAGACATACCCTTTCATCATACATCAAATACACTGAAGAGGTCAAAGTTAAGTGGACACTTGCACTGTGATCTATTGTTTAATAAGAACTTGAAGTGTCCCACTTTTTGGTATTTATTCTAGACAATTCCAGCATCGGACTATTTATAAAATTTAGAGCCACGACAGTTGCACTCCAATGTGTGCTCAATCACCCTTAATACTTCACTTCTCAGCAAGTTTGTTTTTAAATGTATTTTTTATTGATGATCTCTTCACCATATAATGCCGTTCTGGCCCAGTGGCTTCTGGTGTCCACTTATGGTTCACACAAAAAATGATCTGATAAGTCATTTATAATGCACCTGTACACAAGTGTTTCTAGGCGCAACAAGACGAGGAAGGAAGGACAAAATAATCTTACTAGGCCTTGTGTCATTCAGATCACGCAAGTGCGGGCGGAAGGGATGCATACAAAGGGCTGAGTTTTCTAGCTCCCTTTTTCTATGCAGCAATACCATGTGAACTAGCATTCAGATTGGTAATTTGCTGTGTCAGAAATTATTTATAAACCAAGTTGCAAGCTCGAGTTCATAGTAGGGGTGTACCAAACTTTGGCTTCGAAAACAGCTATTGGGTTTCGGAGGAATAGTTTCGGCCATAGTGAGCTGAAGTCAACTTTCTATGATAAGCTGTCTTCTTCCTGTTTGGGGGATGACAACCAATCTTACGTGTGGCAGTGTCTAGGCTGCAGAAGCAAAATAAGCTGTTTGCTTATTGGCTACTGCATCCTGACCACAAAGGAAATAGCCCCTGCACGTTGAAATAGGAAGTGAGAGAAGGCATCATTTCTTCCCTTCCTATGTCAACGGACCCGCAGACCAAGAACATGTTTACCTAATATATATTCAGCCCAGCTGAATAGCTGGACCAACTATTCAGTATTCGACCGAATAGTAAATTAACTATTCCGTACAACTCTAGTTCATAGTGTCCAATTGCCACGTTTTCAGCTTGCCACCAAAAGCGGCATTTGGCTTTCTTTAAAGAAAGGCCCATAATTCACTGTTAGAGGGGGTGGATGTGCTTGCTACATTCACGAAGTAGGGTTTTGGGGGCTCACCCACCAATTAGTTTGGTAGAACGTGGTCCAAATTATTAATTTTTAATAGCATTTGACCCAATATAAAGGCTGAAAATCAGTGAAATAAAATGGAGGCATAAGATTTGTTAAGTTTGAGGAATAACATTCTGAATCCTTTATGATGGATGGTAGATGGGATAAGAGGAGCAGAAAGCCAGGGCACCCACACAAGAGGCCATTAGTGCAGAGCCCCACCCGGAAGTCTTCATAGCTCCCTATAGGACAGCCACCGCTGCCCATTACCAGGCAATTCTTTTCTACGATGGTTGAAAGTCAGCTCATACGTGGCAGATCTAACCTTTAAACTTGCAAGCTCATGGTGAAGCATGTTCCCTGCCTGGTCTTTCAAACATTCCCATGTAATCCTGCACACAGGGAATGCTTCCTCGCTGGTGCATTGTTCACTGCATGAAGAAGTGATGTTTTATATAACATCAAGCTATCTTCACTAATACACGAATTTGACATTGCACCAAAGTCACTAATTGAAGCTAAAGAGTAAGACATTGCCAAATATACTGAACTTGTCCTTGAATTTACACACAATTTACTATGACTTCGGCAGTCGTGTGTAATGGTTTGCATGCCTGGCGTATGTAATGTTTTCTTTGTTTTGTTAAGCAATGGACTGTCTTTAATCATCTCTATATGGGAACATACCTCCCTTCTCAGAATCGGGCGACTGAGTTTTCCAATGAGGCTATTGCATGCAGCCAGCAGTGGGATGCTGCTTTTCTATCCCCCCCCCCCCAGTGTTCACAGCTCAGGCTTCTGAATGGCTTATGGAGTGTGGTCTGTCTACACAGTGGCACAGCACCACAGCTTTGTTTCTGCGAGCACCGCTTAAGTGCATTCTGTTAGGAGCAGATAATTGTTACCTGTCTTGATGCAAAGTTGTGGCTTCTAAGACACATTTTAGCTGTTCCTTCACAACAAAGTGGTGGAAGGGGCACAGCTTATACCAGGGACATGAAGTACACGTCTCAGGCTTACAAGTGTGTGAAAGCCATTGTGGTCTATGTGTAGATTGCGAAGGAAGGAAGCTGCCACCGTCTCCTGACACTCTCCTCCTCTGCCACATTTGGTGCCAGAGCTTCTGCCAGCTAACCTACCACACGCTCCACTCCAATCCCATCTTAGTCCTGTCCCATTCCAAGTTCTGCAAGCCGAGCTAGGCAGTCGTAGCTATGGTCCTAAATGTGACAGAGGGGGGAGAGTGTGCCAACACAAAAGCCAAACTGTTGGCTTTGCCAGCGCGTGTTAGAATATGTGGCTTGTCTACTTTCCTGACTGGGAACTAGGAGGGGAAGCAACCTATCTAACAAGCTCAGCATTTCTCTCAAAAGGGATGTGATGCTTTGTATGTGCCAGTACTAGCAAGATTCCATGAAGAACAGTAAAGAGAGCTGTGCTGGGACATTGGAAGGCAGTGAAGCAGTTTTGTTGGCATGCTGCATGTGTAGTGTGATAGAGATTGGCCACCAACAGCATCAGAGCACAGCCACGTGATATCATCATTCAGACAAGTGTTTCTTAAAGCTGAGCGTCCCACTGTGAGCTTCTGCCAGAGTGGAAACTCCATTGGGTCATGGCAGAGCTAGTCTGTGAGTTGTCCCCAGAAAAACAACCTTACCTATAGATACAAGAGAATGCAGATGTTACAGTTGTCATTTCTTTCCGAAAGGAAGAGTGTCTGTTTTGAGTATAACGCTGGCACAATGCTACTTATTAAAACAAAAAGAGAAATTGCCAATTCATAAATAAAGATAGGCAGCACATTCTTTTTCTAAATGTTTGCTCATTTGTACCGTTCTGTGATAGTTCCGCATGCAGATTTCTGATGCTTCAAGGCCTGAAATAAGGAGCAGAGTAGAGTGCGAGGAGTTAACGGCAGTGGTTGGCCAACTGAGAAGAATCTGTCTGAATTCATGGGGTTACTAGATCTTTCCTAAACCATACTAAATATGTCCCAGCATAGGTAGAATACTTCTAAACCCTGCCACCATGTTGCCGTACTGTAGTCCTTCTTTTAGCTTTAGTTCGAAATGTCAACACATTGTTAGTGTCAGTTTGAATTGGATGGCTCTATGTTTCCCCACCGGCCATCTTCACCAAAGCCCGGTTTTGGCGCTGAGGGGAAAATATTCCCTTTCAGCGCGCCCTCCCTGGCATCTCGCAATGTGGGGGTCACCCACGCAACCCATGTTCCCTCCTCCAAACCCTACGGCCTGTCATGGGTTCAGGGGAGGCACCCATCCACCCCTGAATCCCGAACTGCCCTCCTATTTCCCAAATCCAAAAACATCCTATACACACACGTGCTACACACGCACACGCGCACAGGCATATTCTCTCCGCTCCCCCAATCCTTACCTCTGCCTCGTCTGTGCAGTAACTGCGCATGCGGTGTTCCCTGACAGGCCGCCGTTCGGTGAAGGCAGCCTGTCGAGGAAATGGATGCGATGAAAGTGGGCACATTCCACCAGGGAGCTTGCAGCTTTTTCAGGGAGAGGAGGTAGAAGAGAGATAGCAGCACAATGTGATGCGAGTAGTGTCACCATGTAAGGCTTTGCACTGAACAGCGCCAGCGGGCCCATGAGAAGCAAGCTTCTCTTTCCTTAAGTGCGGTGTTGCACCAGGTCACATTTTGCACCAGTTGCCATTACACTTTGTAGCAGCGCCTTTCTGTACAGGAGCAATTCATGCCAAACTGCTTGCGCATTGCACAACAGCACAGGACCAGTGAAATGTGTTAGTAATGAAACCTTGATCACAGTGCAAGATGTTCCTCGAAGTGTCCTGGATGTGCTCTCGGGGTTTTATTTATTTATGTAATGTCGGTGATGCAGGAGGATTCTGCGTTATAATCTTAAGTGCATTTAGGCGGGTGTTACTTCAACTTTTCTTCAAAATTGCACTGATGCAAAAACGCATTGCTGCACTATATATTCTCACCAATGGAATGTTTTCTCCAATAGAAGTGTTATTGCAAACATGCCCTGTATTTTTGCAAAGTATATCAAAAACTGGCCCTAGTTTCCACATTAAATTATATGATCTCTACCTTCGATGACCCACTTGGCGAGTTTCGGGCGATGTTCGCAACCATTGGCTGCATGAAGGACACATTCATTGACCTCCACATTGATCAGAACAATTTACCTCAGAACCATAAAACACCCAAGTGTCCCATTTTCCATGCAGGCCAGAGTGGAAGATATATTGGCATCCTTGAGGGGGGGGGGGCGGGGGAGAAGGGGAGGGGGAGCTAGCATCAATGGAAAGGTGTGGTGCCCTACCTCATGGCTGTTAGACCATGATGGTCCGGAGAATAGCATCCTCATCTGTTTAGACATGCACTGGTCCAACCGTGCAAACATGGGATGAACCATCACACCCACATTAATCTACCTGTTTGCAGATCTGACAACAACCATCTCTTGCCACCAGTTTAAACGGTACACGAAGGCCTAATCAGTAACATGGTCCTCCATGCACAAAGACCTTCAAAGGGATCTGAACCTGAACCTTGACACGTCCTACTTGGCGGATGTGCACCCAGGGCACAATATGCTGTGTCTAGGTGGACTGGAAGGTGGTCTCGACATCAGAGATGACATCTTTGTATACTTTCACACTGTGGTGGTGCCCCTGTCATGGTTGTAAAGTACCCTGCAACAGCTACTCGACTGCAGCCTCGCACTACCCAGGGAGTTCAAGAAACTGCTAGAGTTCTTATCCTGTTTGTTAAGCTGTAATGGTTTCAAAGAAAGTTGGATTTCAACTAAATTCCTTTGGTGTAGTCTATAAAAAAGGGAAAAGCGTTCTCGCCATGGCTGTCTACTGTAGATTCCAAATCAACCTTCACAGATCCACAATTCAATCTCACCAAAAACACAGCAGAGTGAGAATGGACTGTCACCAAGAGGATCCCAGAAGAGCAATGCTACGCTCATTGCAGGCATCACAGTGGCATACTTTATCATCATAAAGTGCACACATATCCTGCTCAAAGTTTGCATGTGTGGATCTGTGCTGCCTTTCGTGCTGGCTGACAAGTTTAGCAAATCTGACATTGTCGCATGCACCAGTCAGATTCTTGCATCTAAAGAACTGTGTAGCGGTGGGGTTCTATAGCAGTCACCCCAATTACCAGCAGACACACTCTGGCCCATCAAAGACTCCCTGCCGCAAGAACGGAAGACTCAACCATGGGGCAAAGTTTACTGTCTGTATTATCTAACGATAGGGATTACACTAGGAACACATTAATTCTCCATGGTTCTCATATTCTGAGCATGTGTCACCTCGTTTTATCCAGGTGGGACGTCACAAAACCAAGCTCTGTCCCCGAAACCTATCGGGCATTCACATTGGTCTGTTTTGGCGAACTAGGTATGTTATATAGCGGTTAGTTCTACTATTGGATAGCCATATCTGGTGGCTCCTCCTGGGACCACCTCTGCATGTTTCAATCTGCAATGTTGCAGGGTCGCAGGGAGACCATTGGCTTCTGCAACATAATATATTTTCACGTAAAAGGTGACTCTGGATTGGGGAAAGTGGATTCTCCCAGCCCTGAGACCCTGGATGATTACCATGCTGAATTTACCTTCTCAAGGTAATGAGAATGAACATTGAGGGGCCCTGTGTTTTCTCTAATGTTGCCACCTCTGATCGCCTGAGCTTGGGAGAGTGCATTCAGTTGGCATTTTGTGAGCAACACTTGTATCTTTCCACCTCTGATTTGGTGGGAACAGCTTCTCTCCGTCCACCTTGATTGAATGGCCATTGTCCTGTTCTGCTGGGTCTCGTGTGTTGAGACACGAGATGGAGCTCTCTTGACTGTAATTGAGGATGTTATTCTGAATTTCTCGCAGGTAGCTTATGTTCTTGGTAACCAGGAACTTTCCATCTCTGCTCGTCCTTGGCTGGCTGCATCATTTCTGCTTGCCTCTGGCTGCAGCGATCATACCACCCATTCCATGTACTCAAAGCTTGTCTCCCCTTCCTCATTCTTTTCAGTGGGCCTTTATCTTACATGTTGTCCTTATGGCTTTTCCATGTTAGCGGCAGTCAAGCATGTGCAAGCTTGGTATATGTATACTTTGGCGTCTTGCGGTTCAACTTTGGTAAAGAGTGTGAATATATATATATATATATATATATATATATATATATATATATATATATATATACAGATATGTCTATCTGTCTGTCATCTACCTGTGTGAGTCATAACTACGTGTTTCGTGTCTATATTCAATAAGCTAGTGCCTGTTTGTGTAACTTTGTGAACGGATGGCTATGCACTTCATGTCTAAGTGCGGCTATGTCGTGATATTAGTGAAGACGTCATTGATTTCTTGATTTGCGATCAATCAATTTGTTCGATTGATGGCATCTCCATTTCCTCCAGATGACTTACTGGGCATGGCCTGACTGGCTGTCTGAGAGAGTAGCGTTTCTCACATGGCAATGAAGGGCCTAAGAGTGGGGTGCATCTGTCGTGTCTGTCTTCGGGCTGAGTCGTGTGGGGATCATGCGAGCCATACTTGAAACCTCTGTCTTCAGATCAATGATCCTCGCAGAGTAAGACACCATTGCAGTGTTGTTGGGAGAGATCAAACACTCCCTCCTATACACTTGCAGAAGAGGTTCAAGGCAGTCGTGGATGACAAGCCACTTGTCCCTATTTTTCAAAGCACCGCCCCTCCACCGTCAACCTGGGATGAATATTAGATTCTTCAACTCCAAGAATGAAACCTTGAACTCGTATACCCAGGCGCTGATATCCCAGTGGTCTTTCAGTCCCACCATCCAAGACACGCCAACCCCGAGGTCCCAGTAGACGGATGGAAAAAAGCACATATGCACATGGTCATAGAACTAGAGCTTGCCAACACAATACACCCGGCCCGAAGTCCAAGAAGATGAGTGCTTGCAGACCATTTTAGCTGTGCTTGAGTCAGGTTGGTGAATAACCCTGCTTTATCAACAACATAACCACACTCCTGAAGTCAAAGCAGTCCTTGCAAGGAGCTGTGACCATCAAACGAAGAAGTGCTGCTGAGAAGGATGCAAGATATCCCTTTCTCTGCCTCCCAGATTAGGATAGTGTTGCAAGCATCTGAGTCTCATCGCTGCCATACTAGCTCGCAAAGGACTCCAAGGCCTGGTCCAACACCCAAGCACAGTTGTGGTTTCTCAGAACTCACCAAATGTTGCTGTGCATCATCAGCACTGGCTTACTGTGCCAGGTAGACCGCTCTGCAAATAGTGCCACATCTGCTCTCAGGACAAGGGGTGCCGGCCAAGGGAGAGCATAGCTGACTTTTGTTTCCTGCCCGGTGGTACATGGGTTTTATAATTCATGGATTTTTACTTGCGGTACATGTTGATAGATGCAGTGGGATCCATGAGTGAGTCCCTACAACCCAAGGCATCATTAAGATGCTGAGAAAGACAAAGCACCAGCTTTCAAGGGAGAGATTTCCAAACTGTGGACTGGCTTGGGTGCAAATACACCTGGATCACCCCTGCTGACCTAAAGCCATCAAGGCCAATGAAAGATTAATGAGCACCCTAGGCCAAATCATCTGCATTGCAAAGGAGCGGTGTTGAAGCTAGAGCTGTACAGATTCCAAGGAAATTACAGAAAAAACTCCACACTTAGACGTTTGCACCCCTCCCCAGCCTTCTTTGGCCAGCTCCTTGCTTGAACCATATTGCCACACAGCCTCTCGACCAGCAGCAAGCCGTAAAATGAAGGAAAAGCTAGGATTATCAAATGCCACACCTATTGGAAGTCCACCCAACTACTCTCAAAACCAGGTGCTAATATTGAACAGGCATCCTCAAAGGAAGGCAAGCTCCTACATCAAGACAACTTCACGGACTGTCGCACAAATAGAAGTCACCATTGTGACTGTCGAGACCCCCTGGGAATCCATGGCACACTACTTAAGTCATTTCACAAAGCTGAAAGGGCTTACCTGGACGCACTTCCGCCCCCTCCCCCCCCAGTTCCCCCTGAATCACTAGCAAGCTCCAGCAGTTATGTCATCACAGCCACTGGTGATACTATCGAGAGACAGCCCATATCTTTCAGTGGAAAATTTCCTGACACTGCGACTGTCTAGTAATCTCGCTTAGTGCTTAATCCTCAGTTTCTGAGATGCAGAAACAGGGATCAAGGAGCCATCTGCGACGCTGTCTTGCCATTCCTCAGGCTGAAGACTATGGACAGAAGCGAAAGGTGATAACATCCAATCGTTCTGTTCAGTTATCCAAGGTATCTTGTCCTGAGTATCTTACCACATTGAATGGGGATTGTGGTTTTGGCCCTTTAAGAATTAGTCATGACTTTTCATGAATAACTCTCAATTAAAGGAGCCTCAGTCAGCACGTGTGCCAGAACGGCAGCAAACTCCATGAATGGCACTTCTGTCTCTGTATCTCATTATTGGTCATGCAGGCGGATGCCGTGTGATCACGGCCCTGCTACCCTGGCCTGCAGATTGACGCTGTGGGACCACGGTTCTGCAGCCCTCCTGATCTGGGGCCCTCCAGATCAGAATGTCACCTGGATGGCTCAAGGTCACTGTCAAGCTGTGTGTTCACAGCCCAGTTGCAAGCCCGGGAGCCCCCAGTAACTGATGTCAGCTGTATGACCGCGACAACCGTAAGTGTATTCTAGGTGCCTCCAACAATCATCTGACTGACACGTGTACCCACGAGCCAGCCCACATCAATGGCAACTGGCATCTGCCGTGTAACCACAGCAACTGGGGAGACTACTGGGTCCCCCCAGCACTGGTTGGGCTGGCCCCTGTACCCACGAGCCAGCCCGCAACAATGGTAACAGGATAGTATGCTGGGTGCTCCCAGAACTGATCAGTGCTCGCCCTCCAACAGGGGTGTTAATGTGTGGAGGGCCATGTTTAGTGGCTCCCACGAGTCCCACCAGAACACACTTGCATTCACGCTCCAGCCAAGGTCTATAATGATTTAGGGCCTGATTCATGGAAGTGTTTTATAATGGCACAATCCCATAGGAAAACGTTCCGTGAATCAGGCCCTTGATGTCTGCCAATAAAAAGCACCTACCTACAGTCGGATGTGCCTCTGTCCTACGCCAACCTACAGGAGCACAATACATAACATAGTGTGCAGAAAACGAAAGTATGTCACTCGCCATTTAAAAAAAATAAAGGTTTGTATACATCCCCCATTTTGCAACTGGTGCACCGTGTGGCTGTTATGCAAGTGGTGCATGCACCCTGTGGCTGTTTTGCTGGTGGTGTATGCACCCTGTGGCTGTTTTGCTGGTGGTGCATGCACCCTGTGGCTGTTTTGCTGGTGGTGCATGCACCCTGTGGCTGTTTTGCTGGTGGTGCATGCACACTGTGGCTGTTTTGCTAGTGGTGCGTGCACACTGTGGCTGTTTTGCTAGTGGTGCGTGCACCCTGCGGCTGTTTTGCTAGTGGCGCATGCACCCTGCGACTGTTTTGCTAGTGGCGCATGCACCCTGCGACTGTTTTGCTAGTGGTGATTGCATCCTGTGGCTGCTTTGGAAATGGCGCACCCTTCGGCGGTTCGGTTGCTCTGTCTGCACTGTCATTTCCTGTAGGGTTACAACTGAACGAAGTGAAACTGCTGTGTTCTGCTGTTTAATGGAGCGTACAGGCTTCAAAGTTTCGAAATAAGGTTACATTTTTGAGGGGCCTCCGACAAAAAGGGCAACGTTTTTAGGGTGTCCACTTTTACAAATATGTTCACTACTGTCATCTTGTGCTGCGTTTAATCTTTGCCACTACAGCTGCTGCTATCGTCGTGGTTTTTAATCTGAAGCACTAATCTCACTGAAGACAAACCCGAGTCCTTGCAGCTGCTCAACACGCATTGCATTTGCGGGTGTCTTTCAAAGTGGTCTCCTATCCGTGACCTTTGTGCTGCATTAAAACGTATCCTTTCCTTGCACTCCGATTGCTTCTCTGGTTTCCAAGAAGTGGTTGCTTTCAAAGTTCTGCAGTGTTTTCAGAGGATAAGCCCCTTGGGGACAAATGTGCCAACTTCAGAAAGTTTATGTTGAACAGTCCCTCCTGGGCTGGGACACCCGAGTAAAACATGCCTCCTAATGCGAGTTATTATTATTTACGTAATGAAAACACAACCACTAGTGAATTATGTAGCATCGTTTGTACCCAGGGCTTTAAGTGGGATAAGAAATCGAGGGGGGGGGGGCTCATTTGGGGGCGTGGCTTGTGGGAGGGGCGTGGCCTAACAAGTACGCAAATCGTAGGGTATACACACAAATATATATAAATGTTATATATTTGTGTGCGTACCTTACTGTGGTTTGTGTACTTTGCAAGCCATCTTTTATAAACGTAGAAATATGTAACATATTTCTAAGTTTATAAAAGATGGCTTGCAAAGTACACAAACCACAGTAAGGTACGCACACAAATATATAACGTTTATATATATATTTGTGTGCATACCCTACGGTTTGCCTAGTTTTCAGGCCATCTTT
Organism: Ambystoma mexicanum; assembly: GCF_040938575.1. Lineage (NCBI taxonomy): Eukaryota > Metazoa > Chordata > Amphibia > Caudata > Ambystomatidae > Ambystoma > Ambystoma mexicanum. The sequence goes on from NC_090935.1 coordinate 943,344,850, forward strand.
TTTAAACATTTCAGGTTTATAAAAGATGGCTTTGAAAGGACACATTTCACGCCATCTTTTATAAAGCTTTGACTACGGACAAAATTGTCCGCCGGCAAAGCTTTATAAAAGATGGCTTGAAATGTGTACTTTCAAAGCCATCTTTTATAAACCTCGAAATATGTCGAGGAATCCCCAGGTTCGCCGAGGATTAAAGACACCTCGGCGACCTGGGAAAACAAAGGGACAGTAACTGCCTCTGGTGACCTCTCGCGTGAGGGGTCACCAAAGGCAGTTACTATGACTGACGGAAGTGGCAGCCAGTCACAAGCGTCGCTGTGGCTGGCTGCCACTTCTGTCAGCTCGCCTGACTTCATTGCAGGCGCGTCATCCCGTCAATGTTGCGGTAGGACGGGGCCCCGGCAGGGCCCTGGCTCAGTCCCACTTTTTGGAGACTGCCGGGGCCCGGGCCTGGCAGGCCCCAGCCCACTTTAAACACTCTTTGTACCCAACACACAACAGTGATATGTCTACCCACCACCATGCTGATTGTAGTGCTTAAAATGACTAGTTTACTGTCCACGCAATCTGTAGGCTGTAGCCTCTGTTGCATAGATGTTAATGTTAAAAGATATTTGTACGCGCACTGTCACCACTGGAGTGGTCCCCTGGCGCTCTGGTGGCTCTGAAAAGGGAGGGGTGGCGGTGAGTTTGTGGGAATAAGCTTGAACAGTGCAAGAGAGCAGTGATGTGCTGTTGGCGGCCTCAGCCCGAAAGTCCGTTGGCTGGGCTTTGAGCGTTTTAAGGTCGGTAGCCGGCGTGTGTTGTTGTGCGAGTCTGTTTGCTTTGTTTTGTTGTTGCACTGTAGTGAAGTTTGTGCGGATTGTGGTAGGCTTTTGGTTGTGTTTGGTTAGAGTTTGAGAGGTGTATGCAGAGGGGTGAAAATTGTTAGTGGAATGGTTAATTGGCATTGCTGTCTGGAGACGAGGCGTTAAAACTTCTGTATTCTCTTCGGATGGGGTGCGTGAGCATCTCTGCGTCTCTGTCCGGATCTGGGGCTGATGCATTCATGCGAGTAGTTTGAGACAAATCACAAAGGACAGCATTGTTTCAGGCACAAGAAAGCGATAGAAGTGGCGTATGTGTGCATATTGTATTATGTTTTGTCATGTTATTGCATTTTACATTGCACCAAGAGCCCTTGAAGATGGAAAAGGGTGAGCTGAGGGGCCTCCATGAAGACCGGCATAGATATGTGTGTATTGCACACACTTGCATCTTAAAAAACTGGGCATTAAAATGTGTGCTACTGGTGGTAGATATTTAATTAATCATAACATTGGAGAGTAGTAATGGAGCTTCTGCAGTACCGTAAGTGGGCCAGGGCTAGCCGGTGGGGCCAACCCCCGACGGTCTCTAAAAGCTACCTCTGAGCCTGGGTACTGGAGGGGCTCCCTCAGTCCCCATAAAAAAATAACCACAAATATTGCATTAAGAGACTGAAAGCACGCACATGAGACTTACACTGGTTTATAATGTTAATGTTAGAGGTATTTGTACCGCGCACTGTCACCAACAGAATTGGTCCCCCAGGCGCTCTAAACAAGCTGTCAAAGAAATACATGCAGGGGAACAAGTTGTATTCCACTCGGGAAGGACAGCAGACACTATGCACCCAAAGGCTGAGGCTGTGCAAATTAGCATTTATGGTTTGCAGACAGTTTACTATCACAAATTAAATGAGCAGCAGTGATATTGGGCCTCAGTACGACCCTGGCGCTAAGGGGTTAATGGTGCCGTTCACCCCTTAGCGCCTAATTATGAGGTCTCTTTGCGGCTCCAGACCTTAACGGCTAGTCTGGACCAGACGTTAAAGTAGGGACCCGCAAAGGGACCTTGAAGGTAATTACGGTACCGCAATTTGCGGTACCGTAATTACTACCTTCCCCATTCCCATTGAGCCCTATGTGGCAAAAATGGGAATGGGGAAGGGCCAATGGTGCATGGGGAATTACCGCCCCGCCAACCTTGGAATGGGGTGGTTATTCCCCATTGCACCATGGCGGACTCGTTACAATACCGGCAGCAACCATGGTGCGAATAGCGCCATTGGTTACCGCCGGTGTTGTAATGAGGGCCATTGGGTGTTATGTGACCAGGAAGCGTTGCAGGCTTGAGTCAATGTCACAAATCTATATTTATCAAATGTAGACGTTTGCGGTCCTTATGTTCTCAAAATGGTATTTAATTTTATGCAAGGCAGCCAGGACTCCACATTGGTGCTATTTGTCACCTCCCTTTATCATAGTTGACATATTTCCAGAATGAGGGTGATTTACTCACTGATTGATTTGTTTATATACTGAGTGGGAAAGTGAATTATTTATAGATGACAATTTATTTCCCAACTGCGGCAGAGAGATGTACTTGAGTATGAAGATTGTGTGCAAATAATACCACTTGAGACAATGTTGAGTGGCCCAAAATACATGTTTGCTGTGTCTCGTGATATATTGCTTGTGGCATGTGGTCCTAAACCACCTGCACCTAGCCCCTTTTGGCTATGCCCAGCATCCTTTACACCACACCCAGCACTTTGGCCATATCCTCTCGTTAGCCCTCCCACAATTCCTCAGTTTGTTAACCCACTTAAAGAACTATGATTCAGTTTACTACTTATTGTTAATAATATATTAATTTCCCAATTGATAGTCTGTTTGTCCAGGGGAATGATTTAGCCCAGGTGCACTGGGGAGGGCATTTATGGGGTTAATAGCAAGGAACTCTTTAAACCTGGAAAACCGACCCACCATGGCCTAAGACATAGCCTTGTGCTGCCTGGAAGTGGTCCAGGTTAGTAGTCAGTCCCCTTTGTAGTCCATTCCCCAACATTGAGTTGGTGACCCGACTCTAAATCTATATATTATGGCTAGATAACTTTGCTTTGTTCTGAAAAGCTATATCTCATGTATATGCGTACTGTCGCGGCGGAAATTAAATCCCAAAGAGATTTCTGTAATTGCATATCTAAGCGTATGGGAAAAGAAGGGAAACGTAGACTGCGTTGTTCTCCCTGCAGCGACCCATATGTCAGGGGTGGCCCTCTCCGAAGTTGCTCCTTACAGAATGAGGAACTATGCCCAGAAACTTTGCAGGAAAATATTAGTGCAGTGGGGTCTACATGTCTGAGGGGACCCTTGCGAGAATTGCCTAACCAGCCCGTAGACTAGGAACAAAGACACGTGTGTGAAATGCATTGGGCAAACCCGTGGGATTTTATCTGAATCGCAGGAAGCCCAGCCCCACCGGAAGCTAGTGAAACAGAAGAAGGCATTTCAGTCAGCGGTACAGAAACTTGCAAAGCTGCAGAGGAGTCACTATGCATCAAAGCTAAGCTAAACAAGAAGGCAGTATTTCTACCTTAAACCAGGATTTATCGAGCCTCCGGAAACCATAGACCACCAGCTGAGGCAAAAGGCTGATTAAAATAGTGATCCTATGAAAAGGTTCTACACAGAAGAGGATGTAAAAATAGCCAATGGGTGCAAAACCAAAATAGGGCTGGGAGAGCAAAGCATTATATAATGCCACAGTAGGCAGTTCTCCAGGAGGCAGGGAGCTACAAGGACACTGAGATCAGGCTGTGGACTCGAGGGAAGAAGAGATGTAGGGACTGGCCTTGCTTACAAAGGCTGGTGGAGCTTCACTGGTAAAGCTTGGCAACCTTACAAAGCATTTGGTGCTTAAAGAGCGGGCAGACTGAGAAACTGGGCGGCCTTAGACTCCAACCAAGCCTGGGACAGTTGAACGTTGAGCTGAGCACTACATCCCTTAAAAGTGACCTGGGGTCTTAGAGATTGTGACAAATCGAGGGGGTTGGCGATATACAGGACCTCACAGGGAGAGACTCCCCTTTTGGGGACAAGGACTCCCGTTCCCTTGAGGAACTCCCTGAAACCCTTCCTTGTGGGCCATCAGTAGCAGCCAGGATTCAGAGACCTCCATTAGAACAAGCCCACTGTTTGTAATTGTAACATTACACCACACATTTAACTTAAATAAATGTTTGATGAAAATACTGAGAAAGAGAGGTGGGTGAGTAATGTCAGTCGCTCGATGTTATGGAAGCCAACCAAACTGGAATGATCATGAATGAATGAATGAATGAAGGAAGAGAGAATGCTCAGCGGAAAGAGAAAAAGGGGCTTTGATGCTCCGCTGGGGACGGCCTAGAGAGTTAACATAAAAAGGGCAGAAGGACTAGGAGAAGGGTATTTGGAATCAGCCAAGACATGGAAGCTGCTGAGAACAGTGCAATCCTCTGTCGGGAGGATATGACCTGTGCGTGTAACTGGAAGGCACAGAGAGAGCGCAGAGCTGAGCCGTGCAGAGGAAGAGAACCTGGAGCAAAGGAGAACCAGGAAAGCACTGACGTGACCAGTAGAAGGTGCACTGTTAAGTCCCAAAACAACACAAAGACCGTTTCTGCACTGACCTCGCCGGGCCAGGAACCGTTCTGACTTTTAAGTGTCATCATGATTCTGGAGAAAGACCTGGCTAGCCTATGAACAAGAAGGTAACTGGAGAGACAGAAGACCCGGGAGGGGATACGGGGACCAAGGAGACACACAGCCTACTCGTCCCAGTGACAGGACAAGTGTGAAATAATATTGCAAAATTCAGATATCGGAGGTACAAGTTTCCATGTAGGTTTATTTTGATAGTGTGGTAAAGAAAGACCCTCTTGCAGGAGGGGCCAGCAAGATAATGACAGTTCAACTGTCATTCTTATCACAAGTCACGGGTCAGTGCAAAAGGATGACTCGTGCTGAGAACTCAACGCGAGTCTCCTCGACCACCAGTATAGAACATACAATCCCCATTATTGATGGCATATGAAATACATATCTCAATTTTGGTGGTAAAATTATAAGACACAACAGTAACATAACACAAAATGAGCTAAACACAGAATACATGGATGTAAGATAGATAAACAGTGCAAAAGGTAATGCGAGGATCCCTGGAAGAAAAACAGATAATTTATACATTTCGTAATCATCACATTTCACAGGTCTCTTCCTTCTGCGACATGTGGTGGTATTTCCACTATGCTGGCCTTCCCCCATTGTTACTCCTTTCAACACAAGTGGGTTGGTGATGACAGTTAGTAATAACATCACTGGATAATCCACTCTGATCACCAGGGATAAGCACATGGTCCAAATCACATCTATTCTCGTTTTCCTCTTGCAAGGGAGTCCTTATACCATTCATCCCCCAAACCACTGTGGGTGATGTTACCATCCCATGCTTCAGGGTATTTCATGACTGCCACTAGGCTCATGCTCCATCGTTTACGATCACTGGTCACCACGTGTTTCTGACCCACTTTAATGACTACAATCGGGTCAAAGTATTGCGAACATCCTTTGGGTTCTCTAAATGGCCTTTCTTATCCTTGCAGTGTCACCCACTTTTAGTTCTTGCTCCCTACCCTTCTCCTGACACTCTTGTTGATTCATTAACCAATCCGGAAAAATATCCGAACCCGTATCTCTGCCTCATCATACAGAATGGAGATATGCCTGTTAATACATGTGGTGTGTCGTGATGTGCCATCAACATGTCTTCATGTATCCCTTTTTTCCATTCCAACCCACTAGCCAAAGACCATTGTAAAGATTCTTTGATTATGCGATTTGTGCGTTCCACTAGTCCATTTGCTCTACGATTGTACAAAGCTGTACAGTGGTTTTCAATTCCATGAAGTATTGTCTCATTTCATTAGATACTAAGTGAACACTTATAGGGGTGGTGGGGGGGCCAGGCAGGCCGAGCCGTGCTGGGAGCCTGAAGGTGCGAACTCGTGGAAGGCCTAACTCTTTCCCTTAGCCTAATCAAGAACGCCAGGTCCACACAAAAGGCAAGGTACTACTGAGGTTTATTATAGCCAGTAAACCACAGGGATCACATGTGTGAAGGAAAGTTCATGCATCTCTCAGAGAACTGTGGCTCGCGGGCCAGTTTTGATGACCTGTGACAACACAATTGGTGTCAGTCTCTGGAACTTTCCCCCAAAACCTACCTCCACTCGGGATAGGTCGCCGAGTGGTAGGTCCCATATAGGAGCCCATAGAGACATGATGTTACTGGACCAGGCTGTGTCCGGTGTTATGCTTGGACCATCCCTGAAAACTGTTACTTAGAAAATGTTACAGTGAGCAGGACCCATGATTGGCCAGTGACCCCCGACATCCACCCCTGGGTTTCTTAATTTTGAATGGCTGACCCGCGAGCCCCCAAGCCTGGGACAACCGCTGTTTGCAGCCCAATGGCCACCTGTGAACAAAACATGTGCAATTATGTGTCCGCAAGGTGCAACTATGTGTCTGCATCATAACTGTGTGAGCGATAGCTGCCCTGAGAGCGTTCTGTTTCCCAACGCAGAACTGTGATGCGCATGCATCAACTTTTTTGCAGCCATGGGCTGGTTGGTGAGACAGGTTGCTCTTCTCAGCCACCAAATCTTGGCAGCTACTCCGCTGGATAGAGTTTGCATGGTGTATGATGACTAATAACTGTACAGTTCCCAGCAATAACCTGCCCAAAATGTCTGCCTCTGTCACAGTTCTATAAAATGAGGATAGTCTCCAGGTATTAAAATAGTTCACTATGGGCACCAACACTAGATCCCAGCTATCTTCAGGCAGGAGTACCACCCACTGTCACTTCCAGATGGTGCTGGGAAAGTCCCTCCTCAATGAAAATCACCCGGGATGCCACTGCTAACCACCCCCGTCTGTTACTCCAGACTTTACCTTAGATTCTGCGTATTCTGCTTTCCAATGTGTAAGACCAATAGATAGTGATGGGCACCTCCTTGTTTTCACCATAAATGTCACTCCGACATATCTTCCTTCCTGATTAGCTTAATGTGACATGTCCACGAATTAACTGGACACGTGTGAGAAAAAAGAATAATTTTTCTTCCTTTTTTCACCGCAGGGGGAGCTGTGTGTTAGAATGAGACCACTCCGGTAAGTAACAATATATATCTTGTATATATCCCCGTGGAGACGCGGCCTTCCGACTTTCCCCCACGACATACTGTTGCTGTACTACCATTTGCTGTCCCGCTTCACTGTCTGCTGCTTCCCACTGATGGGCTCACCTCTGCTGATCACCGCCTGCGCCAACTGTGCTATGGTGATGAGGTGCCCGGGTTGCAACCCAGAAGGTGTATAGGCCGCTGCGGGTGGACGGCTGACTGCCGGGTCTTCCTCCTGTTCTCTCACATCCTCGTCGCCATTGAAGTGATATCGAAGAATTCAGATAACGGAGGTACAAGTTTCCATGTAGGTTTATTGTGGTAAAGAAAGACCCTCTTGCATAAGGGGCCAGCAAGATAATGACAGTTGAACTGTCATTTGTATCGCACTTCATAGTTGGTGCGCGAGGATAACTCGGCGCGAGTCATCTCGGGCACCAGTATACAACAAAGTGCTTACATACCAGTGAGAATAACTACCGTATTCAGCCTACTCTTTCAGTGATAGGACCGTTGCTCATAATAGTGGGAACATTTGCAACATTCATCCTACTCGTCCCAGTGAAAGAGCAAGTGCACATAAGTGAGAATAACCCTGAGACTCAGTTTACTCTTCTCAGTGGTGGGTCTAATAACGATAAGCAGGAAAATCAGTCAAACCTGTCTCGCTCAGTACAACAAGTTAGGAACTGAACCGAGGAGCAAAGATAATTGATTGCACTGCTGTATTTGGGTCTCCAGTTAAAGGGTCGAAAGCAAAAGGGTCGAAGGCAAAAGGGTCGAGTGCATTCGACCGAAAACCAAAGGATCGAATTTAAAAAAAATAAAAATATATATATTTTTTTTTTTTGTGGTTTTTTTTTTGCTCTAATGTAGCTTTAAAAGGGTGTATTTACCCCCAAAAACAGGGGTTGGGGGGGGGAAACCCCCTACCCCCCAAAAAAAGTGATCCTTTTTTTTCGATCGAATTGCCTCGACCCTTTTTGTCATTCGACCCTTTGACCTATAACCCTGTATTTGCTCTAGGTAGAAGGGTAGTTTGTCAGAACAAGATGAATGTGATGAGACATGTTCATTATGTAGAAATAAGGAACAAAAAGAATACAGAGCAGAGACGCCTCAAGAAAACCTAGTACAAGGGCATACAATTCCAAACACAACGAAGAAATGAAGTCTAATCCAAGAAGGAAGGACATCAGAAAGGTGGCAAAGTGCCTGAGAGGAACTGTACAAATTAGTCCAAGCAATAGCCAAGAACTATTTAAGAACCAACTACTTTGGCTGAGGAAAGCCTATCCAGGAGAAGGGAGTCCTTCTCTGGGACGATGTGGTGTTTTTTAGTGGTAGGCTAAGGATAGATTAGCTTTGAGACAGGGGACATATTGTTTACTTTTTTGACTTCACTACTGAAGACGAGCACCCTAGTTAGCCTTGTTAGGTGGGGAAACCCATAGAATAGGGCTTATTCTTATAATGTAACTAAACTACTTTATTATGATGAAAACGGGTTTGCCTCCTTCTGCTCAGGAGACCAGTATTGCACATAGAAAGAATGGAGAGGGAATCCTGAAATGTGTAGTTCAATATCTCCTGACACCTTCTACTTAGTTTGTTCCTAGACTGGAACATCCTTTTCTGTTGATGATAAACCCCTGAGTACAATAGGCATGTATCTCCTTTCCCCTCCTGATCGAAGTAGAAGCATTGGGAGCCTGCGAGGGATCATTCCTTTGGAATACGTGGACGACCGCAGGTCCAGTGGGAGAATTGTAGCTACAGTACTCTGAATACCTGGACACCTTATAGTTTAACCCTTCTCCACACCTTTTCTTTAGATAGTTCCAAGATGCAAACAGTCTTTAGTTCAACCTCATCCTGACATGATGTAAAGTGTTGGAACTCGCACGTTTTTGGCGGTACTTTATGAACCCCTGGCTGTGCTCTTCCACAAGGCTCTTGAGCTATAAGCATCTGGCCAGAGGGTGGGGTGTTCGGTTTGAGCACTTATTTTAACCTTCACATGCTTGAAAATCATTGGCGAGAATGTTAGCACAAAAAAAACCTAACAAGATGGCGTGATGGGTCAGGATTGGCGCCCCTGTTCGATTTCTAAAATGAGAAGGCGGGAACTGTGGGAGAGGAACACTGGCCGGGAATCAGTAGTTGGTGGTGGGAGTCTGCACTGAGAAACAGAGAAGTGAAAGGTAAGTCAAAGCTGTAATCATTGGAGTGAGCCTGTAGGTGAGCAGGGGCTCAAAGAGTGGCAGACAACGCTGGCATCTGTTGAATCGCAGCAAAACAACTTCTCACAATTGTGGGCAATTAACATTAATTTGTACTCACAATTCGCGGTTCTTAACTGGTTGAAACACGGCTGTAAATCTACAGAGGTTGCTAATATGAGGTTCCTGACTGGTTGAGACTCGCTGTTAATCTGCAGAGGGTGCTAATGTGTTCCCACTTTATTCAATTGGTAATTAGGCAAGTGTTTTGCCATGAACTCGGTCCCTCTTATGCCGAAGTCGGTCTGTTTTTGTGAATCACATGCATGTCTCTGGGAAAGTGAGGGTTTGCGGAAGTTGCACATCTAATGAATGGATTTGTTTGTGAGACAGGCAGCAGGCTGCATGCGTTATGTATGGGAATACGTGTAAATTGAACAAACTGTACTTTCCACATTTACGATTTATACATTTGTGAATTTGCCACTTAGTTTATTGGGTTAATCTTTACTTCGATTCCCAGAATTCGGTCAAGTGCCTTTAACACCAAAAGAAAAGTGAAATATTGCTAATATTGTTTTCATTGATGAAACCAATAGAGAAACACTTAAGCACGAGAAGCATCCCAAGAAAACTGGGCTTCTATATCTGGGCAGGGGTCGAAGTGCAAGAAAAGAAGTAGTGGAACTATGTCCCAGGTAGGCCTGTCCCCGCTTCCCACAAACCCCATCACCACGCCCCTCCCACGCGCAACACAAGCCCCTAAACAACGCATCTGCTCTTTAAGGGAATGCTCTCTGCAGTGCACTAAAGTGCAAGTTCAAACTTCTTCTTACACTTTTATTTTAAAAGTAAATCATTCCAGAATGGTTTCTTTTTCAAATTAATATAAAGGAAAAGTAAACACATTTTTATTTTTTTAGAGGAGCACCGCCCCCTCCCGCTTCGACCACTGAGACAAAGGCAGGACAAGGAACTTGCATACAACAAAACCAGACGGACAGGGTAGCGGTTGGCGAGCATTTAATGAGCATTGAACTCCCGAAAACTGGCCTCTTCACTGCCTAGTCTTACCATGAGATACGAACCCTGATCCACCGCGGCTGGGTCCACATGCGCCCACACGATCAAAAACGTCACCCCTCTGCCTTCAGACTATCTCGGCTGCACCTGAATTTTTTTTTTTTTTATCTTGCCCTCCTCCCGACCTATCTAACCATTTTCATCTTCCCCCCCCCCCACAGACTACAATCTGGATATTCCTGGCGGGGGCACAGCGCACCCACTTCTAGACCAGCCTCAGGGCCTTGCGACCACTACGTTGGTGATTTGATATAGCCTAACATCTTCGTATCATAACATAGTCTCCAGAGTTCACTTGTCTTCTCTCTGCAATGGCACCACTGCTTCTCTTCTAGTTTTTTTTAAAACTAGATCCCACCTAGCAGGATGGGGTGCGGGGGGCGGGGCAGGAGGGGAAGGGGTGCAGGGATAGAGTGAGTATTATTGTCACCCCCATAAACATTTTCCTCTCAGCCCTCAGAAAATGTATCATTAACACCTTGAAAATGGCCCCATTTCTTAAGCTGTCAGTACAAGTGCAAAATGTTTGCACCTTTTTAAACCCCCAAAATGCACCCAGTATTTCCAGTACAGTGCAACTTTAAGAAATTTCACAGCGCTCTTGCTCTCATTCTAGCCTCTGGACCAGGCAACCACGGTTCAAATGCCAGCCCCACGAAGGCACAGCAGCACATTGATTTTGGGTTTACTGCACAAAAACACCCCAACTCGCTTGTTGTGGAAATGGTTGCTTTAATGTGACCGGCCAAAGCTCACAAATAACCGCTAACCTGGCTCCCTGGCCTTACAGACTAACACAAAATGTTTTAACAACCAAACCAATTTAATAATTAAACACTTTCAGTTCCCCCCCAACAATGAAATAATAAAATCTGTTCCCCTTCCTCCCTACCTAGCCTGTGGTCCTTACCATCTTCTCAAGACGTCCCGCTTTCTCCCCGGGGCCATGCCCCTCCATCTTCAATGCCTGTTCCCCCGGGGAAGCCCGTTTGTGCAAACAGCACCACCCCCATGATTTCCCGTGCTATTCCCCCATTGTGCTTCACTCCCCCCTCATCTAAAGGTGCCACGCCCCCGGCAACACATAAATGCTTGCCCTAACCGTCGCCTGCTCCCGAACCTTCGCTACCCCCTTAAATACCCTTGTGGGCGCACTATGCGCAGGCCAGCTCGTTGGCCTGTGCAGCGCCCAAAATACCCCAGGACCCCCTTCCCAGGATTGGGTGCCGGATCTGAGATCCAGGGGAGGGGGTGCATTTTCTGACGGATCTAGGAAGATTTTGCCCAATGAGGCACTGTTTACTGGTAGATATTTCCATGTGTTCGCTCTCCATTTTATTATACTATCCGGTATGAGATCTCTTCATGCAGAAAACTACCTACTGGCCTCTTGCACCGGGTACCCTGATATATTGGTGAGAGGGGATAGCTCAGGTGCAACGTGCTTCTCTTGGAAGCAAGACAACGCAGCGCAACACGGGTCCCAATCCCGCGCTTAGAAGCCTATCTCTGTATTAAGCGCGTTTTAAAGGAACAATTATACCACGCCCCTATCATCTGTTGCGCGTTTAAGCTGCTCTGTACTGCACGTGTGCGCGTTTAGAAATCAAACAAAACAAGCAATACTTGCAAATCAGACATTGCAGTGGCAAAGTGGAATGGTTGCGGCAGCATGGGCACAGAGGCCAAGCTGTTCCCTTGAGCCGGCAAGGCGTGTGTTATTCCAGGTAACAGTCTAAAGATTTAAATGCAGCTGGGGCTGGCCAGAGTAAAAGTCATATCTTCAGTCAAAGGCTCTTGAAATTAGACAAGATAAGTCATGTGTGATTAAGAATTTATATGTTTGACCTATCCAGCAAAATGGAACGAAAAAATCCTACTCAAAAAGTGTGCTAAGCACTGATTTTACAACTTTCAGTTGATTAAGTTCAAATCCCACGTGGTTTTGAAGCCAGTGGGTTTTGTGGTTTCGAGTCCCACGATTGTAAAGACGAGTAGTGGCAGCGCTGCCATCTGAATATCAACATGCAAAGCTAGGGCACACCAGCGCTTTGCAGCTATTAGATATGGGCACCCATTTCTCTTCCCTTATGTTACCCCATGAACAAACACTCTAGTGTGAATTAGAGACCGGAAATGACGCGGAACAGAGCAGGCCACGTTCCCTGCCTTGCCCCCTTGCAAGCTGCTGCCGCACTTAGATTGCATCTTCGCCATTGGCAATGGTGGCTCCAGAAACCCTGCCTGCTAATAAATGTGCTTTATGGTCTTAGGAACCCACTCCCAGTCTGGGGACAGCATTGGGGGGGTTTTCAGTCCACCGTTCATCTTTACGGTTCCATTTCTTCAGATCTCAAAGTATGTAGTTGGTTCAGCCTCGCATACATTTGTACATTTTGCATGAAATATATACAATGGGATTAATTACACGGAACAATTTACAGTTGTGATAAAGTATTTTACATGAAGACATATAACAGGTTCTGGTGGTAATTAGGCTTCTTTAGTAATAAACCATGCTTTGACATTCTTTCGGAATTGATAGTAGGATGGTTCTACTCTAAGGCTGGGTGGGAGGGCATTACAAGTTCTTGCTGCTAGCACCAGGAAGCTTCTACCGCCTGCCTTTTGGAGCTTAAACCTTGGTATAATGAGACAGTTGGATTGTGCTGATCTGGTCAGTAGTGTAGTGTTTGAATTTGTCACAGAGCAACATAGGGGCTTGATTGTTCAGACATTTGTATGTAAGTGCGATGGTTTTGAATTTAATTCTTTGGTTGTGTATCAATGAGGGAAGACAGCAAATCTACAATGGAGCCAAGGTAAGTACATACATAAATGGAGTGTTTCCACATGAAGTCAATAAGCTAGGATAATACTCGCCTCCATACCTTTTTATGGGATCGGAACTTATTGTGTTCTGTGGCAGGACACGGAGGCAAATTCTATTCTTGTCTGAAACGTTATACCATTAAAGCAGCTCAGACCACCTGAGTAAAACCGAATGATGTAAAGGCAGACTCTCCTCAACAGTGGCTGCCTCCAGGGTGCACGGCAGCTTAGCACCCATGCCAACAGCTATGGAGGCTCCGGGATCTCTAACAGAATGCCCTGACTCACCTCCCTCTGCCACCTGTCTACCGTCTGGGTTCAGAAAGCCTGAAAAGTCTTGGCAGAGCAATAAACGGTTGCTGCCTCTTCCCAGGGTGGGAAGGTTTGGGAATTGCTTTATATCCGTGCAGGCAAGGCCACTTGCAAAGGCCGCATTGGCCCCGGAACCCGGTTTGCTCACCATTCGTATGTCATCCTTGATGCACCTGGAAATTATAATGAAAAGCCCCCTAAGAGGAATATTAGAAAGCCCTCACATTTAGGATTCTTTTGCAGGCTTTCAAACATAGTCGTGGCCAGCTTACCAAGGGTACAACACAGTAATTGGCAATGCTGAACAAGCCAGCTATTCTGATCCGCACACATCAATACATCAAGTGCATATAATCACGCTAAAAGCAGTACAATATAAAAACTGCACACAACGAACAGTACAATTTAAGCACATTGGGGCAACAAAGATATGCTTAACTTGCTGGAAGCCGAAAAGGAGGAGTGGGTGTACCTACTGAAGAGGGGAGGTCGTGGACAGATGTTCACTGCAAGAAAAGTCTACGGGTTTTTACAAGGTTTTCTGTCAAAAGTAGTTTGCAAATTCAACATTTCTATAAAGTAGTCTTTTTTTGGGATTATTTGGCAAATTCATGTTGTACCTACTCGTTGTAGCTTACTCGTGTTCTCCACTACAATACCAGTGCAATGATGGCTACGTTTAATGCCAGTAGACTATTTTTGTTTACTTTTAATTTGTCTTCTTTAGTTCAAGTTACGCGTTGAAGGGCAACATGGCGGGTGACACACATGAACTTGTGAAAATATCTAGTAAGAAAATATTAAGATATGAATAACTCCACAGGTGGAAAGATGGTTCATGATCATAGCTTTTTGGCAAAAGAAACGCGTTTAGATTATTTCTGAATACAACATGATTGGCAGAAAAAGATTGTCCCCTCTCACTCTCCCCCCCCCCGTTTTGCTAATTGAACTTTAGGTAGGAGTTGGTTTACATCTGAGGACCAAAGGGAGAGATGTGCAGCATAGTGGTTGGATTTTCTTTATTACAAAGAGGGAGCTTTATGCTGAAGGGTTGTTGTGCACTGGGCAGAGGGCTTGAAGCCAGTCCAGTTGTAAGAGTGCATCAGAGGTGTGTGTGTGTGTCTCTATATATTGTAACAGTATCCAATACATGTGTCTCCCTACATACTATGTTGGGTACAACTGTGACTTTGGAGTGTTTGTGTGAAACTGTGGGACTGTTGTAGTTGGGGAGATGGCACATCCAGAAAAAGCTGAATTGAAAAAGGTATTTATAGGCAAACTTTGAGATGATCAAAAATAAAGGGAAATGTATACATTATGCTTCCAATGTAACCACCACTAGTGCTTTATGCCTCCTTCAGAAGTGTTAAGAATCTGCTGACAGCGATGTACTTCCTCCATAGTGGCAGATTACACTCCCAATTACAGTACTTTCTAACGCTTTCTTCATACAAATTTTCTTGCAGAAAATATTGTGGCGTGTAAATACGGCGTAACAGTGTGTGTGGCTGTGCTACATTTCGTACCCACAGGTACACTGGATAGTAAACCACTTCTAGTGGAGCCTTATGTTTAGTCCCTGCTGAGTCCTGAGAGTTTTTATAATGAACTGTATGCTTACTTTACCAAACACAAATCACTTTTTATTCACAACTCCAAATGAATGGAGGAAAATGCTAGCTGGTGCCCTGGTCCTTCGGCTAATGTTTTCCCTTGATTTTCATCTTAAACATATTCATATGCACCATTTGTTTCTATAACAAATGTTTGTGTGTGTTAGGGTCACAAAGGATAAGAACGTACTAACAGTGTGATCATAATTTATGGTAGAGTATAATAAGCCCCTAACAATGGTATGTTTTTAAAATATTCCAGAATTAAATGTTAAGTTGTATACAACAAGCTTAAAACAATTAGCAATGATACTGTACTCTTTTGTCAGATCATGCAATTTGCGCCTTGATGATAAAATTGTCTTTTTAAAACCAGCTCACAATGAATTGTCTTGCATTGTCTTTCAGTGGCCACAGATGTCTTCAATTCAAAATACTTGGCCATGCAGGTCCAGAAGAAGATCCTCGGCAAGATGGCTTCGAAGTCGATAGCAACCACCCTGATTGATGACACAAGCAGCTATGTCCTGGATGAGCTCTATCGAGTGACCAAAGAGTTCACTCAAAGCAAGAAGGAAGCTGAAAAGATCACCAAGAATCTCATCAAAGTCATCATCAAGCTTGCCGTTCTCCATAGGAACAATCAATTCAATCAGGAAGAGCTAGACCTTCTAGAGTCGTTCAAGAGGAAGGTCCACCAGCTTGCAATGACGGTGGTCAGTTTCCATCAGGTGGATTTTACCTTCGACCGAAATGTTTTGTCCAAACTGTTAAATGAGTGCAGGGATATGCTACATGACATCATCCAGCGCCATCTGACTGCAAAATCCCATGGTCGCGTGGATCATGTGTTTGACCACTTTTCTGATTGTGAGTTCTTGGCAGCTTTGTACAACCCCTTTGGAACTTACAAGCCCCACCTGCAGAGACTCAGTGAGGGTGTAAACAAAATGCTGGATGAGGACAACATTTAGGCACGCAACATGTTCTAGATTGCCATTGCAATATTTGTATACATGAACACTGCTGATTTAAGAAGGCATAAGGGACCTTTCAGAAATATCAATTTTCCTAAAGAAAAACTGTCGCCAGACTTATTCCACCTGATGTCCCATTCTGAATGGAATTGTACAACGATGCTTTTGAGTCATTTGCTTAATAACAAACCTATTACAGTGGAAACATGAATCGAGAACATGGCTCTTTCAGACAATACTTGCAGTCTCAAAAGATAAATTAAATTTAAAGCCAGATAATATAAAGATGAATCTTAGTCTTGTTTATAGAAAACTATTTATAACCTTTGAAATTGCCATTTTTCGCAACATACTTTGCTGCAACATAGTGATAGGACATGCTATATTTTATATTTGGTACACTTAAAACAAAACTAGAAAAAAAAAGTTTGATACCTTTTTTATATTTTCATTTTATTCTGCTATTCCCGACAGGACATTCCAGGTTATTTTTATGTGACGGTTATTCCATATTCCAGTGATTAAAACCAGTTTTCATTTACATAATTTCAAGTGCCCTTGTACACCGCAGCTGAGCAGTGTTGGAATCTAGGTTTAACCAATGATTTGCAGTATTGGTGCATGCCTTAGGAAGGTGATATCCACACTGTAAAATGCAAAAGCTTTTCATAAGATCAACTCTAATGTCTTAATTGTATTTGGCATATTCAACTTGGCAAAATGAATATACAACAATGTAAAGAGTTACAGTTCAAGACAACATGCCAAAACAAACCGGTCTATATTGTGCATTCAGAACCTTGAAGTCCTTATCTTCTGTTTGGGAACATTTTTTTTCAACATATATTGTGTGCTAGCTGTGTAAGTGAAGAGTTATTTATTCCTCTGCCCCCACCCCATTGAAGAAAAAACATTTAATTTCCTTTCAAGTTTACATGTCAGGATTTCTGATAAAGTTGGAAGAAGGCTACAGACAACAATGCACAACTTTTTAAATGATTTGATTTCCAGGTTCTGTTCTTTATTTTCTCTTACAAGTAAACCAAATTATTTTTTGCACTCAATATGCTGTATGATTGCGTCTTACTTTTTTTGTGTTTTCCTTTTTTTGTGTGTGTAGTAATTGCTTCATCATTGATTAATTGTTAAGGCGCTATAAGGCTTTTTTAGATTGTGGAGGAAGACCGGTTAAGTCAGCGGCATTGCAGCACGCTATCCTGTGCTTGGGAGGAACAATTTTTCCGAAACGCAGGGAGAAAATATTTGGTAATTGCGGTCTTGCGCTCTTTTAGTGCAGTACTTTTTCTAATGATGTCTCATCAGCCTTCAATCCTGCATCAAGATACAAAACACAGATGACCCTGAGTTCTGTGTGGGTATGTCTGAGGGCAATCCTAATCAAAATGCAAACGTCTAGAAGTGTTTTTTATCGGGTTTCATCAGTACTACCACAGAGAACAGTTTAGAATCGTCATTAAAAATAGCAGTGCTATCATTTTTCCACCCAGTCCCCATATAATTCCCATAAACATATTCCCCAGGGGAACCTACCAGCAAACCTTATCTACATTACTAAAAATGCTGTTTTCCGAATACCTTGAATGGCAAAATATGGTTGAAATGCTTGCATAATTCTCAGACATTTATACAGGCCCAGGGAAGAAGGAAGCATGGGGAAAGGAAAGACGTTGGGCTAGGCGAATATATTAACTTATTCCTATCTATTCCTAGTTATGGATGATATGGGAGGATAGTTTAGGGGCAACATACTCGTCTTGGAAGCAAGACGTCAAGGAGCAACACAGGTTCGATTCCCCCAGGTTCGCGCTTAGAGACCTCTGGGTATTAAGCGCGTTATAAATAACTTATCATGTACAGGTCTAAGGAACTCTACCAAATTTAATTGCAAACATTACAGAGCTCACTCATTGCATGAGGGGTTCCCAAATCCTGCTTGCTGAACATGTCACGTGTTCTACTGTGGGGTTTGTATCGGGTTCTCGTTTAGGACAAGAAGTATCCATCAACCAACCAACCAGAGTTTGGTTCCCTTGATATGGTAGTTATTGTGTGGGTAGTGTTGCAGAAACACACAGCTCATCACCCATTAATCCAAAAGGGAAATGAGCAACTAAGGCAGGAACAGGGTTTATTCCATACAACTGTGCAGGAATGTGCCAGGAAAACAGTAGTTTTTCGTCACAAAATTGAGGCCCCGAGCACAGAAACTTCAGGTGTTTTATCCAGATTTACACATTGAACCTCGTACAGAAAAGATGGTAAGATAGATTTAGTGTGTTACATTAACAATTAAAATTATTTTAATTTATTGAGCATTTGTTAGATGCTTATACAACTGAATTGTGCTTCAAAGCACCACAAGGCTAAATGGGAAGGGACCAGGGGAAACATAATGATGACAAAAACAGTCAAATACAGTCCTGGTCCTACTAGGCCATGTAGCATTTGGACGTGCAAGTGCAGTGAGGAGAAGGGCAGGAGATTGGGAGGGAAGGGAGGAGGGGCAGAGGAGTGGGCAAGTGTTGGTGAAGGGGCCGGGAGGTAAGTGCTAAGGTGAGCCCAGGAGGAGAACCTCAGGCTAAGTGGTAGTGCAGGGACTCCCAAGGGTGGGACCCTGCGGCCCGCAAGGGCAGTGCAGTGGGGAGGGGGATGCTGGTATCGACTGGGAAGAAGGGCCTGGAATCCTGTGAGATTCAAGAGGATCAGGCCCCCAGTCTCAGCGGCAGTGGGGTGATTACCTCTTTCCCTTCCCTGCTAGAAAACAGCAGAGTTTTGAGCAGTTTATGGAACTTGAGGTCCAGCGCAAGTCTGAAAGGAGTGGGGAGACTGTTCCAAAGGGATGTGGCAGCCGAAGAGACACCTACCCCCCCACTCTCTGCTTGGAGAAGTGTTTTACAGTAAAAAATGTGCAGTTAGAGGAGCATAGGGCTCTAGCAGGGGAGTATTTAGGGAGGGAAATTTGGAGATGGTGTGGTCCCAGGCCCTAGAAGGCCTTGTGGATGATGCAGAGGGTCTTGAATTTGATGCTTGCAGTCGCCGGGAGCCAGTGGGGAGATTTTAGGGCTGGAGAGATATGGTCCCTGCGCTTGAGGCCAAGGATATGCCTTGCAGCCCTATTCTGGATTAGCTGGAGGGGGCATAGGGGGGAAAGAGGGAGATTGAGAAAGAGGCTGTTGCAGTAGTCCAGCCTGGAGAGGATCAGAGCTCTGGAGACATTGAGCATCTGGGGGAAGGTGAAGAAAGGGAGAATGCCTCTGAGGAGGTGGAGCTGGAAGTGGGACGTCTTAGTAAGCTCCATGATGTGCAGGATGAAGGAGAGAGCAGAATCAAAGATGCCCCCAAGGTTTTTGCCCTCACACGATGGTGGGGTAAAAGGCCCTAAGTGGTGGCTAGAGGGTAGGAGGAAAAGAGGGCACAGGTGTCCCAATCATAAGGATCTCCATCTTACAGGAATTAAGGCTGTGATGGTTAGCTGCACACCATGCCTGAATGGTGAACAGACTGACAGCAGCGATCAAAAGTAAGATCGGATAAGTAGGAGCTAAAAGCAGCTCCTGGGTATTCAGAATTAACCAGTGACCACTCAGGAACAAGGAGCTAGTGCATAGTGTTCCACAAATCAAACCTCCAAATTAAATGTAAACATCTAATTTTGAGCTTATGGCCCTTGTGTAGGTAACGTGTCCTGCAGGTGGATGGGAAACAGAATAACTCTGTACACCAATAATCAGACCAACTCAGGAAGAAGGCAAAGGCTTTTTACTGTTTTATTATCAATTGTCTAAAACCGGGAGTTACAAAGCACATCAACGGACGTCGCACAGCGTTCTCTCTCAAAGCATTTAATAAAAAACAACACCTAAGTAGCAAAAATTCATCAAACACCATACTACGTGGCAAATGAGGAAAACCTATGGGGGATTGTGGTTGGCTCAAGTGGAACATCTAAGTATACTTTCTATAGGGACTTGGATTGTGATTGGGTTTCTACAGTCAGGTGGACAACTCATGCCCATCCATAGTGCAAGTCATCTTCAACAGTTATTAGAAACACAGTACCCCATTGGCTCTCAAACTTCGTTATATGGCCCTCTGCAATTGGTTGGCATGCTCGTGCCATGTCTGGAACATTCGGTTCACTTAGCAGCATGTGAGCTCAGACCCAGGTGCCGGGGGGTGGACTGGACTGTACCTCCTCACCCAATTAGCCCAGTATCTCTCATCACCCATGCCTTCTGCCATGCTGACTGTCTTTGAACTTTGCCTTGCAATGTTTTGTCATCTCTGGGAATATAAGGGAGTATGAGCACACGCTTATCAAAGTTCTGGACTGCGTGCCTAACTCTTTTTCCATCCTTGGCTCACATGACAGACAGCAAGTCATCCCATTTTATAGCATTTAATTGTCTTGAATTAATAAACTTGGCACTCATGGTGTTCTTTCTTTGCACCTTTACAAGGGATGAATCAGCTTCTCACCTTCTCTGCCTTCAAGAATAGATAACCAGTCATGGCTGCCTCCAGTCATGACCCAGCTACCTCTATGCTGCAACACAGTCTTCGGCCCTTCTCTTCATGGTCTGACCTTACTAAAATTGTGACACTGATGTCCAGTGTCTATATGATGATGGCTTTGCCTGCAGTCTATTCACTACGGATAGCCAGCTTCTATGATCACTTAGTCTACTTGCATTACTGCATCTGTACAGTTATCAAACGATTTGCATTTTCTCCATGGCTCTTCACATGTGCAATCTTTGAGCACATGAAAGTTCACACAATTCTTTACTTCGTCACCAGCTTCTATAAGGTCCATACATTCTCTTCTTCAGCCAGTCTTCTCTGTGCATCATGCTCATTTCTTGTAACGTTACCAACTTCTTTCTCTCTTTTTCATATTCCTTCGGAAATCTCCAAGAGATTGTCATCTCTTCGGGGATACATCTGATAGGGTTTTCTTAGTGGATACCTTTTCTCAAAGACTCCACACGGAATAGTCACAACTGTTCGTGTCAAACATAGCAAAATTTCAGGCTTCCAGCACACAGGTAGTAGGGGGGTAGGACTTCCTGCGGAGGCATTCGACTGCTCCTTTACACTCCCCACCCCCCCGACCTCCATCTGGTCATGTCATCAACCACACCTTAATTAATCTCCACATCTTGATTTCGCCTCTTGAAGTGCTTCTTCGGGGTCCAAATCTTCACCACTCTTTTTACGGATCCATCTGAATTTACATGTTCATCCACACTCCAGGTCATGGAACTGCACTGTCCATTCGGATTACAATAGACCATCATCCAACATACTTCTTGTGATTCTTCAGATACAGAAACCTGGTTTCCTCAGGTGCTACGATGCTGGCCTTTATGTATTTTCTGATATCTTCATGTGGAAACCCTGATGTGATATCCATCATTATCTTCATTCCTACTGCCTTCTTTGCTGTCTTCTTGCACTGTGCAATAATTATCCTGATCACACAGAAGCCAAACATTATCCTGATCACACAGAAGCCAAACATTACCATCACCAATATTGGTCCAAGAAACTTGAAGATGTTCGCCATCCACTGTGGAAGCCATGAGAAAATGACGCAAACCATCCATCAGCTGTGATGTCTTCTGTCTCATCTTCCATCTTACTGCGTAGTTTTGTCAGCAACGTTATGGCCTCTGTCAAGGTTCCATTGTTGTCATCGTGAGAAGGTGTAAAGGTGCACCACGATGGCCCAATTTTGGCACAAACTCCTCCATGTATCGCTATGATCATGTCAAGGACATATCTATTCTGTAGGGTCATTAGTTGTATGGCTCTCAGCTCTTCCCTGGTGGCATTGAGTCCCTTTATGGTGGTGTTGATGGTCTGCAGAAGTTCCATCAGGTAATCTGTAACCATTTGGCATTGGCCATTGTCTGGATCCCAGGCATAAAGATAATCGTAAATATTGGGGAAGTCTTGCTGAACAACCTGTGCTCATATGCGATAGCATCAAGGACTTCTTGATTTTGCAGAGAAATAATTTTCCCTCCTTGTTCGATTGAGAAATTTGAGTGATGATCTTCTTAAATGGGCATCTGCTTTTGTAAATTCACCAATGTTCAGGCACTGAGGAATCACTAACGCTGGAACATGGATGAGCACTAAGGAACACCTCCCTCCCCAGTCCTTGGGCAGCTTCATGTAGGCTCTGGACCCACAAGCCCAATAATGATCCATCAGGACAGCTGTCCCTTCCTTCATACCTGGCACATCAAAAGTTCGGCCACACTGACGATTACTTCCATCTTTCCTCGTACCATTATTTCTGAAACCCAAAGATGCATCCTTCTGGGGTAGCATCTGCATTGGTCCTCCTTCGTTGTCGACCCATGTCAACAATCTTGTAATCTTTGGCCATTGATATTTGAATTCTTTTTCTGCATTTGCCACAACTGCTTCCCACTGTCCAGTTAATGCTGCTGCTTTGCACACAACCAGTCCATCAACCCATCCTTCGTGAGTGAGCACTGTTCCTTTTAATGTGTAGTTGACCTCTTTCCCAACATTCCTGTACTTCCTTCCCATTCTTATCCTTGCATTACATAATCTTGTTTTCTTCAATCTTGATTCCAGCTCCATTCATTCCAGGCTGTTCATATTTCATTATTTGATGCCTTGTTTCTGGCTTCTCTCTTGTCTTTAAATCTTGCACATAATTGTCTTCTCTTTCAGATGTCGCTTTATTCATCA
This sequence comes from Ambystoma mexicanum, assembly GCF_040938575.1. NCBI lineage: Eukaryota > Metazoa > Chordata > Amphibia > Caudata > Ambystomatidae > Ambystoma > Ambystoma mexicanum. The sequence continues at coordinate 943,367,678 of NC_090935.1, forward strand.
ACACCATGCATGCTCTTCTGCTTTGGAACTGTCCTCTTGCCATGCAAAGTGTGAGATGTGTCAGGCAATGGGCTTTTTTCACTGATACTTCTGTGGCTATGAATGTTTTGGAGATTTCCAAAGCATAAGGTATGAGGGAACACACGTAGCAACCCTCCTTAGATGTTCTCCTTTTTCATGTGCTGATACCACATGTTATTACCCAAGTGTGCCGCATTATCTATATAAGTGTTTATCCCTTAATCTCCCTCTGCATTCTCTTGTGTCTCCCAAATGTATGCTTTGTTGTGTAATACACTGTATTATCAGCTAGTTGCTGTAACATCCTGCTTTGTTATCGATCGAGTCTGCACACGTAGAAGTTCATCTCGTCTTGCTTCTGGATCGGCAACGATGGGAGGTACAGTATCGCCTTTATATTGTTTTATGTCATTTAAATGAAGCCACGCTCACCTGCCTTGAACTTTTACTGCTGAAGGGGTTAGATTTTCAACGATAAAGGGGCCATTGAACTGTGGCTCGTGCCACTTGCGGGTGAAATTTCTGATTAGAACGGCATCACCAACAAACAATTTGGGTGTTGACAATAGTTCACCTGATCCAGTTGCTGGATTGTCTTCATCTGTGTTCTGAGACCGACCCCCTCCCCCCCCCCCCCCTGATGCTTGAGTTGATCTGAAATGAGAGAGATGCTAGAGGTCATACTTGTCAAATAATCATGCAGTTAATCACCTAACAGTTTTGCTGTACTCTGGGCATCACTTCTACTCCTCGATGGAGGTGTAAGAGGCATTCTCATTCGTCTCCCTGTCACTAGTTTGTGCGGGGTGAAGTGGTGATCCTAACCAGGCTGATTTCTTAGGGCATATAAAGCTAAGGGCAGGCAATATAACCATCCCTTCTTCAAAGTTAGCTTGATCTTGACAATCCTTTCTTTAAGTAGGCCATTGAGTCTCTCACATATTCTGTATGCTTGCGGGTGGTAAGCAGAATAAAACGTGTGTTTGATACCCAATAATAGACCTATCTGTTCGAACACTTCATCAACATGTGGCCCATTATCGGATCGCAGCACTTCACACACATCTTGGAAAGACTTCACATACTAAAATCATTGCTGTGCAAGTGGTGTCAGGTTGTGTACACGGACCTGCATCGATCCACCTAGAGAAGGGACACACCACCACTATCCGATACCTGTATCCATTAAATACTTGCAGCATATCAACATGATCAATATGTAAATGCTGAAAAGGACCATTTGGTTGCAGTATTACTCCTATAATCGTTCTCGGTGTATGCCCAGCGGTAAACCTTGGACACATGATGCAATTCACTAGAAAGAATGCAACATGCTCTAACAAATTTGGAATGAATCAGTCTTCCGCAATCGTTGCAGCAAGACTTTCCCTAGTTGCATGCACGGGGTAGTGCAGCTGTTCAAGCGCTACCTTTAACAGTGCCACTGGCATCACTGGCTTTCCAGTGCTATCCTGTCACCATAATGCTCCTGTGTTGGTGAAATAACCCCCACTTAGTTTCCATAGCTCCTGCTCTTCCTGTGGTGCACTCCCTTGAATCTCCATTAATTGAGCCTTTGGCAAATGATTAATCCCTTCTTGTATTACCATAATCATGACTACTTTCTCTTTGCCATTTGGAGTGTCAAAACTCGAAATATCTGGGGAATACGCAACCCTTTTGGCTTCTGCATCTGCAGCTTCGTTCCCACAAGAAATTAAATATGTTCGCTTAGTATGAGTTGCGCATTTGACGATCGCTATGGCTACTGGAAGTTGTAGTGCTTTAATAAGCCTGTCCAATAAGGATGCATGCTGTAGTGGAGTGCCATCCGCTCGGAGGGAGCCCCTCCTTTTCCAACGTGCTAGCCCTGCATGTACGGTTGACGTCACATACACCATCTCTTCCTGCCCATCCTGTTTCTCAAGCGCGACAATGAGCATTACCAATTCTGCCACTTGGGCTGAAAAGTGAGACTGTAGTCTGGCTCTTGCTACTATTTCAAACTCCCCATTTGCTATATGCCTCACTAAAGCCACGACCGAATGCCTTTCTTCACTATTCTGATCAATTTTATTTTCGAAGAACCATCAATAAAGAGAATTTCCCCTCCTGGCAAAGCATTTTCTTTTACACAAGGTATATCATCATAAAATTCAACATAATTTGCGTAGTCATGCACATGATCGCCATCAGCTATTGACTCGTCTACAAATGTGTCAGGATTCCCTATTTTACATCTGACAATTTTGATAGTTGGGTTTGAAATCATTACTTCAAAGGCTGAGGCTCTCTGAGATGTCAATGCACCTTTGGGTTTCTCTAAAATGGCAAACAAAGCATGTTCCACGAAGAGTCGTAGAGCAGCCCATAACAATACTTGTAGTCTTCTCAATTGCGAATGCGGTGGCTGCCAATGACTGTTCGCAAGGAAAGTGTCCTTTCAGAATGGGGTCTAAAATCCCACTATAATACGCTAGAGGCTTGTACCCCAATGTAGTCCTCTGTGTAAGCACTGCTGTCATGACTGTCCCATTTGCATGCGAAAACCAGAAAAACTCCTCAGCATAATTGGGAATTCCTAAAACGGGCTGTACAAATTGCTTTATTCATTTCCTCCATTTCCTCAGTCCATTCTATTTTAACCTTATTCACCTGTGCTTTCTTTAAAGCCTGCAAAATCGGTCTTGTGTACGAACTGTAGTCAAACACCCAGGCTCTAACATAATTACATAATCCCAAAAATTGTTTAATCTAGTTTACTGTGTGCAGTTTTGCAATTTTCATAATTTCCTCATCTCTTCCAGGTGTTACCTTTTTTTCCCCTCATGTGAAATCAACTGTCCTATGTATAACACCTCTTCTTGCAATATTGTAGCTTCTCCTTATCTACCCTGTATCTTTTGTCTGCTAAGATAGTCATCAACTGAATCGTGTCCTGCCTGCGCTCGTTTTCTGTAGTGCGACAAATTAAAATGTCATCTATGTATTGTATCGCAGCGCTTTTAAAATCAACATTGCCTAGGTCCATCTTGAGGACCCTGATGAAGATTGATGGAGACTCACAGTACCCCTGGGACAAACTAGTGTGTTCTAGATGAGTTTGGTGAAACATAAATTAAGTCATGTCTTGTGAGTCCTTGTTCAACGGGATTGAGAAAAACACATTTTTCAAATCGATCACCATGAAATATTGTGTTTCTACTGTGATACTGCACAGTATTGCCGCCGGGTTAATCGGTCTCATGTCTTGTATGAATCTCCACGGCCCTCCCTTTGTTTTCTTGATCGGATACACAGCGGTATTGCACGATGATTCTGATGGCACCAAAATACATTGTTTCATCAGTGGTGAAAAGGTCTTGAATATACCTTCATCAGCCTCTCGAGACATGGGGTATTCTTTTGCTCGAGGTAAAATTGCTCCTGGCTTCAACTTTATTTTAACTTCCCCTATTGCCTTTAACAGTCCTACGTCATAAGGGCCTGTAGTCCATAAGACACTTTGCACCATCTCCAACTCTTTCTCAAAAAATGCTGGATGCTGCTGCATTATTGCCATTAGCTGTGGGACTCCCCTCTTTTCTATTCTTATCCAGTATGTAATGCTCATAAAGAACACAACTTCGTCTGTTGGGTCTTCTCTAAACCTATTGTCGTCAGTCAACCTGACCCTTCTACGAGAGCTATTAATGTCCTCTATGGTCTACCCTCATCATCCGTTCCTTCAAGCATCACCATTTCCTTTCGTACTATGGCTGCTTCTAGCTCCAGAGGGATAGTCTGTCCCCCTCCTCGTCCATAGGTATCTATGGTCTGAACAGGAATTTGTCAGGTACCCGAACAGTGTTCTCCACTAACCTAGGTAGCCATGTTAGTAGAATGCTCACCTCATAAAGAAAAACCTCTGGCTCTACTGAAACGCCTCGCAAAGCCATTTGACCTGTGAACGCCTGTATGAATTGCCCCACATTTAAGTAGTATATTCCAGGAGTGGAACACACTATTCCTTTGTCAGTAAATGAAATTGTCATGTTAAGTTTTGTTATCAAATCTCATCCCAAAATATTAACTGGTGTCCGTCGTGAATACAACAATGTAACAGACATGTCGCACTCTCCTATAGAGACTGGTAATTAATCAGTGAAAGGAACTCGACTCATAGCTCCAGAGAGCTCTCGAGCATTCATGGCAATTCCCAACATTGGATATGTTCCCTCTCGTATAAATGAACGAGTAGCTCCATTGTCTACTAAAAAAGAAAGATTTGCATCATATAGACACATCAACCGTTGGTTCCACTTGGGGCGGGGGGGGGTCTGGTGTCACTAATAGTACTGAACACATCAAGTCAACCTGTGCACTGTCCGATCGTGGGTACATGCATACCCCTGTACCTGTGAAAGGATTTCCTCCTACCACAGTAGCACCTCTTATTCTAGGTGTCAGTAATTGTCCCATATTTGCATACTGTTGTCTGCATGGGGGCGTGTTGTGACTGGCTTTGCAGTGGATTCATTTGCATTTGCTCTGGTTGCTGTGTCTGTTGCATTCACGGTGCTGGTGTCTGATACGCTGTCTGATCTTGGGTAAACCCTTCCCTAGTTTGTGTGCTGTATGGTGGAGGATAAGATTCAGTACATTCCCTTGGCTCCCACATACGCAAGAAATGTGCCCAGTCATCCCGCAAATCAAACATACAGGGGGAGGCTGCCTGACTAGTCCTCCTTGGTTGAATCCTCCTTGCGCATTCTGATTCTCATTCTGCACATTTTGAAACCCACCTTGATTGTTTTGGAGTCCATTCCTTCCTCTATAGCCCATACCTATATCTCGTGGCATGAACACATTCCCTCATTGGTCCATCGGGTGTTGATTATTTGCCTGTAATGTACCCACTCTTGCTGCATTCCCAATCCTTCTCTGCTTGTCAATACCGCCCCTCTATGGCATACTTTGACCATTTTTTCTGCACCAGCTTGGCTTCCTCAATCTTTCTTCTTGTTTTTCTTCTGCAATAGCCGAAATTGATGCACTATCGTCCACTGTATTTCAGCCCACGGCTTCGCTTACATTCCCACTTGTTTCTTCATTTGCCTATGTACATTGCTCGGGTAACCCCAAACATAAAATGTGGTAAAATAATGCCACCATTTTTCCCACGGTTCCTGCGTTTCAAGTTGCCAATGCTCTTGAATGTCCTGAATGTAAGCAAAAGGGTCTATCTTCCTTCATCTTACGTGTCATGATGTCACCCATATCTGAAGTGTTGGGATCTTGCGCCCTGAGAGTCCTACAAAGATCTGCTCTACAATTATTAAATGGTGCACTGTGATTCGTGCTGTCACACTTGAATAGCCTGCTCTCCTCCATATGCCATTAGCTCTTTCCCCAAGAACAGCTGCCAAGAGACCCTTAATGTCTCCTATGGGCAGCGTATTTTCCTCCTGTAATTTTTTTTCCCATATCCGTTTTCCAGTGCCCGATGTCAAACTCGGGAGCTTGCACCTTAAATTATCCTTATACATTTGCGGCCATGGTATATACAGTGGTCTCATTCCCCCTTTTTCCAATAGGGGGAAATTGCGTAAACCCTAACCTGCAGTCGGCTCCCATCATTTGCCTATTCATGGTAGGGACAATCGTCCCTGTCAGCCTCCTCGCTGGTAGCGATCTTAACCTGCTCACATATGGTGGTAATTCTCCCTTCTCACTACACGTTCGTCCTCTGGGATGCTCTGCATTGTTAAAGACTCCAATCAAGCAGTCCCACTTAGTCAGTGCCTTGTCTGGGATTGCTCAAGGGAAGCCCTTATTTATATATTTTTATGGCAAGTTATAATCTGGATGATGAACCCTTGTATCACGCCCCTCTCTGAGAATCCCCCTGACCCCACTGAGCCAAGAAGTAGGTTTGTTTTGCAAATTGAAAAGGTTTATTTGAAAAATTAAATTAAACAATAGATATATATCACACTATTATAATTTAATATTTGATATCACACTTAGACATATGACAGTGATCAACAATGGATGGTATACTAGCACACTGGTTTAATTACTTAGGAGTAGTATAGAGGATAAGGTAGCTGAGAATGCTTTATATGGTACAAGGAAATGCAAGGTGGAAAAGAAGCAACACAGGAATAAACTTGATATGATTTCAGCAAAAGGTAATAGGTAATAGAATCACTTTTCCCCTTTTGGCAACTCACCCCCCCCCCCCCTATGAAATAGAAGATGGAAGGGAGAGCACAGAGTTCTCAGGAATACAATCACAGTACAATACGAATTCAGTTCCCCCCTAGCAAGCTTAGAGAAACAGGGATGATTTTAAACACAGGCAAAGTACTTTAAAGGTGGTATGCAAAGAAGGGAAAAATATGCTAAAATGATTTTAATTCCCTCGAGAGGTTCAGGGTGAGTGAGAGATACTTTAAATCAGTTCAGGCCAGCCCTATCAATGATTCAGGGATGGTTACCAGGTTGAAAACAATTCCGCAATGGAAGCAAAAGACAAATGTTTTTACACGTGGCTGGAATGAAGCAAAATGTCAAATCGCGGCAATTTCGTCACGTGCGTCGAGCGCAATTACGGAGGAAGTATAAGGAGTAGCAAGTCGGTTTAGATCTTGTTGGTAAGCTTCGAATCTCAGCTTTAAAATAAGTTAAATCTCGCTTCTATCACAAACGGTTCAAGAGATACGGACGATTTTGTAAAGGTAGATTTCTCAAAATAAAAGTAAAGCTCAGAATGACAGATGACAATTTTGCAGCTTTGAATCAAAAGGAGGGACACGATTTCTATGATGCAGTTCTCAATAGGTTAAAATAGTTTGAATTAGATTATTTTAAACTAAGAGATTGGTTTTGCACAGTTCTGGCTGAGTACTCGCACTATATTTTGGACAGGAATGCGACTTCGTCACGGATCGGGTCAGGATTGGCTGCGGTTCTCTCGCCACTGGGTACTGGTTCTCTGGTTCTGCTCATGGCGATCTGGGTCAGCTCCCAGCACTGCACAGCGATCTGGTCTCTGGAGATTGATGGATTTGAAGTCTGGAGTCTCCCGGCAAAGCGGAAAATGAATGTCCCTACCTGTCCTGCACAGTCTCCTTTTATGTGTTTAGAAAGTGGGTGGGTCGGTTCATTCTGCATGCCCAACCGTCTCAACTTATCATTGGCCAGTTCCTCCTCCTCTCCCTTGATTGGGGGAACTGAGTTGTGAGTCAGAGTGATGCTGCCATTTACAATCGATTGAAGAAACGCCCCTTTGCTTTTGCTTTAGAAATCATTCTCATAACTAAACATATTTACCAAATGCACAAGTGGTTGACATTACATGTACAGATTGCAGATGATTTAAGGTACATTCTGGCCCAACTCTGATCTTCCCGGGGGCTTGCATTCAAAAATGGCAACTTATTTTCATTTTTAGTTGGTTTACCAATGTTAAATCTTTACCAAAAATTACTTAAATGTACACCCCCCTTCTACACATATTCCAGTAATTTACTAGGTCTCTAGCATAAGCACAGTGTCTGCAGTATTAATAATTAGCGGGGCTCGGTCCTAGAGCACCGCACAAATTGGAGTTTGGTCTCAAATCGTGAGGGCCTTGTCCATTTTGTGGACCCCCAAATTGCACATTTCTGTGAGCTTAATACAAGATTTTATAAGCAATTTAATCAAACATACATTTGCTGCAATATGAATTCACACTCCAGTCTGGCCCGCCCCTAGGAACTGGGAGAGTCCGGGATCACATGTCTCTCCTACCAGGCAGAGCTCTGTTTACAGTCAACACCCAAATCAGCATATCCTATTCAATGGAAAGGGTCTATTGTGTTGTGTCCTGCAGGCTGGAGGAGGAACTCCTCCCTCTCAATCAACAGGGCCATGTGATATCCTGGCTTCTTGTGTGGAGTTCTGAGGTGAGAAGGTTTCCCAGCCTCTTGGATTGTTAATTGAATCAGCCTGTCTTCTGTGAACAGCAGGTGTTTATGAATTTTAATTAACCAAAAGGCTTTGAAGTTTCCAGCTGGCTCAGGATCCTTTGGCAATTGTTTTGGTGGGAATCCTTACAGTTGAATAAAGTAGAACACTCAACCAGGGTTGAATTTTTGTTTGGTGGTTTCGTGCCCATGTTTTTAGCAAATTTTTGACATCAAGAAAATGAATTCCCAACAGTTCTGGGTTGCTTTTGGCAATCAGCATTGCCATTCCCAATGGTTTCAGGCTACTGTGTGTGTAGCCCAATGGTGGTTTTAGGCAGTGCCATCCTGTGCTCACAAACGTAGGCAAAAATGGGTGGCAGCCTGTTCTTCAGGTTTTCCCTGTGCGCTTTCTGGGGAGTTCTGGCCATCATGATGTTTTCAATGCCAGTAATGCACAGTTTTGTGGTAGGGCTTGGATGCATGGGTAAAAACATCCCACAGCATATGCTATGAGATCTAGCGTCCTATCCTTAGGTTGCTCTAGATCGGACCATCTTACTTTGTACGTCTGCAGGCTTCCCTCAGGGGCACACACTCTCCCTCATCTGACATGTCTAGTCCCCAACTAGTGTGACTCTCACCCCCTTCACCTTTATCTATGTCCAGTCTGCTTAAGGATAATGCTCCATGCTAAATGGATTTTCTTCTTCGCTTTGTGTTTGGAATACTAGGGACTGATCTTCCTTCCCTTGGCGTCCAGATTTGCTACCTTCCTTTAACTCTTGATAGGCTTTATCGATTCTGTCTGATACTTCCTATATCAAGGTTTTCTTCTTCTAATGCTACTCTTGATGCCCCTGATGTTGCTCCCTTTAACGGAAGAAACTCTTCTATTCTGTCCCATCATATGGCAGGCTTGGCTCTACTGGTTGCTTATAAACGAGGCTAATCTCAAAGTCCTGCTGTCTCATTCTTCGTTCTAACTTCATCTAATTCTCTTCATTTTCTCGTCTCCCTTCTAATTCTCTCCTCACTTCTGCTCTCCTTTCTTCCTCTTCTCTTGGTCTCTGTATCCCTTTGTCCTGTAATTTCTGCACTCCCCCTCCCCCCCTCTTCCTTTCTTTTCTATCCCCATATTCTATTGTTCTCCAGCATGGGGTCTGGCATGGATTCACATGCTCATGAATATTCCCTGTTGTCAGGCTGGGAATCCTCTGTAAAGAAAAAATCAGTATCAGTTTTGTTTCTGATCTGTCTTTCTAAGTAGTAACCAATCACTGGTCTCTGTGTCATACTGCCCACAGCCAATGACTGCCCTCTCCCTAAGCCCCTCCCCTATCAGCCATCCTCAGATTTTTACTGCATGTTCAAGTGTTCGGAGTCCTCGTGCTATGGCTCTCGAGCTTTTACTGCATTTTGCGTTTTTTCAAAGAGTTTGATCTAATTTTTTCGGTCAATCGAGCCTCAAGCTCCACCGTTTCTACTTCCGATCAACGGGGACCCGTTTCGGAATTTTCTACGCCCCTTAAGGGTGAAGTTTCATCGAGTTATGCTTCTTGGAGGATTCCAGAAGATCTGAGGCCTACCTCGTGGACATGGCCCAGCACAAGGGAAGCTCGACGCCCGGATCCAAGCTGCTCAGGAACTGCCCTGGATGCGGATTACAGAATGTTTTCAAGGAGGATGAGCATTCAAGATGTCTCTACTGCCTTCACGAAGACAAAACGCACGTGGAGAAGTACTGTGCGTTTTGCAAGAACTTGTCGGAACGGACTATGAGGGATCGTCGGATCCGCCTCGCCAGCTGGCTGGAGAAGGGCCCAGCGGGTGAGAGGAAGAAGTCCGAGTGGTCTTGTAAGTCCTGTGAGGGCCCAACAGAAGGCAAAGCACCGCAAGTCTTCGGGCACCAGGAGCGCCGAAGGGTCGGGCTCCTCGGCTGCCAGGCAGGGTGCACTTTCACTGACGCCATCAACCACGTGCCAACGCTCTGGCTCGGGGAAGAGGAAATCCAAGAACCCGGGTAAGCTTCTGGAGAAGTCGTGGTCGATCTCGAAGGAGTCAGCCGAGGGGGAGTGAGGCGGTGACCCTCCTCCCAAGGTGAAGGCCTCAAGCGCGCCCAAGGTGGTGAAGGCCTTGATTCACCCGGCTAAGGCCTCTATCGAGGGACTCGTGGCGAAGCCTGTGAAGTCTACCCCAGTGGAGGCAACCTCTGGGCCCAGAGTTTCCCTGCCACCGCAGAGGGAATCCTCTTTTCAGCCCATCGATAAGACCCCCGTGAGAACCCCAGTTGAAAAAGGCGGGGGGCGCTGGCCATCACAGACATGGATTCAGCCTCTGAAGAGGAGCTGGTTGGAGTCGTGCAGGTCCTCAGCAAGAGGTTCGAGGAGGTCCGTTACCACGGGAGGAATCCCGACGAAGTGGACAAAGAGAGCAACGGTGGCGCCGACGAGCCTGTGGAGGACGACTCCACCCCCCAACCGTCGCAGCCAGTGCCTGAGCCTCAGGACAACTCGGGGGGCCATCTTGATGGCAATCTAAGCCTTATGTATGGAGATGAGCCCGAGGTTACCCTTACCCCCGACGGATAACCCAGCAGAACCGGGGCTGTCGGGAAGCCCTCCAGGCAAACGGAGGAGAGTTCATCCACCCTCGCCCTTCCAGCCCTCGCGGCTCTCAGCCTTCATCGCCTTCCCCTGATCCTAGGGAGGAAATGGGAACGAATATGGCCACGACGGGGACGGATGACGACGGTGGTGACGACAGGATGGGCCTGCCATCACCACCCCCTCGGTCCTCCCCGCCCGACGAAATTGGTTCTTTCCATGCCATGATTGCCAGGGCATCCAAGCTTTTCCAGCTCTGCCCAGAAGAAGGAAGGCTTCTTCTATCAACGGCATGAGGCCAAGAGGAAGACGGTCCTCTCGGTCCCGTTACTTGATAACATCTGGGACGAAGGGCTGTCTCTCCTGAAGAACCCGTCCACGACGCCCGCCAAGAGGGACCTGTACGAGAAGAAGTACCGGGTCCCGGATTCCATCCCTTTGTGCCTTAGGGCGCAGCCGACCCCGGATTCGGTCGTCTTGGCGGCGGCCAAGAAGAAAGCGGCTGGGGCGACGGCTTCAACTTCGACCTCCCCACCGGACGGTGAGGGGATGAAACTGGACGCCATGGGACAATGAGTCCTCATCGGCGGCGATGACAATTAAGGCAGCCAACGCCCTCGCGATTGTGGCCCGCTACGACAGGAAGTTGTGGTTTAAGATCGCTCCCCTGCTGGACTTCCTCCCGCACAACAAGAGGGCTGAGGCCCTGGAGATCTTGCAGGAAGGTGAGGTGGCATCAGACCACGCCATAACGGTGGCCACGGACATTGCTGACAACGGTTTCCGCCAGTTGAGCAACGGTGTTTGCCTTCAGCGACGGGGGTGGCTCAAAGCGACTGATTTCCGTCAGGACGTACAAACCAAAGTTTTGGACATGCCCTTCGATGGGAACAACCTGTCTGGAAAGAGAGACGAATCTCTGCAGGCCATCAAGACCGACACAGAGACGGCTTGGGCCTTGGGAGTTTTGCAGCAACGACGGCCGCCCTTTCGGTACTCCGGAGGCAAGCAAGGTGCCTCCAAAGGATTCGGCGGTGGCTCCTCGACATACCGCCAGGCGGCTCGCTCCTCGTCGGAAGAGGCCTATAGAGGACAAGGCAAGTCAGTAGGATCTCGTCATCGTTGCCAAGGAGGTTAAGGCGGCAAGTCCGCTGCCAAGCAGGATTGAACCGGCCGTAGCATCGGGCCCCCACCTGAGCACCCCGGCGGGGGGCCGGCTGGCAGAGTTCGTCAGCGTGTGGGAGTCAATCTCCACCGACTGTTGTGTGCTGGATGCCCTGGCAAAAGGATATGCTCTCGAATTTCTAAAGTGCCCCCGCATTCCTCCCGTGGCCAGGAAGGAGAACCACATACCACAACTGCTGTTGGAAGTAAGGGCGATGCTGAAGAAAGGAGCCATTAAGCTTGTCCCAAAGAGGCTCCGGGGCTCCGGAGTGTACTCAAGATACTTCCTCGTCAGAAAGAAGAGAGGTGGTTGGTGACCCATCCTGCACCTGCGTCGGTTAAACAAGTACATCAAGGCCCAAAAGTTCTGGATGGTCACCCTCCAGCACGTGCTGGGACAGCTGGAGGAGAGCGACTTCCTGTCGTTGGATTTGGAGGATGCTTACTTTCACATCCCCATTCTAAAAGGACACCGAAAGTTTCTCAGATTTGTGGTCCAGGGACGGCACTACCAGTTCAAGGCCCTTCCATTCGGTTTGAAGTTGGCGCCCAGGGTATTCACCAAATGCTGCGTCTGTGGGGGATCCAAGTTTACCCCTAACTGGACGATTGGCTCATCCGGGCAAGGACCAGAGAACTTGCCGTCGAACACGCAGCGAAGACTGTCAAACTGCTCACGGATCTGGGATTCTCCATCAACTACTCGAAATCCCACCTGGTTCCGTCGCAGGTCGCACTGTTTCTGGGAGCCAAGCTTGACACAGTGGCGCGATTGGCTTCTCCGTCGGAGGAGAGGACGAAGGCCATCTTGGGCAAGATGCAGCGCCTGATGGCCACGGCTGTGGCCAGGGTGAGATCCATCAAGTCCCTGCTCGGCATGATGTCCTCATGCATCTACCTGGTGCGCCTGTGCAGGCTGCGGATGCGTCCTCTACAAGAGTTCCTCGATGCCCGTTGGATACAAGCGGTGGACAGCTCCGAAGACAGGATCCTGCTCAACGAGGCCTTCTGCCAAGCGATTCGGTGGTTGGGCCCCCATGCACATCTCGTGGCGGGCACAGACTTTCAGATCCCGGCACATCAGGAGACGGTGATGATGGACGCCTCCCTGCAGGGATGGGGAGCGCACACCGGAAATTGCAACGCAAGTGGCCTTTGGCTCCCGGAGGAGAGGTCACTCCACATCAACATCCTGGAGCTCCGAGCCGTGTTCTGGGCCCTCGGGTCATTCCTTCCGTCCCTCAAGAGCAAGGTGGTGAGGGTCTTCCCCGACAACACCACCACAATGTTCTACATCCAGAAGCGGGGAGGCACCAGATCCCCGGCCCTATCCAAGGAGGCCCAGCATCTGTGGCACTGGGCCGTCACCCAGGGGATGTTTCTGGTACCCTTCCATCTGGCATGAATAAAGAACACCATTGCCGACTCACTTAGCAGGGAGCTGCGCTCGTGCCACGAGTGGGAGCTGCGTCAGGATCAAGCCGATCGACTCTTCCAACGATGGGGCAAACCCCAGATCGACCTGTTCATGACGGCGACGAACTCCAAGTGCCAGAGGTTCGCCAGCAGGTTTCCCCAGCCGAGGAGCATGGGCGATGCTTTCTCATTCCCCTGGGACGGCCTGTTCCTGTATGTGTTCCCCCCCGTTGCCTTTGCTGCTGCGACTCATCAACCAACTCAAGAGGTCCCAGAGCAGGATGATCCTTGTCGCACCGGCGTGGCCGAGGCAGATCTGGTTCCCGGACCTTCTGGACTTGTCAGCGTCCCCCCCCCCCCCCAGTCAAACTATCGACGGACGCAGATCTTCTCTCCAGAGAAGGAGGCACCATCCTCCATCACGACCGGGGGTCACTGAACTTGCAGGCCTGGCTCCTGCAGAACTAGAGTTTGGAGAGTATGATATCCCGGCGGACTGCAAGGAGGTGCTTGCAAAGGCCAGGACGTCCTCAAGTGCTATGGACACAAAAGAAAGAGGTTCTCTGTCTGGTGCCGCGCACAGAAGATTAACCCCCTACGGATTACGGCCCCGAGAGTGCTGCCGTAGCTGCGATCGCTGGCCAAAGCGGGGCTAGCTCATGCCTCCATCAAGATGCATCTAGCAGCGATTTCCCGCTACACCAGAACTCCTGGGCGATCATCTCTGTGGTCCCATCGCCTAGTGAAGGAGTTTATGAAAGGACTGTTCCGTTCATTCCCGCCAGTGAAGGCTCCGGCCACAGAGTGGGAGCTCAACATGGTGCTGAGCAGGCTCATGGGGCCGCCATTCGAGCCGGTGCATTCGGCTCAGTTGAAGTACTTATCACGGAAGACAGCGTTTCTTGTGGCCATCACCTCCGCACGACGAGTGGGAGAGATGCAGGCCCTCTCCTGCAAGCCTCCGTACTTGACTTTCCACGAGGGTGGTGCTGAGGACGCACCCCTCCTTCATGCCCAAGGTGCCGTCGGACTTCCACCTCAACGAGCCCTTGGTGTTACCAGTTTTCTTCCCGTCTCTTTCGTCGCCGGCCGAGAGGACTTTGCACTCGCTGGATGTAGCTAGTGCGCTGAACTTTCTACGTGGGCCGCATGAAGAGTTTTCGGAAGACATCACAGCTGTTTGTGAACTTTGGACCTGTGAACCAATGGAAGGCCTTCTCGAAGGCTTCCATTTCCAGATGGCTCTCCGGCTGCATCATGCACTGTCACCGGTTGGCGAACCGACTGTTGCCCGGCCGTCCGAGAGCCCATTCGACCAGAGCGATCGCTGCTACCACAGCGTTCCTATCTGGTGTGCCCCTGCTGGACATCTGCAGGGCTGCTACGTGGAGGTTGACGCACACCTTCACAAGATTCTACTGCGTCGACCGGGATTCCAGGGAGGAGTCCAGGGTCGACCAAGCAGCGCTGTGCAACCTGTTCGCCTGAAGGGTGGCATGGTGAGGAGGTAAGAGATGCTTAATGTTGAGCCTTGCCACCTCCCGTGGTTGTGCATGTGTGTACTGCTATGTATTCTTATATTCATGAGCATGTGAATCCATACCAGACCCCATGCTGGAGAAGGAACAAGTTACTTACCTGTAACTCCTCCAACCGACCACTTTCGCCTTCCATCCACAAAGCGTCTGCGGAAACCAGGTAGGGATTTCGTCAAAGAGGGACCCTGCCCACCGTCTCGGTTTTCTTGCAAGATTTCTCTTCGGCCGCTCTCCACAGGAAACCCTGCAAACTATCATCTAAGAGGCAGAGGATGGCCAATCGTCTGAAAATCTGGAATTAACAGGTCGATGGGTCTGCTACCATATGAGCTTATGGCCCTTGTTTAGGTAGCGTGTCATGTAGGTGGATGGGAAACAGAATAACTCTGTATACCAATATTCAGACCAACTCAGGAAGACAGCAAAGTCTTTTACTGTTTTATTATCAATTGTCTACTGTTTTATTATCAATTGTCTAAAACAGGGAGTTACAACGCACATCAAAGGACGTTGCATCGCGTTCTATATCAAAGCATTTCATACGTGACGTCCTACTATGTGGCAAATAAAGAAAACCTATTGGGGATTGTGGTTGGCTCAAGGGGAACATCTAAGTATACTTTCTATAGGGACTGGGATTGTAATTGGGCCTCTACAGCCAGATGGACAACTCATGCCCACCCCTAGTGCAAGTCATCTTCAACAGGTACTCCATTGGCTCTCAAAATCTCATCACACGTGCCTTCTGCCATGCAGACTGTCTTTGAACTTGGCCTTGCAATGTATTCTCGTCTCTGGGAAGGGAGTATGAGCACACGCTTGAAAGTTCTGGACTGCGTGCTCAACTCTATTCCCATCCTTTGCTCACGTAACAGGAGACCGCAATTCGGCCCATTTTATAGTATTTAATTGTCTTAAATTAATAAACTTGGCACTCATGGTGTTCTTTCGTTGCACCTTAACAAGGGATGAATCAGCTTCTCACATTCTCTGCCTTCAAGAATAGTTAACCGGTCTTGGCTGCTTCCAGTCTTGACACCAGGCCAGACAGCCCTCCCCATTTCTTCCATGCTCCCAGCTAATTCTTTGCTGTGACAGTCTTCAGCCTTCTCCTCATGGTCTGAACTTACTAAAATGAGTCTACGTGCGTTACTGCATCTGTACAGTAATCAAATGATTTGCATTTTCTCCAGTGCTATTCACACGTGCAATCTTAATTCAGCACATGAAAGTTTACTTGATTCTTTGCTCCATCACCATCTTCTATAAGGACCATAAATTCTCTTCTTCAGCCAGTCTTCTCTGTGCGTCATGCTCATTTCTTGTGATGTCACCAACTTCTTTCTCTCTTTTTCATATTCCTTCGGGAATCTCCTCCAAGAGATTGTCATCTCTTCAGGGATACATCTGATAGGGTTTTCTCAGTGGATACCTTTTCTCGAATCCTTGATGCGCAATAGTCACAACTGCTGGCGTCAAACATGACACAATTTCAGGCTTCCAGCATACAGGTAATAGGGGGCGGGACTTCCTGCAGAACCATTGGACTGCTCCTCTACAATTGTGTCCATTATTTATGACCCCTTATGCTTTAAAAGTCCTATAGATATGCCTTAAACTTTATTCCCAAATTAAGTTCACATGTGTTTGTTTGGCGACAGTTGGCCTGGGGAGCCAACAGTAGCTCCTGGTAGCAGTTTGTGTCAAGCTAACCAGGCTCTGCTAGGGTACAAGCAGGGGCTAAATAGCTCCCTGCTCAACTCAATTTCGAACCCTGGACAGTCAGTGATCAGAGGGGAGGAAGAGGAGGTTGTAGAGGGCAGCTTGAAGAAAAGCTGTGTCCACAATGGACTTCATAATAGTGGGGGGATGACGTTAGAACATCTGAGCTCAATGTCGTACTGCTCATCATACCCACATGAAACAAGCCACCACCTCTCCAGCAGTTTTTCGTTGTACCTAATGGTTCTAAAACTGCTCAAACACCATCGCGTTTCCATTCTTGGGCAGCTTAACCCGCCTTCATGATCTAATGCGGGGCGTGTGCGTAGGTGTACATATGCATCAGATGTTGACTTACTTCAGCTTCATGCAGCCTTATGTCCACGGCACTATACATAAAATAGCCCTACATTCCACAGTCTCTCCTTTTGTGCCATTAAGCACAATGTCTTCAATTTACTTAATTCATCTCATTCTTATTTGCACGGTCTGTATCCCAATTTTATTCCGATGTGTGACCCCATTCATTACTCTTCCCATTTCTCATTGTACTCCTATTTTTGACTAAGCATCTTTCTTATTGGTGTATGTCGGTGTGTTTAGTGTTTCATGCACTTAAACTGTGCACTAATGGTAAAAAAAGAAACCAGGCTGCTTTGTGCAAACACGATCTGCATTTTTTTGTAAAATGTCCTTGTTCAATTTGTTGGATTCATTTTTACTCTTCCAAAGAATTAACATGCTTAGGTTCAGTGCTACTAACTGTTAAGAGTAACAAACGTTGATTATGAATGTGCATTGCCCTTTCCCGGCAGCGCCCGAATCAGATTGAGAACATGACAACCACAATCCGTAAGAACAATGGGCATTGTAATCCAATTTGTAGGGCCAACGCACTTTGCCCATTCCATGATGTGACAGACGGCATCCAAAATTGTACATATTGTAAGAGCTCTAGCTAGTTCGTAAGCCACTTTTGATTGGTTATATCTCATTCCTTTGACAAGTATTTGTCTTAACTAAAGTCAAATTTCGAATTGCTTGTAACAGGTTTTGCACATTTTCAAAAACGTATGGAATTAATTGCGCCCTGTTTCCACTCATGTTGTATATCAATTGTATATTGTACAATACCACTGCAGGCCAATTAATCTTTTTTTTTTGTTCAGAAAACCTTAAGACATGTTGGAGATTGTTTTAGGCAGCACACATCTGTCATTTAAAGAAACTGGTGAGAGCCATGTGTCCTCTAACCTGTTCCTGGACCTTCCCAGGTGACCCTTCCTGTGAAAGTCATTATGTAGCCCATCGAATTTCTCCATACATTGGACTGAGGTCCTAAAGTCAAATTGATGACTCAGTTTGGCTTCCTTTTAGGCATACTTAGCACATACTGATTTTCTTCTCCGAGGACTTATAGTTCCCAGACATCCCGGTGTATGGCACAGTCCCAGACACAGCCTGCCCATATTCCTGTGATCACTTTATAGGTTGGGGACCATAAACCTTTAATGGGCCCCATGGGCACTGAATAAACAGACCGCTGCTTCGATGTTGCACTGCCATCTAGTGCACGTCCATGCTTCTCTTTGCAGTCACAGCTAGGTTGGGACTCCTGTACCTTCTTTCAGTTCCACTGGGCATCTCTGATGGGTCTCGCCTCATATGGAGCCTCATGGATCATTCTGATAGTATTGCATTTTTTTGCAAGCAGTGTCCTTTTCAGTTTTCTTTCCAGCATCTGTGATGTTGAAACTAAGACTTGATAATACATTCTATGTGATATTTGTCAGATCTCTGTACCATTTAATCCCCCCAAACTTGCATCTGTTTCTGTGAACTGAGATCTAGTTTCTAAGCTTCCTGTGTTTCCCAACTTACCCAGTTTTTCCCAGTTCTCATTGCCCCTATAAATACCCCTATAAATGGCCTATGCAGAGGCCACCAAATTAAGACCGCCCGAACTCGGCTTCTTCAGCTCGGTCTCCTACTCAACAGCATGCCCTCCTGTTAGGTGAGACTAATTGCTGCACCTGTTGATCAATTGGGAAAATTGGGTCACTTGTACATTTAGGGTAGGCAACACGAAATGCATCGTTCTAAATGAAGCTTTTAAAATATTCCAATTTTCTGGGCCTGTTCCATTGTAAACATTACAGGACCACAGAATTTCCTGGTGAGTAACGATTACTTCCATATATATTCTGCTGGTTTAAAGTCACGAAAAGCACTTTCTGTAACACTGTACATATCCGTGTTCTGTGGAAGAGCATCCTGTGTGGACAATCTCTCAACATGTCATGTAAATGGTGTCTCTCGTGATGTAACTGCGCATGAATAATGAAGGTATAGCACTGATCCCCGGCTGCACAACTTCAGTCTGCAGGTAAACCGTTTCCAGGTACCACTGCTTGTACCTACCTTATTATTTAATGTTCTTTAGAAGTACAACTCGCCTCTAAATCACTTGTTCAAACATAACGGCTCTCTGTCAAAACCCTTATTCATATGGCCATTCATGGTATGATTTTGCTGTGCATTTGTCTGCGTATGTCATGAAAATGTGCAGATTTTGTACAATATTCTGTTAGATTCGTTTTCTGGGTTGGTCTTGGCTTTTCAAATTTCTCTATTTTCATTACTGCTTTGTGCGCTTAGTCTCTGGCTTCTTAATATCTTTTGGGGAAGTGGGTTTAACATTTGCCTGTTTTGAATCTGTTGCTATGGTAGCTAACATTTCTCTTTCCCGATTCTTCAGGAACCCATTCTGGTAGAGCAGCACATAGAGAAGGGACCTGTCTAAATGTACATGCCTTTGCACTAGGTATAACCCCCACGTAGTAGTCAATGGCACATTCCCAGGACTGCGATCCACAAGTCCCACGTTCCAGGTAGCAATATGACAGCGTCTCCACCACAGCCTTTTCTTGAGCTCTACCATGGTCAATTGTTGAACAATATCCCTCTTACTCATTTAGCTTACCGGACACAAGAGCCTTAAAGAAACATTCCTCCCCAGAAACCGAAATAAGCAAAAGTAGAATTGTTATGCTAAACATCTCGCATCATCACGTCTGGGATAATGGCTGGCGAAGGTGCTGCACGGCAGTGCACTGCATGGATCCTAGTGGTACTATCTGCATTGAGCAGTGGTCACTGTTGTCATTAAGATTTCAAAGGGCCCTGTCTACCATTTGTCTAAGCAGTTCTTCCTCTTGTTCTTCTTACCGAATAAGAACTGATCTGAATGACACAAGGCGTAAGATTTTTAGTTTTAAACAATTTTTATAAATTTGTTCACACAGAATAACATACAGACTTTGTAAATAACATCCAATGATGCATCACATTGTTCCTGCAGCACCCCCCTCTCTTACCACCCCCAGCCTATTCCACTTACAATAGCTACCTATAGTATGTGTTAACCTGCTTGAACGTCTCACTGAAGCCCTATTCCGTTGTTTGTAGTGGTGCGTGTGTCTGTGTTTCATCATGTGCCGGGGGAGTCAGTTCTTGTATCATATGTTTCCAGGCCATCAGATTCATGTTCTTCTCCAACTGGCCATGGCCGGATGCTTCTTGCCATATAGCTGTTTCTGCCAGTGACCATTTCTGGAGATCCCTTAACCACACACTTATAACTGGGCTTTTACGTGCTTTACACCCCATTGCTATCCTTTGTTCTGCTAAGATGTAGGCTAAATCTCTCAATTTGCTAACGTGTCTTGTCTGCTTTGGTCTTCGGAAAATACCTAGCAGGCACGCCTTGGGGGAGACCGAGTCTGCTGATAGGCCGATCCTGGCTCAGGTCTTGGCCACGTCCTCCCAAAATAGACGTATTTCCACACAGGCCTAGAACATTTGTATCAGGTCTGCGTTGATCAGGCGACATTTCGGACAAGCTTCATCTGTCCCCTTACTAAATTGTACAATTTTCTTCGGAGTTAAATATGCTCTACGAGTAACACATAATTGGATCAACAGTAGTTTCGCATTTCTGGACACTTTCTTGTAATACCCCATAGTCCTGCTCAAGCATCGTCTGGCAGTTGCTCTTGCAAATCTACTTCCCAATTTTGCTTAATCTGTATTAGATTACTATCAGGCTTTGCCATCAGAATCTCATAAAGTCTTGTCCCCCTCTGGAGATATAGTGCGTTTCTATTGTGACGTCTTCTACCAAAACTCCTTCCATTCCTGGCCATTTCAATTTCAGTCTATGTAGAAGTGAGGCGTGGGTAATGTGTTGACCCACATGTACTCCTGATTCCGCAGTGATCTCGTTAAAGGTGTTCGGTCATCCTGCCATCAGTATATCACCACCCCTCTAGGATCCCAGTATTTCCGAACATTCAGCCTAACCTGCGCATACTCACCCTGAAGTGTCACCAGTGGGATCTGGGGTGAATAGGGTGTGTCTTTGCCCAGAAAACGGCAGGCCCTCCGCCACATTGTCATGCCTAGCTTCAGCAACAGAGGGCGCCTGGGATCTTGTGGTACCATGTTCCACACCATCCCTTTCAGAAAACATGGGGTGCGTGCCGGTTGTAGTAACTCTGTATCTTGGGCCTGTTCATCTGATAGCCAATACGTGACAAACTGTAGCTGGCATGCCACAAAATACCCCTCAAAATATGGCACTTTTATCCCTCCTTGTTCGTATGGCCTTTGCAATTTCTCCAGTGATAGTCTGCACCTCGAATTGTGCCATAGGAAACTCCGGCAAGTGGTGTTCAGTGTCTTAAAAAAGGCTCTAGGTATATTATATGGGACGTTCGGAAAAATAATGAAGCAGCTTCGGAAGCACCACCATTTTCAACAACGCGGCCCTCCCAATTAGTGAAAGCGACAGCCTGGCCCAAAATGTCATGGCGTTCTATATTTTATTCACCGCCTTCACCGTATTCTGCTCATGTTCTACTTTAGGATTATGGGAAAATGTCAACTCCCAGGTATCTAAATGTCTGTACCCTGCAAGGGGGAATAAGCATGACTGTGCATTTATTGTAATCCCAGAAATGTCTGCATAGCGCTCCAACACATCCAATATGTATTGTAAATTGGTCTACGGTTGTTGTAGGTAAAGACGCATATAATTCGCAAACAGGGAGATCAGGTGTGTGTTGCCCCATATTTTAATGCCAGCCTCATGATACTCTTTCCGTAAGTATACCGCTAATGGCTCTCAGGCCAATATAAATAACATCGGAGACCAAGGACAGCCCCATCTGGTGCCTTTTCTCAACTCCCATTGTTCTGATGTTGTGCCTGTCTTAACTCTAGCCACTGGGTTGCTTTATAATGGCTTTACCCATTTGGTATGTAGGACATACTGAAACCTTTCAACACTGCTACTAACCATGGCCATCTGACCGAATCAAAAGCCTTGACATCCAGCGAGGTTACCGCCATGGGCTGGACACTGTCTTGGGTATGGTCGATGACGCAGCACAATTGTCTGAGATTAAATGTGATATTTCTATTTGGGACATAACCTGACTGATCTGAATGTACGAGTTTGTGAATTACTGGGTTCAACCTGTTAGCCATCAGAGCCGTCAGTATCTTCCCATCCTGATTAAGCAGCGAGAGGGGTTTGTAAGAGCCGCATTCGATATCAGGTTTTTTAGGCTTCAGCAATGGGACTATAATTGACTCTCTTGAAGACAGCAGCAATATGCCTTTATCTAGGGATTCATTCAGGATTGCCAATAATAGGGGGCGTAATTTCTGTCATGAATTCTTCATAGAACTTGCTAAGTTGTCCAAAAGCACCAGGAGCTTCTCCTGACCGCAACCCTCTTTCGGTGTGTTCCAACTCTTCCTTAGTAATGGGTGCTTCAAGCCTGTCTGCTGCTTCTGCATCTAGTTTTTGAAGATCTATCAGCTCTAAAGCCTCTCTCTCTGACTCTCGAATTTCTGATGTCTCCTCATGTAACGTTTTATAGAACTCACAGAAACATTTCTTTAGGTCCTGTTGCGTCTCACAAAGCTCCCCGTTCTTTGGCCTGATTGCATGAATCGTGCTGCGCTCCATCTCGCTTTTGTGCAACCAGGATAACAAGCGCCCAGGTTTATCCCTTTCAGCGTTCTGCCATTCCACATATTTCCTGTTACTCAATTTACCTAATCTATCCCAGTGTACTAAGCACTCAGGCTACCTACAGGGCAACAGCCTCTTGGGCACGCCAGCTAGGGAGGTCACTCTGACCATTTATGGCTTCTAATTTAATTTCCATCTTGCGTAAGTCATTCTCAATTGCTGTATGAACCCTGTTCGCCTTGGCAATCGTCGTCCCTCTGATCACTACATTGAAGGCCTCCCATAACGTGCCAGCTGACTCCGCACTACCCGTATTATGCGTGAAGTAATCTTGCACCCCTTCTTTTAAATGTTCCGGAATGCATCATCTCTCAGGGACTCACTCCTCAGTCTCCAGGTCGGTATATGTGCTCCCACCCCCACGAATTCCCCCAGGGTGTCCTCGCCTGTAAAAATATAATCTAATCTAGTGTACAGGACTTGGGGAGCAGCGTAATGGGAGTATCCGTTGGTCTGTGGATGTAGTCGGTTCCATGTCATTTCATCGCGGGATGTTTTTTCGCTGGGTTTTTTACCATGTTTTTTTTCGAAAAAACCCATTGAATGTTTTTTTTGGGGGGTTTCCCCTTCCAACCGCCCCCATTTTCTAAAAAATTCAATGGGTTTTTTCGAACAAAATGTGTGGTAAAAAACCCTGCAAAAAAACATCCCGCGACGAAAGGACGTCGTAACGTAAAGTCTGCCATATGTCTGAGAGCTTAAATGCTTGCAACAGTGTGCATAGTGCTTTGGCAGAGCGGGCAGGGTGTGTGATTTTTTTTTTTTATTTGTATTTTATTCATATAGCGCTAAAAGCCCGTGGGCATCAGAGCGCTTAGGAGAAGACAAGACAACAGAGATTTAAGACGGGACAAGATGTGTGAAAGTCAGTGTTGCATTATAATTCAGTAAGGAATGCTTCCAGGATTCATTTAAAAAGTAGTGTTTTCAGTTTTTTCCTGAAGAGGAGGTAGTTGGGTTCGAGTTTCAGTGAAGTGGGAAGTTCATTCTATTTTTCAATACTCCGGGTCGGGAAGGCCTTGCCAAGGCCGTGCTGCTTTTTCGTTTTGGTGGTTTGCAGTTTACCTGTGTTAGAAGATCTAAGCTGTCTGGGTGGCTCGTACCACTTGAATTGTTTTTTGAGGTAGACCGGAGCTTTGCCATATAAACAACGATGAACCATGGTGAGAGACTTGAAGTAGATTCTCTCCTTCATAGCCAACCAATGGAGAGCATTCCTTTCTCCGGTGATGTGTTCTCTCCAAGTTCTTCCTGTGATCGTTCTCACGGCATTGTTTTGGATTGTTTGGCATCTTTTCAAACATTTACTGTTGGCTCCTAAAAGAAGGGAGTTACCATAATCCAGTCTAGACAGTATAGTGGCTCTAGTGATGATCATGCTGCTTTTTTGATCTAGTAATGGTCCGATTTTTTTTTTTTTTTTTTTTTTTGGAGAATTTGGTGGTACTGACAGTTTTTCTTAAGGTAGGCTGTGTGAGCTTCAGCACCTAGTGAAGCTTGAAGATACACTTCTAGGGTCTTCACTTTTACTGATATAGGAATTTGGATGTTCTTGATAGAGAACGAGGAGTAAGATGGACTCAATTTCTTTCTGGCCTGTGTAGAGCCGAATATCATAAGCTCGGTTTTGGAGCTGTTTAAGCACATCCAGTTTTCTTTCATCCAACACTCAATGGTGTTGTATAGGGATGAGTCTGTCGTTGTCCAATTTGTAGTCCCCACTGAGTTCACACACCAGGTGGGTACCATCGGCAAAATTGGTAAAGAAAATACCCATCTGAGATAACATGGTGCAAAGGCAGCGCATGTAGAGATTAAAGAGCAAAGGGGAAAAACTGGCCCCTTGAGGGACACCGCAGTCAACCAGTTTAGTGTTTGATGCTTTGTCTCCCCAGACAATCCTGTATTGCCTGTTTTGCAAGAATGAAGCAATCCATTCAATTGCCCCTGATGAACAATTGCCTGAGTTTTCAAGGGCCTCTCGGAGCTTTGTGTGATCTAGCAGATCAAATGCTGCCGAGAGGTCCAATAATATTAATAGTCCTGATTTGCCTTTGTCCAAGTTAGACAGCATTTCAGTCTGGAGGTCTAATAGCTTGGACTCTGTACTATGGCTGGATCTAAATCCGGAGTGCTGTTGGTGTAGTAAATTGTTTTCATCTACATTGCTTTGGAGTTGTTCAGTAGCTATTTTATCCATAATCTTTAATAGAAAGTTGCAGTTCGTGATGGGTCTGAGATTGGCTGGGTCCTGTTGGTTTAGGTCAGGTTTTTTTGGTAAAGGAGTGACCGTGACCGTTTTAATGTTAGGTACAGTTCGATCCCTGAATGATGCATTTACCATTCTTGTGAAGAAAGGGGCAAAGATGTCAGGATTTTCTAGAATAAATTTAGGTGGTAAGACATTTTCCGAACATGAAGTGCACCTCATAGAAGAGTGTTTTCTTCATTACATCAAATGTGATGGACCTGAATTGAAATTTTGGGATTTCTGTCTCGTTTTTGTTTTCTTTAAGGTGGGTTTTAAATGAAGTGTTTGTGGTCAGGCAGTTAATGATGGTTTCTCTGGCTTTAGCAATTTTGTTTTGGAATGCGGTCTGAACATTCTCGCAATCTATTTCAGTTGGTTGGAAGGGTGGGGTGGGTGTTATGGGTTTGTCTATGGATTTGAGGATCTGGAAAAGCTTTCCGGTGGAGTTTGCCGCAGTGCTAATGATGTCGTTATAGTAGTATTTCTTCAAATCTATGAGCTTAGATTTGTATGTGTGGTCTGCCGTCTTCCAATTTATTTTATTAATTTCGGTGGGATCTTTTAGCCATTTCCTTTCAAGGTTCCTTTTATCCTTTTTAAGCTTAATCGCTTCAGCGGTGAACCATTTTTGGTGATTGGAATTGGGCCTGACTTTCTTTTCTTTTAGAGGGGCATGGAGGTCTAATAGTTTTAACATGGCTTAGTTGTAAGTTGATATTTGTTCACTATGGTCTTCGTCGTTAGTGGTGGTCATGATTCTCTGCATTTCCTCTGAAAGCATACTGCTCGTAATTTTTTTCAGATTCCTAGCAAGAACTGGTTTTGGTAGGTTAGCTGGTTTTTCCTTTTTAAAGTTCAACGATGGTGAGATTTCAATTTTGAAATGGTCTGACCATATGCAAGGGTAAGAGCCAAGCATGGTAACTTTATTGCTATTTGTGACAATCCAATCAAGCTGGTTCCCTGTGGTTGCCGTAGGGCCAATTTTAATGATATTTATGATCTGACCTGTCCAGTGTAAGGTTAAGTGTACTAAAAAGTCACTGCCCCATTGTACCATGTATATATGTGGATTTATTAGTGGATATAGCGTGCGAAAGTAAGCCGCAGTCTCTTGGTTTGGTGCGTATGCATTGATTATACAGAATTCTGTGTTCAACACAACCTCGCAATACAAACATCCTGTCCTCCTGGTCTCGGAAGGTCTTGAGCACCCTCAAAGTTATTGACGGTGCCACTCATATTAATACACCCCTAGCATAAGCGGAGTATGATGAGCCCAGCGTCATACCTCTCCATTTCTTGGCAAGTGCAGTCTTTCTCTTTTGTGAGGCGAGTCTCCTGTAGGAGTGCAATGTCAATTTTCTGACGCCTTAAGTAAGTCAGGATTCTATTAAGTTTAATATAACTGTTAAGGACACAATTTTAAGTTCCTCCATCGCAATTGAATTCAGCAGATTTTGACTCGTATCAGTAGACCGGCATTCAAGTTCTGTATATATAGTGTGGATTCAGAGGCTAACACCCAACTAACTACCCCAACTCCCTTATCCTCCCCCCCCCCTTCCCAACAATTGCCCAGCTCAATACCTTGTGCTCGGGCATCCCCACGTCTGGCCTTCTCTCCAGGGACAAGTCCTGGTGCGTGGGCTCAGTAGGCGGATACATAACTGCTAGTATCCTAACAAACAAATGCAACCTTAAGGGTAGGGCACTCCTGCATGGTGCACTCTTAAATAAGCATTACATCATAGACTCCTGCCTTTGCCATCTTGTCTTCCTGAAGCTTCCATCTGAGAGGGTTTTCCCATCTCTTGCTTTATATTTATAGTCCCATGCTACCTGCAGTCAAAATAGCCTTCTGTATATGTCTACTCATCGCTGCTCGGACCAGCCTCTGTTTCTGTTGGCAAATTCTGGGTGCCCATCCATTTGTGAGCATCTTCAGGGTTCTCGAAGAAAATGGCACAACCTTTCTGAATCACTTTCAGTCTGGCCGTATACAACATGTACTTCAGGTTAGACATGCAAGTGATTTCAATCCAGCACTCCAACTAAGTCAATGCCTACTATGGGATGCCCAATGGAAACCCTTATTTATATATTTTTATGTCAAAAGTTCTTTTAATTCTGGATGATGTACCCTTATATAACACCCCTCTCTTTGAATTCCCCTGGGCTCACTGAACCAAGAAATAGGTTTGTTTAGCTAATTAAAAGATTTATTTGAAGAATTGAACAATATATATATCACACTTTTATGAATAGGGATAATATCTGAATATCACACTTTTGAATATGAACAATGATCAGCACGGGGTAATATGACAATCAACAATCTCTTTAATCAATTAGGAGTAGGAATAGGAAGAATAATATTGCAGAAAAAACTTTGTATGGGTTCAAGAAATTGCAATCGTAGGAAGTAATGCAACACAGAAATAAAACTTGATATGACTTCAATCAAAGACAATGGGGTCACTCTTTCCCCCTTTTACTCACTCCGCCCAATATGCAATGTTAATGAGGGCACACAGGCATCAGGAATAACAATCAACAATTGCAGTTTCAATCCCGATTGCCCCCAGTAAGCTTAGAGAGAACAGGAATGATTTTAAACAGGTCAATTGCTTTTAAATGTGGTAGAATTGAATGGGAAAATGCTAAAAATCATTTTAATTCGCTAAATTAGGATTCGGCACTAGTGAGAGTTGCTTTGGATTGGGTCAGGTCAACACTAGCAATGATTATAGAATGATTAGCAAATGGAAAACGAAATACAGAAGTTGAAAGCAAGAAATAGCTGTTTTACATAGAATGAAATTTAGCCAAATAGAAATTCGCTGCAACTTTTCCGTGTAGGAGAACGCGATTACGGAAAAACTATAAGTTACAGAGGTTTTAGTAGAGGTCGATTTTTCTCAAAAGGAGTCAAGATTTCAAATGAAATTGCACTTTGAATTACAAACAGGTTGGCTTATACTAACAATTTTCACAGGATTGGATGGATGAGAAAGAATTCAGAATGGACAATAGAGATTCTACAATGCAGTCTGGATATGTTGGAATGGGTTTGATGGATACTTTAAACTAAGAGATATGGACAGTTCTACGCTCAATACTCACAACTCTGGTTTAAAATGGACCCATCAAAGATCTGGTCAAGGGTTTGGCCTGGACTTCGCTCACCACCAGACAGGTCTCAGGCGCTTGGTTCTGCTCTCAGCACTCTGGTCTCTGCGCGGCCTCTTGGACTGGATCTGATGGGTTCTGGGTTACAGCTCTGCTGGACTGATCTGGATCTTGGGTTCTAGCAAAGGTTGTTTGCCAGAAGCAGCAAACAGCTCAGCCAGGCTGTTGAATGAGTTAGGTTAGGCCTCGTGGAAGTTGGGGGTTAAATCATGTTTGCAAGATTTTTAAAGGCCTGCTGAAAAGGGTTCAACTTTTTGGATTGGCCTTTCTGCTTCAGAATTCTGTAGTCTGGATCTAGGTTCTAGAGTCTAGATCTAGGTTCTGGAGTCTGGATCTTCCTGCAGGGTGCTTCGCCAGTGGATCAGTTGATGAGTGAAAGTGTGTTTCTCTGGGTCCTCAACAGTCCCTATTTATCCATTTTCCAAAGTGGGTGGGGATGCTGATTTCACAATACCCAACCCTGTAAGGATCTGATAGGTCCGAGAATTCCCCCTCTCCTGATTGGAGAAAGGAACAGTGTGTCATCATGTGTCGGAGTGACACTGTGTTTAGGGTCGAGAAAAAATCCCTCCACTTTGCTTTTACTTAGAAAATCTATTTTTCCCAAAAAAACATATTTTCAATATGCACAACTTGTTAATAATACATATACACATCACAGATTGCCTAAGAGAACATTTCTGTCAAAATCTTAACTTCCTATGAGTTTCGGTTCATAAATGACAATTTTTCGCGCTTTTGGTTGGTTACACATTTTCGGATCTCTACATTTTTTTTACATTTACATACATGCACATACCCTCTGGGCATATTCCTGTAATTTTTCATGTTCGTAGCATAATCACAATAGCTACAATATTAAACATTTTGTGGTTCAGTCTCTGAATGTCGCACGGATTAGTTTTAAACTGTGAGTGCATTTTTCATTTTAATAATCTCTAAATTTCATATTTTTGTCAGTTCGGTACAATATTTTATAAGTCTTTTCCCAAAACATACAGTTTCTTCAATTTCAAATCCACATTTTCAGTCTGGCCTGCCTCCAAGGCTTGGCTGAGTCAGAGAGTCACATGGCTTGTCTTCCTGCCAGGGCTGGTTTCTGTTCACACCCGAATTAGCATTCCCATTCAGTTCAAGGGAGTTCTTTGTTTCTTTCCCAGAGCAACATGCCAGAGTGCCCCTCCCATTTCCTTTCACACTTGCCTGTCAGATACTCATCAGAGCACAGGGGAAAAGATTCCTTTGTTTAGGGAGAAGG
Source organism: Ambystoma mexicanum (assembly GCF_040938575.1). NCBI lineage: Eukaryota > Metazoa > Chordata > Amphibia > Caudata > Ambystomatidae > Ambystoma > Ambystoma mexicanum. The sequence goes on from NC_090935.1 coordinate 943,396,883, forward strand.
TGTGGAATGTCTTTGAAGCTCAGTGTGGGAAACCTTAACTTTGAAACACAATGGGCCTCATTATGAGTTTGGAGGTAGCCATAAAGCTATTAGCTCCATGGCTGCCTCCGAAACCCTTCCGACTCCGCCCTGGTGAATGGAGCAATTACCGGTCCATTCCGAGGTCGGAGGGACCGGTAATTCCCCATTCACCAGGGCCATTCCCCATTCCCATTTGAGGGCTCAATGGGAATGGGGAAGGCGCTAATAACGGTACTGCAAATTGCAGTACCGTTATTAGCTCTAGAGACCCTTTCCGGGTCCCGTCCTTAACTCCTGCAAAAACCAGACATTAAGGAAGGACCCGCAAAGGGAACTCGTAGTAGGGAGGTAAGGGATTACCGGCACCGGTGCCCTTACCAGTGCCGGTAATCCCTTACCTCCCACCTCGTAATGAGGCCCAATGTCTGAAATTGTCTTGTCTTAAAATATAACTTACATTTTTAACAAATACATCAACCAATTTCTTAATTCAAGCCTTTTTAAAATATCGTTTTGAATTGTCTCCACCTCTTAGGCTTCTGATAGCAAGTCTTTCTCTTGCATACTTTGAGTTCAATGTCCAACTTTACACATGACAGGTTTTAGAAATCGCCATCTTCTGACAGAGGCGAGTAACGATATTGCACCCATTTTTAACAGATTTCTTTCCAGCAAGCAATCTTCAATGTGGATTTTCTCCTGATAAGTGTACTTCTGTGGACATTGTATTTATGTGGATTCTTGAAGTAGAATGATGTGTAACACCCAACAAGGAGGTTGGATCTTTTGGGTGGTTTGTGAGCCATGATTTTTGCAAATTTGATGAGCAAGAAAAACAGATTTTCACACAGCTCTGTGTTTCTTTTGCAATCAGCCTTGCTTTGTAGGCAGCCAAATGATGGGTTTTGGCAGTGGTGGTCTCTGTTAACACTGAGATAGGCAAAAGTGGATGGCGGCCTATTTTTCAGATTTTTACTGTGCATTTCTGGCTGATTTTAGTGAGCAGAATGCTTTCCAGTGGCCATTCTGATGTTCCTGATGCAAGCAATGCACAGTAATGTTGCAGGGCCTGGACTAGTGGGGGGAAAACATCCCACAAGCCCCCCCCCTGCGATTCGGCATTGATCTTCCATCAATGGGAATTCGCAAGACTGGGATGTCAGTTTCATCTCTTCTGATTCCACAAATGGCAAAGTTCATCGTCTTTTCCTCCTTCAAAGGTGGATCGATCGGTTCTCCTCACCAGTCCTGATGGGAGTATTGAGCGATACTCCGGGCCTCTCAGATCTTTGCTCCCGGGTCGCCGGGTCGTCCTTCTTGGTTACTCTCCATGGTTTCCATTCAACTATAGGTTATCTAGGATGACAAAGCAAAAACATATTCATAGACATTTCCCCACCACTATTAATGTAGTGGGGCGGACACATACATTTGATAATCAGGACACATTTTTATTATTGTATTTTATAGGCTATATATGGAATATTTTAGAGTTGAAATTTTATGGAACTGGAGTGGCCCCCTCTGGGGTTCCAGAAGACTCCTCCAGTTGCTGCAGAGTGTGCCTAGTATGACAACACTTTAGTTGATTAATATGGACCCACTTATCTTCCGCTTCTGCCAAACTGCCTTTGGGGATTGGGATTTTGTAGGCGACTGGTGAGATTTGTCTATAATTTCAAAAGGACCCCTCACGGTAGGCAAAAATGTGCGCTGTTTGGCCTGGTTCCTTTGGAAATTGTATAAGTAGACCCGGTCTCCTACATTGTATTCTTTCCTGGTAGTCTTTAAGTCGTTGTGGGTCTTCATGCTGTCTGCAGATATCTCTAGATTTCGCTGAGCATAGGCAAAAGCATGTTGAAGGTGTTTTCTTAGATTTTCAACATACTTATGAGTTGTGGAGGCATTGATCAATGTCTGCTCTTGGGTTCTGTAGTGCAGATGCTGGGGAAGCACCATCCTGCATCCAGTCAACAGCTCAAACTGTGACATTTTAGTTGCCGATGAAGGTGTAGATCTGATGGCCATTAGGACAAGAGGTAATCGAATATCCCAACTTGGCCCAAAATCTGCCACAAACTTTTTTTTAATATGCTCACAATTGTTTTGTTGTATCTTTCCACTGCACCACTAGAGGCTGGCCAGTAAGCAATGTGTAGCTTCCTTTTGACCCCAAGTATCTCCCACATCTTTGTCATTACTTCGCTGGTGAAATGGCTACCTCTAATAATAATAATAATTAGGCTTTTATATAGCGCTACAAACCCTCAGGTATCCGAGCGCTGCTTATTATTACCCACGGTGTGTGGTGCTCATTTATCGACCTCGGAAGGATGAAAGGCTGAGTTTGGCCCCGCCGGGATTCGAACCTGCGTTAACAGGCTCTGCACGGGTGTCAAAGCGAGCGCTCTACTCGCTGTGCCACTTGACCGGCCCTCTGTCTGACTCGATCCTTTGGGGGTAGGCCAGAATGCGAAAAGATGTGGTTGATCATCAGGGCAGCTGCTGTTTCTGCCTTGCAGTTTGGGGCCCGGAGACATTCCACCCATTTAGTAAGCAAGCATGTCACAGTCAACATGTACTTGTTTCCCCTAGAGGAGCGAATCACGGGCCCGATAAAGTCGACTTGCAAATCTGACCATGGCAGTGTCACCCCCCTCTTTTGGAGCGGCGTACAGTGTGTGAGGGATGTTGGCTGAAATTGTGCACACACAAGACACCCCTTCAAGTATTGGTCGAGGTCCTGCCCCATGTGTGGCCAGTATGCAACCTCTCAAGATTTCAATTGTTGTATGAAACCCCCTATGACCGGCAGTGGCCGCATCATGGGCGTGACTTAACATCAGGCTTCGGAATGAGGTAGGGACCACCCACTGATCATGGCCAGCTAGGGATTTCCTCACCAACAAACTGTCTTGGATTCCGAACATTTTTGGACATTTCATCAACACTCTGAGGTCCTCTTTCCCTATGTTATCGGTATCCGTCAGGGGAAAGTTCTCAGGGTCCTCAATGTGTTGATAAAACTTACCAATTATTGGATCCCCCTTTTTGAGCCGTAATCAAATCAGCATCTGGGGTCTCCTTACTCCATTGTGCAGTTGAGAGTTCATTGTGAGCATTTGTCTGGGACCTAGTGATAGCAGTGACCTTGATTTCCCCCAACAGGGACTCAATCTCAATCAGATCCCCTTGGATGGCTCCGGTTTTGGCCAGCTGATCAGCTAAGTCATTTCCAGTTTTGTCTGGTCCCTCTACTTTGGAATGACGCTTGATCTTTTTCCAGTAGATGGTCATCCCATTTGAGGTGACCAGATCATCAATATTTTGAATTAATTTCCCATGTTTCAATGGTTTGTTGTTAGCACATAACATGCCTCTGGTCTTCCAGTTAACCAAGTGCTCCACAAACCTGTTCCGTACATAATCCGAATCTGTGATTATGACCAGTTCGTGGAGTTGATGTTGGACAGCAGTGAGGATGGCTTGATGCACACCCATCAACTCTGTCACTTGACTACTGCGAGGACCAATCCTGTACCCAGCGGAGGGTTCTGGGGACTCATTTACCCATGCGTTCCCTGCGCCGGTCACAAGTTCTTTTTCCCCGTTGTTGTCAACATGGTAAGAACATCCATCCACATAGTGGGCATTCCCTCACACTTGTCTTCTTCAAAGACTTTGTGTGGGGAATTGAGGTATGCTTCCATGTTGTCCTTGATTTTTAGACTCTCGTCCTCGAGACAGTTTTCTCTGGCACAATCATGCAAGTCAGCCAGACCTTGCGTGAGGGAACTCTTCTTGTTTTGGCCATATCTGACCTCCACAGGAAAGCCTTGCATTGACAGAATCTAGGAAGTAATTTGGAAATTACTTACATTTCCTGGCCGGATTCTGTCACTTTGGAGATATTGCAGAGGCTGGTGTGGAGTCTCCACTATGATGTGTTCCCCCTGGATAAACGGGCAGTAATTCTTCAATGCCCACACGTTGCCAGGAGTGCCTTCTCAGTCGTTCAATTTTTCCTCCACAGAGCATAAAGTTTTACTCGCGTAGGAGATTACTTTATTGACCTTGTCATGCTTTTGGTATAATACTGCAGTCAAGCATGTATTAGAGAACCCTGTCTCCAAGAAGAACTCCTTGTTTCTGACAGGGTAAGCTAGGCAAGGTGCTTGTGAGAGGCTTCTTTTGAGTTGTCTTACTGACTCGGCTTGTTCTGGACCCCACTCCCATTTGACCCCCCCCTTCAAAAGATGAATCAGGGGTCTTGTGATCTCTGCGTAGCCCTCAATGAACTTTCTACTGTAATTAGTCAGTCCAAGGAGGCGCCTTAGTTCCCGCAGAGTTGTGGGGTCTTCATTTCTGGAGTGCTTCCACTTTCTTTTCCTGGGGACAGAGACCATCAGGAGTAATCTCATGCCCCAAGAAATTGACACGGGTTCTACACCACTGTGCCTTTTGAAAGTAAAGTTGTGCTCCGGCAGCCCTCAACTGTCTCCGCTATGTGTTCCTCCACAGTTGAGCTTTTGATGAGTACATCATCTACATAGGCCAGGTTACCCCTTTCACCCAGGTCGGACATGGCCTTATGTAGAAAAATGTTGAATTCATTGCCAGAGTTGATGTATCCGAAGGGAGTCCGGGTCCAGGTTTACTGCTGCCCCCCAAATGTAAATGCCAGCTTTTATTGGTCCTCCCTACTGACGGGTACAGTCCAGTATCCATTGGTCAGGTCTATTGCAGTGAATACCTGTGAGCCCTGGATATGGGCCAGCCCTTGGTCAATGTAGGGAAGAAGCCATCGGGAAGTATGGACCCGTTTGTAGAGCTCCCTAAGGTCGGCACAGAGTCTCCACTGGCCGTTTGGCTTCAATATCCCCAGCACCAGATTATTGAAGGTGCTGTGGACTGGACGGATTATCCCACAGGACTCAAGATTCTTAATTATTTCAATAAGGGACTCCATTGATGCGAGAGGCAAGCGAGATTGCTTCACAAACACTGGAGTCATGCCAGGGTCCATGGGAATTGTTGTTGTGTGGATGTCGGTGCAACCACAGTCATGAGTCCACCGCAAAGAGATCTTGAAAATCCAAGAAAACTTGTTTCAACTTTTGCTTCTGCTCCAGAGTCTCACAGGCAACAGATAGGTGGACTCTCTCTTCAACCATCTGCCTGAAGCCTGGAAAGACTTCTGGTTTTGCTATCTCAGCGGCCTCCTCCAGTTGGGTGGAGAAGTCCCTGGTCAGAGTACTGATTTGGGCTGGTGGCTTCAGGTGGGGAAGGCAGTCCTCATGGACCTGGAAAATCAGCTCATCCCTCCTGAAGTCACAAGTCACATCTTCCTTACCATAAGAGCAGGAAGTGTACACCAGGAAGTTCCCCTCATGCCGGGGGAAGATCTTGTCTGGTGTTGTGTTGTCATCACTGTCACTGTCAAAATAGTCCTTGGGGATTGGTCCTAACAGTTCATTGCCTAAATCAATGGAAAAATGTCGGTCATCAACCGCCATTCCAATAATGGTGCCTGCAGCTAGAGTGATACTCTTTAAGACACTGTTATCCACCTCCATTGGAATGGTGTCATGTTCTATATTGACTAGTTGTGTTGGGTTTACCCCAAACCCTTGCTGTTGGAGAGAAGCATTTAGATGAATATAGGCATCAGGGTTTTTCAATTTCTGTCCTCTTAACTTTCACTTCCAGGGAGAATTGTTGGGTCCTTTCTGGGATGGTGACTTCCTCTCCAATCTGAATTTCAACTGCATAAGGCAGCAGTTGAGCTGACCTAAATGCTTTCTCTGGATCATCAAAGCCCATGGGATGATCTGCTAATCGTGACCAAGCTTTGAAGCTTATTAGGTCCAAACTAATGGCAAAGCGATTGAGAATGTCACTGCCTAAGTAAAAGGCGGCAGTGATGTCTCTCACGACCCAACAATTATGAACTATGCTCTTGTTGCCTATGATGATTTTGAGCATACACCTGCATTGCAGGAGATGTTTGAAATTGGGTGTTTCCAGATCCATTTCCCATTTGTCTATCAGTTTGAATGTGGGAATGGCTGGATCTTTTGGGAGTTGGCGGAACATGGCTTTGCTGATGAAGCTCTTACCGTTGTTCACACACACTCGGACGAGAACAGAGTCCTTCCCTTCATTTAACTGAACAGGGATGAACAACTGCTCTCCAATTTGCTGAATATCAGCCAGGCTCTGAGCTGATTTCACATCTTTCTGGACTACAGGAGTGGGACTGTCTGATTGTGGAATGGTAAAGAATTTCAGAGTGTTTCCTTCCAGTGTGGAATGCCACCTTAAACCTGAAGGAAGGTTGATTTTCAGAAATAGAGAGGACCCCCCATCACCAGTCTGTTGTCCTAGTGCTATTACTGTCACATCTGGAATTTGGTTGTTCTGGAAGTGAAATTCTACTTGGTCAGATTTTTGTCCAACCATGTGGCATGTGCCGTTTAAACTAACATGTTTGACACTTTTTTTAACTTTATTGGTCGGCTAGTCTGGGTCCAGAGGACCTTGTTTACGCAATTTATTAGTGGTGACAACCTTCGCAGGAGGTCATTCCCTAGCAAACAAGGGGTGCCCCCTGGAGTCACAACTATGACCGGGTGCTTCACCTTGTGACGCCCAATTTTAATGTCCAAATCTGCAGTCCCCTCGACGGAAATTTCCTTCCTGTCAAAGTTCTGAAGTTGTCCAGGAAGAGAGGTGAGGGGAATTTGGTATTTCTCCCCCCTTCCTGAATTCAGTTCATCAAAGGCCTTTTTGGACAGAAGGGTAGCTTGGGATCCAGTGTCCACCAGTGCCAAAATTGTACCCTGCCCCTGTACTTAAACCGGGGCATAGTATCTTCCCTCCTTCTCCGCAAGGGGGCACAGATAATGCAAATGTTTGGCCAACTGGTGGGTCAGTTTTTTAGTTTTGGACATTGATAGAGAAGAGATTTGGACAGAATTCTGTGGAGAGTCCTGGAAATCTGAAAGAAAGGTGGCAACTAGAAATGGGAGAAGTTTTGAGTTCCCCTGGTTCCGGTTCTGGGCCGCCCCCCCCTTTTTGGAGGCAGTCACCCGGATGGGTTTGAACCAGGGGATTTTTATGCTGTTGGTTCTGGGATGGGATGATGGGCGGCGCTAGCTCAGTCCCCACATCTACCCAGTCTGGATTTGAATCCTTTGGGACCCATTTATCCTTGGGGGGAGTTCCCCCATCTCTGAAGGAGAAGATCCTTTTCCCAGGATCCTCTGAGGATCCCTCTCCTTCAAATTGGAAGATGTGTACCTCCTCCTCAAAATAGGTCTTTTTGGGTCCTTTGTTTCTTCTACCCCCTCTCTGCTCCTTGGGTGGCAGACTTTCAGGGGCAGGAGATTTTGTTTCTGGTTCCTGGGTTTCCAGGGGCTCTTTCCAAGTGGGGAAGGAAGCTTCCTCCAAGGCTTTACACCCCCCTTCCCCTTGTGCCTCCTCCCTGGGAACCGATGGGTTGTCGGGGTGCTAACCCCGTCATTGTTCTGGAGCACCAGGTCCAGAGTTTGGGGCATTCTGTGCCGTGTTCATCTGAGGGTTCTGTTGAGCCCTCAGCATGTGACCCAGATCCTGTGCCATGTTTTGGACCTGGCGCTCTAGCTGTGAAACCCACTCAGGCTGATACGGGGTTCTCATTTCTCCCCTGGGCTGATCCCGGGGAGGGTAGCTATCCCTTTTCTGGTAAAACCCCAGGTTGGGAAGATTTGGGTACCCCTCCACCCTTGGCCTCCCCTTTCCCGGATTAGGTTGTCTGGGCTCAGGAAAGTGGGCAAAGGAGGATGGATTATTCTGGGGTAGCAAGTTTTGTGGGTACCTGGGGAAGAAGTTCTGCCCAGGATTTGGGGAATTTCTGCCCTCCTGGGGGAAGTGAGGAGGGAAGTTCCCTGGGTTAGGTGCTTGGTTGGATCCCCCTCTTAGGCTGGAGGAGTCCACACATAACCCAGGATGGGTATGTTTCCCTTGTAGCGGGGACTTGCATAGTCAGGGGAGTGAGGGATCCCATTTGTGGGACTACCTCCTTGGCTCCCTGTCTGTGATTGGCCCGAGGGCCTTCTGGGCTTGGAATTATTCTGCTGTGCAGGTGGGTTTTTAGGCCCCCCATCTCCAAATCCAAAATGGGGGCAACCTTTACCTCTGCCACCTTAGCAGCAGCAGGCGTGTTGGTTGGTTTGGGGCTTTTCTGAGCATTCTTGTTTTCTATGGGCTTTTGCACCTCATAGATCCGGGTGGCCTGTTCAATGACCCAGTCTAGTGATCTTTTCTCATGAAAATCTCTCACTAGCTGGGTCATGATGTAATTTGGTAGCGCATAGAAAAAAGTATTGACAAATTCTTTGCTGTCCGTGCGCACCCTTTGGGTAGCCTGCGCAAAGACACGCTTTAACTCCTGCACAAATTCTTGTGGGGCCTGATCCTCCCCACATTGCAAGTTGTAGGCTGCCTTGGGAGCCTCTTGGGGATTTCTGTGAACAGGAAAATGCTTCAAGATGGCTGTCCTATATGTGGACCATCTTCAATGATTTAGGTCCTCCAGCCCCGCAAAGAAACTTGAGTATTCTGGTGAAAAGGTCCATTTCACATACTGAATGCAGCTACTGCTGTCTTTGAAATGAAAAGTTTCCATCATCTGCTCAGAGCTTTAAGTGCTCCCAAACAGAATAGTTAGCGTTCTTATGATAAGGCGTGATGACGCTCCTTATTGCCTTGATCTGTTTTAAGGGGTCCTTAAGCAAGGACCTTTTTGCCTTCTTGGTTCGGGTAACCCTGGTCCATTCATCCTCTGACTCAGAGGCACTGCTCCCAGAGGTGCCTGTCCGGTCTTCTAGGTTCTCCCGGATTCTGAGAGCCTGGGAATGGCTGGCAGAATGTGGGGACCTAGTCTCCTGTGTCCTGGGGTGCTCAGAGGAGTCTTCTGATTCCTCCTTGCTCCCAGGATTTGATGGGTACCCCACCACCCCACTGTCCTAGCTGGGCAGAGGTTTTCAGGATGCCCTTAGTGGGCCTACTCTCCTGGAGTTCCCCACTAAATTTCACTGTACTTGGGTACCCATACCCAGATGCCCGCCCATCCATTCTTGGGAGGTGCTGGTCTATGAGCCCCATACTTCTGACTGGATAGTAATCGGCCATCCCCGTGGCCCTGGACTCATGTGTGCCAGTGGACATGGGAGTGGCAAAGTCCAGGGACTTGGAGAGATGAAGGCCTCTGGTCCTAGCGTTCCTGAGGTTATGCTCATGTGTTTCCCTTTCCCAGCGAACCTCATCTCTGTCAGTCCCTGCTCCCTGTTGCCATCGAAAGAACCTGTGCTTTCTGTTCCTCAATCACGGCCTTGATAGTCTCTATCAGTCTCTCTTGCATGGCTACATGCCTGTGGAGCCTATCATTTTTCTCACAGAGAGCCTCATTTTCTCTCTGTGCTTCCTGGTTTGTCTTTGAGTACTGGGCCAGTCTTTGCTGCAGGAGGGTTACCTCCTGAGTCCCGTCCCTACTGGCCTGCTCCTTTCTTGGCAGAGCATCTTCCACCCTCCTGGTGTGCTCTAACAATCTATCAAGCTCTTTTAGGAGGTCACCCATTCCCTGGAGGGCCAGGCGATTTTCTTCCAATTTCCTTTTTAAGTGACAGACTTCCTGACCTAAGGTGTCCCTTTCCTGAGCAAGAGCCTGCCTATGTGCTGCCAGGTCGTCCCTCTGTCTTTGAAGAGCACCAGCTTTCTGGCGCTCGTCATCAAACTCAATGTATTGCTCTCCTCTTTTTCTCTATCTAATTGGCTTTGCAGGGTGGCTACCTGCTTTGTGCATGCCCTGTTGCTCCAGCTTTTTCTGGTTCTGCAGTAGGGAGTCCAAACTTTCTTGGTACTCCTTCTGCAAGGCCAGAATTCTGGTTTCCTGGTCTGCCTTTTCCTGTTGCAGGATACCCATATCCTCTTTTATTTTAACTATATACTGCCTGCTTTCATTTTCGGACTCCTGGCTCCTCTGCAGCCTCTGCTCAGAAGAGTCCAGATCAGATTGGGCCTTTTCTAATGCCACCAGTTGCCTACTTGCCAGATCTTGGCCTTCAGCATATTTATGCTGTAGGGCTCCCATAGATAAATATAGATATGCTGCTCTCTTGACAATCTTATTTTGCTCATCCTTGGCCTTTGGGGCCATATATAGTTCACTCGGGGCCACATGTTAGGGACTCTGATCTCTCTAGATATCTAACCCTGTTGCAGTGATCTGTTGTGTGATTGCCTGCAACCACACATTCTGGTCCTGCTCAGTCCATTCACCTCTCACAAATAACTTATGCAAAAAGTGTTCTCTAGCCATCTTGATGTCTACCAATGTCGCCATTTTGGAAATATTAATTTCCTTCCCGATTTACAGAAGTTTTTTTTTGTTGTGCAAAACTTTCAGTTTCCTTGGAGTGTTACCTTTTGAGGGGTGCTTTTACAGTGTAACACAGCGTGGTAGCCCAACAGGATTTATGTATCCTGTCAGTTAGCACACTGTATTAAGCTGCACAAGTGGTAAACCTAATCCTGAAATCCCGCTACAAGCCCCCAATCTGTAAGTGATTTCAATCCAGCACTCCAACTAAGTCAATGCCTAGTATGGGATGCCCAATGGAAACCCTTATTTATATATTTTATGTCAAAAGTTCTTTTAATACTGGATGATGTACCCTTACATAACGCCCCTCTCTTTGAATTCCCCTGGGCTCACTGAACCAAGAAATAGGTTTGTTTTGCTAATTAAAAGATTTATTTGAAGAATTGAACAATATATATATCACACTTTTATGAATAGGGATAATATCTGAATATCACACTTATGAACATGAACAATGATCAGCACGGGGTAATATGACAATATCAACAATCTCTTTAATCAATTAGGAGTAGGAATAGGAAGAATAATATTGCAGAGAAAACTTTGTATGGGTTCAAGAAATTGCAATCGTAGGAAGTAATGCAACACAGAAATAAAACTTGATATGACTTCAATCAAAGACAATGGGATCACTCTTTCCCCCTGTTACTCACTCCCCCCAATATGCAATATGAAGCGATAAATGAAGACACACAGGTATCAGGAATAACAATCACAGTTTCAATCCCGATTCCCCCCAGCGAGCTTAGAGAGAACAGTAATGATTTTAAACAGGTCAATTGCTTTTAAATGTGGTAGAATTGAATGGGAAAAATGCTAAAAATGATTTTAATTCGCTAAATTAGGATTCAGCACTAGTGAGAGTTGCTTTGGATTGGGTCAGGTCAACACTAGCAATGATTATAGAATGATTAGCAGATGGAAAACGAAATACAGAAGTTGAAAGCAAGTAATAGCTGTTTTACATGGAATGAAATTTAGCCAAATGCAAATTCGTGGCAACTTTTCCACGTGTGAGAAACGCCATTACGGAAACACTATAAGGAATTGGAATGTCGTTTTGTGTTCATTTGAAAGCTGAGGATGTTAGCTTCCACATGACATTTAAATTCCGGTTCAAAAGTTAGAGGTTTTAGTAGAGGTCGATTTTTCTCAAAAGGAGTCAAGATTTCAAATGAAATTGCGCTTTGAATTACAAACAGGTTGGCTTATACTAACAATTCTCACAGGATTAGATGGATGAGAAAGGATTCAGAATGGACAAAAGAGTCTACAATGCAGTCTGGATATTACTTTAAACTAAGAGATGACTATGGACAGTTCTACGCTAAATACTCACAACTCTGGTTTAAAATGGACCTGTCAAAGATCTGGTCAAGGGTTTGGCCTGGACTTCGCTCGCCACTGGACAGGTCTCAGGCGCTTGGTTCTGCCATCAGCACTCTGGTCTCTACGCGGCCTCTTGGACCGGATCTGATGGGTTCTGGGTTACAGCTCTGCTGGACTGATCTGGATCTTGGGTTCTAGCAAAGGTTGTTGGCCAGAAGCAGCAAACAGCTCAGCCAGGCTGTTGAATGAGTTAGGTTAGGCCCCGTGGACGTTAGGGGTTAAATCAGGTTTGCAAGATTTTTAAAGGCCTGCTGAAAAGGGTTCAACTTTTTGGATTGGCCTTTCTGCTTCAGAGTTCTGTAGTCTGGATCTAGGTTCTAGAGTCTAGATCTAGATTCTGGAGTTTGGATCTTCCTGCAGGGTGCTTCGCCAGTGGATCAGTTGATGAGTGAAAGTGTGTGTTTCTCTGGGTCCTCAACAGTCCCTATTTATCCATTTTCCAAAGTGGGTGGGGATGCTGATTTCACAATGCCCAACCCTGTAAGGATCTGATAGGTCAGAGAATTCCCCCTCTCCTGATTGGAGAAAGGAACAGTGTGTCATGATGTGTCATCATGTGTCATAGTGACACTGTGTTTAGGGTCGAGAAAAAAATCCCTCCACTTTGCTTTTACTTAGAAAATCTATTTTTCCCTAAAAGATATTTTCAATATGCACAATTTGTTAATAATACATATACACATCACAGATTGCCTAAGGTACGTTTCTGTCAAAATCTTATCTTCCTACGAGTTTTGGTTCATAAATGACAATTTTTTGTGCTTTTGGTTGGTTACACATTTTCGGATCTGTACAATTTCTTTTTATACATACATGCACATACCTTCTGGGCATATTCCTGTAATTGTTCATGTTCCTAGCATAATCACAATAGCTACAATATTAAAAATGTCGTGGTTCAGTCTCTGTAGTCTACCGTATGACAGTATTGGGTCTCTCCGTATTGCCCGCCAGCCTACTTCAGTGCACCAATTACTATGCCTCCGAGCAAGAGGAGGTCCATACGCATCCACTTCCTACCAACTTGAGTGCTATGTGTCACTGCTCAGTCATGTGGATGGTGCTTGCGTGTAGGCCCTGTTGCAATGCCCACAGCACGTGTTCCCCCACACCCCTGTGTTAGGGTATTACGCTGCAATGTCAGGCTGACATTCCAGATGTTAAGCTCCCATCAGCACACTAACTGGGCTCTTAGTCGCGCATATATTCAGGATCCTTGCCCTTTAGTGACATCCTGTTGTGCTTGCTTATTTCTGCATAGACGCTGCTTGCACTCTCAAAAACAGCTCAATATGTCCCAACCGGGGCTATTGTCATGTACTGCGTCAATTAAACATCTTGGTGTCCCCCTGCTCTCATTTGGTGCCTCCCTTCATTCCCACATTACCAGACTTTTGGCTCCAATGGAACCTTTGCAGCATCCGTATTGTTTTGTGTCTTCTCTGTGTCCTCCAGAGGCTTGCACAAGTCGGCGCGCTCCGACTGAAGTGGCAGCCGCTCATATAACACTGCTATTACCCTCCGTCGTGTGTCGGGCTGGGTCCGCACTTTGTTCATGCAGTGTCTTGAATATCTGCCTTGCGTCCTACTCGGGTGTCCGTAGTTGTTCAGCTAGCTTGCTACATGCTCACACACCAGATCTTAATAGCAGGCAGTTGAGGTGCCGAGTTTGCTACTGTTAATCTGTTTTCCTGCAGCAACCTCTATGCCCGCAGCATCCGATCTCGCATGTGGCTGTGCCTCTATTTGCACAAAGTATTATTTGGAAGACTCCGTCCACTGCAGTTCAGGCCGGTCTCTCACACATCACCACGCTGCTTGCTTCGGTGCAGCGTTTTCTTTCACCCTGCTCTCTCCTCCCAGACCACGGCTGGGCTGCCGGGCTGCTGCTTTTCCAAAAATCTTCTGCACTCCCCAACCCTCATGCTGCCGTCTCCACCTCCCGCTAGTTGCCCGTCTCAAGCCTTCTCTTTTTACTGTTTTCTTCGATTTCCATAGATACTGTCGTAATCATGCACTTCAGCTGTCGCTGTTGATCCGCTCGTCTTGCATATGAACAGCTATAAGATCCACGGATGCTCTTTGCAAGGGTGCAGTTGCTGACATTCCATGTGCCTCAATGTCATATTTCTTAGGCTCCCGTTGATATGCGGACTGCTCTGTTGCCTGGAGCCGATGACTTGGGAATCAATTGATTTTCTACCTCTGACTTCGTAAGGAGGGCAAACATAGTCACTGTAGTTGCTTCGCTGGGGTCTACTCTCCACTCTTTTAATAGGTTGATCCGATATATTTGTGTTTTCTGACCTCTGTCAGGTTGGGCTATCACGTAGTTGGGCCTTTCATTTCTAAGATTTCATATGGCCCATACCACTTTGAAAGCTTATTGGTCTCGGATGTGGGAATGAGAACAAAGACTGAATGACCTGTGGAAAAAGATGTTACTGCAACTTTCTTATCACAGACAGCCTTTTTCTGTTGGCCTACATGTTGCTTAACTATTTCTCTCACTGCTGTTATGTGAAATTTCAATTTTTGGGTGGTTTAGAAAATTGGTAACATGGCCTCTTCCCTCTCTTCCCATATTTTCTTTAACATGTCTAATACATCCTGAGATTCTCTGTCATAGATTAACTCAAAAGGGGAATACCCAAGAGATTCTCGAGGTGGCTTACGGACAGCAAATGGATCCCAAGGTGTCATAATGTCCCAGTTTCTTTGTCAGTTTCAACTCGCTTATGTAGGATTATTTTTAACATTTTATGGAATCTTTCTACCAATCCAGCTGTTTGCGGATGGTAGACAGACGTGCGTAGTGTTTTGATAATAAGTAGCTCTTTTACTTCCTGCATTATATGGGACATAAAGGTGGTACTTTGGTCTGTAAGGATTTCCTTTGGGAATCATACTCTGGAGAGGAAAGGTAACAGATGTTTTTTAAGATCTGCTGGCTGGTTCTATTTCAAAGGAGAAAAGCCTCTGGATATCGGGTGGCACAGTACACAATCACCATGATAAACATATTCCAACTTGGATGTTTCAAGCGAGCCAACTATATCCATAGCTATTCTGGAGAAGGGACTTCAATAATCTGTAATTCCTGTAAAGGTGCTGGTGGGACCGGAGTAGCTGCAGTCTTCTGGCAGATGTCACAAGCAGAGACATACTTCTTTACATCAACAAAAAATCCAGACCAATAATCCTTTGGGACTACCTGGCTCTGAGTTTTTCCCACCCCTTGGTGAGATGCCGTGAGATGAGTGGGCTAACTCGAGCACTATCCTTTGATGGCTGCATGGGACCACAAACTGGGTTTGGGGCAGACCATCTCTTCCAAGGTCTCCTCTGTATAACAAGCCGTTCTTTAGGAAGAAAAAAGGTCCAGCTAGGCTGAGCCCATTTCCTTCTGTTGTCCCCTTGCCAAAAGCATCCGTAAAGGCCAGATCATTTCTTTGGGCAAAAGCAAGATTGGGTAGTGGTACAATATTCTTTGCCTCTTCTCAGTGTACCGCCTCTGTGTGGACGTCTGCCTCCTCGAAACCCCACAAACCCCTTTTGGTATCTTGTAATATTTCTACTTCTTGGTGAACAAGGGAGTAGGCCCTATTCCAGAATGGGCTGTTTTCTCCCCCTCCTTGACTGTGTATGGGTTGTTCCCATGGTTATGTAACAGAATTCAAAATTCACCCAGGAAATCGGGGTCTATCACCAACCACCATGACATCAAGACCATATTTCAGTGCAAGCGCTGACATTGAGGCAAACCTACTTTAGGTATTTAGGGGGTGTGGCGGGGGGTGAAGTCCCGCTGTCATTAACCGTCTTTCATTAGGGGGGACTAGAACGTCTTTTATATTCTGCATATCGAAACCCCTCCGCTCCTACTTCTGTCAGACGTCTCAACAGAGTCCCATGGTCCACCGTATCAAAGGCGGTGGACAAGTCCAGCATAACCAGCAGGGACTTGCCCCCCTGATCTGCTGTTTCTAACAAATCATCCCACACCATCAACAACGCCGTCTCTGTCCCAAAACCTGGGTGAAATCCAGATTGTAGTGGGTCTAGCAGATTCTCCTGGTCAACATGTTTCTGCAGTTGAGTGGTCACAATGTTTTCCAAAATCTTGGATGGCCATGGCAATCCTGCCACTGGCCTATATCTCTGAAAATTTTTAGGGTCTAGGTTCACTTTTTTTTAGCAACGGTGTCGCCACTGATTTTTTTCAAGATTGTCGGTACTACCCCTGATATAAGTAATTTGTTAACAAATTTAGTAATAAATGGGGTGATATATGGGGCTACTCGTTTAGCTACTGATGATGGGATGGCAAAGAGCGTATCATTAGTTGGCTTCAAAGCGGAGAGCAAAGAGCAAATCCTTTCCTCCGAGACTTCCGTAAATGTGAATACATTCTGGCACACTCCAGTATCATCGTGTGCTATATGTTCTGGACTAATCTCCTCGGTTATTTCCAGATCCTCTTGGGGATCTGATAATTTAATGCCCCTAATTTTCTCTTGTATTAGCTCTATTTTATTCACAAAATAGTTGTTAAATGTATCCGCCTATGCTTGTGATGCTTCTGGCACTGCTGATGCGCACCCAGGGTTTGCTAACTGGGAAATTGCTGCATACAATTCCCGTGGTCTGTTCATAATCTTAGCAATTTTTCCGGTTATAAATTTAGGTTTGGCTTCAAAAATTGCTCTCCTGTAGGTTCTTCTATGGCTCTTAACCTGTTCCAAATTCTACTCTCTGCGATCATTTTTTTTCTCAATTTTTTCTCTAAGGATCTCACCTGTCCCATGACTTTGGTCAAATCAGGTGAAAACCAGGGGTTAGTGAGTTTCCTATGCTTTTCTTGTTGGAAAGGAGCCTGTCCATTACATATCCTAGTCATCATTTCTGTTCCTCTATTGAAGAACTCCTCACATGGGAGAGTATCCTCAATCTGTGCTAGCGCATGTTTCAGTGTTTCCCCTGAAATTTTCAGTAAATAATTTGGTTTACGGGACTGCTTCCCCCAACTTTCCATGTGCACATCCGAAGATTTTTTATGCACTATCAATTCAGGTACTCTGACGTAGTGGTCTGTCCATGATATTGGAATTGTCTCTATATATTGAATTATTTTTCAATGACCCTGGCAGTGTGACGGGGATGATGCCAGGAGTTCCAAAGTATGTGTTTCCAGGATCTCCCTTAAATCTCTGCCATCCCCCATAGTCATATCCTCCGCCCATATATTCAAATCCCGCAAACATAACAACTCCTCATGTTTGCTCCCCGTGTCTGCCAGAAATAATTGAAATTTTTCCAAGACGGCCTGTGCTGGGCCAGGTGGTCTATACCCAAAAAGGATTTTTACCGTTTTATTTGGAGAGCACTGAATACAAGCATGCCACAATTATACTTGGTAACTGTCTCGCTCTTTCCCCAAATACACATTTGTGCTTTCTCGATGATCTACAGTCCTGTTTGCAGTTTCTTTCATTTAATAGATGTGGTCCCTCTTTCCTCCCCTTTCTGTGTTCCACCCTGGTACCCTTACTTCTGGTATGTGAATTTTCGGAGCGTCACATCGGCACACAATGCCTTCCTTGAATCGGTCTCCTCTTCCTTAAATCCACTGTGGACTCGCTCTCGGTGTCCAGGCCCACAACAGTGTTTCCATGGTCATGCCACCACGTACGATGATCTCCAATATTTTGGCCTCAAAGTGGTTTCCCCTCTGTCCATTGTGCCAGGCCTTTGGCGTATTCCTCTGGTGTTCCTTCCTTCACAGGCTCTGTGGCTCCACACTGCTCTTCACGTTCAAAGGGGCATTCAGTTTTCTTTCAGGATTCGTATTGGATCCAGCATTACCTGACGCCAAACAAAAGGAATGCACATTACTTGTGATTGGAGGCAATGCCATATAGGCAGATAGTGATACTTGCATAGGGAGTTTTTTGTGGAAATGAGTCCTTGTGCCCAAGAGGGGAGTCACTCCCAGTGGGGTTCCACTTGCCAAGACCCCTAGGGAGGCTCTTGCGAAGCAGGCTTACCTCCCTAGCCTCAAAGGTGGTGGCTCTCCTGTTAGGAGAAGAGGCAAATACTCTTTGTCACAGTAGCTAATCATAGAAAGTTGTCTTCGGCTTTTAGGGAGTGTTCCAGGAAGTATGCTGCCAAAGCCTGGATTTCAGCTGATGTTCGACCAAATACTCACTCAAAGCCGAAGTTTGGTACACCCCTACTTTTTACAAATGGTAGAAAAATGGTGTATTATCTCATTTCCATCAGGACAGTGTGGGAATTGACAATCGTAAAAAAATCTGTTACCCCCCCACCTTCTGCCATGAACTGTATTGATATACGTTATGTGAAGTTGACTTATACAGAGCACCATTGGCATGGTCTCCAGGTGTTCATATGGTTCTGTAAGAAAGTGGGTTGGGTAGGTTAGTGAGGTAAGGAGGAGTAGGATAGAGGTGGTGCTTTTCTGTTGGTGCTTGTGGAACCAGGAGGAACTGGTGTCTGTTCGGGTTGGCTTTCTAGGTGTATTTGGGCTGTGCGCACTGGAGTTATTGTGCCCAGGAAACAGGGACAGGGATTTTTTTTTGCAGTAGTTCTTTTTTATGATGAATGTGTGAGTTTGGCGAGACTGACCCATTAGATCGTGTGAGGTATGTGTGGGGTATGCTGGAAAGGAGCAGGGAAGGCTAGTGGTTGGTACGGTGTGTTTGTTTTGTTGTTGTTGTTTGCAGAGTTTGTACTATTATTGGATTATCTTGGGCTCCCATGATCTTGCTGGCAGTGCCTGTTTTATACTTATCATTGTGAGTTGAATAAACCGGTTTTCAGTTGTTTTCTGTCGTGAGGTGTTCTTCCATTGTTCGTATTTCCTTTGGGATTGAGTTCCATAGATTGGCAATTGGATGTGAGAATGAGGTGGTTCCTATTTTCCTTTTTTCGTATGGTTTCTCCAGCAGTGAATCTTTTCATGAATACGAGCCATCGCCCGGCTGGGAATCCTCAGTAATAATAAAGCAATTTTGCTTTAAACTTGAAAAAACTGCTTGACACTTGTACAGCCTATTGCTGTCACTTTGGGTCATGCTGCCCTAGCCAATGAAAGTGGTTGTCCTTCGCTGCAACCTTGGTGGCCATCTTCAGATGTTTACCTCGTCATTGTGCTCCTATAAATTTGAATTTTTCATCTACTTTTGAGAACATTTTCAAACTTTTTTCTTCATCATCGGTCACGGCTGAGACTGCCAGTAACGGAGATCCGTTACCAGTGAAGATCTGAACATCGGAAAATCTTCTGAACATTGACAATCTTCACAGAGGACCTCTTCTCAATTTTCAGGCCCTCTCCACGCAGGCATGGCGGACTCCAGTAGCAGAGCTCAAGAAAATTTTTGTGGATGATCGACACAAGAAATGCGTCTGTTGTCTGGACCACCTGGCATGAGGTGGATAACTGCACTATTTGCCAACCCTTCTCCACAAAGACTCAGAAGGATTGCCATAGAAGGCTGGCGGCTTGGCTGGAAGAGGGTGCCAGGGCTTCTAACTTGGCCTTGATCCGGAGTCATGCCTCTGCCAGGGTTGGCAGACCCGTGGATCAGACTCTCTCTATGAAGAGGTCAAAATCCCATGAGGACACTAACTGGGGAAGAAACCAAAGAGGTTGCAGGTTTCGACGGCCTCCCCGACCACATCGACAGTGGCCCGATCTCTGGTCCTGTCTACGATCACGAATACAGGGATGATAAAACACTTTTCCCACTCTTCAGAGGTGAGGAGTCTTTCAATGACCATGACACCTACCCCATTTACGAGCCACAGGCGAACATCGTCATCGACACCAGTTATCTCGTCCACAACCTCATGAACGACCGTCCCCTCTACGACCCTGTCGATGGTCAATTGATGAAATTCTACCACCTGGTAGACCACCACTCTATCCACGATCGCTTTGTCGATGATGGATATGACAGTTTCCAGGATTGCTTTGCCTCCAAGGCTAGCATCTGCACCATTGTCTGCACCATTGTTGTCTACGGCACAGCTGTTGACTCCACAAACACCAGTACTCACTTAATTCTCTAGGCGCATGTGTTTGCACAAGGAGATACCCCACCTTCCTTGTCCCTACCGTGGCAAATAAAACCAAACCGCTATTTACCCTGGTACCAGCTAGAACTCCTGCCCAGTTGATGCACGAGAGTGTGTTCTTAGGAGATCAAGAGCCTCTGGAGGCTTTATTCTCTGAGCATGAGGAAATGGAGGAAGAACCAGACCCAATTGTGACAGCATCCCAGCCACCAGTGGTTGTTGCAGTACCGGTTCCACCAGTGGCTGTTCCACCAGAAGGTGTATCTACAGTTCCAGTGGTAACACCAGCGACACCCAGAGACCTGTTTGTAGACATACTATCTACTCTGCGGTCTTTGGTCACTGAATTGCAGCATCGCCTGCCTCTTCCAGTCCAGCAAGGTGCACAAGTTGGCCCAAGTAGGCTAAGTAGAAGTAGTCCTCCCAGGCCTTCACGTGAGACAGTGATACTGCCACCACAACCTCCAAGACCAACTCCTCTGTTGTTTGCTGGCCCGCAGCTATGCATCTCTGGACACACATGCTACTACTAATGACGACCTGGTGCCGGCTGATGGGGAGCCACCAGACATGTCTTTCAGGGATTCGCCTCCGAATGAAATTGGCTGTTTGCATGCTCTGCTTGTGTGAGCTATGAAGCTTTTTGACCTTGTTCCAGAGGAACAACGAGGAGGAGTTCCTTTTTCAGAGGTGGGAAGCCTTCAGAAAATCTGTAGTTGCCGCCCCAATTCTGGATCACATCTGGGAGGATGGGCTGCTGATTATTAAGAATCCTTCCTCAGCACCTCCAAAGAAAGACCGGCTGAAGAAAAAATATAAAGTTACGGCTTCCACTCCAAAATGTCTACGCACTCAGCTAGGCCATGGTATCCGCTGCCACAAGAAAGGGGTCGGCCAACGCGTCCTCCCCTTGCATGGTGTTCCCGGACAAGGAAGGCAAGCAACTAGATGCTTTTGGAAAGCGGTTAATTACCACAGCTGCAACAACCATTCAGGCAGCCAATTCCTTGACCATTCTCTCCAGGAACGACAGGGAGTCATGGTACAAGATGGGCAATACTAAGGATTCGGTAAGGATGTCCGTGTAAAGCAAGATTCCACCGTCTTGTGTCGAAACCCTACTTCTGTCCCTTACACTTATGTTATTGGGCATTTGTATAGCACCTTTCATCATTGGTATGGTCTCAACGTGCTCTGGGTTGAACGCCCCTGGGGACTGTAGTCCAGGTCAGTGGAGCAAGTCAGAGTAGTAAATTGCGTGTGTGCACTCTGTATGTGTGCAGCTGGGCCGAATTTATCATGGGGAATAGCTGCGTGCTAAAGGCTGTTGAGGTATGCAAAGTGTTGTATAATTATCTGCGCAGCTATGCCAAATTAATCATGCAGTGTAGCTGCATTCTAATGTTGTATGGTGCAGAGTGGAGAGTCAGTCTATCGGGTGGTATGAGCGAGTATTCGTGCAGTTGGAAGAGGACTCCCTGTTTTTGATTGCCTTTGTGTGCTAAAACTAAAGAAGTAGTGGATCTTCTGGGTCCAGAAGAATGGCTCCCTTCTTCTGTACAACGTATCACAGTTCCAATTGTTAGGTGGGATATTTACCTGAGTGAATGACTCCCTTCCCCAGGTCTCAATCCCTTTCCAAGGCACAAAATGTTTGAGGATGTAGGATGTAGTATAGGATGTAGTGCTAAATGTAGTTCTAAAAAGCTGTAAAGTTTCAGTTCAAACATCAACATTGCTTATTGCCATAGTTGTTTCTTTACTATTGGGCTTCTGGTGGAGAATGCCTCCCTTCTCCTGATGTCTGGTTCTCAGTGTTTTTCCCCCACAAAAAGACAGCCCTTGCCTTGGACTCTCCAATTACTTTATTTCATGATTCCACTGTGAGAGGAATGACTCCCTTCCCCTGTCCCTCCTTGGCTTTATCCTCACACTCTTGGCTTTAGTTTCACAGTTCACAACACCAGGGGGAATGTCTCCCTTCCCTTGGCCTTTCCTCAGGTTTACTTCACAGTTCACAATGCCTGGGGGAATCTCTCCCTTCCACTTGTCTTTCTCATGTTTTCTTTTCACAGTTCACAATGCCAGAGGGAATGTCTCCCTTCCCCTGGCCTCTCTCAGGATTTTTTAAATCACAGTTCACAATACCAGGGGGGAATGACGCCCTTCCCCTGGCCTCTTTCTATGATTTGTACACTTCTCCCCAACATAGACTTGGCTTCCAGTCTTGTGGGTCCCAGGCCCGTAGGATATTCTGCTGGTAGTGTGGCAGACATGGTTTACTAACCTGCTAGGTACTGCGGCTACGAAGATGGCTGATAAACTTTCCTTCTTGTGGGTATGGGTACCAGACCCATATTGCTTCACATATTACTTTCCCCACAGTATTTTTCCCGTACTATTTCCTCAGCCCTTCTTCCCAGGGTATCAGCACCCTTCTAATCTGGACCACTAGCCTCTCTTCTGTCCGCACGGACCGGCCAGGGTTGGCCCCTACCTTCAGGAAGCATTGCCGTGGGCTCCAGTTGGTCCTGGGACTCGCCTTTGGTCCTAGCATACCTTCTGCCTACTTCATTGCGGCTACGGCAGCACGGTTCCAGTGCCTCAGCAGGTCGCGTGGGGCACTCCTGTACGGCCATGAGAAGGTGGCCAAGATCACCATGGCATGTGTCATGCTGCACAATATGGGTATCAGACGGAATGTGCCAATGCCCCATGACATTGAAATGCAACCACCTGATGAGGATGATGAAGGGGATGAGGAGGGAGGAGATGGGGCTGCAGGTCATGCAGGAGACGATGCCCAGGAGGGACGGGATGTGCGTCAGCATCTGATCAACCAAATATTCTGAATCACATGGTCCTACTCTGTTGAATGGATGTGGGTATTTGTACACTGGGTTCTGTGGTGAAGCGCACACTGGGCCCTGTCCCCCAATAAAGCTCACATACTCAATGATAAGGTCCAAGCCTGTGTTTTAACTTGTCACCAGTGTGTTTAATACATTAAGAAATAAAGAAGTGCATGGACCCAACAATGCAAACACCCTATCCCACCTCCCCCCACAACATTCCGAAAAAACACCCTATCCACCCCACCCCCACAACACTCCCAAGACACCCTATCCCCCTTCACTCCACAACACTCCCAAAACACCCCATCCCCACTCACCCACAACACTGCTAAAACAGTCTATCCCCCCTCCCCCCACAACACTCCCAAAACACCCTATAAGCACCTTGATCTATGGGTAGGGCATCAGGTGAGGACACCGGTGGGCTCCAGCACCCTGCCACGATTTCATCGCCAGACTGGGCATGGCTGCTGGATTGTGATGTTGGCCGTGGGCTTGCTTCTTTTGATTGGTGGGGGCTAGGGGTGTGCTCTTGCATGGCCAAGTCACAGGTGTCCTCCACATCGGACAGCAGTGCGGTGACTGCTGCCTCGCCAATTGAACTATTGGCTGCAGACAGTGGCCTCTCCGTGGATGGTTCCTGCGTTGGGGGATCACTGGAGTGGGTGCAGCAATTGTTTCAGCCGGAGCTTCACGTCTTGGTGACGTGGGTGGCTTGCTGTGTTTGCCCCTCTGCAGGAGCACACTCCTCCCTGTGCCCCTAGATGTGCTGGCGGTGCTCCCTGGCTCCTTTGCCCTGGCTTGTTTCTTGGAAGGGGGAGCCTGTGTCGCAGTGTCCTGCTCATCGCTGTCAGTCTGTGAGCCTGTGGGGGACAAAGAGAGGATGGCATTGGTGATGGGTCAACGTGCTTCATGCAGATGTTGTTCATCATGCTGTTCTATGCTTTGGGACTTCATTAGTGGGCATTCAGGTCATGGGACTGTCGGGTTGGTCATTCATGCATGGGTCTGGGTGGCATGTGTCTGTGGTGATGCGTGCATGTGTGTGTGTTGGGGTGTGACACTCACATGGGTAGGGTTGTGTGCATGTATGTTTGTGGCCGCATCCATGAGCTGATTTAGGGCTCACATTTGGGGGGTACCTCACCTTTTACTGTGCATTGTTTTATGTGGACACTCGCCTCCATCTGATGTTGTGGGCGCACCACGCTCCATGTCGCCGACTCCCTCTATGGATTCAACACCTATGGTGCTCGCGCAGGTCTCCTCCCACTCCCTCCGTTTGATAGGTGAATCTCCACCACCTCCTGTGGCCATGGCCAGCTTCCGATTGGCAGCCAGTATGCTGCGGACACGGAGGCTGAGATCATCCCGCCGCTTCATGCAATGTTTCACAGTGCGGGTGGTGGTGCCCACCGCACTGACTTTCTGGGCCACCTCTGCCCAGATGGCCTTTTTTTGTTTCGGGTTTCACGCCGCATGTCATTCGCGAAGACCACATCCGCGTTGGCGGCAAGCGTTTCCGTGAGCATGATAAGCTCCTCATTGGTAAATTTCTCCTTCCGCTGCCGATCTGCTCCTTTTTTAATTGCATTGGGCATTGTCAGGGGGTCTTGGATGGTTTTGTATGGCACTAGTGTGGATGAAGGTGCTGGAGTCAGAGGATGGAAATGGATTGTGTTTTTAAAGATGGCCACCGTGCTCTTTCCCGTTCCTGTGCGATGACGCTATTTCCGGTTCCACAATTTTACGGTGACCGGCTAATATCGATCAGCGCTAATTCTGTGTTGCAGGAGGTCGGAAGTGCTATCAGCGCTTTCATCGGTACCGCTAAGGGTCTTAACTGGGTCTTTAGCGGCATGGCGGTAGGGTCATTACCGGCATGGCACTATGCTCGTGTACGGGTACTAGTAATGGCACGCAATTAGTGGTCTCTTGTCTAGGCAGACACGTTAATAGCGCCATGTCGGTAAGGCCGGTATCTTACCGCCATCCGTGTAATGAGGCCCTGTGTATATGTTTTGGGCATTAGTGTTTATGTACTGTTGTTATTTCCCCCATTGTTCCCTTGCCTGTCCACTTCCCCTTTCCTAACCCTCATTCCGGTTACCCTCTGCTCGATACCTATCCAACCATCGAGATCCTAACCCTCTTTCCCTGCTGGGGTCTCGGAGGCCTGCATAAGCACTGTCTTGCAGGCGCCCAGACCGTAGTGGGGGTAGTTGGTTTGTGCCACTCCTGCTCCTGGAATCCAGAGCGGTGACAATCATAAACCTGTTTATGTGCTGCCTAATTACCCTCTTGGGTTTTGAAATTACTCCTTCTAGACCTGCCATGAGGTAAGAAACTGGGCTGTACAGAACGCTCCTTGTTCACACTTCTCATCATATACTAAACAAACCCCCTGTTACTTTTCTTCATTACCACAATCCCATTCCCTTATTTTTTCCAGTCCCCTCTATATACTCACCATTTGCTTTTCAACTCAACACCTTTGGGATCGTCCCCTCCTCCAATCTACCAGCATCGCCTTCAGTCCGCTCAGCGCCTGTGGAAACCAGGGGTGATTTCGTCAAAGACGTACCCGTCCCACCTGAATCATTATTTTTGCAAGAGATCTATATCGGCCGCTCTCCACAGGAAACCTTGTGATCCTCCGGCTGGATGGCAGAGGGTGTCCGATTATCCGTAAAAACATGAAAGACCTACTAATCGATGGGCCAGAACCATCCTCCCTCTGCTACCACGTGAACCCGTAGGCCCTTTAAGCGAGACATTGTTATCTGCGATGGATGGGGATGCAGACCTTACTCTGACACCAATAATCAGATTGTCTCAGGAAGTTGGAAAATCTTTAGCTGTTTTATTAACAAGTATCTAAAACAGGGAGTACAACGGGCATCAACGGACGCCGCAACTATCTCTCTGAATGCTCGCTCAAAGCATTTCATAATAAACAGTTCTTTTATAGCAAAAACCTGTCATATGTGACGACATACTACGTGGCAAAATAAGAAAACCTACTTGGGCTTGTGATGGGCTTAAGGGGAACATCTAAGTATACTTTCTATGGGGCACTGAACTGTGATTGGCGCTCTAAGGTCAGGTGGACAGCTATGCCCACCCCCAGAGCAAGTCATCTTCTGTGTCATAAAAATACACAGCGTTTCATTGGCTTTCAAACTATAGGGCTCTTTACTACGTGGCCCTCTACAATTGGTTGGCACACTTGTACCCTTCTGGAATATTCCATTCACTAGCAGCACACAAGCTGGTACCCCAGGTGCTGGAGGGTACCTGGAGGGATGCCACCCCACCCAATTAGCTCAATATCCATCATCACTCCTACTGTCTGCCATTCAATTAGTATTTTGAACTCGGCCTTGCAAGTTTCACTGCGCCAGAGAATAGAAGGGAGTGTGAGCATGGTCTCGCCCAAAGTCTATTTTCAACTTGACAAGTGACCATGTTTTGAGCTCCTTCTTCGCATTTAACACTATTAAATGAATAAAACCCGGCACTTCAAGTGTTTTTCCATTACACCTTAACAGGAGCTCATCTCGCTTCTCACGTTCATTGTATCTTCTCGAATAGATAACCAGTTTCTTGGCTGCCCCAACCCTTGACACAGGGCCAGACAAGCCTTCTCGAATCTTCCTTCGCTGTCAGCTATTTTCTTCAACTGCTCCACCTTTCTGTTCATGGGGTCCTAGTTTGCTAAAATACGATATGGAACATCCAGATTCTATACACACTTATATATATAGGTGGCACCGCCTGCAGTCTCTTCACTACGTATGGCCAGCCTCATGATTACTTGGTCTACTTGAGTTTCAGCATCAGTACAATTGTAAAACGGCTTGCATTTTCTTCAGTGCTCTCTGCACGTGCAATCTTCATTTTACTCACAAAATGTTGCTCAATACTTTACTTCGCCATCCGATTCTATAAGGTCTATATATTCTCTTCTTCAGCATCTCTTCTGGGTGAGTCATTTCTGCTTCATGTGACGTCACCAGTCTTCTTTTTCATTCATCTTCACACTTCTTCCAGAACTTCCTTCAGAAGACTGTTATTTCTCTGTCGGTTCACTGCAGGGCTTTCTCAATGGATACCTTGTTTCAAGGACTTTTCACGGAATAGGTACCATCACTGGCATTGCGCATGTTGCGATTTCCGGTTCCCAACATATAGGCAAAATGGGGGTGGGACTTTCGGTAGAGGCACTTGGCTCCTCCTCTACAGCGTCCTTGCGTATGGACTTGGATTGAGTTATTGGTCCCCGTGTTCCTGAGTAGCTACAGATTTATCATCTTCAGTCCGTGTCTTGGTGAGCCCTAGGCTGGATCCTCCAGCTATTCCTTAGCATTTCAACAATGATGCACTTTCTCCTGCAGGCGTTGATAACTTTGTAACAAAGAGTTCAATGTTTCCTTCAGGCTTTGCATAGACTTGGAATAACTATTTCAACTGCTCTTTCCATCTTTCACTTATGTTTGGGCTTGAGATGTAATCACCCAGCATGCAACCAATGATCCCCTTCTCTTTAAGTGTTTCAAAGAGTGAACCTGGGAGAAGACTTTTCTTTACCCACATATAAACAAGGGTTTACTTTTTGTTTCACCTCTTGTAGGTCTTGCTGGGTTGCAACTACATTTTCCAACATGCAATAAATGGTTTACCTGTTTTTTCCGTCCCTGGTCGACTTTGGTAGGTGGTGAGACTTTTTCTTCCCGTATACAACACAAGATTGACTTTCTCTTTGAGCCCTTCAGAGGTGTTGGCCTGAGCTAGAATTTGGCTTCCACACAGATGGCCTCTGATTCACCTTTTTCTTACAGTCTCTGAAAGACTGTGACAGAGTTTGAGAGGTCATTTCTCAGTATACAACATATGGTTCTGCTTTTTTTTAACAGTTTTTCTCAAACACCTCAGCTGAGTTTGAGACTTCATTTACAGCAGATGGTTTGAGTGCTTTGTTTCAGTCTCTATTGGACTCGGGCTGGAATTTGGACATTGTTTTCCAAGCTACAATGAGTGATTTGTGTACTTTCTCTCGATCGTGGTCAGGCTTTTAGAGCTGGTCTCTCGGTGAGCCCTGAATGATTCCAGTTCTTTATTGCATTATTAGACAGAAGTTTGCCACTGGCCAGGTTTAATAGCATGTATTTACGGGCTCCAACTATTTTCCACCTCATTAGGGTTGGGCTTGGTACTGAATTTCGCTTCACATCATGCATCAAATGACTAATGTTCTTTCCCTTCTCTTTGTTAAACTATGGCTGGTGTAACAAAGTCCCATGCTGAAGGCTAGAGGATGAGCCTGGGATGTCCCTGGTGGCTACAGACAGCCTCCCACTCCAGAATGAATTCCCCGTAGTAGATATGGTGGATTGTCCCCGACATCTTCATGGCATAGGAATAAGCACCTCATGGGAAACACCACTGGATTTGGCAAAGGCCCACATTGGTTGTGGAGCCTCCACAGGGTGCATTTGTAAACCCTACAATGCAGATGGGGATGCCTGGGTCATTGAAAGACAAAGGTTCATGAGTGCTGTTGTTCAGCAGACCCCGGGGCTAATGCGCTCCCCAAGATAGGCCAGGAGCTTAATCTCATACTCTTGAGTGGGACACCAGTCCTTGCAACCAGCAGTAGCTCACTTTGCTCATGGAATGAATCCAAGATGGCAGCTAGGAATATTGTAACATCAGCTGGCAGAGCCAGTTTATGGTCAGATAGCTAAGTAATAGCACCTTGGGAATCTGTAGTCTACATGAACAGCAACCAATCACAAGACACACTCCAACAGCACACACACCCCTACACCTGAAAACACTCAATTGTGCAGGGATAAATGCAGGGTGGGGCTGTCATTGGTATTGTGAGTGAGGTGCTGATTAGTGTAAAAGAAGTGAGAGAACGAAGCAGAGGAGATGAGAGAAGAGCAGATTTGGAGTCAGAGAGAAACATTAGCAGAGGAGGCTGAAGATGAGGGAGAAGCAAGAGCAAGGAGGAGGCAAAGAAGAGAGGGAGAAGAGTGATAAGGACGAGGGAGGGAAGAAGAAAGGAAAGGGAGATTAGTAGGCAGGAATGGCTCAAGAGAATG
Source organism: Ambystoma mexicanum (assembly GCF_040938575.1). NCBI lineage: Eukaryota > Metazoa > Chordata > Amphibia > Caudata > Ambystomatidae > Ambystoma > Ambystoma mexicanum. The sequence goes on from NC_090935.1 coordinate 943,425,784, forward strand.
GGCAGGGACCAGACTAAGGCCAAGGCCCTATGGACACTTGAGATGGTGGAAGAGGTGGTCACGGCAATACCTAGACACTTTGAAAAAAAGGAAAGGGGGGCACATGATGAGCCTGAGTTACAATAACTATACAAAATTCTGATTCCCAACCCTCATAAAGATGGCCCAGGGCACGGCTGGTGGTGCCAAGAATTCATCAAGGAGGACCATTATATGACATTCTGATGGCTCCAACACATACAAAGAAAGACTCTACGATAAGACTAGAAATAGGCGTGGAGCGCTATAAACCCCAGAAATTGAAAGTGTGTGTTTCTACCTCTGAAAAGATTTTGTTGTCTTGGTGGGAGAAGCAAGGGCAAGGAACTGTTGGTTTAAAGCAGCTATAAGCCTTCGATTCCGATCTACCCATACCAAGTTTTGTTTTGGTGTCAAACATAAACCTACTATGAACCTTTACTTGTTTTCAAGATCTCTGACAAAGTCTGTCTAGACACTGGGAACCTTACTGCATCTCCCTGCATGCTTCAAATGATCCAAGATTTTAGACTTTTGGCTGGTTATAGGACATCATTCTTGTGTGTGCACTATCTGACTCAATCTCCTTCCTCTCTCTGTTTTTTTATTGTAAGCTTTGATTGGGTACAGGTGTGGGTTGTTTTTTAGCCTGCCTCACGTGATTCACATTCTCGCTCTTCCCTTGTTTGCCTTTGGTTCGCTAGTGGGCTTCCATCATCTGCACGCACCAAATCATCCACATTCTATCTTTCTCACTTTGTTAGACATTTGCTAGCTTCAGGACTTCGTTCCACAGCATACACCAATTGACTAAAGCGCTTTCTCTCTTCTTTTGACATGTACTCGACTTAATGTCCCATCAAGTTATTCATTTTTCCCTTACTTGCTTTGTTTGACTTTGGCTGGTAGGAAACATCATTCCCCAGCATAATGAAAAAGATTAATATTCTCTTGCCCTCACTTTTATTTGACTTTGGATGGGTACTACTCATGATTATTGTGGATATATCATTCCTGGTCTCTCTCTCTCGCCCTCTTGCTCCCTCGCTTCCTCTTCTGCATCCTGTTTACACTTCTCCCCCTCCTATACCCTTGTTTTCCCCCTTCTTCCCTCTCTCTCAATTTCGTTTGTTCCTCTCTATCTTTCTTTCCCCCTTCTACTTTCAACTCCTTATGGTTTGGCTTTTCCCCCTTACAGCTTGGTGCTTTACCAGTGCTTCTCTCACTGCTACTCGTTCGGTTACCAACATCATCCAATACTGATTGGGTTAGCTTATGTGTTGGAGAGAGCATCTTTCAAACTGGTCTATGCCTCTTACGTCACTAACTGACACAGGTTTGTGACATTATGGGTGAGTATGGACTATATTTGCCCTCTCAGTGACATCTTCTCCCTTTGTACCCATCTGCAACCAAGTGCCCTACTTGCTGTCAAAGTTCTCATTTGGCAGCTTCCACTCATTATACCACAGACATGTTCCTGTCAGCCTGCAGCCTGTGGTTTTCTTGATGTTTTGGATTACAACTCCCATCAGCCCTCGTCAGCATATTTAATGATGAAAGATCCTGGGAGTTGTAGTTTAAAATATCTTGACACATTTGTCATTTGAGAAGGAAGGCAAGGTTCGTTTTTTTTAGTATAGGCCTAAAAAATAGTATAGGTATAAGAACTGGGATCTCATAAAATCAGACCTGAACCTTAACAGACTAGTCCCTGAACCACCAATGTTAGCATATAAAAGGGGCAAGAACTTCAGAGATTCCCTCATTTGAGCAGAAAGAACAAAGAAACCATCACAACCCACCTTGAAAAAACAGAAACAGGGTACATACATCTGCCTTAACTGTCAATATTGCTCAAATTTGATAAAAGGTGATCACATAAGACATCAGAACAGCGGAAAAAAGATAATGTTAAGAGATTTTTCGACTTGCAAAAGCAAGAATGTGATATATGCATTGAGATGCCCATGCAGCAAATATTACGTGGAAAAGACAGCACACAAAGCAAGAGAACGTTGGACTGAACATCAGAACCGGGAACCTTAAATCACTGGTATCTAGACATTTTAAGGCAAATGGACACAACATCTCACAATTACGTTGTGTGATACTAGAAGTGATCCATCCATCTCCAAGAGGAGGAGACATGGCCCAAAGGTTGGCACAAAGAGAACTCTTTTGGATACACAAGCTTGACACAATGACACCACTAGTCTTAACGAAGATTTCTTTTTGGGACCATTTCTTTGAGGAATTCAACTACCTAGACATCAGGCATTTAGTTTAAGAATAGCAACTCTTATTCATCTGAAATTTCAGATGGAGTAATATGAAAAACACACACCTAATAGTGTGAGTATTATAAAACTTCACACATTCTAAATGAGATATTCCAAAACATGGAATACTCCAATGTAACATGATAGATTGTGAGCCTCTTTTTGAGAGACAGATTGAAAATCGTTTGAACAAACAAGTTGAAGGTTTCAATATCATGTTTGTAAAGACTCATAATGAGTATCTTAGAATGGGAGACAGAATACAGGTCTTCTCTCTCTAATTTTTAAACTTTATAGTGCCCGAACTTGAAATGACACATTCTGAAATTAAAGCTGTTGACTTAATTGAATGTTGGATCTATACAAATTGGATTTTCAAAGTTTGTCTGTTCATAACTTTGGCACCTACTGGAACCTGGAAGTGGCACATACTGTAACAGAATATGCAGATTTGATTTAATGTTAAAAAACCGCTGTTTAAAATCATATGTAAATAACCTCAGTGAATCTACAAACATCTAATTCAGGATTTAAGTATTCACTTATACGATAATAACACAATGTTGAAATCTTTATAAATGGTAATGCAAAGAGTATATTTTGATAGCTTTGCACCTTACTTGAGCCTGGATCGGCACATGCTGTAACAAAACATGTAGATCTGATTAAATATTTACAAACCACTGTTCTAAACCATATGTAAACAACCTTGGTGTAGCTACAAACATGTATTAAAATATCCTAGATATCAATGGATCTCCTGTAGTTATCTACTCAATCCTCTTGAAACAAACGTCACTGCATCAATTTATTTACAGTAATAGCGGGAAGATATCCTGCACTTACCCCCATATAGGTCACTATGTCTTTATTACTTTATGCCACCAACCCCAAAGAGGTTGAATACATTTATTTTAATGTGTATTTTACACAGTTACATTTTTTTCTTTCATTACCTCTTTCCCAGCTCGACTGCAATAACCAATGTATCGGACGCCATCGGATTTACCGAAACAATTCTTAATTTCCTAATTTACTGTGATGAATTTTAGATAAAATTTACTACTAATACGCAGTACCAATATCTTAGCAAGAGAGTTTAATTTTACATTCTTTCATATTTGGCGTTTAAAAATGAGACATACATTTCTTTACAATCGTGACGTCATTGCACACTTTTGCGCGATGACGTCATCATACAACACTGCTATTTAAGTCGGCCATTTTGTTTTCCTTAATCACACGCGATCATCGTGAGGACAAGAATATAGCTTCTTGCAATCTGCTAGGGTAAGTGAGAGCCAGCCAATAGGGCATTTTCATTTTTGAAAGAAGTATATTTGGATAATATGATTATATTTAGATACCTATATACTACATTTCTTTGCAGTTACGCTCACGTGGTCCTCTGAGACAGATATTGAGGCGGCTACCTTTTTCGCCTGAATACTTCAACCATCATTGGATTACCCCTCAATTAAAGGGTAAGGCACAAGCTAAAATGATCTCTACCCTGTATCATTTCTATTATTTGAATGAAATGATGAAACTAAGAATTGCATTTGGCATTTCCTTTAAGATTCGTTTTAGGAATTGCAACTGGAGATGCTTTAGGAGAGTGAGGCCCATTTGTGCCTAACCCTCATTGATCCACAGTCACCTGTTTACAAACTGGGTAAGATTTATTTATTTATTTATGTTCTTGACAGTCACCATATTTTTTCGATTATTTTGAATATTGATAGGTATTTTGTGACCTCTATAGGAACATGTGAGCCAGTCCCTAGACCTACCAATTGGGAGGACGCCAGACTCAGTCCTACCTCCAGCATTCTTAGAGCAGCAGTTTTTCTTTCGGTAAGAATTTCAATTAAACTTTCACAGTCCATGTGGCTAGTGGAATAAACACCCACTTATTATAGCTTTCTTTCTGAACTCATCGCAGTCTATTACATTGGTCCATCGAGTAGACCATCCAGGTAAGTACATATTTCCCACCTGAATAATAATACAAGATAACTACAGAGTGTTTCGGAAAGGGACATTTGGAATCATGGGAGTGGTTTATAACATACACCTGTTATCCAATTATGATAATAATACAATATTTTCCGGTTGTGAATGTTATTACATAAATGATCATCCTTGAGCATAACATAAGAAATGTACCTAATGAGGATTTGACCAAAGTGAAAAATCAATGTTCATAAATTTAAACCATATTGATTACAAAAGAAATAATTATATGTTTTTGGAATTTCTTTTTAGATATTAATGGAATGTATAATATGCCCCTGAAGAAGAAATTATTTTCGAAAAGCGTTGGGCTCTTTAAAAATTAAATCATATGTGAAAATTACAATGAATGGTGATCCTGAGTTATTATTAGAAATATTAGAAAAAAGTTTTTTTGAGAATTGAAAAATTGAAAATTGTACATGTATCACCAATTGTGTTGAAAACCTACCCTAGCCTGTTTGGCTCATTTTTTGAGCTAGTGAAAGTGAGCAGGGGACGGGAGTTCCTCTATTAGGAACTTATTTTGTCTTCCTTAGCTGTGGTGCCAGCTGTGGGGTCTGATTCAATTGATAAAAGTTGAAGACCCAATGTTGATTATTGTTTTACCACCAGTCGGAGAGAAACTAATTGTAGAGAGAAGAAGAAGAAGAAGAAGAATCATCCATCTTTTCCCCCTGAGTCAGGAGAAGAATCAGACAAAACCTTAATACCCCATATGTATATGGCACTGATTGAAGACGCATTAGCCGAATTAGCAGCCCATCAGATACAAGCTGAAACCCCGTTCAGTCAGGCTTGGAACAACTTTACCAAGAAGGTGAGGACATGGGAAATGTTTTCCTCAATTTATGAACGATTGGCAGTACAGTTTGGGTGGGATGATATTTTAAAAATCTGTTACCTAGGACCATTACTCAAAGGTGATCTACAAACACTGAATCAATTACTTAATCTCCAAGGGGGCACTACCTTTGCATATATTAACAAAGGCCTCCTGCAAAGAGTAGGAGAAACTAGTAGTGTTCTATAGACAGAAATTAAGAAACATCAGACTGAACCCTGGAGAACCTCCCTTAGAGTTGGGTGAATGCTAAAAAAAAAAAAACTTAGATAGTAAAAAGGGATAAAGACAAAACGTGGGGAAGGGAACCCCCAGAAAGAGGAAGACAGGCTTGAGCCTGGAGAAGGGAGGCCTGTGCTAAATTGTGATAGAGTGAAAGGTAAGTGTGAAGGACAGTGGGGAAGCAAACCCCCAAAAGGAGAAAGACAGGGTCGAGCCCGGCAGAGGGAAGCCTGTCTTGAACTATGAGAAAGTGAAAAGGTAATTGTGAAAAGAGAGGCAAGCTCAAGCCCGGCAGAGGGAAGCCTGAGTTGAATTGTGGCAAAGTAAAAGTCAAGCGTAAAGCTGTGTATTTGAGGCAAGGTCGACAAAGCCTAAAGAACTGATTGAACTGCCAAAAAGCTTGAAGCATGAGCTGTTGAATTGTACCAGTAAGCCAAAGTGTGCAAAACTGATAGAACTGTGCCAACCACCTATACTTTTAAAAGAAACTCTCGAGACCCTGTGCTGCTGAATGTGAAACATAGTTGTTACACAAGCCATTCTGACATCTCATTTAATCACTATTTTCCCTTTTGTATTCCCTTAACACATTTGTCATTTGTCAAGGAGGGCAAGGTTAGTTTTCTTTTAGCATAGGCCTTTTTATGTTGACTAGACTGACTTGGACTTGTTTGTTATTTGTTTAATGGTCGATGTTACTCCACTTCTAGAGTTAGGGCCAGTTAGGAATTCTACCAATCCAACCAAAATACCCAAAATAAAGGTTTTCGAAACTTGCATCTATTGTGTCTTTGCCTGCTGTTGATACCATGCCTTCCTTACAATCTGAAAAGCCACAGGTTGCAGATCCCTGAATACTGGCTCGAACCCTCCTGGCTGGTGATGGTCGGCCTCCATCTCTAGACACACATACCCCTTCCTCTGCCTAATTTTTTAAAAAAGCAGGCGGATCTATGAGCTGGGTCACTGATGGTCTCCATGAAAAAAACATCCGATGCCCCACTGTTTCAACTTTTTGCAATATGATTAAGAATCCTGACAAAAACCAGTCACATTTTTTAATGTCTATTAATTGGAGTCGATTTCATCTTTGTGTTTCATTAATGACATACCACCACAATACCAGCTGTACTGCTGTGGCAAAAGGACTACTTCTCTGCAAGTGTATGGGGATGAACAGTGGCCTACACTATTGCTAAACCAGCACAGATCCTAATCATAAGGTGACAGCCACAACCCAAAAGGTGAACGTCCTTCATCCCCTTTTAGTACTGCAGGCCAAGGGCAGGCTATATCTTCAGAAGGGGTATGAACTGATCACAATAGCAAGCCAAACAACGTCTGTATAATGGTTCAACATAAAAGAATGCCCAATCAAGATTTTGTGAAATTAAAGACTTTTAATTGAACAATAATGCAGTCAAACTAGTAAGAAAACACTAGAAAATCTCAGCCCTGTAAAAGAACAGAGAATGCAGACTATTTTGATGGGGAACTCTAGGTAGTTGAGCAGGGGTATTTAGGCATAAGATTGGCAATAATGTCACTGTTGAAGGATATGTTTTTAAGGCCTGTTTTCTCGAAATGTATTTTTCAAAGTCACTGTGGTCCTAAAAAGTAGTCTAGGGGGATGAGTCCTCATCACAAGAGCTTTATCTGTGTCTTTAGCACTGGACAGCGTTGAGTTGGGCTTCTAGGAGTTGTTGCAGCGGTCGAGCCGGTGTTGAGACATTTAAGTCAATGCAATCCCACTGGCTTTTAGTGTCAAGTCGGTTCAAAGATGTCGGCTCCCGAAGGGTCAAGTCAGAATTTCAGACAGTAATATGATGGCTTCTAATGGTTCAGGGAAGCAGGCAAGTCAGCAACTTGATCATGGCCCTACTCAGTCGATTTGGTGTTCGAAATAGGCAAGTTGATGGCTTCCAACAGTCGAGTTAATGTCCAAATCAGTTTCTGCCACAATACAATGTAAAACTTGGGATTAGGTCCAGATTAGTCGGTCTGCTTCAATGGATCAAGCTGGCGTAAGGATAGCTTGAAGTGCGACAAGTGGTTTGAAGTTTGCATAGAGTGCCAAAAGCAGCACCGTGGGTTCTATGGCGGCTTGAAGGACATCAAGAGCTCTGGATCTGGCTCAAAGATGCCCGGAGACAACGAAACAAGATTCCAGCTGCTTCTGGTTCTTTGAGTTGCTGGTGGTTCCAATCCAGGGGCGCAAGGACTAAGTGTGTCCTGTTTTGCAATCCCATTGCAGGGAGCTTGGCTGGCACCTACAGGGAATACTTCACCTCCAGTGAACAGGTTCCTGATTCCAGTGCATCCAGCCGAGCGGACTTTGTCCAGAAGCAGTTCACCACATTGTTCCCTGTAGATGAATAGGGGAAAGCACTCTCCTCTGCCATGGGTCCCTTCTTGGGACAGACTGTATAGCCAAAAGAGGTCCAGTGAATTATTCTTGTTCTGGAGAGAGTCCAGAGATGAATCAATGAAGGAGAGCATTTCCTCTGCTAGTAAAGGCAAAATGTCACAAGTGATTGGTCCAAAGCAAGCTTAATGTAGGGGGTCCAATCGAAGTGGGTGTAACAAGTACCATTTGCCTTATGGTATCACACCCACTGGAAATGGGGTGGACAGGACGTCGGAGGTAGTCCTAACAGAAATAAGGATGGTGTAAACCCTCTCTCATCCCACATCTCTCTTCTGGCTACTCTAACTCTGTTCCCCTCTAATGCCCGCTGGCTTCAAAGGGAATACAGTGGTCAGCACTTATCTTATGTTATTTGGCATTTATATAGCGCTCTATATATCATTGGTATGACCTCAAAGCGCTGGTAGGTTAAATGCTGTCGGGACCGTAGTCCAGGTGAGTTGAAAGAGTAGGGTGCCCAATCGGATCTCCTGAATGCGGACATCACTGATACCGAGGTGCAAGAGGCGCTGGCACAGCTCCAACCCGGGAAAACCCCGGGCCCCAATGGGTTCCCGACAGAGACATGGAAATACCTCGGTGGCATGCTAACTACCCACATGCACTGCATGTTCCTACGCAGCAGAGAACTAGGAGCACTCCCCCCAGACCTCAGGAAGGCATGCATAGTAGTTATACACAAGCCTGGGAAGCCTCCGGACGAATGCGCCTCCTACCGCCCAATACCCCTGATTAACGGCGAAGCAAAGGTCCTCGCCAGAACACTTGCTAACAGACTACTGCAGGTTATTGAGACCCTCGTCCACCCAGACCAATGCGGCTTCATGCCCAATAAATCAACCCGAATGAACTTACGCAAAGTCCAGTTGGCACTGTCCAGGGCAAAGGAAATACCAGCCCCACTTGCCCTCCTGGCGGTGGACTTTGAGAAGGCGTTTGACTCTGTGGGATGGGATGCCCTGTGGGAGATCATGGCCAGGATGAACCTGGGGCAGACATTTATATCATGGGTTAAACTTCTATATGCATCCCCGGAGGCCACGGTGAGGGTGAACGGCAGATCCTCAAAATCGTTCCCCTTGGGTCGGGGTACGAGACAGGGATGCCCGCTATCTCCACTCCTCTTCCTCCTGGCCATCGAACCGCTAGCAATTGAACTTAGAGCTAACACCAACTGGACCGGTTTTGCTTGGCCAGGGGGGGGAGAAGACCGCCTCTCGCTCTATGCGGATGACCTGCTCATATACCTCAGTAACCCGAGCATCTCGTGCCCGGCTGTCTCCCTCATCCTCAGAGAATATCAGTGCTTTGCGGGCCTAAAGGTCAATGATGCCAAAACCATCTTCTTCCCGATTCAGGGTGGCGAGCCTGCGATCCCGGAGACCTGTCCATACCACGTTTCTATTAGGGAACTTAAATACCTCGGTATACGGCTTGAACCGACACTCGAAAGGTTCCTCCAACTTAACCTTCAACCAGTAATTGAGCGGTTTAATAGAGACACCCCCCACTGGCAATCACTCCCCCTGTCGCTAATGGGCCGCGCCGCACTATTCAAAATGATGACCCTCCCCAGACTGTTATATGTCCTCCAGAATGCCCCATTCCCCATCCCTCGAGAAACCTTCGCACTCATTGACAAGAACCTGCGCACACTGCTATGGGATGGGAAACAATCCAGAATCGCCCTTGATACGCTCCAGAGATCAGTATGGGAGGGAGGCATCGGGTTACCCTGCATACGCACTTATTACCTGGCCACACAGATAGGGGTGGTGAATGATTGGATGCATGCAGACCACACACTACCGCACACCCGCATTGAACTGGAGACCATGGCCCCATTAACACTGCTGCAAATCCTCTATGCCACCCACGATCAACTCCCAGCGCTGCCCAAAATGACCCACCACATCCGGCGCGCCTGGCGGGACGCGCACAAACTAATCGGCTGGAAAGGACAGCCAACATTGACACAACCCATATGGCACAACGCGCTCCTCCCGGAAATAGTGAAAATGGGCTCCTTTGATCACTGGCAAGCAAAGGGAATACACACACTAGCACATGTGATACAAGGGGGGCACATCCTGGGCTTTGAAACTATGCGAGAAAAATTCGACCTTGCACCCATGGACCGGTTTCGGCATGCGCAACTGACCCACGCCATCCGCACCCAATTCCCTGACATGACGATCATACCCCCCTGCTCTCCCATTGAGACCAATGTTCTCCCGCAGCGCATCTCCTCTAAGGTCACCTCCACCCTCTATCAGGCCCTTAACTCATTCGGGGCGGCACAGCTTGACAGGCTGAAAGCAAAGTGGGAAAGGGACGTAGGACCCCTGGAACCTGGAAGCATTAATGTTCCCCAGGGAAATTGGCATAGAATCCAAGCTTAGACTAATACAGTTGAGGATCCTCCATCGCTCATACCACTCACGCGCCGTAATGGCCAGATGGGGTGGAATAGAAGACGGGACATGCATTCGATGCAAAAACGAACTCGCTACCTTCTACCATATGATATGGGACTGCCGGGTGATACAGGCCTTCTGGGTGGACTGTATTAACACAATCTCAACCGCTCTGGCGACACCAATCCCTAGGGATCCCAAGATGATACTCTTGGGCATCGGGGGGGAAGTAGATCTATCTAAATATGAGAAATTGTTTCTGGCAATTGCGTTGGGGGCAAGCAAAAGACTTATCGCATGCAATTGGGGATCTGCCGACCCACTGAGTCTAAACTGCTGGAGTAACCAACTGGACAGGTGCACAGCCACAGAGCGCCGGATTTATAACGCACGGGGCTGCCCCCGTAAATTTGAACAAATATGGGGAAAATGGCTAGATCTCCACTGAGACCAGCGGGTGGGGGTACATTGGTAGTACTGTTGACACTGTTTGCCGGCCTCGGCCTATTGACGGCCCGCGGCCCTTGACCCGGGGGGCTCATGCTAGTTGTTATTATTGCCATGCTGCCTTCATCCTATGTATACCGATGATTCATGTCTCATCCATGTTTGCTCCTTTAAGTTGTGTTGTTTAAACTCAATAAACAGAGTTATAAAAAAAAAAAGAAAGAGTAGGGTGCCGAAGGGTGCTTGGGTGCACCAGTTAAGTGTGCAGCAGATGTGATTGTTTGATGGTAGCTGCATTCTAGAATTAGGTGTGGTGGTATTGATATCAGTTCCTTTTGTGCAGTCTGGTGGGTGGACACCAAGACTGGGTTCAGGCTGCGTTAGGCCAGTGGGATGCTTATGTGTGCAGCTAGGCTGTTTTTTTCATGAGATATAGCTGCGTTTTATTAGAATGATGGGGTAGTGGGATAGTGTTCGCATGTGAGAAGCTAGGCCGAATTGATCGCGGGGTGTAGCTGCTCTCTAACTGTGTGATGGTGTAGAGTAGAGAGTAAGCATAGTGATATGATATGATGGTTCATCCACACAGCGCCCAGACACAATGTGATTCAAAACCGTTCGAAGACAAGGGAGGGAACAAGGGAAAAAGCAAGGACACTCCCACAGACAGAGCAGGTGCCAAGACACAGACAGGAGAGAACGGTACATGAGGGCCAGAGGGGCTGGGGCACACATCGACATTGAGGGAGACCAGGGGGTTGGGGCATACAGCAACAGCATGGAGGGGATAGAGGGGGCTGGGGCACAGAGAGTCATCATGGGGACCAGAGGGGTTGGGGTACACAGCGATAACAAGAGGAACCAGAGGGGGCAAGGGCACACAGCAGCAACACGGGACATGAGAGGGCACGGGCATACAGTGATATTTTAGGGGAACAGGTGGGAGCTGGGGGCACACAGCGACATTCCGGGGAGCCAAGTGGGCTGGGGCATACAGTGACATCACGGGGAACCAGGGGGTTTAGGGGGTGCAGTGTTGAGACAGGAACCTGAGGGTCTGGGCACACAGTGAGACAAGAGGACCTGAGAGGTTGTGGGTACCAACGACATCAAGGTGGAAACAAGCGGCTGGTGGCAAACTGCGACATCATGGGGGACCAGGGAGCTGGGGGTACGAAGCGACTACACGGCTGACTGGAGGGGGTAGGGGGACACAGGGACATTACAGAGACTAGAGGGGGCTGGGCATACAGCAACAGGATGGGGACCAGAGGGGTACACAGCGACATCACAGGGAGCCAGAGGGCTGGGGGTACACATCGACAAAACAGGGGATCAAAGGGGCACACCGCGACATCAGGGGAACTAGAGGTGGCTGGCCATATGGGGATAGCACGGGGGACCAGAGGGGTACATAGTGACAACATGGGGAGCCAGAGGGCAGGGGGTACCTAGCAACAACAAGGGGGACCAAAAGGGGCTGGGGGGCACACAGTGCACAGAGTCACATTGCAGGGACTAGAGAAGGTTGGGCATACAGCAACAGCACGGGGGACCAGAGGGGTACACACCGGCAACACGGGGAACCAGAGGGCAGGGGTACATAGCAACAACACATGGGGGGCAAATGGGGTGGGGGTACACAGCGACATCATGGGGGACCAGAAGGGTACACAGCGACAACACAGGGAACCAGAGGGCAGGGGGTACACAGCGACAACACAGGGGGCCAAAGGGGGTGGGGGCACACAGCGACATCATGGAGGACCAGAGGGGGCTTGGGTGCACACAGTGATAACATAGGGAACGGGAGGGGCTGGGGCACACAGCAACATCACGGGGGACCAGAGGGGTACACAGCGACAACACAGGGAATCAGAGGGCAGGGTGTACATAGCAACAACACGGGGGCCAAAGGGGGTGGGGGAACACAGCAACATCACGGGGGGACCAGAGGGGCAGTGGGTGCACAAAGTGATAACACAGGGGACGGGAGGGTCTGGGAAATATAGCAACATCACGTGGAACTTGAGGGGGATGGGACACCCAGCGACAACACGGGAAGCAGAGGGGTTGGGGGCACATAGCGGGGTCAGGAAGCATACCTGAGGCGGGCAGGGAGTTGATGGAGGCTTTGTTGTCGGTCTATTATGGTGAAGAGGCAGCAAGGATACTGGCAAGGATATGTGAATATTAGTAAGGAGAGAGAATTGCGTGGAGTTATGATCTAAGGAGATCGTTATTCTGCAATTCAGGCATGCAGTTGCTTAATAGCCAGATTAGTGAGCATTTTCATTGATGACATTGTTGGGAGTTTCATTGAGCAATTAGTCATCGGGTGCTAGGGTTTCAATCGCTTCAGAGGGTCGTGGTTGTTATTATGGAAAGAGCCACGTTTTTAGAGCTTTGCCGAATGTCATATAGGCTAGGGTATGTCGAATATGTGGGGGAAGTGAATTCCACAGAGTTGGGTCCAGGGTTGAGAAGGCAGATCCTCTGATTTTGACAGAGTTAGAGGTTGGAATCACTAAAAAGAGGGCATTGCTTGATCTTAGGGTGCGGGATGGGAGGTATGGTTTTATCTTTTCTTGCAGGTATAATGGGCCGGTCTTGTGCACTGCGCAGTGAGTGATGCACAGGGTCTTGAAAGTGGCCCTTTGTCCCAATGGGAGCCAGTGAAGGGTTTGGAGAGCTGATGAGATGTGGTCTCTTGGACCCAGGGCAAGGAGCAGTTTTGCAGCAGCGTTTTGCACTCTTTGGAGTTTAACAAGGTATGCCAGGGCTTCTAGGTATAGGGAGTTGGCATAGACCAGTATCAACATCACAATAGACATAACTGTGGCAAGTCTGCTCGGGAAGGTGAGGTAGGGAAAGATGCATCTGAGAAGTTTGAGATGGTAGTGACAGCATTTTGACACATTGTTGATCATACGGGAGAGGGTTAGGCCAGAGTCCGTAGTGCAGCCTAGGTTTATTACTGTGTCGGAACTGGATGTGGGGTGGGCCCAGGGACGGGGGCCAAGGGGGTGGATGAGGTAGAAGGACAGTGTTGCCGTACACCATGATTTTTCGGTTTTCGTGGGGTTTAAGTGGGGTTTAAGAGGAGGTGGTTTATTGTCAACCATCGGTCAATATCTTGAAGACAGACTTTGAAGTCGGGCTGGGGGTAGGTGTCTGAATTGGGGATTGTTCGGATGATTTGGGTATCGTCAGCACAGCTGTAGCATGAGATGTCCCTGCGACTGGGGCTCGCGCGCATTGTGCGCGCGGATTGGAAGTGGCATTTGAAAGTGGCTGTTGGGCTGGGAAGAACGCTGCTCTGCTCTGCTGTGAGCCCAAGTGAATGCTGCCGTCGGTGAGAGGAAGCCTCTCGTGTGTGTTTATCTACCGTAACACTACAACTACCAGCATACAAGTAATGGACTAATCGTTGGACTAATTCTTTGGATATTGTTTTCATTCTGTGCTGTGCACCGCGGACCGCAGTGCTTCTCTCTCTTGCCTTGCCTTGGTCCCCATTAGAGTTGGCCTGCTCTTTCTACAGCGTTTCCTTTGGTCACGCCCGTGCACTCGACCGTATCCGCCTGTGCTGTCTATTTTTACTGGGGCTCGCGCACATTGCACGCGCGCATTGGAAGTGGCTGTTGGGCTGTTAGGCGGTAAGGTGGTGAGGCGGTGGCTCAAAAATATATTTTTTAAAAAAGTAATTGTATTTTTTTTTTTGGTGTAATATCAGGACCGGAATACGCTTATAAGGCATGCTATTGAACTGTCTTGGACAGTTATTTTGGGAGTGAGTGAGACTGTTGGCTATTGTCTTTGGTTGGTTTTGTTCTACGAGTCAGTTTGATATTCTAAGGTTTTGGGGAATACGTGATAACCCAATCTTTTCACAACTGTATTGATTCAATATGGCAACTGTGTTGAGAAACGGGAAAATATGTCTTCCAACCCCTATTCCCAATAAGCCAAATGAGGACCAATGTCCACCCGCTTCAAACAATGCAAATGATATGGGTGATCTCACGGATAATGTAGCGGATCCAGGGCCTGGGGGAGAAACCTCTGGGCGTAAGGAGATTTTGGTGGATATAAATCAGGAGGAGGGGAGTCATAAAGACTTCTTGTCGAATCTGGGAGTAAATAAAAATAACAACAAAAGCATAAATATTATCCAGGAAGTGGAATTATCACATATGCTTGCCCAGGTGCATGCAAAGAGGAATGGTAATATGTTAGAGGATGAGGATGTTTCATTTACCCCTGCATGCTTATCGTTTGACTCTCAAGTTCCTATTCAGACAAGCTTTTTGAGTATCCGAGAGATACCGATTTCACAACAATCTGTGGAACAATTTGAGGAGATAAAAGACACAATTTTGGACGTCTAAATGATGTCACAAGCTGTGAAACTAGAACTGAGTAAACGTGTAAGGCTCTCAAGAGGCCCTTCCACCCCAGTTAATGCTGCCTGTAATGGTGTTGATAATGTTCACCTCTTTAATACCCTTCCTCGAACACAGACCTCAATACCACACAGAATATTCTCAGCCAGCGCAAAATTCCCTCTTCCATCAGCTTCTATTTTTACTGAAGCTGGTAGTCAGAAGTGGGCAATGGGGGAGAATACTGACTGGCCATTATTGGAGGGGTCTTTGAATCCAATGGAGCACAATAAATTATTGCCATCAGTGCCCGATATTCATTCATCACCGCCTCGGGCCTCCCTGACTAGCTCCCCAAATCCTGAGACCAATGAACATTTTGAAGAATCATTGCCAGTAATTTCCAGGATTCTAAATCTTTTAGACAAGGGGCACGAGCTGACTCACTGGGAAATCAGAGACCTTAAACGGATTGTATTAGACACACAAGCCAAACTCAACAGAGTGGAAGGATTTCTAATGGGAAAACATGTGTTGATATTCCAGGAGTAAGGAAGATTACACTGTCTCTACCTGTGATAGTCAAATCCCAAGGATCCCAAACTAATGAATGTATAAACAATCGCCCTAGCTTCAGTGAGGTTGCAACTACCGTAAGTAAGTCGACAATGACTGCCTCAGCTCTTACAAATAATGCCCCGAAAATATGTGACAAAGATGACAAACTAATCTTAAATGTAATGAAAGAGCTTTGTCAAAACATGACCAAAGTAGAACAGGGAGTATCAACCCTGGTTCTGTCCACTTCTCTCAAGACAACTGGGGGGGAGGGTGAAAAGACCCTGGAGATACCAAATCTAACTCCAGACCCCCCTGATAGCCCATCAGTTCTGATAGATTTTATGGAAAAGTCCAACTCCACAAACAAATCAGACGTGGGTTCCCAAAATATAGAAGATGTTTCAATGCCAGAATGAGAGGGTTACTCTCTCTCACGACGCCAAAAACGTTTGACGTTAAAAGCAAAAAAAAGGCAACTAAAGAAAATTCAGAATCTGGACAATGCACAAATAAAAACGAAAGAACCTAAAGCTTTGACAAATGAGGTTGCATTGTGAGACTTGATACAGTTAAATGAAGAAAGCCGTGTGGCTCTGCAACTTCATAATGTCACTTCTGATCTGAACCCATCCTGTCCAGTTCTGGAAAATAAAAAAAATAAAAAATCACAAAAAAATAAAAATACAAAGAGAGAACAAGGGGGGGTGAAGAACACTGAGGGTGGAAATTTAATTTCAGGGCCTGGATACAGATCTCCTTCCATAACAGTGAAGGGGGAGGACATCAAAGAAGTGAAACAACTACAATTATCCAACTTCTACAAGGTATTGGAAAAATCTACCTCAAGTCAAATTTTACCACAAGAGAGTTTGAATGAGAAGGAGAAAGCCGCAATGACATCGATGGAATCTAATAGACTGGGTTTCACCTCACAACCAGTGGCTGGCAATCGGGATCCGCTACCCTTACGGGAAGTGGATTCTTTGCTCCTGCCGGACAAGGCACTTGTAAAAAAAATAGAGCTGGGTGACCCCGGTAAAATGGTCAATGTGGATCAGGTATTGCCAATCTCCAAAATTGTTCCACAACAACTAAAAGAGGAAATCGGTACACACAGTAGTGAACTTCCAAGGATCATTAAAAAAATTATAATCAACCTATTACCAGACGGATCTAGGCTCAAAAATCAGGAACAATGGGGAAATTCAAAGGAAGGAAACGGTAGTTCCATCCATGATCATGTGGTGGCCCCTATTAATATGAATCTGCAGGGAGAGCCGACTTTGAAACATCATATTCGGTCAACCCTGCCGAGTATAGGGGAAAACTCACAAAGGGTCCAAGATAATTCTCTGAACATCCGCTCAATACACAAATAAAACATCAACTGGATGGTGAAGTTAGGCCATGCCTACAGTCAATAACTCCAACTCATATTAAAAATACTGATCTGCGCAATATGACTTTGCGGGAACCGGCACTTCCAGATTACCCAAGTATCCTGTTATACAATCCATGTGCTATTGGGGGGCCTCCCTCCCTACACAGATCACGCGTTCTCTCACTGTTCAATGAGATCCCTAAATTAAGACTGATTTCCTCGGCTGACATTAGCTTGGTGGATTTTATCCACCCAACGTGGCTTGACCATGTAAGAATTGTCCCGAGGTCTCAAAACATCTTTGATCTCATTATACAGGAGACTGAACAGTTTAATAAGATGGGGTACAATATTCTTATCTTCAGTAATGGTTGGGAGAGTGGTAAGGATTTTAATGAACAGAAACACAATCCTTTGCCATTGCAGGAGGAGGGGCGTACGCCTAAAGAAGTTAATATTCCTGCGAGGGGAGGTGATGATCAAGAATGGAGATGGCTAGCGCTATCTCTGAGAGAATCTATTTCTCAAATTAAAATTATGCAGCAGAAACTTTAGTTGCACTGATCTGATACAATTTTGGCAAATACTGTCATGGAATTCAAGGGGCTATTCAATCTTGATGGCCTCTAAAGAGGTATGCTCTAAATTTAGATCAATAGATGTGATTTGTATTCAAGAACCATCGTTGACAGCCCCTCTTCATTTTGACGGATTTGATTGTCGATATCAATTTGCTCCGATGGGGCCCCATTTTAGACCATCGGGTGGCCTCTTAATAGAAGTGAAAATAGCAAATGGCACAAGAATAATGGAATCTTTCACTATCACTAGGGGGGTTATGGTAACTGTGCTAGAGTACAGGAATTCATGTTGTTCGACCGTTATGTTGATAATGAATATCTACTACAATCCGTTTCAAAATGTATTGGACAACATCATTCTGTCAATCAATGCTTGCCTTTTGAACATGTTGCTCAAATACAGAGGTCTTGATATTATTGCAGTTGGAGACTTCAACTCGGAAATTAAACATGGTGTGGGAATGAATAAAAGTGTGGGTTCCTCCTCTTTTAGATCTATGCGGAACTTTGGCCAGATAGATGGAGTACCCTATGCAACCTCACGTAAAACGATGCAGGGCCATATCAGGTCTAAACTTTTTAATTCCTGGGGACTTACGCATATGAATACTGCCTTTGATACTTCTACTAATGAGTATTCATGGTCAAATGGTATATATAAATCAATTTTGTTTGTTTGCTTGTTTATTTATAGGGCGCCCGAAAACCCTTGGGTAGTAATTACATTATGTACATTCTTTACATGTAAGGGTGGAAAGGTAACAAATTATATACAGTAAATACATTATGTACATTTTACATGTAAGAGTGGAGGGGTATGTGTGTCATCAGGTCACAATGCTCAGGGTCACCGGTTTCAGAGGTCATTGCATCGAAGCCCGGTGCGGGTATGGTGCCTGAAGCTGTTGTAGGGCTGGTCCCTTCTTAGTTCAATTGTTAGGGCGTTCCAGTACTGGGCTACTTGCACAGGGAAGCTACTACCTCCTGTTTTTTTTAGTCAGAATCTAGGGGTTTGGAGGCAGAAAGAGTTGGCTGTTCTGGTTGGTCGTGCAGTGGTTTTTCTTATTATTCTATCCCGAAGGTATGGGGGGCCTGCATTGTTCAGTCATTTGAATGTTAGTGTGACAATTTTGAAGGTGATCCTATCGCTAATTATTAGCCAGTTGTATTTTCTCCGCACATTCAAGATGTGCTCTCTAGCTGGGAGGTTCAGGGCCGTTCTGAGCGCGTTGTTTTGTAGGGTTTGAAGTTTATTGATGATGTATTTATTTGTGCCTGCATAAAGTGCATTGCAGTAATCCCGTTTTGAGAGGATTAGTGCATTGGCTAAGATAATGCAGCTAGCTGTGAGAGGAAGGGTCTGCATGCTTTAATAAGTTTCCCGGTATAGGCTGTGGATGAGGCCAGGGAGTTCACTTGTTTCCTTAGGGACAAAGTGGAATCCAAATAGAAACCGATGGTTTTCACCTCTTTGGCGACAGGGATTATATTGCCATCGATATTGAAGGAGCTGTAGTTGGAATCAAGGTTTTTTAGGTTGTTGGGTGAGCCTAGAATGAGGATCTCTGTTTTTCCATCATTCAGGCAGAGGCCATGGGTTGCCATCCATGCCTGAATGAGGGTGTACATTTTGTTTACTAAAGCTGTATCCGTAGTGAAATTGCCCGAAAGGGGGATGAGGATCTGGGTGTCGTCTGCATAATTTGTGTAGGTGACACCCAGTCTGTCCAATTTGTCGAATAGAGGTTTAGTGGCACAGCGAGTAGAGCACTCGCTTTGACACCCGGCGGGGCCAAACTCAGCCTTTCATCCTTCCGAGGTCGATAAATGAGCACCACACACCGTGGGTAATAATAAGCAGCGCTCAGATACCTGAGGGTTCGTAGCGCTATATAAGTGCCAAATTATTATTATTATTATTATTATACATTGATGGCGAGACACAAGAGCCCTGTGGGACTCCACATGTTGTCTGGATAGGGTCTGCAGATTCTAAGGTGGAAAAGACTTGCATGCTTCTGTTGTCGAGAAAGGATTGGATCCAGGCTATGGCTTCACTTGAGAAGTGGGTGGTTGACGCTAGGTGTTTGCAGAGTACAGCGTGGTCCACTAGGTTAAAAGCCGCCGACAGATCAAGGAGGAGTAGCATAGCTGTGTTTCCTTTATTGTTGAGCTCGTCAATTTGGGCTTTGAGATCTATAAGGGTGGTCTCAGTGCCGTGTTGCGGTCCGAAGCCCGATTGACGAGTGCCGAGGAGTTGGTTGGTCTCTAGGTATTTTTGGATTTGGAGATAGGCCACTCTGTCAATTATCTTCAGGAGAAAAGGGACAGTAGTGATGGGCCTATAGTTGGTGGGGATGGAGGGTTCTAAGGTTTGTTTTTTAAGCAGGGGGGGAACCCAGGACTCTTTTAAGCTACTTGGGATGGTGCTAGATGAGAAGGAGGCATTGATGAGTTTAAAGGATAGTTCCGGGACTTTTTTTTTATTGTCCCTACGGGTCGGCCATGTGTTTGTAAGCATAAATCGGTAGATCGTAGGAAACTTTCCTATGGACCTTACCCGACTTTTCGCCCATTATCGCACTCGAAATCAGCCTCCATTTTGTGATAATCCTATCATTCCGCCGCATCGACCTGGCTCACCTGCCTTTGCGGCACTAAATCAAATCCCCCGCCCCTGAGCCTGACATCAGCAGACGCGTACTGCCCATTTCAAGCACGTCTCGTGTCAACAATCGCTGCGCCTCAGCTATTGACGTGTTGCCATGGAAATGGCAGGACGCCTCTTTCCCCAATAAGTATAAACAGACCGTTTCACAACATACAGCAGCAGATTTTCGATTCCATTCCTCTCTCTGTGTTACTTTGAGTATTCTGTGACTCGTTTCAGTGCTCTGGTCAGCTACCTTCGCCGCTTGTAGCCCGTGTGAACACCTGTACCATCTCTGTAAATTATTTTACTATCTTTACCGCACAATGGCCACAATAATGCCGTATATGTACGAGCCCGAGTACACCGAGGAGGAACTACTGGAAAGGCAAGCACGCGAAAACGATGGGGATTCGGACGGCAGTTGGGAGGACCAGTCAACGGATGAAGAGCCTGGACCATGTCGCATGGACGGCGTCTCCACCTGGTGCACGTGCAATCGGTGCGAGCTAATGCCAACTGAGGAGGAGAACTGCTGCTGCCGTGAAAATTCCGGGTGCTTGGCCTACATTTCGGAAAGCGAGCAAAGTCTGCAGGAAGGCGAGCAAAGTCCGCAATGCATCACCGAGCTGCCAGAGTTCAGGGAAGCCTGCCTCTCACGGACAGTGTTGAGGATGATGATGGTGCTTATGCACGAACTTCGTGGCACTGTTCGTCCGCGTAATCCGAGTAACGAGTAAGTATACTCTGTTTGTGATGTCAGTGATGCCACCACTATTTCATGGTCGTCTCCCACATATAAAATTACATTTACATATCATTCGAACGCATGTAAATTGGTTCCATATAGTGCATTTTCTAGATATAATTTTTTTCTAAGGAAAATGACATGTGTTACCTGAATCGACATTGATAAGAAAGTTTGGTCAGTTTAATACAGTTTGCATCTTTTTTTTTCACAGGTGGTACAGGCTGGTGGCCTATCGTTGCTTCACTTGGTGGCTTCACGGGAGGCTCGGACACCGCGTTCGGAGAGTAATACCTGCCTGTGCGGTACTTGCCATTAGACAACATTTCCCCAGTGACAGTGGACAATACCGCGGATTTTCCCTCGATGTGCTGCAACCTCAACTTTACAATGTGTAATGTTTATTATTTATGTTTAACTAAAATCTAAAATAAAGCCCAACATATAGCAATGGTTGTTTTGATTTTTTAAATGAATCTAGTGTGTCTCCGTTGAATAGCCTTCCAGTGCCTTGTCTTGTCACACCACATGTCTCCGGCCAGCATCCTCCCTCACGCTGGCCGCACACCTTCAATCCACATAACCGTTGAACCCATATATGCAGCAGTCATACATATATTATTTTGTGGGTTGGCATCAAGCGTTGGCAATAAAAAGCTGTTGGATTTTATTGATACAAAACATGGTTATAGGTAAATAATAAATATGGTTGATCATAATAAATCCTCTTTTTGGGCACCGGGTACAGAGATGACCCCCATATATTCTCCTGGGAGGGTGAGGTATTTATAAACTCACCCCCTGCCTTCCATGTAGTAGATCCTGCAGCCATCCTCTTACATTCAGTTAGATGGCCTCTCCTTGGTGAGGCCCTGCGGCAAACGGGTCTTGTCTGCACGACCACCGCCCCGATCCACCCCCCCCGCCCTATCAAAGGCAGTTCGCACCGGGGTACTTGTGCTGGCAAGTGGAGCTGTCAGGGAGCGATAAAGGCCAAAAGGTGCCAAAGACCATGTACACTTCAAAGTGGTCTATAGAGCATGGGTTGTTGTTCCCATGTCTACCTCCAGACCCCGTGTCTCCTGCCAAGCATCCCCCCTCACGCTGGACGGCCCCCTGCAATCCACATAAGTGTGTCTCCATTCACGAGTCTTCCTGTGTCTTGTCTGCACGACCACCGCCCCGATCCACCCCCCCGCCCTATCAAAGGCAGTTCGCACCGGGGTACTTGTGCTGGCAAGTGGAGCTGTCAGGGAGCGATAAAGGCCAAAAGGTGCCAAAGACCATGTACACTTCAAAGTGGTCTATAGAGCATGGGTTGTTGTTCCCATGTCTACCTCCAGACCCCGTGTCTCCTGCCAAGCATCCCCCCTCACGCTGGACGGCCCCCTGCAATCCACATAAGTGTGTCTCCATTCACGAGTCTTCCTGTGTCTTGTCTGCACGACCACCGCCCCGATCCACCCCCCCGCCCTATCAAAGGCAGTTCGCACCGGGGTACTTGTGCTGGCAAGTGGAGCTGTCAGGGAGCGATAAAGGCCAAAAGGTGCCAAAGACCATGTACACTTCAAAGTGGTCTATAGAGCATGGGTTGTTGTTCCCATGTCTACCTCCAGACCCCGTGTCTCCTGCCAAGCATCCCCCCTCACGCTGGACGGCCCCCTGCAATCCACATAAGTGTGTCTCCATTCACGAGTCTTCCTGTGTCTTGTCTGCACGACCACCGCCCCGATCCACCCCCCCGCCCTATCAAAGGCAGTTCGCACCGGGGTACTTGTGCTGGCAAGTGGAGCTGTCAGGGAGCGATAAAGGCCAAAAGGTGCCAAAGACCATGTACACTTCAAAGTGGTCCATAGAGCATGGGTTGTTGTTCCCATGTCTACCTCCAGACCCCGTGTCTCCTGCCAAGCATCCCCCCTCACGCTGGATGGCCCCCTGCAATCCACATAAGTGTGTCTCCATTCACGAGTCTTCCTGTGTCTTGTCTGCACGACCACCGCCCCGATCCACCCCCCCGCCCTATCAAAGGCAGTTCGCACCGGGGTACTTGTGCTGGCAAGTGGAGCTGTCAGGGAGCGATAAAGGCCAAAAGGTGCCAAAGACCATGTACACTTCAAAGTGGTCTATAGAGCATGGGTTGTTGTTCCCATGTCTACCTCCAGACCCCGTGTCTCCTGCCAAGCATCCCCCCTCACGCTGGACGGCCCCCTGCAATCCACATAAGTGTGTCTCCATTCACGAGTCTTCCTGTGTCTTGTCTGCACGACCACCGCCCCGATCCACCCCCCCGCCCTATCAAAGGCAGTTCGCACCGGGGTACTTGTGCTGGCAAGTGGAGCTGTCAGGGAGCGATAAAGGCCAAAAGGTGCCAAAGACCATGTACACTTCAAAGTGGTCTATAGAGCATGGGTTGTTGTTCCCATGTCTACCTCCAGACCCCGTGTCTCCTGCCAAGCATCCCCCCTCACGCTGGACGGCCCCCTGCAATCCACATAAGTGTGTCTCCATTCACGAGTCTTCCTGTGTCTTGTCTGCACGACCACCGCCCCGATCCACCCCCCCGCCCTATCAAAGGCAGTTCGCACCGGGGTACTTGTGCTGGCAAGTGGAGCTGTCAGGGAGCGATAAAGGCCAAAAGGTGCCAAAGACCATGTACACTTCAAAGTGGTCTATAGAGCATGGGTTGTTGTTCCCATGTCTACCTCCAGACCCCGTGTCTCCTGCCAAGCATCCCCCCTCACGCTGGACGGCCCCCTGCAGACCGCATAATGCCACGACATATACACGTCATTCATTCACAAACACACCCCTGTTTCGAATTCTTTATAACCCACTTCATATTTCTAATGAGAACTTCTTTGCGCTTTGCTAGTCAACCCGTGAAGGTGCTGGTTATCTGCTCTTCGTCTCTGTGAACTTCCGTGACCACTTTGAGCAAACTCGTCAGTTTGCAACCTGTGAACTGCTCCCTGTTCTACGACAAGAAACTACTCTGATCCCTGCATCTAACTGTTTGTTCGTCAAGGTAAGTCCATGTACCATAATCATTTTGCGTCCAATTTTTTAATTTATATCTATTTGCTAGTAGTCATCAAATTGCATCCATGTTTTCTTTTCGTTCACGACAGTACATGCAAGGAACTAGTCACATGTTCTGAGTTTAGTCAAATTACTTTTTCTATTTTTTGAAAGTTATTGAAATACTTATCCGCATGTGAATAACATGTATAGTTCCAAGAACCAAAACGGACCTTGCATTGAACCTTTTATGTGTCATTTAATGTTTTAACACATTGGTATTCATAGAGAATTGTTGATCTTTACTTTTCAGAACTTTCCATAATGCCTGCCTGTTCCATTGGCGGTTGCCCTTCGAAGACCCATAACAAATCTGAAGGTACTATAATGCATGTTTTCCCTAAGACAATAGATCAGATAAGAGAATGGGTCCGATATTGCGGATATCCAGCCTCTGAGATAGAAAGTAGAGTCCTAGAAGTCTTTGCGGACAAGAGGGGTGATCGATACCGCATCTGCAGCAGGCACTTTAGCCCAGACATGTACTCCACATCATTGCTAATAAGGACGAAAACACCGCGAGCGAGGCGAAAATTGCTCTCAACCGCTATTCCCACTCTATTCGTCCACATCCCTCCACTGGTGAGTCAAGTTTACGTATTTATCTCTCGGCATTG
Source organism: Ambystoma mexicanum (assembly GCF_040938575.1). NCBI lineage: Eukaryota > Metazoa > Chordata > Amphibia > Caudata > Ambystomatidae > Ambystoma > Ambystoma mexicanum. Next base: position 943,450,459 of record NC_090935.1, read on the forward strand.
CGGTAGTGTGTAGCATTAGCTAACAATAATTTCCCCATTTATGTATCCACTCAATATGAAGGCTGAAGATTCTCCATCCGTGTCGTTATTGCAGTCATCAGCCACTTCAAGCGCCTATCGGGTAATCATACTTAGCTATTCTGACACTGACTTGTTTTAGGCATGTAAATCAATAGTTTTAATTGATCGTGTAATTATTTTACCTAATGGTACACCACAGTACTCGTCCTCTAGTCTTTGTTTTCAGTTATAATTATTGTTATCCAAAATAATGCAAGTACTGTCTTTCAGGGAGATGCTGAGGAGTCCAACGCATTGACGACAACCGTAGATGTCACTCAGATGCTCGAGGTACGTTTCCGGACAGTTCCATCGATGGAGATCATCAGATCTTGCATTCTTGTAGCGTGATTGTTACACACAATGTTTCTTTCGTTTTTAGCCATTGGTATGTCCTTCTGTCGTCGCCCTCCTATGTGTCTTCTTTTTTCAATATTGTGTTCATTACTAATGAAAGTCCTATGTTTCAGGGAGTCGATGGAGCATTAGTCCAAGAGGAAGGGGGAGCATGCAGTTACGGGTCGGCGCAACAGCTTGCAGAAGTGTGCACCGCAGTTACAGCGTCCCTTGATGTTCTTATGCATTTCGAGGTATGGATACTGACAGATCAATCATGCGAGATCAAATGACGTGATTACATCCGCTATACTTCCTTCTTTATTAACGCAAGTACTATGTTTCAGGGAGCTGACGGAGCTTCTTCAACAAGAACATCACCCCTAGTAGTTGATGCAGATCTCTGGGTGGTGACACTTCCAACGATGGGGCGAATCGAATCATATTTGGATATCCATTATTTATTTTAGACAACTGATCATTTGTGCAGGTCTATTTAGATGAGCCGTTGACGCCTGCAGAAAGTTTATGTTCTTTCAAACAAAATAGAAAACCATACTAATGCAATTACTGTGTTTCAGGGAGTTGCTGAAGCGTCATCTTCAATAATATCATCAATGGAAGTCTATGCGGAGCCCGAGGTATGGATCTTGACAGTTCAATCTAACTAGATCAACAATGCGTGAACTATTGTCGTTTGAATGTTCTACACAATGCGTTCATTCGTGTTTTGCTATTGAGATGTACGTATGGGTATTGGTCCCCAAGTACATTTTGTGTTTTCAATATTATTATACATACTAATGAAAGTTCTATGTTTCAGCGAGTCGATGGAGCCTCAGTGAGTGATGGATGTGCTTATCATGAAAGTATAGTCGTTGCAGCGCGAGAGGAAGTGGAGACATGCACACACGAGTCGGAGCAACAGCGTCCAGATGTTGAAGTTCGAGGAAAGAAAGTTTCAAAGAAAAGAAAGCAAAAGAAGGTTAGTGTCCTGTTCACTATATTATGTTGTCTTTCACTGTCAATAGTTCAATACTGTAAGTTGTGTTTAAACTGAACATCCCTTTTCTAATCTGTCCTCTAGTTGCGAGTGGGTGTAAGAACTAGATCTACACAGACAGTGAAGCGAACGAGAGATGTTGCTTGTCAAACCATTTGGCAGGGACTTGAGACTGGAGATGCATCGTGCCAATGGGAAGAATATGAAGTGATTGACAACGGAGCTATACCACCACCAGCCATTGATAGTGAATGTCCTCCTGGTAGTTTGGATGCAGTCGGAGATCAATTCACAGAATCCACACCCGCAAAAAATAAGAGCACGCGAAAGTTGAAGACATTGTTTTTTTCTCCCATCTCCGGACAAGGAACAGATGTTGCAATGGAAGAGAATGAAGTGGACGACAATGAAACACCATCAATATCACTCAGCATAGCGGAAGACGATATCAGAGATTGTACCTTTCATGCGAGTGACATGTCCTCAACGTTACAGGCCGAACCAGCTGGGATGCAGAGTGACAGTATAAGGAAAGAGGCCAAATTCATTGTATTCGATAGCTGTTTGATGGATATTATTATGATGATGAAATGTGGGCATTGGGTTGGTGGGGAAGTATGTGGGGAGCCATTGATTAATGTGACTCGTGCAATTCGAGGCACTAACCTTAAAATACATGCCACCTGTACACAATATCATCCGTTCGCATGGTCTGCACAACCCATGCTGGGGCAACTGCCAGCAGGCAATCTACTTTGTGCAGCGGCCGCACTTTTTAGTGGTTCAAGTTTTAAAAAGTTACAGTATTTCTTTCAGTTTGTGGGAATCCATTTCATTGCGAAAAGTCAGTTCTACAAATACCAAACCGATTATCTATTTCCAGCCATCAGCGAAGCTTGGAGAATGGAAAAAATGTCAATGGAAAGTACATTCGCGGGCAAACGCTTCAGGCTAGCCGGTGATGGACAATGCGACAGTCCAGGATTTTCAGCCAAGTACTGCACCTACCACTTTCAGGACATGGAAAGTAAGAAAATTGTGAGTTCGGTGGTCGTGCAGGTGTCAGAAAGTACATCCTCAGTGGCCATGGAGAAAGTTGGCTTTGTAGCATCATTGCAAGAACTACAATCGCGGGGAATGGTGATCGACCTGATAGCCACGGACAGACACGTTTCAATTGCCAAGACAATGAGAGAACAGTACAAAAATATAAATCACCAATTTGACGTTTGGCATCTTGCAAAATCAATCAATAAAAAATTGTCGGCTGCAGGAAAAAAAAAAGATATGCAAGGTATTTCACAGTGGTCCAAGTCAATCAGCAACCATCTTTGGTGGAGCTCAAAAACATGTGAAGGGTCGTTGGAAATTCTACTGGAAAAATGGCGGTCAGTAATGTTGCACTGTAGCAACGTACATCGATGGTCGACAAATGAGCATTTCCACAAATGTGAACATGGCCATTTGTCCACAGAGGAGGCACGGAAGAAGAAGTGGTTGATTCCTTCATCACCCACCCACAAGGCCATTGAAAAGATTGTATTTGATAAAACTATAACAAAAGCTTTGAGGGGACTCACGGAATTCTGCCACACAGGAGATTTGGAGGTGTTCCACAATATGTGCCTCAAGTACAGGCCCAAAAGATTGCATTTTGGCATGGAGGGCATGAAAAATCGGACTCTTCTAGCGGTCTTGGCACATAACCATAATGTTGGCCGTCAACAAAGTAGGACGACCGGAACTTTAGGGACGCTTCGCTACAATAAGGCCTTCACTAAAAGAAGTAAACAATGGGTGATCAAACCAGTGTTTGAGGATATGCAATATGAGTTTATTGAGAGACTTATCGTAGATGTCCTCGATAGGCACATACATGGAGTGGTGAACGAACCTATGCAGGGGACAACTGCATTGCCACCCAACATTGCCTCTGTTCCATGTCCACCTAAAGCAGAGCTCATTGAGAAATACACATCACGGTTTAAATGATTGTAATTCGATTGTCTGTTCTCTCGAGTCTCCTCATGTTGCAGGCCCATTGCAATTAAACCAAACAGTAATATAAATCATTTTTACAAAAATTATAGAATGTTTCCGTATTACAAACACATGGCCGACCCATAGGGACAATAAAAAAAAAGGCACGCAGACAAGATGCCCTTACACTAACTGGAGCTAACTAGAAATGTGTGCTCGCTCAAAGTGAAGGTCAGCTGCTTTGATGTTTTGCTCGGGTGGCGGAACGGCCCACGACCCAATATAAGGTTCTATTGTGATTTGACCTTGACAGGCCGGGACCATCCTGAAAGACTAAGAAAAGATAATGAATAAAATTTCAGAAACGAAACGATGAGCCACGTTCATTAGAAGAAGTAACGTCGGCAAAGAAGGAGTGGTGTTTCGGGTCTGCCCTACACAGAGACACAATGGAAAATGCAAATATAATGTAAGTAACTTTTGATGAGTTTATACCGCAATTTCATTACTATACAGTGGCTTTAAAGACGGGTTCAGTTGTACTTGTTCGTTCTATGTGGCATAGTGTTTTCTACCGCGCACTATCTGGAGGAGAAACATCTGCTTTTACTGAAGCACCTCAAAACCTTCCTCTTTGCTTCTGCTTTCTCTCTCCCTCTCCCCTGCTACAACTGGTCCACTGTCTGCGACCTCGGTCCTGGGCCCTTCCACTCTCCACCTGCACTGCCTCCCTGTCAACCCCTGCACTGGGGGACTGTCTCAGTATCCTACAGCCCCCCCTTCCCAGCACTTGTTCTGCACTTACCTTGCACTTGCCACCAGCTGGCCCTATTTATTTATTATTTTATGCTACTTACCTTGTACTCCACTCCCCCCCCCTCCATGCCTCGCCACGCCTTTAAACACTTGTGTACACCCAGTAGCGCTGTCCTCGCTATGAAATGAATAATTTTAATAAGGATCTGATGGTGAGACTAATTTCATTTTTTATGTTTTTAGGTACGTCATTCACTACTGTCTGTGTCACGAGTACCAGACACCGGCGGACGGCTTCTACAGCCGCCAGTTGCTTCTCCGCGTGAACAACGTTACCACCCTGACCATTTTATGGGACGATCGCCAAGTACAAGTATGCCCTTACGCGGTACTAACGGCTAGATGCAACATACAGACCGTTGTGGTGGCCTAGTGCCTCGTTGTTGGAACAGCCATGCGATTATCAGTGCGACAGAAGAGCTTATTTTTATCGTAAACCAACACCCTGTGTACTGCACACGAACATCGCTTCCCTCAAGACGAACTAATTTGGATCGAGAGCAAAGAAAAATGCAAATCGCTGAATATTCTCTAAACATTTGATGTCCAATAAACGTACTTTGCCAAATGTACAATCTTGCCGTTTGCTTTTAAACCACGGTTTCACATTCCGAATTGTGGTGCTGTATTGTGAGATGCTCTAAGACCCTGTGTACAGCAAAGGACCATCGCGTTCCTCAATACGAACTTTTTGGAACATGAGCAAATAAAAATGCAAATCGCTGAATATTCTCTAAACATTTGATGTCAAATAAATGTACTTTACCACATTTACAATCTTGCGGTTTGATTTCAAAGTACAGTTTCATATTCCGAATTGTGGCGCGCTGTGTTGTGAGCTGATCTGTGTTGGTTTCCGGGTTCTGTGTGGAGTCGCGTAGAAGACGCCTGGGCGCGTTTGCCTACGCAGCTCAGTCACGTCACGGATAGAGGCGGGGAATATGAATGTTTTGATAAAGTCTGTTTCAGGGGCGGGGGATTTGATTTAGTGCCGCAAAGGCAGGTGAGCCAGGTCGATGCGGCGGAATGATAGGATTATCACAAAATGGAGGCTGATTTCGAGTGCGATAATGGGCGAAAAGTCGGGTAAGGTCCATAGGAAAGTTTCCTACGATCTACCGATTTATGCTTACAAACACATGGCCGACCCGTAGGGACAATAAAAAAAAAGTCCCGGAACTATCCTTTAATGACGAAGAGGGCAGGGTCTCTAGCGGCATCCTTGATTATCTGGGCTGGGCAGTAATCGCCTTTGCAATTGGATGGTTTTAGTGAGGCAATGATTTTTTCAGTTTCATGTGTGGAAACTTTAGAGAATTTGAATGGTGTTAGGCTAGGTTTGAGCGTGGGCGTGGGCGTGGGCGTGCTGGGAATTTCACTAAGAGGGAGCGAGTCTTTTTTTATAGCAATTTTTGTTTGTAGTGTTTTTACTTTATTAGCGAGGGCATTTTGGATATTTGCACACCATTGCTTGTCTTTGGGTACGTTATCAGGTGGTGATATGGGGGATTCGAGTTCTCGCATGATTGCGAATAGTTCCTTTGTATTGGAGCATGCTTTGGAAATTCGGTCGTTATAGACTTCTTTTTTAGCTTGGATGATTGCTTTCTTATAATGTGTAGCGCACAATTTCAGTTTAAGTTTATTTTCAGCTGTAGGGGAGTGTTGCGGTGGGATTGTTGTTTGCTTTTACAGTTTTTCAGTGGGGCGATGGTGTCCATGGCTATGGCCATGGTGTCGTTGTATATTTTAATCATGGTGTCTGGGTCAGAATCAAATGGCAAGGCATTGATGGTTGGGAGGAGCAGGGGTAGGATATTGTCTGGTGTGATGTTTTTTCTGGATCTAGTGGGAACAGATGGTGCCATTGTTTTTTCAATTCTGGACATCTTGTTGAGTGTTAAGCAGAAATTGATGAAGAAGTGGTCAGTCCAAGGCTGGGGTGTAATTTTAGTGATAGTAGTAGGGCAGTTGGAGGTGGCTACCCAGTCTAGTATTCTCCCTTTGTCGTGGGTGGGGGTGAGGACTTTTTGGGTGAGGCCATGCCCTTCAAGCATGGTAGCGATTGTTTGCGCTTGTTTGTCATTTGGGTCGTTAAGACCTAGGTTAAGGTCGCCAAGGATCATTGTCTGGGATGACTTTTTTGTGTTGCCTACTAAGAGGCTGGATAATTCCTCTTCGAAAGGGCCTAAGGGCCCTGGTGGCCTGTAAATGAGATAAATAGTTAGGGTTTGGCATGGGGATATTGGTAATTTAGCGGCCAAGAGTTCACAGGATTTTAAGGTGGGCAGTGTTGTTAACCTTACATTCAGGTTGGATTTGGCAATGATGGCTAAGCCACCACCTCTGGCATTAGGGCGGTTTAGTCTTAGTAGTTGGTACTTTTTGGATATTGCTAGGGAGAGGGCTGGACCTGCTGCGTCATGTAGCCAGGTTTCTGTGACTGCTAGGAGGTCAAGGTTATCTAAGGTAAGGAGGTCAGCTATTTCAGTGGCGTGGGCCACGACTGATCTAGCATTGATCAGTGCTCCTGTTATGGAGATTGTTTTAGGTAGACAGTTGGTGTTAGAAGTAACCGGGATGGGTTCTTTCATTAAGGTGCTGGCAGGTAATTGTGGTTTAGGTTGCGTTGAGCTCCTAATCTGGTTTTTGGGTATGGTAGGGCGATTCAAATAGGGGTTGCCAGGTAAATGCGATTTGTAGAGGGTGGAGAGTCTAGCGCGAAGCGTAGGGTTTCTGTGGAGAGTAGGGCAGGGTGCATGTTTAAATTGGTCCATAGTTGCCTGTATAAGCTGTAATAACAGCAGTGGGGCGTATGTTAATAGGGTTGTTCTAAAATGCATTCTGCTAGTGTTGAGGATGTATTACTATATAATATGTCGTATAGATAAGTGGGTTGAGAGCACACGATCCTAAGGCTGGCACAGTAGGTGGTCACTCGATTAGGGCACAGTGGACTAGGATAAGGGTAAAGCAACTATTCAGAGGTTCTAACTTCGCTACTGGGCTAGTCAATAGTCTAGGCAATGGGCTAGTCAATAGTCTAGGCAATAGGCTAGGCAATAGTCAGAGTCAAGTGCTGTAGTCACAGATCGTAATGGGCAATACAATGTGCTAACACGCATATGTTCACAGTGGTAAGTAAGCCTGGTAAGGAGCATGGTAAAATGTGGCCTATGAACAGCAAGAGGCACAGTCAAGAGGGCAAATGTGGCCTATAAGCGACCATAGGTACACTCAAAATGGCAGATGTGGCCTAGGGCAGAGCAACAAAGGCATATCATATAGTTCAACTGTGTGAGTGAAGAAAAACAGTTCTGGCAGTGCGGCTAGATGCGGTTTGCCAAGAGTACTACAGGATACAGCAGTTTCAGCACAGTAGGCAAGTCATACAGTTTGGCTAACAGAATACTGGGAGCTACAAAATACAGTTTCATCACGTGTATACAAGCTAGGCATACTATGCAATTAGGTTAAGGTGAATATTAGGATGAGAAACCTTAATCGGATAGGCTAGATAGGAGGCAGTGCTAGGCTAGATGCAGATTATAGTAGAGAGGCATTGCGCTTTGCTCGAGCTACAATCACGGTGGGCAATATTGTGGCTTGCAGACAACAAGTTACACCTTTACAGTTCTTTGCAATGAACGGATATGAGGACAAGCATAAGGTGCAGAGTGAACCTAAACTCTACTGCAGCATAGGTACTATTAATGTACTGATAGATAGCACAGGTAGATACTGGAGCATAGGTAAAACAAGGCAGTGTAGCGCAAGTAATCAATAATAGAATTGCTAATCCTTAATTATTGATCATATGTTTTTTTCAGACAGACTCGCAGCACTGTGTGCTGATTTTTGTGTGGGTGAATTCTATATGAGTGATCATAGAATTTTGGAGGCTAAAATGAACTGGAACTATGTTAAATTAACTCAGGATTCCTTTCCTACAAATGTGATGGTGTCATGTGGTGGGAATATAATTGGATGGCATGAGGGTAACATAGATAAACTAAATGCCACCTGGCTATATGAGTAAAATTGTACACCACTGACCACAAGACTAACTTTATTCTCGGTTCCTTACTTTTGCGAATATGTTAAATGTTTAATTGTTAGCTCTGTAAAACCTAAAAAATGGTAAATATGAAGCGTCAACATGTGCATGTTTACGACCCTATGGTAAGGCAAAAAGAAAATGAAACAAACCGTTGTATTAGAGCCATTCTAAAATCTAACGCTCTCAGGATACAAAGGTTAAGGGAATCCACTCAATCAAACAAGCAAAAAATAACTGGTTGAAAACCCGTAAGTTGTATATGCTGGAGAAAGACAATACGACAATGCTCACGGCATTAAGAGACTTATCCGCTCGTCAATTTTGGTCGCTAATAAACTCTTTGGAGAAAACACAAGTAATGCTACAAACTGCCTGTGTACAAGAGGAAGTATGAGCTAGCCACTTCTCCACTCTATACGAGGGAAACTTTGCTATGACAAATAGTCTAGAGGTAATTAAAAGGGAACGCTGGACATCTAACTTTGATGTTGAGGACATTGGAAAACAAATTAGGGCTGCAAACACCTCTCGAGCAGCAGGCCCTAATGGGTTAACCAATTGTACATTGAAGAGAAACCCCGAATTATGGGCTAAGGCATTGTATATATTATTATCGGACATTATATTGACCCGCACTATCCCCTGCTCTTGGAGGATCTCCTATATTGTTCCCATATACAAAAAAAGGGACAGAAGCTGTCCCCTCAATTACCGTCCAATATCTATTATGGACGCAGATTCTAAAATATTTGCAGGAATAGTCCTTTGGAAAATTGAGGAATGGGTGGAAATAAATCAGATACTCTGTGTACAACAATTTGGCTTTCGAAAGGGGATGGGTACAGAAATAGGGGGTTTAATTTTTACTCTCCTCTTAGAGAAGGCCTGCAAGAAAGCAGCCAGTTCGATACATCTAGCCTCGATCGATCTTTCCCTTGCGTTTGACAAGGTGGATCGGGTAAGACTGTGGTCTAAGTTGGCTTCAATGGGGATTCCTTCAGGTCTCCTAACCATACTGATTCATCTACATGAAGATTCAGCCATTCAAATTTGTTTAAATTTATCAGGGGATTTGTCTCGGCTTATTCAAACAGGCAATGGTTTGGAACAGGGGTGTCTGTTTGCACAGACACTCTTCAACTTATATATATCGGATGTCGATGAGCCTTTAACCACAGCATCCCTTGTCTCACCAATGATTGAGGGTAAAAAAATATCTTGGACAGCATATGCCGAGGATATCCTTCTGATTGATGCCACCCCTGTTGGCCTTCAGCGGAAACTGGTGGCCCTTTCTAACTATATAGCGAACAATGGTTTGGTTATTAATGGGAAGAAATCTGTTGTGATTACCTTAACAAATAAGAAAAAACAACCTATGTTTAAATGGAGGATTGATGGCTGTTTCATACTCAAGGTACGATCCCTTTGATATTTGGGTTTCCCGATCTTCAATGGTTCAGTGTCACATATGTATTGGAATCACTACTTAGATAAAGTAGATAAACTGATTTTCCAAATGAAAAAGGTTGCTACAAAATACTGCAAATACTCAGTGACCCCGCTAATTGGGTTTTATAATCTTAAAGTTCTACCTAAACTCTTATACAGCTTTGAAATTCTTCCCTTTCCAACTCATTGACTGGCCGCTAAATTGGAATCTAAAATTTGGTGGAAAATATTATACTATTTACCGAAGGGTGTTCCAATGTCTGCTATTCGCTTTGAGCTGGGCCTGCTCTCATTGGATTACAAAATAAGCTCGAGAAGACTTGCTTTATATCGGAACTTGATTATGGCCAACGATAATACTCTATATGCACTTATGGGTTGCAGACTGAGACCGGGTTCCTCGACATCGAAGTGGCTATTGAATTTACAAATAGATTGCCTGAAATGTTTAGACTCCATCTGTCTTACATCTGAAATCCTGATACTTAATCCCATGAGAGTTAGGGAAAAACTTCAATCCCTAGATTGGGTGAAATCCATGGAAAGGGTTGAGGCCTCTAAGATTTATAAGCAGATTATATATGATGGAAAGAAAATTGCTCCCCCGGAGCCATACCTAATCAAATTCCCTGACCCAAGAAGAAGGGTTGCATACCTGAGATTTTGTTTCAATGTTTTGTTGACAGAGGAAATCTTAGAAATTCGATCTGGTACAACTCAGAGAATCCCCTGTTGTTTATGCCATAGTATTGTAACTTCTGAATCACTGAAGCACTTACTTTTGAAGTGCCAGGCATTCATTCCCCAACGTCTAGTAGCCTTTGGTAAATTTGTTCATGATCCCTCAAAAGTTGACATCGAAGATCTATGGTGGAACATGCTTTATGGCAAATTGAACGCAATGAAATTGGCTGTGGTGAAATTTCTGTATGAGATTGTGTAATCTGTTTTCAGGTACACAACTTTAATAATTGGAATGGTATGGGGAACTGAATTAAGGAAGGGACTGTGATTTTAATCTAGAACAATTCAGACAACTGTGAATATTTGTAATGTCTTCCCTTGGAAATATCAGTTATGTGACAATTCCAATCCGCTGTTAAAAGGACTAAGGGATTAATTTTAGATGTGATGTTGTATATATTGAATGTAAAATGGTTTTAACTGTCTCTCTTATGTTTATTTATTAATTTACATTTGATATCTTCTTTTGCATAAAAAACTTCTGTGTTTTCTTTGTAAAGGTTTATATTTTGTAAACCAAACACAAATAAAGAAAATAAAACATATAATGAGATGTTGTGCATGTGGATGATTCCAGGAAGGATGGTCATATAGAGGTTGAACAGGAGAGCAGATAGGCATGCACCTTGTGGTACTCCAGTGTTAACCCAGCGAGCAGTTGGGACAAATGGGGAGAAGAGAGTTATTTGTTTCCTGTTGCTGAGGAAGGAGGTGATCCAATTGAGGGCCGTGCCACTGATTCCAAGGGAGTGGAGGCGGTCAAGGAGGATTGAGTGGTTAACCGTGTCAAAGGCTGCAGAGAGATCGACGTGAATTAGTGAGGCGCATCCTTCAGAGTCAGCAGAGACCCTAAGATCATCCCAGATTGAGGTCAGGGTGGTTTCAGTTCCATGTAATGGTCTGAAGCCTGATTGTGCAGGGTCGAGAAGGTTGTTAGATTCTACAAAGGCATTGAGCTCGGAGTATGCTGTTCGGTCGATGAGTTTTGCAACGAATCTGGTGTTCGAGGTGGGTCTGTAGTTTTTGGGGGCAAGGGGGTCGAGGGATGGCTTTTGAAGAAGATGTTTGACATGTGCAATTTTGACGGCATCAGGGCAGATTCCAGAGGTGAAGGAGTCCTTTAGTATGGCTCTTGCATGTTCTCCTGCGCAGGTAGACAAGAATATTTCTTTTAGGACAGAAGCGGGGCAGGGGTCGAGATGGGACCCAGATGGTTTGCTGCCAGATAGTAGGTTTGAATGAGTCGAAGGTGGGAGAGTTGGGGTTCTGGGTGATGGGGTGAGGGGGGGATGTTGGATTTGTTGGTTGTGGAAGGGGTGAGAGGAGGGACAGTTTGTTGTTAACGGAGGTCGTCCTGTCAAGAGCTGTGATGTAGAAGTGTAGGGAGAGAGAGTCACAGAGTGATTGAGAAGGGGTGAATTGGGTAGAGGTGCAAGTGGGTTTGACGAATTCTGATATGATTCTGTGGAGTTCTTTGCTGCGGGTGCCACAGTTGAGTATTCGATTGTTTTAATAGGCCTTTTTGGCCTTTCGGATTTCGGCTTTGTAGTTACGATGGTGCAAGGCGAACGTGGATCTGCTGAGATTGGTTTTAGATGCACGCCATTTGCGTTCCAGAGAGTTATTTTGTTTTTTGGCGTTCCTCAGGTGGGACATGAACCATTTGGGGAAAGTGGGCGCATGGGGGTAGAGGAATTAGTGAGTCATTGAGCCAAGAGTCGAAAGAGTCGCTGGTTAAGGCTCTGTCTGGGTGGGGCGTTGTAGGGGATCTAAGAAATAGGGCTTCGGCGAGGTCAGGAAGAATCCTCACTTTGTTCCAGCATTTGAGGTCTAGGGGAGGTTCAGGGGGGCTGTAGCGGGGAGGGACCAGTGTGGTGATGGAGAACAGAATGGCAAAGTGGTCGGTCCAGATGAGAGGGTTGGGGCGGGATATATAAATCAGGTCATGGGAGCTAATAATTGCCTCAAGAGTGTGCCCCCTTGAGTGGGTTGGACCAGTCGTATGAAGGGAGAGGTTGAGCGCATCAAAGACTGTTGACCAGTGGATGGGTCATGGGGTTGGTGAGAATGTCAAACCAGATATTGAAATCTCCAAGGAGTGTGAGAGAGGGGTGATTTACTTGAACGGTGGCTAAAGAATCACATAGGTTGTTAGTGAAATGTCTGTCGTAACCAGGGGGTCTGTAGATGAGTAGGAAGCTGTGGGAGAAAGTCAGAGGTAGCGAGAGTTTAACTAGAAGGGATTCACACGAGGGAATGCATGTCTGAGATTCGACGAGTAAGACGGAGAAATGAGAACTGAAGAGGATTGCTACTCCACCTCCTCTGGAGCAGTGGTCGAAGTGTATGAATAGAAGTAGTGGAGCTATGTTCCCTGCTGGCCTGTCCCTGCTCCCCACAAACCACATTGCCACAACCCCTTCCACACACAATACACCCCCCCAAACACTTGCACCTGATGTTTAAGGGAACTTTCAGTGCAGTGCACTGAAAGTGAAGGTTTCAACTTCTTTCTACACTTTTATTTTAAAAGAAAACCATTCCGGAACGGTTTATTTTTAAAATAAAAGTATAGGAGCTGTACAAGGGAATTAAAAAAAGTATAGGAGCACCGCTCCCGACCGCTCCCGCTCACTTCGACCACTGCTCTGGAGGGTCTATTGTGGGGGATGAGCGAGCAGCCGGGAGGGAATGCTTCATGTGCAACAGGGCAAAGTCATTTGAGAACCAGGTCTCATGATAAAGACAAGGTCGGACTTGTCAGAGGACAGGAGCTCGAAGAAGCTGTGTCTGTTTCTTGCTATGGAACGGGCATTAAAAAGGATGCAGTTGACTTCGTGAGGGGATGTGATTTTAGAGGAGGTCATCGGAGTGGGAGGATGAGGAGCATGGGAGATTGGAGGGGGGGAGGGGCAGGGTGGAACATTCTTGGTAACTGAGACAGGGTGGGGAGGGTTAGGGAGGGAGCAGGGTGCCAGTGGATTTTGTGTGATGGGAGCAGGGGTTACGTTGGGGGAGGCTGAGAAGAGTAGGCGTGCAGAGGCGGATATGTGAGGGTGTGTGTAGAGTCGAGGGGGGATGGGTGGGTGGAGCGATGGTCAGTGGGTGTGAGGGTGTTTAGGTGGCTAGGAATTGGAGAAAGTCTGGAGGGAGTCAGGGGTTCTGGTGTGCAGGGCGAGAAGTCAAGAGAGAGGGGGTGGAAGCAGGGCGAGGGCAGGGGGTAGTGTGAGGGGGTAGGGAAGGGAGAGATTGGGAGGACGGGTTGAGGTAGAAGAAGTGTGGAGTGTCGAGGGAGAGGACCAGTCTCGTTTTCTGCATTTAATGGGTTTTGGTGATAGAGGGGTGTGAGAGAGGTTGGGGGGTCAGAGGGGGAGGGATATGAAGCTACGACTATTGCAAGGGCGAGACGTGCTGCTTTCAGCGAGGGGAAGGGATATGTAGCGGGTGGTTTGTTGGTGGGGGTCGAGATCTGGTTAATGGGGGTGGGCGTGGTAGGGGGGTGAGAGGGAGGAGAGTTTTCCAATGGGTTAAGGGGGAGGGACAGGAGGGAAGGGGAACTGAAGGGAGGGGGACGTTCCTTGGAAGGTGCAAGCAAGGAGTGTCATGGTCATGAAGTCAGGGGCACAGGCATGCAGGGGTCGCATGCACAGGAGACCTGGGTGGACACTGTCCTGGCACCTTTGAACAAAAGTAAACAAGAACATCAATGTAACACCAAAAAGCTTTTATTATGGACATAACACTTCAGATGCATTAACCTTAAACATTCCATCCATTAAGCAGGATGCATTAACCTTGAACATTCCATCCATTAAGCAACCCCAAGTGTACTCTTGGGTGTGGCTGCTAATGGATTGCCTTCACACCTGCTCACTCTCTAGGAATGGCAAGGTGTGGCTGGTAAGCCAGTCCTAATGGGCATGCCCACAAACTCAGCTATATAAGCTGCCCCGATCCTCAAGATAGACGGTTCACGTTATTCTGCACTTGCAAGCAGCGTAACGCTCACCATCGCCTGAGGTCAGACTTACCTTTCAAGATCCTGCTTCCTGGACATCCTGCTTCCTGCCAGCATACTTACCAACTGGCGGAAGCTGCTCTTACCTGTTCATCTCTTCAGTGAACCAAGTTTTTATCTTTCCGGAACGCCGATATCTTCATCTTGGCACCGCAGCACGACACGCTCCATTGTCAACAGCAGCGCCTGCATGGAAAAACAGAAGACAAGGTTAGACATTAAAAAAACAGTCCATTTTAGGTTGCGCTTCACCATACTTCGTGCTTTCCTTAAACCATCACTTACCTGCTGTCGTACATTGCGGTAGAATCCATCTTCCATCCGGCCGCGTCTCGCGACTCACAGCTGCATTGAGGCTGCAATTCCATCTAAGGGATAAAAACAGAAGAGAGACATTATTGGGGCATAAATAGGAGCAACATATAAAGACATTAAACAGAACGAACAGCATCACAAGCGCTCAAGAAAGACTTACCAATCATAAGGAGAGGCATACTCGCAGCTGAATTGGACTAATACTTATCAGGGATCAGTGAAGGAACTAGATCCCGTTCGATGCCCTCCTGCCAGAAGTAGCAGGGCAGAGAGTTTATCTTCCATAATTCACAGGTGAGCTTTATGGGCCGGCGTATGCTCACAGAAAGCGTACTTTGGGGTGGAGTGTTCGAGAGGTACAATAATCACAGATTGGCGCACTCACATACTCTTATCTCCACGCAGCACCAGTATCACCACCTACCACTGCTCACAGCTTTTCTACTGAGGGAGAGGCCTGAAGGGGGTGATTCAAGTTTAGGGAGGGCTGCAACCATGCCCCAACGCCTCGGCAAAGACCAAGTGAGCTTAACAGGAGTGGGCGAAGAGGTGGATTTGCACTGTTTAGAGCACCAGAGGGCTCCCCTGGCTCGGGAGTTCGATAGGGGCATGGTGTCATGGCAAGGGGTAGCAGGGAGTTCTCAATGGGAGTTAGAGGGCGGGCAGAAGAAGATGAGTTAGGGTGGGAAGGGGGGTGGGGAATGGGCTTCTGAGGGAGGTGATTGGCACGCCAGAGTGCACCTCTGATTTTAGAGTTGGATGCAGGGTGGTGGTAGGAGAGTGGACGAGCAGCGGCGTCAGGCTGTAATGAGATACAAGTGGAGGTGTCTAGGTTTGTGCTCATGAGGGTAGAGGGGGGGTCGTGAAGGAAGGTGCTAGAGCATAGGCCATGTGCAGTGAGGGGTGAGCGCTGAGGGGGGAGAGGAGGGGGAAGGCTTGGGGCCCGGACAGGTGGGAGAGGGGTATTCTTGTGGGCTGGGGTCTCCATCCAGTGTTGGGTAGCTAGAGATTGAAGAACGAGTAGTGGTAGATGTGGGGCCCTGGGTGCACAACCGGAGACTAGGATCTGGACGCTGTGGCAGTGGGATAGGGCTAAAGAGTAAGGGTGGAGTTCTAGATGAAGAAGCATCGCTTAGCACTTAAGCAAGTTAATTACAGTACTATCTCAGGCGGCACTTGTAGGGGGGACAAATGAAAGTGAGTAAGTAAATCACAGAGCCACCTCATGGGGTGTTTTCAGGATCAGAAACAAAATTAAAGAAGCAGGCTAAACCTGAATAATTCTTGGTGTTTGGGAGTGGGAGAGTACAACACAGTAATATCTAAGGATCTAAGGTCTACTATCTAGATGTGAAACAGGCTTGCAGAAAGATCTCTCAGTGATTGAGATTGGCAGAATCTAAGATAGCAGATTCTTGGTGCACTCTTTTGATGCAAGACTGGCTAATAGGAACACTTTTTAAGTGTGTGTGATATGCAGAAACAACTCTGGAATCTCTTGGGTGCACTATCTAGGTGCGAGACAGGCTAACAACACAGGAATCTCTTGGGCGCACTATCTAGGTTCGAGATAGGCTAACAGGAACAATTCTAAGTGTGTGTGACAGGCAGAAAACAACACAATAATCTCTTGGGTGCACTAGATGCCGGGCAGGCTAACAGGAGCAATTTCTAAGTGTTTGAGACTGCCAGAATTCAACACAGTAATAGCTAAGGCGCACTATCTGGATGCGAAACAGACTAACAGGAACAGTTTCTAAGTGTTTTAGACTAGCAGAATATAACTCAGTAGTTTAATGTGCACTATTTAGATGCAAAACAGGCTAACAGGAACAATTTCTGAGTGTTTGAGACTGGCAGAATTCAACACAGTAATATCTAAGGCACACTATCTAGATGCGAAACAGGCTGACAGGAACAATTTCTAAGTGTTTGAGACTGGCAGAATTCAACACAGTAATATCTAAGGCACACTATCTAGATGCGAAACAGGCTGACGGGAACAATTTCTAAGTGTTTGAGACTGGCAGAATTCAACACAGTTATATGTAAGGCGCACTATCCAGAAGCGAGACAGGCTGACAGGAACAATTTCTAAGTGTTTGAGACTGGCAGAATTCAACACAGTAATATCTAAGGCACACTATCTAGATGCGAAACAGGCTGACAGAAACAATTTCTAAGTGTTTGAGACTGGCAGAATACAACACAGTAGTATAAGGTGCACTGTCTAGATGTTAATATTTTATACGGAGTGGGAAATCAATCCCCTCTCCCGAACCACAGAAGCCAAATAGATTGACCCTACCACTGTGGTTGTCATGGGCGCCTGAACATACATAATACAGGGAACCACGTGGCAGCCAATGGGGGAAAGACGGAGTTAGGGAAAGGGGATAGAATAACAAAGGTAAGGTAGGGAAGAGAAACACGCATACATAGCAAGAACAACAAAAACTACTCCTAGAATCTGCCTGCCAAAAAAAATACTCCTGACTTAATACTTCCTCAAGCCTACTTTACACTTGAATATTTGGGACTCAATGATAGACTTACAAAAGCACATGAAACATAGAGGTTAGTGGCCTTGACTTGAAACACAAGTAACACCAATAGCCAACTTCTCATACACAGACCATAATATTGCATAAGCAGGATGGCACAAACACAGGGAGTACCCTGCAATGACTGTGACAAAGACACATGGCCCTAAACGGGCAAGCAGAAGCAACAGACAAGATACATAGAACTGTACATAACATGAGTCTAACCATTGTGGGGGTGAACCATTGTGTGACAGTACTGTTGGCACTTTCTTATGATTGTCCCAACACCTCCAACACTTCCAACACCTCCTTGGACAAACAGTTCTGTTAAATGTTTGTTTTCACCAGAAATGTCTTGTGGTAGCACCCAAAAAGATCCTTATGAACAACTGATCTCCCAAAAGCACGTAATGCATGCTTCTGAAATACTGAAGTGGGGTTTTATGCGCCCAAAGCCATGGCAACAAAAGAGGCAAATGCAGAAAAAAACACTTAACTGGATGTCCGGGCGTCTCGGAAGGCACCCGGACCTGAAGACATGATGCGGAAATGGCAGCGTTGCAGGCTCTTCTCTTCTCACAGTCTTTTCACTCACAACTCCCCTCAAGCAACTGGAAATGCTAACTTTAGCATTCCCACCGAAGGTCGTGGTATGTGCCCGCCTGCCCGCCTCACCGTCTCTCCTAAGCCCGTACCGATGCTGTCATTGCCGCCGCCGCTGCTGCTGCCATCGCCGCCGCCGCCCGTGCTCTCCAACAACAATCATCAGCACCGGAGCATGGGCGGACAGCCGTTATAAGCACGCCTTGCAATTACCTGCGGCTGCTTAGTGGTGCGCATGGAGAACTACGTCCAAATCGTTTGGCCTACTGGGAAGTGTAGTTCCATTACTCACGGGCGCACCACACACCTCTTTCTGCCCCAACCCCGGGTCCTGACACTAGATGTGACTATAACACAGTAATCTCGATGCCAGGCAGGCTAACAGGTGCAATTTTTAAGTGTTAGACACTTGCAGAATATACAATATTATCACAGGTCACTCTGAGTTGCTCAATAAAGGGGTGATGTAGGCTAACATTTAATGTGATTGGATAATTTGTAAAGTGGTATGGCTTCCCGGGTAGAGTAATTGCTCTACCCCTACCTTAGCCACACTTGCCTTCCTAGTTGCTGCTGCTTGACGGCTGGCCGCTGGCTTCCTCTGCCGACACCTGCTGACACGATCTGGAGCCGCCTCTGTAGGAGCTGCCCTTTGCCTCTGGGCCCTTAGCCACAGGGGCTGCCGGGCAGAGGGCTGCCCTGGGAGGGTCACTTATGACCTGGGTGGGAGCCAATCAGGGACGGTGGGCGGGAGGTGCTGGGGAATCAGGAAGGGATGCACGGCAGGCAAAGGAGGGAGAATGCGAGAAAAGGGGGACTCGGGGTCAGAAAATACAAATCAGGGGAAATGGAGGATCGAGGTAGCACTCACCTGCTTTTGTTAGGCAAAAGAAGTGAACAAGGGAAAACATGGGTTGCTATACCCAGGCAACACAGAGTCTTCTACCAATGAGGGACGGTGGGCGCACCGGGAGGCAGGAGGTGCTGGGGAATCAGGAAGGGATGCATGGCTGGCAAAGGAGGGAGAATGTGTGCACAAGGGAGCTGGGGGTCAGAAAATCCAAAATACAAATCAGGGGGCAATGAAGAATCAAGGTAGCATTCACCTGCTTTCGTTAGGCAAAAGAAGTGAGCAAGGGCAAACACGGGTCACCAGACCCAGGCAACACAGAGATTTCTACCAATGAGGGACAGAGGGCGGCCAGGAGGTGTGAGGTGGGAGGTGCGCGAGGTGCTGGATAATTAGAACGATCGAGGTAGCACTCACCTGCTTTCGTTAGGCAAAAGAGGTAAGTGGACAGACCTTATTCCACTATCAATGCCTTTTATGCTTTTTTTTTTTATATATTGTGAGTTTTCTTCACTGAGGATATCATACTAAGTAGATGACCATGGCCCTCATTACGACCCTTGCGGAAATCGACTGACCGGAGCGCCACAGCGTAAATAGCGTTTCCGCCATTGCACGAAGGAGCAAAGTGCGGCCCATTCCGACCCATCGGGCACGAGCACCACGCCACGGCGGAAGTGCAAAGTCCGCGATGGCGGAAATGACCCAAAAACGGCCCACACCGCCGCCGTACGGCGCCCTAGGTGCAATACCGCCACCCCTCTCAGCGGTCACCGCAGTGTGCCTACCGGAAAGTACGGTGACCGGAAATATACGGAAACGGAAGTTAAAACATGGGCCCGGAACGGGAAACATCCCGGCGTACACCTATAAAACCACTAAAACCACACAACCACTAAAATCACCACCCTGAAACACACCCCAACCCGTCAACCACCCTAGCGAAACCAAGAAAAATGGGAAAAGTAGCGAAGAAAGCGTGCGACCGCAAGCGGCAGGTCCACTTCTCCCGTGAGGAACTCACCGTGCTAACAGAGACCCTCCAGGAAAATGCTGCCGTCGTCTTCTCCACGCAAATGACCAGGACGGCACTTGCAAACAAGAAGGCCATATGGGCTCTGGTGGCACAGCGGGTAAGTGCGGTGGGGACCGCCCCCCGCACCCCACAGCAATGCCGCAAGCGATGGGACGACCTGCGGATACGCGTCCGCAGCATACTCTCTGCCAACCGCAACATCGCCACAGCCACCGGGGGAGGTCCTGAATCACCCATCAAGTTGACCCCCTGGGAAGAAATCTGTGCCTCCACCATCGGAATGGAGAGCATAGAGGGAGTCGGAGGGATGGAGAAAGGAGTGCAGACATCCGAAGAATCAGGTAGGTGGACCAGATAAAACAATGCCAAATCCACACAGTCCATCCATGTGAAGTACCATGCGTCCACATAGTGCAACAGAAACACATGTCCAGGAGAACGTCCACACACATCGGCCTGATAGCGCACGTTAAAACCCACAATAAATACATAAATAATTAAAAACCCCTAAAACACGCACTACACGTGCAGCAGGCACAGCCTAACTGCAGGCTGCCAAACAACTGCACCCTCACTCCACACACAAATCAAAGCACCTCCAAGGCCCCGACCCAAATCACCCTCAGGTACCACCCCAATGCATGTGATACAATGCCATTCCAATTCCCACAGACCCATCAATAACCCTCGCCCTCCTTTACTCCACCACAGGGTCCGATCCAAACGACGAGCTACAGGACACCCCTACCAGCACACCTGCAAAGAGGGCCAAGACCAACGGCCAGAGACCCTCCACCTCAGCTGCACGCATCAAGACACGGCAGCAGCACAAATCAGGTGGCAGCACAGAGGAGGGAACATCAACAGGCACCCCAGCAGCCAGCATGCCCACAACACCACCACCACAGGTCCCCCCAATGGATGCCACAGAAGGCACTGCCTCAGGTGGCAGCAGCACCATAGGCGACACCCCATTGATGGCAGCATGCTCCGACACAGAAAACGGGGATGCCGAAGTCAGATCCATCCATGACCTGTCCCAATCCCCCTGTCTGTCCCATCCCGTACAACATGAGGATACCACGCAGGGGCACCCACAAGACGACGACTGGCCATCCCCCCCAAGCCCTGTGGCAAGGCAACATGAGGTCAACAGCCCCTCTGCGACACCCCCGCAAATGGCCATGGCCCAGCAGAGGCAACAGTCCCTCGACCAGTTGATCGAACAACAGCAGCAACTGGCCACACTCCTCAAGGACCATGCCGATGAATGTGGGGGCACCAAGGCAGACATAGAAACATCAACTGAGACACTTAGGGCAGAAATGGAGAGAGGCACAGAGACGCTAAGGGCACAAATTGAGAGAAGCACCGAGAGCCTGAGGGGGGAACTGCATGCGACGTCCAAAGACGTATGTGCCGAACTTGCCGCAGTGCGCCGTGTGCTCACTGAGCTCTCGCAAACCCTTAGGGACATGCATGGACGTGAGCAGGCAGACACATCATCCGTTGCAAGTTCCGTCCAGGGCAGCCCCCAACGTAGATCTGGAAGGAACCTGCGCTCCACAGGCAGGGGTGCCCCTGATACCCGCAGAGGGGGCTTGCAATAGCGACAGCCCACTGACAATGAGCATCTTTGGACACTGGTGTTCGGGTGGGAGGTAGGAGGGTGGAGGGGGTGTGTTGGGCTCACTTGGGTGGCGGGTCGATAGGGTGTTCAACATTATATCACATATGCCATAAACAGTGCACGATCAACCAATGAGATGTGTGGACATTGATCTTTGTGTACTAGGCCATCATAGGCCTACAGTCCATATTGTGCATGTTCCAGACACACACAGTGCCACGAGTCCCGTGTCCATGTATCAGCCACCAGGCGTGAGTGCTAGAAGCATACATCAATGAGATGCTGACGAATGTCACAGGCCTCCGGTGCCTCGCAGACTCCATGAGGTGCTGCCACATCCCCACCCTCATCATGCCCATCATCAGGTGCTTGCAGTTCTGCGTCAGGGGGCATGGGCACATTTCTACGTACGCACATGTTGTGGAGCATGACACATGCCATCACCATCTTTGCAACCTTCTCATGGCGGTACAGGAGTGCCCCGCCAGACCTGCTGAGGCAGCGGAAACGGCACTTCAGTAGGCCGAATGCCTGCTCAATGACTACACGGGTACGTGAGTGGGCATGGTTGTAGTCCTCCTCATGCTGGTCCCGTGGGTTCCGGACTGGTGTGAGGAGCCATCTCTTCAGTGGATATCCAGCATCACCTGTATGTGGACGAGAAACGTAGGATGTGGAATGCCATTGATACGTACGCACACCCCCCCCCTTCCTGCCAGTACATTGCAAAATCACATACCCCACATCATCATGCATGTAATGAGACTCACCGAGTAGCCAGGATCTGTTACCTGCGTGTCGCTCCATGTAGCGTGGTATTGTAGAGTTCCTCAAGACCATGGAATCATGGGTTGATCCAGGGAATCGGGCACAACAATGCGTAAAGATCCTGTTGGAGTCACACACCATTTGTACATTCGGGGAATGAAATTGTTTACGGTTGCGGTACTGGGCCTCCATGGCATGTGGGACGACCAATTCAACATGGGTGCAGTCGATGGCACCAATGCAACCCGGTATGCCGGCAAGTGCATGGAATCCCACTTTTGTGTTGGTTATTTCCTGCTCCGAGCGTGGTAGAGAGATGTAGTCGTCTGCGTGCTGCAGGAGGGCATCGAGCACTTGGAATAGTGTCCGTGAGAACAGTGGCTGAGAAATGCCATGCAACTGACCGACTGTGTGCTGGTAGGTGCCTGTGGCCAGGAAGTGGAGTACAGACACCACCTTCAGTAGGGGTGGGATGGCGGTTGGGCTATCTATCATGCTGACTAGGTCAGCCTGTGTCATGTCCACAATGGCGGCTATGGTGTCCCGGTCCAGACGGTAGAGGGTGTGGATCTGCTCATCAGTGAGGTTGAACGGATGTGCTCGGAGGCGTGGGATTGCGGGCTGCCTGCGTGGTGGTAGTGGCTGTGCTGCTGGGCCTTGCTGGCCCTGCCTTGGCCTCCTCCTCCTCCTGCGTCTCCTCCGTGCGGCTGGTTGTAGTTGTTGTTCGTCTTCTTCTTGGAGTCGGAGCACTTGCAGTGCTATCAGGTCCCCCAGGGCCAACATCGCGAGTCCTGCCGGTAGCATCTCGCTGTGGTTGTGGGAGGAGACTGGGTGTGCAATTTATGTGTTTCCAGGCTGTATGGCCTCCACCTGTGGTGATTGATTCCACCTGTGCAAACTGCTCTACCCTTTGGCCGAGCACGTCCCGCGCACAACGCTGCAAATCGGGTAATGGTATCTTGCTATTGCAATCATGTATTTGTACCCGATGGGCGTGTAAGATTGGTTGATATGTTCATTCTGCTGTGGTCCCATTGTTTCCCATACTATCTGTGCAGTCGCGAACGGACTTGTGAAGGGTCAGTGGAACGTAGTACTCGAGTAACGGTGGGCCCTCATGCATCACTGTACCGAGTTGCAACGACGGGCGTGGCTTCCCATTTGTGGGTGAAGGCAGTTGCCATTTTCACACACAGCCGCACTCGATGGAATAATTAGTGATCTCAAACGGCCACAGATGCCTTCTCGACGTGATGTTGCAAATGAGGAATTCGAAGGGCGGCGCTTTCGGTTTCCAGCTAGCGGCGAGGAGATGCCCACAGGTCTGACTGCAAATATAACGTTCTATTGTTCTATGTCCTTGAGACAGGGCCCATGGCGAGGGAGCAATGATTGATATGAATAGTTTGGGATGCGCAATAGCTACGTGGGCGATGAGGCCGGCCGTTCCCAAATACATGTTACTTCACAACACTGGATTTACGGGCTGGGGCACTGTGGATTTAGCAGGCTGCATTACGCACAGACTCAATGGATGTTTCTAATGTCATGTGAGTAATTATTCAGGCGTTTTGATCCCGGGATGAGGGAATGATGAATGGATGCATGGGCAGGTGATTTGATACAGAGTTTGCCATGTACAGGGCTTCTTGGGATCTATCCGCCTCCCCTACGCTATGTGATGCAGGGCTGCCATAGTGGGACCATCGTCTATCTGGCCTTGTTGAGCCCTCCCTGTCTCGACGCGCCCTCATACACTTGTGTCCATGCACGTTAACATTCCCATCTGATGGATTCTGTTTTGGCAGACGCATGCACAGGTACACTCGTTCGTGATGGTGTTTACACCTCGATATAGATGGTTATGAGTCGCAAGTGGCTTTGGGGTGGTGATGATCCTTTGGAGTGGGCTAGCATGCATATGGCTGTGGATTTCGTGTGATCATTGAAGTGAGTTGTTCGAATGCAGTTCTGATGGCCATTCTGTTCTTGTTCTTTTCTTTTGGTTGACAGGTATCTCCTCCCCTTTTGCCACTGCCATCTGTATGCCACTCCTGCAGATGGATTTTACTCCCGACACCTGCTGCTTCGTGTTAATCGGTGGAGCAGCATTACGATCTTATGGGACGATCGCCAGTGGCCCACATGCCCTTACGCAGTACTGGTGGCTCGGAGCAACATTTCGGCCTTTCAGCTGGACTAGTGCCTCCCCATTGGGTCGGCCCTGCGGTTCTGTGCGCTTCCATGTTGCCTTTTCGTACGTGAATGTGGCTCTGTGTACCATGGGGGAACAGGGCGACACTCAGGTAGTGGCTGGTCATTTCTTGCGGATGCAGCCCACAATGGTGATTAGTGTTTTGTAGTTCATGGCCTGATGGCTGTATGGGCTTGGTGACTTTGATGTGCATTAAATTTCAATTCTGATTTGGCCCGTGTAGCTTTTTTCTTTGCAAGTGATGTGGCATATGCCTATTTGTGGGGCGATGTATTGTGAGGAGATCTGCATTGGGTTCCAGCTTCGGGGTTTAGTTGCGTGGTACTGTGCTGGGCGCGTCTGCCTACGTAGCACAGTGAGGTCAGGGATGGGGGCTGCCAATATGACTGTTTGAATGTTGTCATGCTCAGGGGCGGGGGATTGGGTTTTGGGTGACAGATGCCGGTCAGCCAGGTGGACTGGTGGAATGATGTGTTTTTCGGAATATTGCTGGTCACAGGTGTCTGTGTTTGCGTGCGTTTCTTGGTGGGGGACTGTGGTCATGTCCATTGGGATGGCTTCTGTATTCGTGCCATCTGTGCCCTGCAGCTCCCATTGGCCCCTCTTGTGTTTCTTTTGTTCGTTGCCATGCATGGGTGACTTGTACATTTCAATGGTTGCATTGTGACTTCATTGCACCTACGGGGAGTTGTACTTTGTGGGCAGGGAGCGGTGTACAGGCACTCAGTGGGGCCGTTTACGGTTGATTCGCGATGCCGTACTTCTCGCCATGGCGGAATGGTACATTACGCCATGCCTGATGGCGTTAGGTACATGTCCGCTAGGGTCGGAATTGGCGTACCCTTGCGCCATGGTGGTGTTTGCGGTTTGGCATGGCGCGCGCGCGCGTGCTTGGTGCAGTTAGCGTTGGCGTTCACTACGGTGTCGCTAATGGCTTCGTACTTTCCGGTGACGGGTCATAGTCGCAACGAGCGGTATTCGATGGCGGAATTGCATTTCCGCCATCGTTTTCACCTTTCCGCCAGGGTCGTAATGAGGGCCCATGACATTATGAAATGACTCAAAAGACTTGGGTCTCTTTTGCCTTTAGAATTTAGAAAATTCATCACTTAAAGACCCTTTAAGGAATCTTCTGGTGGATTACCAGTTACCACATAGAGAGACAAAGTAGGGAAGTGAGTCCAATACGATTTGTGTTCAGTCAAAAAGTTGTAGTATTAATATCCAATACAGTACAGATTACTCAGAAAAGAATCTATTTTTCTCAGGAGGCACCTGCTGATAACTGAGCAAATGCATCCACCAAGTTCCCTTATGCTGATTATGAAGCTGAGATAAAATGTAATGAGAATGTACTTTTTTCTTTTATATATACCTATGTCACCATAAATATATTGGCGTTCTCTGATCTCCGGTTATTATATCTACATTAGGAAGGACAACTGTGTAAAAGGATATGTGAATAATCTGCAAAATTGTGACTTTCTGAAGAGTCTGAAAACCTAAAGGCATCTTTGGAAAATTACCTTTTGTATATCATCTGTACATTATGTAACCTAGGCATACACTAGTTGAGAGATGAAGAGTATTTACAAAATCTTTTTTCTGGATTATTTCTAGATAAATTGTAAGAACACTTCCTCAGATGAAGAGATGATCTCTCGAAACGCGCTGGGACAATCCCTTTCCCTTTTTTCAAGTATTATATGGAGAGTTTTTTGTATGAACTCATGTTGTTGAATGTATCATTTAGTGTACTTACCTAAATAGGCTGAGAAAGCTGAAAACAAATCATATTACAAAAAAATAT
The DNA here is from genome assembly GCF_040938575.1 of Ambystoma mexicanum. Classification (NCBI taxonomy): domain Eukaryota; kingdom Metazoa; phylum Chordata; class Amphibia; order Caudata; family Ambystomatidae; genus Ambystoma; species Ambystoma mexicanum. Next base: position 943,476,701 of record NC_090935.1, read on the forward strand.
ATGATGGATGTTCACTATTTTTAATCCATTTACATTCTTAGTTGAATATATATATATATATATATATGAAGTCACTTGGCGTCCAGCCAAATATAGTGTGCAGAGGACTTGGGAACTCACACTACTACAATGGTATCTAATGCCCAGGTGCCAGAGCAGTGTTTTTCTCTCCCGCACCAGGACCAACCATACATTTTATAATTAATTTCTAAGTCTTACAAAACCAGTCTTACAAAACCAATTTACATTGTTTAAATTAGCGTGTGTGTAGTGCAATATATTTAGCATTCCATTCCGTTATCTGTCATGGCTACACAGACAGGTAATAGTACAGGGCGCCTGGCTAGGTCCTGATATGCCCAGGAGGGTGAATGTACATTCAAACAAAGAATCAGGATGGGAGGCCACACTTTCGAGATTCAGGATATATTAGTTTAATCTCTGAATTTTAGTAATGATACATATAATATATCACTTATTTGCATAATGACAGATAGATGGGCAGTTATACATTCGAGTATGAAGTTGGTGGGTGTCGTGGTGATGTCTGGTCTCTTGTTAAGCCAAATCATGAGTGCCTCTAAGCCTTCTTTCTGTGGTATCGATGTGTATAGGGACTCCACATCCATGGTCACCAAGACGCAGTCTGATATTAGAGTGACTGTTTGTAGGATCTTAATGGTGTCCGTTTTGTCCTTTAGGTATGATTTCATGGTACCTATGAAGTGTTTCATAAAGAAATCCGTGTAGAGTGACAGAGGTTCAAGCAGGGAGTCACACGCGGAGACGATAGGTCTTCGTGGTGGTTTGGCAGCATTCTTGTGAATTTTAGGGAGTATGTAGAAATCGGGTATTCTAGGGTGGGTTTTGTTGAGGAATCTGTGCTCCTCTTCGCAAATCCAACCTTCACCCCTTGTCAGGTAAGCACCACCCCTGACCGGTTATCCATTCCTGGCTCTAGACTAAGACTACATGTAGCTCTTACCTTTTCTTTTAGTTGCTGATGCAATTTATTGACGCTCCCACCATCTGGAAACCCTGGTTCCAGAATCGGTACTTTGGACTAACATCCTTAGCAACAGTGGACACTGGGCCACTGCCTTCACCAGACTTTACGCATGGTCGAAGATCCTCAGAAGCTTTTACCGCCACACCGCTTGTCGGTCCACGGTAAGCTTCTGTCTACTGGTGCATATTTTGTGCACCTGTCTTGACACCAATCAGTCACTATCAAGTTGCTCAAATTACGAATAAACCCTGGAGACCCCACACCTGCCTTTAACTCTACAGATACCATACGGACAGTGTTTCATTCCTTCACCTCCATCCTGAAGAAGGCTATCCTAGCCACCTACTTCCAGCCCTTGTACCCCGTGGCCGAAACACTACAGTGTCGATCTATGACACAACTCCACCTCATATTTACCTGTACACACCTGTTGTTGTGTTTTTTCTTATGACAATACCCATGAACCAACTGAGGTCCTGGGCTGCATTCACTCTTGTGTTGTGAACCCATGTTGATTGTGTATCGAAGAGATTTTGCAACACCAGAAGGTTAACACCCTCCACACTCTTGAGGGTGGTACCCAACGGTACACCTAAATACCAAATGTATAACTGTCCGTCTGGGGTGTGGCCAAGAGGGCCATGTGAAGAGACGTGGACTGAAGGAGCTCCTCCGATCCGGCATTGATCCTGTGGCAGAAGTGCAGTAATGAATGCTCGGTTATGCCTAAAACTCCGAGGACGGATGTGTGAATAGTGCGGCCGTGCCCGCTGAAGTTTGCAGGCATAGCAGTGGAGCCGCGACAAAGACAATTGTGGTAGAAAGTATCGTGAGCCAGACGGACAAAGGAAGCAAGATGGCCGCCTGAACACACGGACAAAGGAAGCGGCCGGCCACGGTGGGAAAGAACGACCGCAGCAGACCGAAGGGTCATGGTTGTGCCCCTGGTGAGAGCGTATGTGCCCGCTTTGATCTGAGCATTTGCAGCGTGGTGGGATGCTCCTGCCTGCGCTGAGATATTGCTGCTGTATACGCCGATTGGGCTGGTTTGAAAATACACATGCATGGACTGGAGGCGGTCGGAGCATGGGAGGTTTGCTGTAAACTCCATGCGAGCTGAAACGCCAAGCAGATCGAGAGCTGTGTGACCTGGAGGAGGGATCGGTCCTGCGACGGGGTAGAAGAAATGGCGGACACCTGCAGACAAAGCTGGACACTGGAAGGAGGAGCTGTGCGCGGGCAGTGACCGCGGTGCAGTGTAAACAAGACGAGCAAACCCACTTCGGAACTGTAACTGTATCCATAGCTGGGAGCGCTCGGGCTCCGGCTGACTATCAAACCATGCGTGCTGTAGTGATCCAGCATCACGCGAAGTGACAACGCTACATTGTTGCGTGCTGCAGACAGGGCTTCTGCCGAGTACAGTTGGAGGGGGAGTCATCGCAGCGTGCCGGTGTCTACTGTATCAGGGGGCCCTGGCACGCGATCCGACTTCATACCATCAGTGTGTTTTTGGGAACAGCGACCCATAATCAGGTTTAGAGCCGCGCACAGTTGCCGGCATGTAATACGGCGGCATGAAACGACGTGATTGACCTGGTGCAAGAAATTAGAAGGCACGCAGAATAGTCCCAGGATAATCCTGACTGCAACTGGGGCACTCTTAGGGTGTGTTGGTGACAAGAGAGTGCTGTCAAGGATCCAGACAAGTGTCGTGGGATACCCCCACGGAGGAGTTAGTTACCTTCGTGGGAGAGCACAGTCCATTGCAGCACACGGAAATAGGCTTGGTGCGCTGGTGTGGGGGTTGCCTTCGACATGGATGACAGCAGCGGGCCGCCCCCAGGAAACTACATGAACAGGATTGAGTCACCACTGCATTCAAGGCAGAGACTATGGTGGGTGCTCGGCACCGTACACTGTAAGCGGCGGTAGGCGAGTCTACGACACCAAAAGGAGGTCGCTAAAGATACATGTCATACTGGTGTGCAGGAAGGCTGAGAGAGTGCGGCACGGAGGAGGCTGGAAGAGCTTTTGAGGATCTGTGGCCCCCCATGCTGTGGTAGGGCATTGGACATTGGAGCGGAGCGTGTGCCCCTCTTCCCCTGGTTGCGGAGTTGAAGCGGTGGGTGGACCCACAACACATGACTGCTGCGTCATGTCTAACAAGCCGATACGACAAAAAGTGAAGCAACCTACGCTGGACGAATTTGCCAGGACGCCGACAGGCCAGGAAAGTGCTAGAAGTAAAGATAAACCTCCCGCAGGTGGCATGGCCGACGCGGGTCCAAATCAAGAGGTTCTGGCTGCAATTGCGGACTTAAAAGCAGATTTAAAAGCGGCCTGGGAGGCTAAGCTTGAAATAGCGGTGGCAGAATTGAAGACTGTGTTGGACCTTAAAGTTGGTGAAGTGCAGGAGGAGAGGAACCTACTCCGACAGGATGTGAGGTCCCTGGCGGAGCGCACAGAGAGCTTGGAGAAAGAAGGGAGCTCGAACACAGTGGATTGTGCTGCACACAAATCAGAACTACATGCCCTTGTGCAAAGAGTGGGCAACCTGGAGAGCAGAGCAGAGGAAGCGGAGGGACGCGCCAGAAGGAACAACATCCGTATTGTGGGCATACCAGAGGGAACAGAGGGCCACAACCCCACGGAGTTCATCGAAAACATGTTGTTGCAGGAGATCCCAGGAGGAGTTCTGTCTCAGGGATTAGCTGTGGAACGAGTGCATAGGGCTCTGACGAGGAGGCTGCCGCCAGGCAATCCGCCCAGGCCAGTGATCGCCAAGATCCTTAATTATCGGGACCGGGAGAGGATTTTGGAACACTTTCGCAAAGGTGGAACAATCAAGCAAGGAGAGGCAAGCATAACAGCTTACCCGGACTATACCCTGATGGTGCAGCGGAGCCGAATGAACTTCGGGGCTGTTAAGAGGAGACTGAGGGAGGCGGGCCAGAAATACATGTTACTTTATCCGGCAAAATTGAAGGTCTTTCATAAGAACAGAACTTTATTTTTTGACACTCCGGAGGATGCCATGGGATGGCTTGATACGCAAGGCTGCCCCCAGGAGCCGGACGTCCAGGCGGAAGAAGGAGATAGTAGAGATAAGTAAAGAGTGCTGGGAGCACAGTGAGATTGTGCGGTTTAAGACTATGGGACTGCATTATAGTTATTGAAATTGCCTGTTTGTAGACGGGCCTGGAGTAGCATAGATAATGCACTGTTTGCACTGTGGCTGTTGCTTTTGTAGGGAGCCCTCCAGGGCTAGTCCTCATACCCCCAGTTAGTATTAATAGTTAAGTGGCCATTAGGGCGACTTCACCCTACTGAGCTCTGTGTGTACCAGACGGGGCTAGATGTGGGGGTGCCTGAGATCCAGGGATGGAGCTGGGCAACAGTTGGGGAGGGAGTTGTTGGGGAAGGGATGAGTGGGGGGAGGGGAGGGTGGTGGGGAGTTTGGGGTGTATGCAATTTTTGGGAGTTTGAGTTTTTACGCGAGCCTACAGGGAATAGCCCTAGTATTGTATCTGTGTTGCGCAGGAGGACGGGGCGGGCCAAGAGGGAGGGAGTTGGATGCTGATGTGCCATGGGGGATCTTAAAATAGTGACGTGGAACGTCAGGGGACTTAATAGCTATTTAAAAAGAAACAAGGTAATGATGTATTTGAAAAGACAAAAGATAGATATTGCATTGTTACAAGAGATGCACTTGACACGGGAAAAACTGGAGCTGGTGAAGAGGAAGTGGAGGGGTACAGTAGTGGGGTCTTCGTATTCGGCCTATGCTAGGGGTGTGCTGGTCTGGGTGGCGCTGCATGCCCCGTTCCAGCTGCTACAGGAAACGGTGGAAACTGAGGGGCGTTTTGCCATGGTGAGAGGAGTGGTGGAGAATAAAGAGGTGTGCATTGTGAACACGTACGCCCGTAATCAAAACACGGCGGAGTACTTCCGGACTATGTGCACCAGCCTGAGCTTGTGCGCGGGTAGTGCGGTGATCTGGGGAGGGGATTTTAACTGTGTGCTGAATCCCGCAGTAGACAGGTCGGATGACAAGATGGCCAGGCCCGCCCCAGCATCTAGAGCATTGCAATCGTTGTTAGACGACTTTGGACTGGTGGATGTGTGGAGAACTAAACACCCTCATGATAGGCAGTATTCACATTACTCGGCACCGCAACAGTTACACACTAGACTTGATTATGTCTTTGCCACGTCCGATGTAATGATAGAGATCGCTCATATAGAATACAAGGCGAGGGTCCTGTCGGATCACTCGCCCCTGGTCGTGGGGTGGCAATACTGCACCCCTAGGGCACGGATACCGACGTGGCGCCTCCGGGCAGAGGCGCTCAAAGATCCGGCTTTTCGGGAGGATATGAGAGATGAAATCATTAGTTATTTCGAGGTGAATACAGGCAGTGTGGACTCGGGGGGGGGGGACACTGTGGGAGGCCTTCAAGGTGGTGATACGGGGGGTGGCCATCTCTAAATCCAAGGGCTTGCAGGATGGGGTCCTGGCTGATTTACAGAGAGCGGAAGGCGAATTAGAGAGGGAACTAAAAAGTGAATGCATAGACACCGAGCTGGTGCTTAAGCTACAGCAACGGTGCACGGAACACTGGGAAAGGCTCTGCAATCTCAACTACAAAAAGTACGTGAGAGACAACATGCGGGCGGAGATAAAACAGGCCGTCTTTTGACGTGGCTATATAAAAGTGAAACCCCGAGGCCCCCGATTAGGACAATAACCAAAGAAGATGGGGAGGTGGCAGACACCCAAGAGGGAGTTAACAGGGAATATGCAGATTACTATAGAGAATTATATGGAGACAGAGGGGGAGGCAGCAGGGAGGAAATGCTGGAAACTCTGCAAGACATTGGGTTGCCTAAGATAAGCACAGAAGAAAGAGAGGAACTAGATGCTCCAATTACGTTGGAGGAACTGGAGGAGGTTGTTAGGCAGCTACCTACTAGTAAGACCCCCGGGAGCAGATAGTCTACCTAGTGAATTTTATAAAGCATATGGGGCGGAAGTGCTCCCCCCGATGTTGGAAATGCTCAACGAGGCATTTGAGGTGGGACGGTTGCCGGAGTCGCTCAGAGAGGCGGTCATAATACCACTCCCCAAACCTAATAAACCAGGACATAGCTGTGGATCATACAGGCCTTTGTCAATGTTGAACCAGGACAGCAAGATATTAACGGCTGTCCTGGCGAATAGATTGCGGAAAGTAATTGGCAAACTGATACACCCAGACCAAACGGGCTATGTTCCGGACAGGAATATTACTCACAACCATAGGCGACTCCATCGGGTGATCGAATGGGGCTGTGATGATGAAGGAGAGATGGCAATCGTGTCCTTGGACGCGGTAAAAGCTTTCGACTCGGTCAGGTGGGCGTGGCTGCTCGCGGCCTTGGGGGAGTATGGAATGGGACCGGGATACATTAGATGGGCGGAGATGCTGTATAGTGCGCCATTAGCCAGGGTGCGAACAGGGAAAGTGATATCTGAGAGATGGCAACTTAGCAGGGGCACCAGACAGGGGTGCCCCTGGTCCCCGATGCTACACATTCTAGCTCTGGAGCCTCTGGCACTATATCTGAGGCAGCAATACGATGAGATAGGTATCATGGTTGGGGGGGAAAGGCACCTGATATCCCTGTATGCGGATGACTTGTTATTATATTTGAGATACCCGGAAGAAAACCTTCAGTATATTCTGGAGGTGATGGAAAGGTATGCAAGGTTGTCCGGTATAGCGGTGAATCCCCAAAAATCTAGCATTTTCCCACTGGGCAGTTACAAAGGGATCCCTGTGGAAAGGTTACCGGTGTTACAGGTGCCGTGGACTGTGGTATCTTTCCGCTACCTTGGGATAGATGTGTGTCATGCGGCGGAGGAGGAACACAGGCGTAATACTGAGATGGCCGTTGAGAAAATCCGTAAGTGTATGAGGTTTTGGGAGAAGTTGCCCTTAGCGATGATGGGGCGGGGTGCGATGCTTAAGATGGTGGTTCTGCCTAGGCTCTTGCATTTCTTTAGCAATATCCCGTATATGATTCCTAAGAGGTTGTTTGTCCAATTGAATGGTGTGTGTAGAGACTTTCTGTGGCATGGTACCAGGAACAGAGTAGCACTTTCACGTAAAAGGGGGGGTCAAGCTACCTAATTTTGAGGCCTACTATATAGCAAGTCAATTACAGTTTGTGGCCAAATGGCTCTCTGACGAACCGACCAGTGAATTTAGATTGTTTGGGCATGACTGTGCCCCGTACTACCTGAAAGAAATTATCTGGTTGCCTGAGGCAGAAACTAAGGAGTACCCGAGGATGATGAGGCTTCGGTGGAAAATGTGGCGACGAGCATGTATAATGATGGGGGATCCGCTGCCGTGTTCCCCGCAGGTACCTCTAGTTGCTTTGGCGGGTGGAGATGAGCAACTGAGGGTGATTATTAGAACCTATTGGGAGTCTGTGGGACTGGTAACATTAGGTGATATATGGCAGGAGGGGTCCATCAGAGAGTTTGAAGGACTTGGAGAGGAGGTGGGATTACATGGGGGCCAATATGTTACGTATCACAGGCTGGTGCGGAAGATTCGGATAACGTGGCCTGAGGCGGTGCTGGCGGAGGAGCCAGGCGCCATTGTGGGGATGATATATGACACAACTGAGGGAGGGCATGAGATCTCTAGATTGTATGAAATGGTAATGACTAAGGTTGGGAAAGAATTGACACATTTGAGATTGGATTGGGAAACAGAAGTGGGAGCCCAAATGGATGATGGGATGTGGGAGCGGGCCCTGGGATACCATAAGAAAGTATCTAGGAATGCCAGACTGCAGCAAATACAGTTGTATGTGACGCATAGAGCGTATATGACCCCGCTGAGGATATCTAAATTCCGGAATGCCGGGAGACAGGCGTGCCCTAAGTGCGATGAGGAGAATGTGGATATGACACATATGTTTTAGGCGTGCCCAGTGATTGAGGGTTTCTGGAGAGAAGTGGCTCAAAAGCTAGCAGAGAAAGGGGTCACGCTTGCCGTTGACATGGCTTGGGCCTGTCTGTTGGGAGGTTTTCCTAGGCCACGGAAGCTGAAGCATGTTGGGAAATTGAAAGACCTGGCGTACGTGCTTGCAAAGCGAAGGATAGCTATGGGCTGGAAGAAGTGTCATAAGCCACGGGTGGAGGTGTGGTGGAAAGACTTACAGAAGTGGGCGGATGCTGAGACGGTGGTGTGGCAGGAAGCAAGTTGCATGGCTTGGGAGGAAGAAGTGGGTACCCTGATGGCATGGAAAACATTGATATCTGGCTTATTTGGGACAATGTTAGACCCAGAGGAATCTGATGAAAATGACGCCCAGCTATGTGCGGCAAATACTGGATGTGAAGGACAAACAGGCTCGCGAAGGGGGGTGGGAACAGGGGGGCAGTGAACAAAGACCAATTGATGCTAATGTAATGATGGTGGATTGCACTGCGTGTTTTGTTTGAATTGTTGGTTGTATTGAAAAACTAATACAAATTAAAAAAAATAATAATAATGTATAACTGTCCGTCTATCTATCATTATGCAAATAAGTGATATATTGTATGTATCATTACTAAAATTCAGAGACTAAACTAATATATCTGAATCTCGAAAGTGTGGCTCTCCCATCCTGATTCTTTGTTTGAATGTACATTCACCCTCCTGGGCATATCAGGACCTAGCCAGGCGCCCTGTCTGTGTAGCCATGACAGATAACAGAATGGAATGCTAAATATATTGCACTACGCACACGCTAATTTAAACAATGAAAATTGGTTTTGTAAGACTGGTTTTGTAAGACTTAGAAATTAATTATAAAATGTATGGTTGATCCAGGTGCGGGAGAGAAAAAAACTGCTCTGGCACATGGGCATTAGATATAATTGTAGTAGAGTGAGTTCCCAAGTCCCAAAGTGTGGCTCTCCCACCCCGATTCTTTGTTTGAATGTACATGGCTACACAGACAACATATCACCCAACTGCATCGGTTCTACACCTTGTTGAATTTTTAGATTGGCACACTATCCTGTTCCACAGGTTAGATAGGCTTGTATTTCAGCAGAAGGATAGCCCTGTTTTTGGAAACATTTTAAAACGTTTGGATTTTCGCTCTAAATTGGGGGCACTGAAGATGTGGGCACCTTGCTCTCTGTGCTTTGAGGGATGCCACACCTCAGTACCATCTCAGTTGTGAAGCCCAATAAGAGAGAAACCTGTGTCTGGTGATGTTGGTACTCGTGTGTCGGAGGAGGATTGTCTGGCATTAGAGAGCACTATCCATGTGGGTGGGTACAGATGGACATGCAAATGGACAGTTCTTATCTGGTGTGGCAGATATAGCTTAAAGGTGATTGTAGACACTCGTGAGTAGGCCTACTGTATAGGTGATATCACCTTCTTTCTTCTAAGCAGGGTAGGTTTCACCTTTTTTGGCAAATGGTTATAACTACCGATGCCCTAAACCTTGTCTGTGCATCCCCCAGTGCGCCTGCCACCCAGTATTAAAGGCAAGGGTTCACTCATGGATATACATGCTATCAAAATGGTCCCAGTACCATTCAGATGTGAGTACTTCTGCAAGAGGTACTTCACTGAGAAAAATAGATTGAATATTTTGCTCCTTATTCTAGATGCTGCCACAATAAATCAGTTCTTAATACACAAGAAAGCAAAATGGCCACCAGAGCACATATTATGTGCCACATCAGAAAAAAAAGGCTGAAGAAACGTCTATCTGCATTGTTTAGATCTCCAAGGGATGCAGTTCGGAATCCTAGATAAGCTACCATACACTTCACTGTTGTATATTGGCACATACAGTAATCCAAACAAATTAAGGCCTTTTCACTAAATAAAGCAATAAAGCGTGTCAATTATTTAGCACGCTAGCAGAAGTGGCACTGCCTACTGTCACTTGGGTGATGGGCACTGCCTACTGTCACTTGGGTGACGAGGATACGCATTTATTGATACAAAAGATTTAGAAACTAAGGGAAGGGGTTCAGATTTTGGCAAAATAAAGTACAGTACAACTTTGAATTAAACTAAAGTTGCGAGGATGGGTATTCTCCAGGATGTAAGCAGTACTGCAGGATAACTAAATAAAACGTTATTTGTAAGTCTGGGTCTCTCCCATCAGTTTGAAACAATTCAATAAGCTTGTAGTATCTGTGGGGAGGGGCAGGGGAAGGGGGTCCCACACCCTTCTTTCTTCTTCCTCTTGCTACCTTCCAGTATAGTCTCAGGTTTACGGCGGGCGAATGCGCCGCGGGACGCGGCATGGCAGGCGCCGCCCCTTAGTGGGGGTTGCCGGGCCAGAGACTCCCCCCCCGTGCCTGGTCTTCCAGGCGGCCCACGGGGGCACGGGAGGAGGGGCTAACTCAGGACCACGGGGGGGGTCGCCCCGGAAGTGGCTGGGGTACCTGGGATTGGTTGGGGGGGGGCTGGGGGAGCAGGAAGCCGGGGGGGGGAAGACCCTACAAAAGGGTAGGATCGTTTCACGAACGATCTCTTCCCCCGGTTTCCTACCCCCGCCACGTGTGGTCCACGAAGAAGCATTTTTGTGTTGCTGTCCTGTGTTGGCTGCAGCCGTGGCCGTGGTTCCAGTGGAGAGTTCGAGGTCGGTGTTCCGGGTTTTCCAGCGTCAGCAGGTTTCGGTTCCAGTCGGTAAGAAAGAAAAGAAAAAAGGTGAGCGAGGGTCGAGAAGGGGTCACAAATTCTTAGGGAGGGTTGCCGGGTACACGTGGTGGGGGGCACTGGGGCTCGTCGGAAAGGCGGGGTCGGCTTGGGGGCCACATTAAGGGCATCGGCGAGAACCTGGGAACATTTATGGGGGGTAGCTTATGTTTGTTTTGGCTGGGGGGTTGGGGGGTGCGGGGCCAAGTGCGGTAAGGCCTTCAGTGGGGGGGCGTGGGGCGTCCGCAGGATCGCGGTGCGCGCACATAATGAGGTTTGGGGGTAATCAATTTATTTGGCACGTGCAGTATTCGGCTGGGGAAGGGGGAAGTAGTTTACGGTGCTCTGACCCAAACCCTCCCTCCCCCCAGGCCCGAGGGGTTAAGCAGCGGGTCACTGCCGCAAAGTTTGAAAGAAGCTGGTTAAAAATAAATAATAAAATGCACCTACTACAACTGGAACATACACTTCGGTCTGTGGCGTGTGCATTGCAGGTGGCACGTGTATTATACGTGCACATCATACGTGTTATTAAATGCCTTCCGATGTAGTCTCAGGTAGGAAATCCACTGCAAATAGAACTTGGTGTTGCTTTTCTAACTTGTGCCGTGCTCCGTTTTAGCGCTTGCGGCCGTTTATATCGAACTTGGCGCTGCCAGGGGGTTTCTGCATCTGCTTTCCTTCCTCGTCTGTTGATTTGGCACTCATTTTGGGATTAAAGAGGCCCTCATTTTACCATTTTGGCAGGCCCATTTAGAAGCACAGTGAATTAAAAACACAAAAAGGATTTTATTGGGGAAAGTGAGGAGATCGAGGTTTGTTTCTGTTGAAAGCCCCATGCCTCCCACTCGCAGCTCCGCGTGTCTGTGTGCTGGGAACACCCGTCGCCGCATCGAAAAATAAACTCACGGTTCCCCTGCCACCAGGCGATCTCAACGTGGGTAAACGATGCACACCAAAATCAGCCACTGTAATAGGTATTCCACGCCACACTCAATGTAAATGGGCGGGGTTCAATTAAAAAAAAAAAATCTAGCGCAAATCACTTTTTCGTAGACTACTGGGCGCTTTGTCAGCAGATCCGCGATGTCTGATTTAGAAGAAGGGGTCAATGCATGTAAAACAAACATTATATATCTAAAACGGGTGCAGGAACACAGGGCAATGCGGAATGGGCGTTGTGCATTGGGGATTGTTCAGGGGAACTTCTCGCGGCTGCAGGCGAATGGTGGGAGGGTGGAAAACGAGACGGCGGGGCAGTGGGGGACTCGAGTGAGCAAGGGGGGTGATATTGGGGGGATCGTGAGCATAAGATACCGGCCAGTCGACCACATGGAGCGCGGCAAAGAGGCCAACCTTGAGTTCGAGAGTAATATTTGTTTCTGTATCACTTATTGAAGGTTCTCATGGTAGCGCCATGGGCCCCAGCTATATTAACTGCTTCAAATCGTATAATTGTGAGAGTTTGGGAATATTCAGCTCATCTCAGGTGGGGCGCCGGGGCCTGTTTGTGCAAGGGTGTCGCGACATGGAAAACGGCAGGTGGGGCTGTAAAAGAGGTTCCAGTTTAATTGATTTAATTGCCCAAAGTGATCGGCATTCATGTTGCACGTGGAGCTGGGGGAAATAGGTACATGGTTTGGTGCTGGGATAGGGCGGCGAGTGGTGGTGCAACCCTCGCGGCCAATGGCGTCTGGTTTAGGGGCTATGATTCAGGCACTGTCTACCACACTGGCCTTCTGGCGAATTTCACGTGCTTATTACAGGAATATGGGTTGTATAACACGCATATACACAAGGTTTGACATGATTTTAAGCCAGAAATGGTCGCAACGTTGGAAACGGCATCAGCAGGCACACGGGGCAGGGGATATGGGGCATGTTGCAGAGATTGCACGACAGGCTGGTTTGTAGCATCATTTTCTATGTTGCACGCCCTCCCCACCACACTTTTATTGTGCGGTTAGGCATGCGGAGGCGCGTGGAGGGTCCGGCTTGGATTATACGGATCCTCTCATCCCGGCATGCAGTATTGATGGAACTGGGGGTGAGACAGTGAATTTCAAAATAAAGGGGAGTCTGCTTGGGGCAACGGTTAAACGGATGTTTGGATACTGCTTTTAAGAATCCTAGTAGGGTTAGTGTGGGAACAGTACCCCCACGGGCGCAGGGTAATTAAGTGCATGATGTACTATGATGGCGGCAGGTAATTTTCGCTGCTGGGCAGCCCGTACACCTTAGTATGTGCTATGCTGGGAAGTGGCTGAGCATGGAAGGGAAGCACGCTAGCTTTTACGTTACCACACAGCTTAATTAGCGACTGGTTCGGGCACTTTGGAGGTGGGACATATCATGTAGTTGGTAAGGATAGGTTGTCTGGAGCCCTTCAATTCATATTAAAGGGCTAGTATGCTGTGTACTGAGATTGGGTTTGCTAGGAGGGATTAGAGGACCGGTCGGGTAGCACAGTGAGGAGAGCGCTCACTTTGGCATCCGTGCAGTGTTTGCTAACATAGGTTCGGATCCTGGCAGGGCCAACCGCAGCCGTTTGATTAAAGAACACCACAGGCTGTGGGTATTAAAAAACAGCGCTCCGATGCATGAGTCTCCGTAGCCCTATATAAGTCCAATATGATATGTCAAAAGGGACTGACCCATGGCGGCAGTTGTTAGGAGCTGACGGGTGGGAGGGCATGTCGATAACGAGTGGTTAGGTAGCTCAGGGGGCAGGGCCCAATATTGTGGATGCGGTAGACAGGGAGGCTAACGCGGGGTCTCACGTTATCATGTATAAGGGAAGACACTTTTCGGTAACATGGGGAGTTAAAGCAGGGGTGTACAGCTTTCCTTCAAAGGAAGAAAGAACGTTGCGCGGGTTCGTGCGAAGCAGCGCGGAAGTTCCAGTGTTCCGGCAAGGGTGTTTTCGGTTCCGGTGGGACAAGGAGCGTCAAGGTACCCATAGAGCGTAGAGGTAATGGCCGCAACGCGGCAGGATTATGGAGGAATAAGTGGTTTTTATGTGCAAGGTGCAGCCGTGTGTCCGCTTTGCGAATGGAATATGGTTCAGGCAGCGTTACCAAGGTGGGTGTTCTCATAAGGTCCCCCTGCATGTTTTTCAGTATTGGATGGCCACCACGTTTTAGTGGTTTAAATCGAGCGCACGGCATGTTCTGGTTAAGTAATATTGCCGCCGTGCAAAGGTTAGCTTGTTTCAGGTGAACACAGCAGGTTTTTTTTCCCAACTACGATGGCCGCCCCGCAGCGTACGGTCGTTTCGCAAGGTAATGCAGCATGTTGTCAGCAGTTCTGATGGCCAACGTGCGACTAACGGGTGTTTTCAATTTTAGGCAGCACGTGTGTAACAAGTTGGATGGGCGCGCGCCACATTGAGTTATTTCGAGTATATGGGGCTGGTGATTTTCTAAATTAATGGCCCCGCGCCAAGTGTGTCTATTAACCTAAAGGCCGGTGCGCCACGTGCTGTAATTCAGCGAGATGCTAGCAGGATTGGCTTAGTTTGCTGGTGGCAGCACCATGCCCGGTTGGGTTCGGCAGTTGTAGCCAGCAAGTTGCCCATCATTGGGTGTAGCGGGGCAACCTGCGGTAAGTTTATCCATTTCTTGCTAAGGTGGCTTTTCCTTCCACGGGGTGTGCTTCCTAATGGGCTTATCCGGTGTTATAATCCCATGTCCATGGATTAGGAAACTTGGCACCAGATGTTTTACAGCGGTGGGAACGAAGGGGACGGAATGGGGCACAGCATCAAATTTAGAATGCACCGGGGTGTAGTGGGTCGGAGGTGCGAGGATACAAGGGGGTGACTAAGATTTCGCAATGCCTCGTGGGTAATGGCGTCTGCCGGAAGGGGCCATTTATGGCAGGGTGCCCCGATTGGCCCTGTACAACTCGGCGATGAAAATGTTTAGGTAACACGTTCATGGTTATGGGGCCTACGCAGGTAACGGGGTAAAGCGCCCAAGCGAAAAAAGACACGAGGTGCGCAGGTATAAATGATGAACATGGGAAACAGTCACAGCAGTATGCAGGTTGGTTAATGTCGTACCAAATACGGTTGGGGGATATTGCATGTAATATGTGCTCTGTAAAGCGCGTTGGATTATGGCGCTACATGAATTACACGTCAGTAGCAGCACTGTTACTACTTCTTTTCGTACACTTTAACCACCGGAGGTGGATATAAAAAGGGCAGCATCCGCTCTCGTTAAAGGGGTCAAACACCAGTGTGGGGCCAGTCAATGTTTCAGGAATCGGTCTCCTCTATCCATACTTAAAAATGTTGGCGAGTACTGGCCACGATGGCACGGGGGAGGGTATGAGATGCAGGAGGGAAAAAATGGGGGAACTCTCTGCCGCCGGCAGCCCGCAGAGAGTCTTGGAGGAGTTACATTGCGATCCCTGTAGCAAAGCGCTGTCAGGCCCATAGGGGAATGCACAGCCAACAGATTAGATCTTACGGTGCCCCAGGAGTACTAGACTCAGGGGAGGCCCTGGGAAAAAGGGGAGGGAGATAGGGGTCTTGGAAACCATTCCAAACCCAAAGGAGAGAGGCGGGGGGGGATCAAAAGAACGAAGCTCAAAAATACAACAAAGGTATACAAGGGGAAGCCCTCCGGGGGGAAGGAATTTGGGGATGAGGGTCTCGAGTAGAGGCTGTGCTAGAGAAGAAGGTGGGACTGTGAGTCAAAGTAGTATGGGACACTAGTACATATGGACATCGCAGGACGATGACTTTTTAGGCAGGGAGAAAGTGGTGGGTCGGCACCGGAGGTCGGGGCCGGCCCGGTGTAAAGTGGTGGGTCGGCACCGGAGGTCGGGGCCGGCCCGGTGTATGTATGAGATGCATTGGGACACTGTCGGTGGTGTCTGTATAGGAATTTGCCAGTCGCACGGCGCCAAGGGGCGACCTGCGGTAGATAGAAGGGGACCTTGGGGACGCAGAGAGGGGAGGGGGCGGGCAGAGCTGCATTTGGGTCAATGGACCAAAGTTAAGAGGAGAACTAAACGATATCGATGGGGGCAAGTGGAAATCAACGACAGATGAACACGGGGTAGAGAGTAGATAGACAGGGCCGGGGTACCCCGGAGGCGTCCGCACGACGCCGACGGAGAGGGGGGAGGGGGCGACCCTAGGTAACCTCACACGGAGTAGAAGAACCTGTGGTGTGGTGAATTACGGATCGTATGTAAGATAACTCCAAGACTTTATGCAAAATAAAGCTGCTGTGGCATTAACACTTCCAATCGTACAATTTGTCTCTGCCTATTATTGCTTGCTCAGGGAATGTGGAGGAGGGAAGGCCGGCACGGGAGAAAGGGTGGGAGGGGAGCGGGGGGAGGGGCAGGGGGGTGGTGCCCGCCTACACGACAGCTGGACTAAGGGTTGGTTGGGTGGTGGGGGTGCAGTGGGGGGAGGTGAATGGCGTTAGGATGCCCCCGCTAAGGGTTTGAGCACACTTCTTTCTCTGGAGCACAGTCTCATGTTGAAGGAGTCCTGCATTCTTCTCCTGGCTTTCGTGAGGGGAGCCCCCTCTTGGGTCTCAGCTCTGGAATGGAGCCTGTTGTTGGGCTCTGTAGGTGGTGTTGCAGATGTGCGGGCTTTCATCCTAGTCCAGGGGAGGGGGGAGTGGCGTAAAAGCACACGCTGCCCGCTGGAAGGTACCATTAGCTGAACCTGCTGTGCCGGTGCTCTCCCAGCACTCGCCTGGGCGGCTGGCAGTGAAATGATGAATCTAGGTTGCGCAGGGCCCTGAGCCCTCACCATATTGAGCATGGACACTCAGAAGATCTGGAGTAGAAAAAGAAATGAATTAAAAGCACACCTCTGTGTCTTTATGAAGCAGATGGTGATACTTTGAGGCTGATGCATTACAACTGACCCTACCGTGGGATACCACATGTGCAAGGCACAGGCCGTGCAAATCCTCCGAAATCTTTAAGGATTATGATGGGTTGCAGCTCCTAACTGCAATGCTTGGCCGCCCCCATTTGGATTGGTTGAAGGGGGGGAGGGAGATTGCTGCTCCTAGCAGGTGTGCTTGTACACCCCAACTTGGATCCCCTGACTACGGTAGTGGAGTCCCTGGCCCGCTGGCCTGGCCCTGAGTTGCATCAAATGTCTAGGCTCCACAGTCCTGTGGCTTTGTCCTTCACTTTGAATTTGTCAGCGTAGCAGCCATTTTGGCCACACAACATGGTGGAAGATTAACACGCCAACAATGTTCCCTTGCCCCGCTGCAAGCATTTGATGTTACGGGGGCCATATCATCCCTAGATCCAAGGTGGTCTGCATATGTGAGGCACCTCGAGATGTTCCTGGCTGCCACAGGTGAGGGTGAAGACATCACCAAAATGTCTATCATGCTATATTCAGCTGGCCCCGCTGTTCACAACATTTTTGAGACCTTGCAACCCGCGGACAACAATTTTGATGCTCCGAAGAATGCACTAAAAGAGTACTTCACGTCGATGGCAAACCTAGACTTTGAGAGGTTTCTCATGAGAACGGCCTTGCCAAAGGGAGGGGAATCCCTTGATGGCTTCCATGGCAGGCTGCGACACATAGCACTTATGTGCGTCTGGCCCGATGAGGAGCATGAAGTACAGCAGCAGATCATCCTAGGTTGCTCGTCAGTAAAAATGAGGAGACAGATTCTGCGCGAGCCTGGTATCACCCTGGCCCACATCCTACAGCTTGGACACTCACACGAGCTAGCAGATGTCAGAGCTACCAAGATGTGCGCTGCGCTATGACACTGGTGCTTTGGGAGACAACAGACCCGTAGGTTCTAGAGCAAGAAAGAAGTCCAGGGAGATAATGCCACACGTGCCCCCAATGCAGCTACAACCTCCTCCATTCTAAAGACTACCCAGCGAAAGGCCCTTTCTGTAGCAGGTGCGGCATCTCAAATCACTATCCACAGGTCTGCCATGAACCCGCACCATCCACACACTCGAGGTGGCAAGCCTCCCAAGACAGACATTATGGAGGCTGGCACGCAAGGTTGCACAGGTCCAATAGCCATCTCTTGAACTGGACCAACCGGAAGAAGAAGAAGACGAGGATGACATGTTCTTCATATCCAGCATGAAAGGCTTACAGGTGTCCAGGAGGCGCCAGCACAAGTGCATGATCCGGATCTGTTAATCATTGTTCCCTGTGCTGATAGACACTGGTGCATCAGTGAGCATCATGGCGGATGATCACTACGTAAGCTGCAGGATGCCCCAACCCTGAAGGACACCAGCTTCCATATCTACACATTTGGCGGGAAGCACTTACTACCACTCAAGGGCATTTATGTGGCCCCTGTCCAGCATGACGATGTCACTATAAAAGCCAGATTCTTCCTCACAAAAGTAAGTGACGTGATGCTGCTAGCGTGTGTCGCTGGGAAGGAGTTCCACATCGTCAAATTTGCCTTTGGCGTTTACCTGGAGGACATCCAGTCTCTACTGGCCTGCTTCTCGGGTGTATTCACAGGTATAGGGAAGTTGATTGGTGATCCCATTCACCTCCACATTGACTCCATCATCCAGCCAATAGCGCTGAAACACAGGCGTGTTCCCTTCCACATGCGGGAGAAGGTAGAGCAGGATTTGGACAACCTGGTCAAGATGGACATAATTGAAGAGGTTGAAGGACCTACTCCGTGGGTATCTCCCATAGTCATCACCAGGAAGCCCAAGAAGCCGTAGTCGAACTGCTCCCAGAAGGGAGTGGCACATCACAACGACACTAGATGACATCCTGGTGGATTTGCAGGGTGCCAAGTACTTCTCAAAACTCGACCTCAGATCTGCTACCACCAGCCAGTGTGGGATCCAGCGTGCAACTACATCACAATCTTCATCAGGCATAAGGGTCTGTACAGGTACAAGCGCCTGAACTTTGGGATATCCTCGGCCGCTGAGGTTTTCCAGAACACCATTAGGGGAGCCCTGGCAGGAATCAGAGGTGCTATCTACATTAGCGACGACATCCTGGTGTTTACCAACTCTGAACAGGAGCACCTGGACAGACTAGGGAACGTCATCAAGTGGATCCAGAGGCTAGGGCTAATGTTACACAAGGACAAGTGTGCCTTCCTACAGAAGAAGATAGAGTTTTTTGGCTTTGTATTCCGGAAAGAGGCATCTCTCCTAACCCGGCAAAAGTGAAAGACATCCAGGAGGCAGGCACTCCCAACCACGTGTCTTGAGGTACACAGTTTCCACAGGATGGTTAGATACTGCGGCAGGTTCATGAAGAACCTTGCCACCCTGTCAGAGCCCCTCAATTGAGAGAATGTACTGGAGCTGTGTACCATGAGAGGTGGTGCACATGGATTTTTGGTCCACCTGCCGCGACGCACACTTCTTAGTACTTGTGGACCAGTGGTCATGCTATCCGGAAGTGGAGTGTGTAGAATCCACATCCCTGGAAGACGTGGTCCCGACGTTGGAAAAAATCTATGCCACCCACAGGCTTCCCACTGTACTCTGCACTGACAACAGCCACCTTTTCAAGGTGGGGGGTTCTCTGAATACCTGCAAGCCCATAGGCTGCAACACCGGAAGGTGATGCCAATCTTGCGAGGGCAAACAGGGAAGTGGAAAGGTTGATGCACATGATCAACAAGGTATTTTGGGTTGTGCATGGGCAAGGCGAATGTGAAAGAAAAGAATTGTACCAATTCCTGTCAGAATACCGTACCAACGCCCACTGCTTGACCAGCGTGCCGCCTGCAGAAGCGTTGCTCCAATGGTGCCCAAGAGGGCTAATACCGGACAACATGCCTCACAACCCTGGGGTGATCAACGACGATGAAGTGTTTACAAGGAAGAGAGGAGCAAATGAGAGTGAGAACGAAAGAAGAAACCTTACGAGACTGACCTCTGGAAGTAGGGGATGAGGTTTTGATGCGTTCCAGACACCGGAGAGGGAAACTGTCCCTAGCACATGAACCACATCCGTTCAGTGTCATGGATACAAAAGTGTCCATGATCACCGTCTCAGACGGCCAGGCTGCGGTCATGAGCAACTTATACTTATTTTGGAAGTTGACGAGGTTGCCTACACTGCTTGAGAACTGGGAAGTAAGGTCAGAGACACCGTCAAGATGGACAAGAATGGACTGTGAAGAAGCAGATCAGTGACGTCCCCTGACCAGCGGTGATGAAGATGGCCCGACAGACCAAGGAGAAGGCGCCGAGATGGGCGATGCAAGTCCTGCAGCGGATGAAGAAAGGTATTATCCCGTGTGGGAGCACCACCGGCAGCCAACCTACCTGCAGGACTTCGAAGTAGGTCTCCCCTGACTGGAATGACATGCAAGTTGACATTTCTGTTAAAGTCACACATTGTGGTCTTAGTTATCTGATGTTTATCTGATGTCTTTGTTTGGTTATGAAAAATTAGGAGTTTTATGTGCGTCCCTTCAAGGAACTGATGGTGCAGGACGTCATCACATTCCCTGAATAAAATGGGCAGTCCGCACCATGAGCCTTATCGTGCAGTAAGCATTGTCTCTGTGTCTTTATTTACAGAGTGGGGAGGCCACACCAGGACGCAGCCTGCGCTTATGTACAGAGGCCAGCCTAAGGTCTTGACAGGGTATCACTAGGCCTCTCAACACCTCCTCCCCTCTCCTAGGGCCCAGATTCTACAAACACAATTCCAGCCTCTCTCTCACCCACTGCATCCCACCTATACTCTTGATCCCACATTGTTCTGCCTGAGACCTTCCTCTCTCACTCCATTCTGAGCTTCTCCTGCTTCCCACCTCAATAGCCTATCACAAGCTTGCTCCTCTTAGTTGAACGAGTGTGGGGCAGATAAGTGGAGACGGAGCAGAGTGAAAGTTACAAGACTGGATAATCCAATGCTCCACTGCCATGATAGCTGCAGATTCCTTCTCTAAAGATGTAACAAGGCGATGCCCTTCTTCAGGACTATTGCTTCTCTAGCCAAGACAATTTCAAATTCAGGACCGCCTTGAAGGAGAGCTTGGTGATGCGCTGCTTTGATCACCTGAGGCCTTTGGTCACTTCTGCTTTCTTCAGTAGTTACTGTAATAAAAACAATATTCCTCCTCCAGGAGAAAATTCATTCCTAGTATAGATATACTCAGTGATGTAACCCACAGCATAAAAAAGCTGAATTAATGATGCTCGCCACATACTTTCTTGCTTGGCGCTTCAGTTTTCCCTGTTTGCAGCTCAAATCCTTGGAGGGCTGCCCATCTTTGGGGCATGTGGATTTCTTTTTGTGGGTGTATCACAAACGGAGCCGGAGACCTCTATCCAACTGCCATGTCAGAATGCAAGCCACGTGACCGAGGCTTCCATCAGGAAGCACCAGTGTATTGCTTATCAGCTCAGTCGTCTTGTCAAAGGGTCTTTGTCTAAGGAATCCAACTGCCTATTTCAGGCTTGTTCGGTCAGTGAGAAACTGTATAGCAATTTTCAAATGGCTTCCTTCTTTTAATTACTTTTGCCATTTTCTGATTTGTTAACTGTGTCCTTCTAATAGTTGTTATGTACTATTTATTTTTTATTTTTTACATTTGTATAGCGCACAGACAGCCCAGGGGCATTGTGGCGCTGTTACTTGTAGGGAACTTAGTTACAGTAGGTGCAGGGTTCAAACATTAGACAGCATGGGTATTATACATACATAATAATATGCATTGTAGGTCATTAGTACAGAAGACTAGTTGCAGTAGTGAAGTTGGTTTCATTCGTTTTGTGGAGGATGCCATTTAATTTTAACCTTTCTATAGCCTAATTTTCCTATCCTCTTCTGAAAACATTGTTACTTCTCTATTTCCTCCTCCGTTTTAAACGTTTTCAGGTGCTACGAGACTCCCTCTGTAGCACCAGCGCTGAATAAAAGTTTGAATTAAATGATATATAGCCAGTATGTGTGTCCATTCCTTTTGGTCCTTAGCCTATACAATCATACTTATATTTTAGTTTTAGCTATGGCGGCGCTTTAGCTCCACCTATGAGCCAAAACGATTGCATTAGAGTACAGCTAGGGAGAAATGGCATGAGGCGGTATACAAAGCATGTAGGTGTTTAGTGATTTGCCCACCCATTGACTGCCCATGGCCATGTTAAACTCTATGGCCATTCCCACCCACTTCCTGACCAAAGCACATCCTTCTAGGAGCCCTTTGAGCTAGGTTTATCAAGCCTTACGATCAAACATTGAGCCCGAAGTATCTACCGGTGTTTTTCTAGAGCAGTCTTCTGAAAGTTAATGACTTGATTGGAGCTGTGCTACTGGTGTAATACAAATATTTTAACTTGGTCTGCCTTCATCCACTTGAATTATAAGCATTATGTGTTCCCTTCACTGAAGTCCTGTTAAAAAAAGCATTGGCAAAGCCAACAGTTTTGACTTTTGTATAAGTAGTAGGCATTTGCCAGGCACAACTACTTATGCCCTGCTACATGCCCAGGTACACGCATCATTTTGCACCCGCTACAATCAATCATCAGGTATTGCCACTGCCACTGTGGCTGGCAAATGCCTTTCCCATGCCTACAAAGAAACTGTTGCCATTCTCAATGCTTGTCTGATAAGCTTATCCCTATACCATGTTGTTCTGTCTCATCCATGTTTCAGTGTGCTTTGTTAAACTGTCTGTTTTCAATCCATAGTGCTGCAGCTAATTTGACTTTGTACACATGTTTTTGAATTGTTTTGCAACTGAAACGTGATCTAAACCTCCCAGTCTTTCATTTTTGGGTTTTGGCACATTTGGTGGCGCTAGCCAACTATGTGTCAAAGCATTGCTAGAGAAAGAGAAAAAAAGGGGTTCTGAAAGCAGTGTATCTGTTTGCCAAAGTAATGAGAAATGCTCAGGAATAAATTTCCCAAATCACAGAATGTTAATGTCTGTGCCCTGGGGCCATTTTAACCTGTGAGGAAAGAGTTT